>NC_137616.1:4031091-4141091 GCF_963280865.1 Gymnoscopelus braueri | reverse complement strand
ACACATCACTAGTGTCCCAGTAATGTGTGATGCAGGTTTTGCAGTAGTTGTGTCCACATGGAGTGCTGACTGGATCAGTGAACACATCCAGACAGATAGAACACAGGAACTGCTCTTCAGACAGGAGAATGCTGACAGACGCCATTTCTACACAGAATAAAGTTTAAAGTATCAAATGTTGTTCTTGAATGATTACTTTAAACATACAACCTTACATTATAGCATAAAGCATATTGCGTACACAGCACAGCACAGTACATAGATGGTATTGACAAACCTAATGTAGACACACCAAGAACAATTGTATAAATATGTTGTTTTAAATGTTGTTCTAAACTCAAGTAGTCCACACCACAACTATGACAACAACAGTGGTGAGCGATATCGTACACTATCGAACACTGACAGCCAATCAAAATTCACCTGAATTTACAGACATAAAGTTATAAAACATGATAGTTCAGCTGTGTCTGTGCTCAGATCATTATCATTATACTGTAGTTGAACTGTAGTTACTCAAACGTTAATTCATTGAAACATTTAATTCAGACAAATAGAAGAAAAGGGGAATTTCAGGCACTTATGTTATGTTGTTTATTAAATAATATCTATACCGTACTGACCTGTCTATGTCCATAAGTCTTCTCTGTTAAAGATAAGCTCCTGTTAATATGAGGTTTAGACAATATGATCTCAGCTGTCACGCTGCTGTGGCTGTATTCTACTTGTGGTTGTGATACATCACTGAGATGTCAGTCAGCATTGCTTCACTCCTTGTAAAAGTGAATTATTCACTGGACTCATTTTCATGCTGTGAGCAGGTTCAATGGTGCAGAATAGAAAATATAAAAATTAGGAATGTTTATATTTTACATTCACATCATTACATGTATATTCTATTTGTATTGAATTTTTGTTTATGAGGTGGATATAATATTGACTGAGAAGAGCTGAAGAGTTCTCAAACTATGGTAGGCCTATATTTCCTCTGTGGTTATACAAGCGTACCATTTGCTTTAAACTTTTGGTTATCAACCACTGGCCTTTGATCAAAGTCCTTCAGATATTGTTTTATATCACACTGTTTACACTGGAGGCTGTCATGTGACCTGAAGTCATTGAGGCTTCACACCATGTAACTGACCTTTAGGGCAGTGGTTCTCAAAGTGGGGTCCGGGGACCCACAGGGGTACCCAGCTAAATTTGTTAATATAGCATTAAGTTTAACCACTCAACCCCATATATTGGTGGTTTAAAAATAGCCAATCTACAAGCTCACAATGTGTTGCAATGTGACACATTGTGAGCTTGAAACATTTTAAGGACACACATTTTGTTTGGGGTACAAAATATTTTCAGATGGGGGTCTGCGGCCAAATACATATATATCATGATACAGACTGATGGGTCTAATTGTGTACCATTTTCCATTTGTATGTATTAATATGGTTAAAAGTGTCAGTGCCTCTCACCAGCCTGCAACATTGTTTTGGTCTGATGGGCTCCTTCAGCTATGTCAACAATATTAGATAGCAGGTTAACCTCGTTGCCACACAGATTTGTTGTTATAAGCTCAGTGCATAAATGATACCCCAACCTTGGTTGCCCTTGAAACAGAGCCATTCGAGACATAACCGACGGCTGATGTGGTGACGAAAGGCGTTACCCCACGTTATGTGTATATAACTTTGTATCTCTGTTTTAACATCAGAAGAATACATCTGGAACCATGCTTTTCCGACGCTTGTAAAAATCTCTTCTCTGGAACAAACCCAAATACTATTATTAACACGTTTCCTTCCTCCGTTTATTGATGTAATTAATTCTTATCTGACCGATAGATATGGACCGGTATTTACTAGGAAAAATATAGCTATCACAGACAAGTTTGAGAACCACTGAGCTAAGAAAAATCTATATATATATAAAACAAAATCTATATATATATGCTGTGTGTGTGTGTGTGTGTGTGTGTGTGTGTGTGTGTGTGTGTGTGTGTGTGTGTGTGTGTGTGTGTGTGTGTGTGTGTGTGTGTGTGTGTGTGTGTGTGTGTATTGTGGAAGCTGACCAACACCAAGACGCTGAGAGAGCTGGGTTTCACAAGAAAACAGGTTTATTCATAACCTCACTCCGTCAAATGGAAGAAGCTTGCGACACACATTTTGTTTCACAGCGTACTTGCATCTGAGACTCCGGGCGCAGAATCGATGACAGACGGAGTTTCATTTTTTCAAGCTACTAGGCAGGTGATTGGATGATCCCGCCCCTAGCAGCCGCTGATTGGTTCGAATGCGCAGCAGTTCGGGCAGCTTTACTCTGTGAGCAATCCCAGACCCTCCTTCCTGAAACCAAATGCAAATGAGATTTCCGGAGGGAGGGGGGGTTTACCAGGCTAGTTTATTCAGGGTAATTAACAAAGGTGGGGTGGGGGAATAGATGCGGCCAAACATAAATCATCTTCCCATTCGGGGTATTTTCATCAACATTCATCCGTTAGTAGTGTCCCGCATAGGTTGCCTAAAAACAGAAAGAACAGTCCATTAGTAACGAGCTAAACTCAAATGTTGGGAAAATAGTGGAGTGTATGCCTTACCGCCCGACAGCGTCCAATGCAGAGAAGAGTGAGCCTTATTGAGCTGAGGTGAGCCTCAGCATTTTATGGCCCAGGCTGATCAGAACCCAGGTGTCCTTACTTGGTAATCAGACACAGCAGTCATCATTTCGAGCTGATTGAGGAGGTAGGCAGGTAGGTACCGCCCCTCAATCACTCTGCCTAGGGCCAACCATGGTCTGCAGTGCTGCACCTCAGCTAGAGCACACCTCCTACCTCTCATGGGACGCTGGTCAGAGCGGGCCCACAGAGACACTCCACAGTATGTATATATATATATATATATATATATATATATATATATATATATACACATACGCACACACACACACACACAGACTAATCTGACAACTTTAACGCTGGCGTTTCTCTTTTGGCCATATACCGGTAAGCAAAAATGTTTAACTCAAAAATGTAAAAGAATAAGAACTTTTTTTTCTTCAGAACACAGCATAGTCTGTAGTCATCACAAATGCTAAATGAATGTCTTTCAGCAGAATGCATCTGGTAGGTAAAACAGTTAAATGGCTAGATTTGAAATGACTGTTAAATGATCCTTTCAATATACACATTTGTTGTCTTAATTGAAAAGTAAAAATGTGTCTAATCTGTGTGACTGATAGGAGAGATGATCAGAGGAGCAGAGTTTTTACCACCATCGTTGAAACATGGATTAAGGATTGGATAGAGTTTGTCAGTGAAGGTGCAGCCAGTGAAAGAATAGAGATGAACTCTGGTCTCCACATCAAAAAAGGAGACCAGACCCTCCTCATAATCCACAAACACTCCCACTTTCTGGACCTCCTCTGTTACAGGGAGGAGGACAGGAGGGTCAGTAAGAGCCCTGTACTCATTTCTATTTTTCAACCATATAGACCAGTAACCGTTGTTGGGACTTGGTGTGTTTGATAGTTTCCTGTTGATTGACTCTCTGGCCACTCCTACACCCCAACAAGTTTTCCCTTTAACCTGAACCTCATAGTAAATGAGGGTGGCACACAGGAATGTGTATGTAATAATAATAATAATAATAATACAAATATACTCGATACATGGCAGTTTAGGGGAGTTCATAATAGCAACAGAATCACAATACATTTTAACATGTCAAATGTAAACAAATTCTAAATGCAGTGCAAAGTCAAAATATCAAGGCACTCATGTATTCATAACAAAAATAGCTGATCTACAAGCTCACAATGAGTTGTGATGTATTGCTTGTAGATCTGCTATTTTTGAAAATCTGTGAAATAATTGTGATAATCGTGGTCAGTATCATGTCAGTATCATGTTAGTATCATGGTCAGTATCGTGTTAGTAAAGTGGTCATTGTGTCAGTATCGTGTCAGTATCATGGTCAGTGTCATGGTCAATGTCATGGTCAGTATTCATTTGGGATCAGACACATTCATTTGGGACCACTGATCGGTGTCATGTCAGTATCATGGTCAGTATCATGTCAGTATCATGGTCAGTATCATGTCAGTATCATGTCAGCGTCATGGTCAATATCATGTCAGTATCATGTCAGTATCATGGTCAGTATCATGCCAGCGTAAGTAACAGTCAGCACTATGAACTCTCAATGACCCCAATGAACAACCTGCTGGCTTCTCAACGAGCTGAACGGAGATGACGTCCCAATGAGCCATAATACAAGTGTAGTGTTTTGGACTACACAGAGAAGCATTCTCATGAAACAGAGACTTTTGAGTCTTTTGAGTTTGCGGGGAGGAGATGTGTGTGCGTGCGTGCGTGCGTGCGTGTGTGTGTTTGTGTGTGTAGACTGTCCCCTTTGGTTGATCGATGTCACCATGGGCCACATACTATACACTGTAAAAAACAAAACAAAGCGAACAAACACTGTAAAAAAAATATACAGACAATAGACACACGGCAAATGCTCTAGCACCACCTAGAGTCTATCTGTGCACGTCCCTGCCCCCATGCTATTATCATGTCCTTTCTGTGTGTTTCAGTGTGTGGGAAGCCAGAAGAGGATATCTTGCGCCCTGCCAGTATTTGGGGAGGTAGCCCGGTAGCAGAACTGGGGAAGATTCCTTGGCAACTCCACATCCAAGAACCAAGACGAGGAGGAGCATCATTGATCAAGGATGGGTGGGTTGTGACTGCAGCTCACGTTGTGAGTGGGTCTGAAGCGAGACAAGTCCAAATGTATGGTGGACTGATTGATATGAACAAGCTGGCAGGATCCCAGTCTGATGTGGTGGTCATGGATGTCAAAAATGTCATAATCCATTCTGGATATGGTAATACTAGTTTACACAGACCACACAACAATTATGACAATGACATTGCTCTGCTCAGGCTGTCTTCTAGGGTGAAGCTAGGGCCCAACCTCCTTCCTATTTGTCTGCCCGAGGTGTTCGACAGACATGTGCAGGAAAACCAACCAGGCACTGTGTCGGGTTGGGGCATAACGGAAGAAGGATCACCCAGCCAAATCTTAAAATATGCTCAAATTGCGGCTTACTCCCTTAATGAGTGTAAGAAAGTACCCGTGTCCAGAAAGCAACCAATGATTTTCACAGAGAACATGTTCTGTGCTGGAGGGAGTGGGGTGGACAGCTGCAGAGGGGACGCTGGTGGTCCATTTGTTGTGCCATAGTTGGGCTTTGGGAATAAGGATGGCCAAGGGCCCTATCGTCTCAAAGGCATCGCGTCCTGGGGCAGCAGTTGTCGGAAACAGCAGTTTAAAGGCTATTACGTTAATGTGGGGAATTACTTAGAGTGGATCCAAGAGACAATAGAGAGAGTAGAGAGAGAGGAAAAAGAGATGAAGTAAACGTCTACCACCAGTAACCAAAGTTCATTTATTTACATAATTATATGATTTGCATTATATATGGGCAAAGTTCCCCTTTAAGGCAGTATAGAGGACAACGTCAGTATTGGATATAACTGAGCGTGTAGGACTATAGAGCGCAATTTATTCAAGGTGACCCATTTGATGACTGGCAGGTTCGCTTCTACTGTAGGTATTAGGTAGAGGCTTGTTGTAGTGAATACGATATAAAAGCACAATTGTAGTTTTATCCAGTTTTCACACTGATATTATTGGATAAAATTGAGACATCCTGTGACTCTCCCTCTGTCTCAAACTCAAGTCTCACTCTGCACTGAAGTGTGGTCTACACCCTTCAATCACCTAGCTGCCTATTGACCATCAAGAATGTTGATCGGACATGGAAGATAGTTTGTGGCACAGATGCCAGTCGCATCTAATTTAGCAAACTCAGGTGTTGACATCATCCGAACACTTGTCACTAGCAGTGATTGTTGACTCCCGTTTGAAGTGCAACCCAAACCTGGTCCGTTCAGAGGCCGTTTTGTCTCCATGCAGCTTCAAACTTCCCAATGTGAGACACACATATTTAAAGCCAATTACATTTTACTGTAATCCATAAAAGTGTGACTGTTAAATCCTTGTGTCAATAAATTGTGTTTTTATCAGCAGTTGCCAGTTAAGCTTATCAAAGACAAATAAAATGTCGTTTGATCTGCGTTTGCTATAACCACACCAGGATTTTGTTATTTTATTATGACTTATCTTATTGGATTATGTTATCACACCCTGCCTTATTGATAACCATTTAAGTCATAATGAGCTTGAATGTTTCAATGATTTAATCATTTCAATTCCTTAATCATGATTTTGATTGTAATTATGACATTCACTATTTGTGCCTTTTCAATTTAGTTGACTCTGCACTGGATTCAGTGGTTTGTAATAATTGTGAAAATGTATTAAGAAATCAAATTGAATCTTTTTCTATTCATCTTTGCTTTGTCTTTTAATTTTGTAACAGCTTTTTAAGAAGTACTCATTATTATTATTATTATTATTATTATTATTATTATTATTATTATTATTATTACTATTATTATTATTATTATTATTATTATTATTATTATTATCATTATTATTATTATTATTATTATTATTATTATTATTATTATTATTATTATTATTATTATTATTATTATCATTGTTACTTAAAGGGATATTTCAATTTAAAACTATTCTGGGATCATTTTAATGTCTTCTCAGGCTTCTCAGTGTTTTGCCATTGGCATGGCAGGCACATTTGATAATAAAAATATATCAGTCTTTCATATCCTAAAATGATCACTTAATAATAATACTTCATTGTCATCACCTGTACTCACTCATATACCTTTGATTTACAGTCAAATCATGTGGTGGTCGCCCTGGTGATGTTCGCAGCTTACAAAAGGAGATGATTTTGTCTTTGGACCAGAAGTGGAGTACACATGCCAAACAGGGTATGATCGCACATTTATTATATTGCTTATTTATTATGTTTTTTCAATGTGTTTCTGAACCAGTGGCTCTAGGGCAATAGAGGGCACTAGAGTGCCACCACGACAATCCCAACCCACACCCTCATTGAAGAGAAATCACTTTGCTATATGTTTTTATATTTGGAATGGGTATACGCCAGCAAGTATTAAAGTTATTAAATAGTGAGTAAAATGTATGATCTGCCATAACGTCTATGTGATGGTCATGACCATCTCATAACTATTTCCAGTATAAGTAATATAACAAAATACTATAATGTGTTGGGGCGCAAGTTATACTGTGCCTATGACCACAGTACTAGGCTCATTGAAAATAGCAGATCTACAAGCTCACAACTTGTAGATCTGCTATTTTCACTAGCAGGTACTGAGGGTGAGGAGACAGAATGTCTCTTTTGGGTCTCAAGCCAAAATGTTTTGGAACCACTGCTTCAGACCACATGTTTATAAGAAGATAAAAGTTCTACATTTACATACAACACTCTAAGAATAAAAATTAAAAACACAATTGAATGTCATTCATTCAAGTTTATTTCTTTTTATACTACAAAGTGTGTACAATACAAGCAGTTCACAGGCATTTGCACATAATCATAATTAGTGATTTATATTAAATAATCTATAATTGATAACATGCAGCTTCATAAAATAACCAATTATTAACATCAGAATCATTGCATTACTATTTTCAATTAACTGTTCTACAGTAAATTAAAGTACAAGACTTGCAATAAAATATTGTTATTCCTGTTAGATGTATTCCTGGACATTAATTAACACAAATGTTGACTTGAACTCCAATGGCATGAAATAAAATATACAATCAAGTCATTGTACCAAGAAATAAATGTAGACAAGATTTCAACAGTCTTACTGACAGGAAATACTTTTTAACCACTTTAATCCTGGCATTTCTATGTTGACCATGGGGGGCCTGTTCCTCGAAAGGTGAATTAAATAAGCCTGGATTCAAGTCAAATCCAGGCTTGACAAAGTCGGGTCCGTATAGCCTGGTTTATTCGGTTCCTGGAACGCCAAGCCAGGCTGAAAAGGAGCGACTTTGTCGAGCTAGGCCTTGTCAAGCCAGGCTGTGTCGAGCCAGGATAATGAAGCCAGGCTTCACTTATTTCTATAAAAGACCATGAAAGTCGATAGCAGAATCCTTGAACTTGACCAATCATGGAGCCCAAAACCAGAGCGGCGTTCTTCTCTGTGGCTGAACAGCAGCACTGCAGCAGCTCATGGAATCTTACAAGGAAGTAAAATTTATAATAAGCAAGAAAGGAAACACGGCCGCAATAAATATAGATCCAGGGAGAAAGCGTGGCAAAGTATTGCCGACAAATTAAATGCACAAGTTGTCCAAAAATATGCAATTAATTAATTTATATCCATAAATATATAATTCAGTTAGGTTTAAACATAAGGAGTTTAAGTGAATGTTGGAATTATAATTATAAACACTTAGAATAATTTTCTAATTTCAAATTTCTAAAATCGAAGATCTACAAGGGAAAAGCTTGCCTTTTGGCGGCCGGGGGTCCACGTTTCCACGGGGGTCAACGGGGGGTCCGGGAGTACACGGGGGGCCGGGCCCCCCGTGTACTCCCGGACCCCCGTTGACCCCCAACAGAGGTCCGGGGTATACGGGGGTCCACGGGGGCGGGGGTCCACGGGGGTCCGGAGGTCCATGGGGGTCCGGGGGTCCGGAGGTACACAGGGGGCCGGGGGTACACGGGGGTCCGGGGGTCCACGGGGGTCCGGAGGTCCATGGGGGTCCGGGGGTCCATGGGGGTCCGGGGGTCCACGGGGGTCCGGAGGTACACAGGGGGCCGGGGGTACATGGGGGTCCGGGGGTCCACGGGGGCGGGGGTCCATGGGGGGCCGGGGACCCCCGGCCGCCATAAGACAAAAACATTTCGGGCTTGTAGATCTTTGATTTTCGCATAAGAATTGAATAAGTGTAGAAAAACTCATTGGTTTATGATTGGAGTCATTGGACTAACAGCTATTTCACAAAACTTGAAGAACAAGGCACTGGATTAATAAAGCTTGGCTGTTAGCCTGCTCCTGACCAGGCTAACTTCACAGCTAAATTGCCATGGTAACTAAGCTAGGCTTGCTTCAATTCTCTTTTGAGGAATCGGATAAGGCTAAACTTAGCCAGGGTGAACTGGCTAAACTAATCTTCAAGATAATTCACCTTTTGAGGAACCGACTCAGCTCTAATCCTGGCTAAATTAAGCCAGGATAGGTGGTAAAGCCAGGCTTTAGCTCTAATTCACCTTTTGAGGAACAGGCCCCATGTCATTATAAGCAAAAACTCTTATTTAAAAAAAAAAAGCAGAAAATAGCATATCTACAAGCTCACAAAGTGTCACGATGCAAAATATTGCAACAATTTTTAGTAGCTGTAGCTGAAGTATAAACTAGGGTTTCAGTGGTTAATATAAACAAACGTTTCAATGGAGAAATAATTTACCATAATTAGTATGTAGTTATAACAAATGCAAAATGAATGTCTTGTTTTTCATTAGAATGCATCTGGTACAACAGTTGAATTTGATTTTGAGTTGATTTGAAATGACAGTTAAATTAACCCTTTAATATACACATTTGTTGTCTTAATTGAAAACTGATTGAGGATTAAGATAGTCTAATCTATGTGATTGACAGGAGAGATGATTAGACCACCATCATGGAAACATGGATTAAGGATTGGGTAAAGTTTGCCAGTGAAGGTGCAGCCAGTGAAAGAGTAGAGATGAACTCTGGTCTCCACATCATAAAAGGAGACCAGACCCTCCTCATAATCCACAAACACTCCCACTTTCTGGAGCTTCTCTGTTACAGGGAGGAGGACAGGAGGATCAGCAAGAGCCCTGTACTCATTTCCATGCCTCAACACTATAGACCAGTAACCCTTGTTGGGACTCTGTGTGTTTGAGTCCTTCCTGTTGATGGACTCTCTGGCCACACCTACACTCCAATAGGTCTTCCCTTTAACCTGAACCTCATAGTAAAACCTTCCTGAGGAGAAGCTTTGTTTCCCTAAAACACGTGTACATTTAGAGAATCTCTCTTTGTTGTTTGGGAGGTTCTTCTTTACTGTTCCACGAGTCACTTGTTTTCCATCCTCAGACAGGATGAGTTCACGGTGTGCTGTATCAGGGTCCAGAGTCACATCCACTACATATTGCTGGATCCTCCTCAGCTCAGCATCCCGTAGCTTCTTCTCCATCTCTTGACCGAGTGTCTTCAGAGCGGTCCTCACAGTCCCCACAAATGAAGGCTGATGGACATTGACCTGGGTGGATGGAGGGGTGTTGATGGATGGGAAGTTCTGGAGGAAGTGGAGGTGGTCTTCAGTGTATGAGAGCTGCTTCAGCTCAGAGCTTCTCTTCTTTAACTCAGTGATTTCTTGTTGCATATCTACTATATCTACTGGGAGCGCCATGAAAGACGGCCGCATCCGTACGCGCTCTGTAACATCGCAACGTTTTTCCATCTTTTTAGTATTTTTTAGCCTTCTCCTTTTTCCCTACACCGTCGCGTGTCTAAGGAGTTATGACAGACAAGCACTTATGGACATTAGCACAGCGATTACACACAGAATTCCGGACTTTTTCGCTGAAAACCTTCCACTCGGCTGGGAGGGGGGAGGTGTTCCCTTTGTTCCGGCAGGAACAGAAAGTTACCCGAGGCGACGAAAAAGACCGTGGCGTCGAGGGACAAGAGCAGGTCTCCTCGTAAGGACAACAAAACGTGGATATAAACCTGCACTGCCTTCAATCCTGCTAGCGAACGTTAGATCTCTGTGTGAATCAAGAACTGTGACCACTATGGACGACTTACTGGCGCGCGTTAAATACAACGCAGAGACGAGGAGCAATTGTATTGTTGTGCTAACAGAGACGTGGCTAACGGAGTTAGCATCTGATTCTTCCATCACTCCCCCTGGTTTCACCGTGTATAGAAAAGACAGAGACACTGTACTAAGCGGTAAGCAACGTGGGGGGGGAGTTTGTGCCTTGATCAACAACAACTGGTGCAAAGATGTTAAAATCCTAGATAGTCACTGCTCACCAGACCTTGAACTTTTAATCATAGCCTGCCGTCCTTTCTACCTACCACGCGACTTCAGCATTGTGATTGTAGCCGTTGTTTACATTCATCCTGGAGCTAATAAGGACACAGCTATGAGGGAATTACACCAGGCGATCAGTGCACAAGAAAATCGCCACCCGGACTGCGCAGTCATCTGCCTAGGCGACTTCAACCGGACAGACTTAAAAAAGGTCTTTCCCAAATTCCACCAGCATGTCGCCTGCAGTACCCGTGGTGACAATATTCTTGACCACTGCTACACGCCCTTCAAGGATGGATACAAAGCCCTCCGACGCCCACCGCTAGGAAGCTCTGACCACGACGCCATCCAGCTGCTACCTGCCTACAAACAGAGGCTAAAAAGGGAGCCGGTCGTTGAGAAGGAAATCCGAATCTGGTCTGAGGACACAGACGCTATGCTACAATCCTGCTTCTACCAGACTGACTGGGGGATGTTTAAGAACGCCGCTGGGAATAACATCAACGAACTCTCAGACTCAGTCACTGGCTTTATCAGTAAGTGCATAGATGACATAGTCCCAAAAAAGACAGTTCGGATCTATCCCAATCAGAAACCATGGATGGACAGCGGAGTACGTGCACATCTGCATGAACGGGATGCTGGTTTCAAATCTGGCGACGTGGAAACGCGCAACACGACGCGCGCGGCCCTAAACAGCGCCATCAGGAAGGCGAAAAAGGCCTACACAAAAAAGATGCAAGACAAACTCAGCAATGGCGACATCAGGAGCACATGGCAGGCGGTACACACCTTGACAGACTGCAAAACAAGAACCAGAAGCGAGGTGAACCCGCCTGCCTGCCTCCCCAACGAACTGAACACTTTCTACGGCCGGTTTGAGATCAGCTCCAACCGCGGCAGCCAAGCGGGGCCATCAGCAGCACCAGCAGAGGACAACCCTCTAACCATCTCGGAGAGAGAAGTGCGTACAGCCTTCACACGGGTCAACATCCACAAGGCAGCCGGACCTGATGGGATTCCAGGCCGGGTCCTTAAGACATGTGCAGACCAGCTGGCGGGTGTCTTCGCTGACATCTTTAACCTCTCCCTCTCCCTGGCTGTGGTCCCTGCAGGGTTCAAAATGTCAACCATTGTGCCCATTCCCAAAAAGGCCAAAGTGACATGCCTGAACGACTGGAGACCTGTTGCTCTCACCCCGATCGTCAGCAAGTGTTTCGAGAAACTGGTGAGGGAATACATCAGCTCCACGCTACCTGCCTCGCTGGATCCGTGGCAGTATGCATACCGCAAAAACAGATCCACCGACGACGCTATTGCCATGGCTCTCCACACCGTCCTCTCGCACATGGACAACAAGCTGCTGAAGGACAAATATGTACGTATGCTGTTCGTGGACTACAGCTCAGCATTCAACACCATTGTCCCAGCAATACTTGACAAAAAGCTCAGAGACCTAGGGCTACACCCAAGCATGTGCGACTGGATACAGGACTTCTTGTCCAACCGACATCAGGTGGTGAGAATGGGCAGCATCACATCCGACCCCCTGACCCTCAACACCGGAGCACCCCAGGGATGCGTGCTGAGCCCCCTCCTCTACTCCCTGTACACGTATGACTGCATAGCCACACATGTCTCCAACACCATCATAAAGTACGCGGACGACACGACAGTGATAGGCCGAATCGTCAACAACGACGAGTCTGACTACAGAGAGGAGATCAAATCACTAGCACGCTGGTGCCGGGAGAACAACCTCTCTCTTAACGTCGACAAGACCAAAGAACTGATCGTGGACTTCAGGAGGCCGCGGAGAGACCATGCGCCCATCCTCATCGACGGTGCTGCAGTGGAAAGGGTCAGCGAGTTCAAGTTCCTCGGAGTACACATCGAGGAGGACCTCAAATGGGAGACGCACTCCACACACGTGAGGAAAAAGGCTCAGCAGCGACTGTACTGGCTCCGCCGCCTGAAGAAGCTCGGAGTAGGACGTCGCATCCTCAGGCTGTACTACAACAGTTCTGTCGAAGGCATCCTAACAGGCTGTGTCACGGCCTGGTACGGGAACTGCACTGCCCGAGAAAAGATCAGCCTACAACGAGTAGTGCGATCGGCAGAGCGGATAATGGGAATCGAGCTCCCAGCGCTCCAGGAACTGTACAAAAAGCGGTGCGTGCTCAAAGCCAAGCGCATCATCAAGGACAAGCACCACCCAAGTCACAGACTGTTCAACCCCCTACAACGACCGCGACCGGGCAAGGGGCTCTACCGCAGTATCAAGAGTTCCACCACCAGGTATTGGTGTAGTTTCAATCCGGCTGCTGTCAGAATGCTGAATGGGGAATAAGCCTGGATGAGGCATAGGCCTTGTTCAGCAGCCTTTTCTTTTCTTTTCTGGCTCTTCCTGAACACACCTGTGGATTATACCAGGGACAATGACTTGGACTTTAGCCCCCCCTCGGACACACCTGTGGACTACACCAGGTACAAATGACTTTTTGTTAAACTCTCTCATGGAGCTACTTGCGGATTATACTAGGGTCAGTCCACTCTAGGTGGACACGCACTGACCTTTTGCACCTTAATCCCTTGTATAACGCACTGACTTTTTTTTGTTCTTTTTTTTATTGTGCTCCTTTTCCTCTAAGCACCTTAACGTCCATTGTCTATCATGCACAGTATAAGTATAACATGCACAGTATACAATACATTGCTGCTATGCTCAGGCACCTTAGTTTAGTTTTTTTTTAGTTTTTATTATCTCAGGTAATTTGTAAATATGTAGATAACTTGTCTGGCCTTCTGTTGCTCTCTTGTTTTGATCTCCTTCCCACTTACCCCCCACCCTCTTCTTCTCCCCCCCCCCTCTTCTTTCTATGGAAACTAACGTTGCGATGGGAACGATGTACAAAAAAGAATTTCACCCACTCTTTTACCTTGTAAACCTGTGATGTGACAATAAAACTGATTCTCTGATTCTCTGATCTTTGATGAAGCCTTCAGCCTGTTTCTCAGTTGTTTTCTGCTTCTTTTCAATCACATCAATGAGCTCAACCTGGCTTCTCTCTATACAGCTGATCAGAGCAGTGAAGACCTGCACACTGTTCGCTATCTCTCTGTCTCCATCTTTCTTACTGAGTTCTACAGAGTGTGTGACCTCTTGAATCTTCACTTGTCTCTCCTGGATCATCTGCTGAACTTCAGCCTCTGTCTTTCCCAGCTCAGCCTTCTTTCCTTCATAAGCCTCTTCCAGAGATACAATTTGATGTAACTTGTGGTCTGACGTCATGCAAATCTGACAAACACACATGTGGTCAGTCTTACAGAACAGCTCCAGAGGTTTGTCATGTTTCTTACAAATAAAGTATTCCAGGTTCTTTACAGGATCAATTAGTTTGTGTCGTTTTAATGCTGAGACTCTCTGATGAGGCTCCAGGTGAGTCTCACAGTAGGAGATCAGACACACCAGACAGGACTTCAAGGCTTTGAGCTTGGTCTCAGTACAGACGTCACAGGAGACTTCATCTGGTTCAGCAGGTTCTTGGATTGTGCTGGAAGCGTTGTTCAGCTGCTTGGATTTCCTGAACTGATCAGCCATCTCAGAAATGAAAGTGTTGACAAGCACGCCTGGTCTCTTACAGAAGATTGTTTGACACAGTGGACACTGACACACATCACTAGTGTCCCAGTAATGTGTGATGCAGGTTTTGCAGTAGTTGTGTCCACATGGAGTGCTGACTGGATCAGTGAACACATCCAGACAGATAGAACACAGGAACTGCTCTTCAGACAGGAGAATGCTGGCAGAGGCCATGTCTATACACACTGAAAATAAATAAAACAATAATGACTTCTCACAGCTCAATAGTTATGAATCTAGAGAACAATCATATTGACAAGGAAATACTACAGTGTACTGTACTTCCTGGAAACCATACTAACTGAAACATCCCACTGAGCATTTTTCGGGCTATTAGACGTCTAAAATACGTCTAAGGGCTAGGCTAAAATAGGGTTATAACTGGTATAACAGTGAACGTTTTTAGATGTCTAGGCTTAGCCTAGACGTTGATTAGCTGTTTTTTAAGTTTCTATAGACCATCTTTATTATAGCTGTTAGAGTTAAAACTATGTATTTTGTCGACAATATTGATATACAGTATATGCCATCATATCCTATTTTAGTGTGCCATCTTGGCATAACTCAAGTTTGCTCACCAATCTTATGATTTTATTAAGTTCGAGGTTGGACAAAACCAATCCTAGTATCAGGTCTCTCCTTTCCTCTAGAGACTGCATGTGTTTTGAGCTGTACAGAGCGCAGGCCCTCCAAGGTCACTGATTATCTCTGGAGGAATACAATAACAGCTCATTGAAGTTAACTTGATCATCTATGACAAAGCAACAACACCTCCAGCGACGCCGGTCATAGTTGAGGTCAACGTGTTGTTTGAGACATTTGGACGCTGTTTGTCCAAGATAAACTGTCACACCATCCGCTTGCCATCTTCTCTCTCAACCTACGAGCAAGGCTCCTCATGGCCAGATGTCATCGTCAGAGCTGATAACAACTTCATTTGTGTATAACTGTTGTGATCATTGACTGTTTAGGCAGAGAGATATTTTTGCTGTACAGTGCCTCGTGGATTGATTCTTTCTCTTAATACAATGTCAACCTTTTAATTTGAGAACCGGCCTGTGTCTGTCTTTGATTTCGTCTCATCCTTTTTACACTGAGTTTTCAGCTGTTTAACTACAAATAGTTTTAATTAACATAGAGCAGGATTTACGACCCTTATATCAACTCTATTAATAGCCGTTGAAATGACGGCTATAATGTAGACGTTGATTAGCTTAAAAAACAGCTAATCAATGTCTAGGCTAAGCCTAGACGTCTAAAAACTTTCACTGTTAGACCAGTTATAACCCTGTTTTAGACGGAGGTCTAATAGCCGACTATGGCTCACTGGGGTACTGGGGAATTTCAAGGAATATTAGAATAGTGGAAGATCATGTTGGGATATAGCCTTGGATCAATACCATCATGTATTTTATCGATTCTGATTTGCGTTTCTATGATAGTCTTGGTCTTTAGCCCCCCAGTTGTCACTGGACATCCGTCCTTATTTCTCTGAACATACAAATGCAAAATATAAAGTGCTTACCCGGTACCCACGGATGTTAACTTGGCATTCGGAATCTTTGTGCACTGTAGTAATCCCTATTTTTTAATAAAGAAGTGTTTTAATCCTGTCTGTGCCTGAACATTTTATTTCCTCGTTTACATCCTGTTTACATTGTAATACCGACTTTACAGGGAATTTAACGACAGAATCCGACACAGACGGGATGAAAACTCATGTCTATTGAAAAATACCGGCTAATATAGTGAACCCAGGTTCCGAATGTCGAGTTAACATCCGGGTCTATAGGGTCAGCACTTTATATGTGTTTTTTTGTACATGTACGCTTTGCGGATGTCCAGTGACTATTAGGGGGGTAGAGACTTATACCTACTCTCTATCATATATACTTCCATGATACTCTTGATCCAAGGCTAGTCTGGATACAGCTACAAATTAATTCTCAGTTACTGAATATTAAGTCCTTATCTGCTGTACTTACCTTTTCACTATGTTCATAAAAGTCGTGTTGAATGAATGTTTTGTAGAGCTTAGTTGTGTGGCTGCCTCAGTCTCACTGTTTAACTTTATTTCACTAGATCTGCGTCACTGAGAAACTCCTCCTTGTACTGTAGTTGTTAACCCTTCACATCCTTCACTCCTCTCTGTCCTTCATCTCTTTCTCATTCCATCCCTCTCCTCCTCTCCGCTTCTTGTTCTCTAATCTCTACCACTTCCACTGGCCTGTTGCTTTTCTATTGTTTGCCTTGAGTAGAGAGTTCTTCAGGGAATCAGTAGATCCCTGGTTCCCCTCCCGTATTGCCCCCTGAGTGGACTCACCTGCGGGGGTCAACTGAGCCTGGTTTAAAGAGCTGAAGGATAGCATAGGGGTCAATCTGATTCCTGTCATGTTGGTAGGCGTGTAGAGGGCTGAAACCAGATGGTATAATGTAATGGAAACATAAACATAGGCACTGCTGTAGGTCTACATAACACCATGATTTAACAGAGATGCAGTGAAGAAAACACAAAGACAGAGTTTCAAATCATTTACATTTTAAAACATCCATGTCATGACCAATGCATAAAATAAAGTATAAAAAAGTATAAAATATGTCTTAAGTGATTAAAACCAGGAAAAGGTATATCATGATGCTGAAGGTAAAAACATGGACAGTGTACAAGATCATCTGAACCCAAACATGAACAATAGCGTCATTGTGTGAGATAATAATCAATAAATCACACCTGATGGCTTCATTAACACAGAATAGTAAACATTGTGCTTCACAACCAGTCATAAACAATACAGAGCAGTCATATACAGTATACTATATGGACATAAATGATATATGCGTGTCAAATGTCTTATTGGGTCTACAATTGGGTCTACAACTGAATGTCAACAACAGAACATGTTGGCCTCCATTAACAATGCAACGCTAACTACAACTAAATCTATGACAGCTTGTAATGTGTGTCTGTAACAAATAAAGACATTTAGAAATATACAGAACAGATGGAGTGCGAATAGACAGGTGGCACACAGCAATGTGTATGTAATAATAATAATGATAATAATAATAATAATAATAATAATAATAATAATAATATACTCGATACATGGCAGTTCAGGGGAGTTAATAATAGCAACAGAATCACAATACATTTGAACATGTCAAATGTAAACAAAATTCTAAATGCAGTGCATATAATAACAGATTGATGTATTCATAACAAAATAGCTGATCTACAAGCTCACAATGAGTCGTGATGTATTGCTTGTAGATCTGCTATTTTAGCTAGTTTTTAAAACTTGTGAAAACATTGTGATAATCATGGTCAGTATCATGTCAGTATCATGTTAGTATCATGATAGTATCATTGTTGTCATGTCAGTATCATGGTCAGTATCATGTCAGTAAAATGGTCATCATATCAGTGCCATGGACAGTGTCATGGTCAGTATTAATTTGGGACCACTGATCAGTATCATGGTCAGTATCATGTCAGTATCATGGTCAGTGTCATGGTCAGTAGGCTATCATGTATCATGGTCAGTGTCGTCATGACATCCCTGTCACACAGTGCTGTCTCTACATTGTAGTCGACACATGTGGATCTAATCTAAACATTGATATTAAACAACAGACATGATACATTCAGTAAATAACAAACTGTCAAAAGAAATACATATAAAACATTATCCCACATAATATTATTACAGGAGCCCTTTAATATCCTGCCCAATCGTTTGGTAGAGCACATTCTAGCCTGTATCTTGTTGAAAAATGGATTGGACTTATCTCAACCTACTCAGCTTAGGTATGTTATACTTAAAGATAACACTAGATGTCACTGTTATTCAGTTAGCATCCCTAGTTTGATGCAGAAAAGTCACTCCTGACATGTTCCTTTATGTTCCTAATTCTTAAACATTTTCACACGGACCCCCAAACTTGATACATAATCAGACCGCAACGCAAACACTAATTTAAAAAGATTTTGTACCAGCGACACCCATTGTTTTGTTAGATTTTGTACAGAATTCTAGAACATTTCTGTACTGCAGCTGAGGAGACAATTCAATTACTGTAAATGTGATTACAGTGTCAAATCACAACAAGTCGTATCGACACACTTAACATAACAGTGGAGAGAATAGTCATTCTTATACAGTCTCATTTTTAAGAAGTAGTGAAAATAGCAGATCTACAAGCTCACAGCTTGTAGATCGTCTATTTTCACTAGTAGGTACAGAGGGGACATGATATTTCTCTTTTGGGCCTTGAGACAAAATGTTTTCAGACCGATTGTTTATAAGAAGATAAAAGTTATACATTTACATACTACACCCTAAGAATACAAATTAAAATAACACCATTGAATGTCATTCATTCAAGTTTATTTATTTTTGCACTACAAAGTGAGTACAATTCAAGCCGTTCATAGGCATTTGCACATGATTATAATTAGTGATTTCTATTAAAGAATCGAATTCTCATCTTCTATAATTGATAACATGCAGCTTCATAAAAGAACCATTCATTAACATCAGAATCATTGCATTCCTGTTTTCAATTAACTTTTCTACAAAATACAAGACTGACAATAAAATATTGTTATTCCTGTTAGATGTATTCCCACACATTAATTAACAAAGATGTTGACTTGAACTCGAATGGCATGAAATAAAATATACAAACAAGTCATTGCACCAAGAAATAAATGTAGACTAGATGTACCAAGAAATAAATGTAGACTAGATTTCAACTATCTTACTGACAGGAAATACATTTTAGCCACTTTAATCATGGCATTTCTATGTTGGCCATGTCATTATAAGCAAAACTATTTTAAAAAAAATGTAAAAACAAAACAAAAACATTTTGTTCAGACAATACCATATCTACGAGCTCACAAAGTGTCACGATGCGAAATATTGTGAGCTTGTGGAGTATAAAGTATAAACTAGGCTTTCAGTGGTTAAACACAGGTTTAATCTGAGAACTAATTTACCATAATTAGTCTGTAGTTATACATCACAAATGTAAAATGAATGTCTTGTTTTTCATTAGAATGCATCTGTTAGGAACAACAGTTAAATGGCTTGATTTGAAATGAATTAACCCTTCAGTATTCACATTTGTTGTCTTAATTGAAAACTGATTGAGGATTAAAGTGTTCTAATCTGTGTGATTGACAGGAGTGATAATCAGAGGAGCAGAGTTTTTACCACCATTGTTGGCATTTGGATTAAGGATTGGATAGAGTTTGTCAGTGAAGGTGCAGCCAGTGAAAGAGTAGAGAAGAACTCTGGTCTCCACATCATAAAAGGACACCAGACCCTCCTCATAATCCACAAACACTCCCACTTTCAGGACCTCTTGTTTTACAGGGAGGAGGACAGGAGGGTCAGCAAGAGCCTTGTACTCATTTCTATTCCTCAACTCTATAGACCAGAAACCGTTGTTGGGACTCATATTGATTGATTGTTTCCTGTCGATGGACTCTCTGGCCACTCCTACACACCAAGTAGTCTTCCCTTTAACCTGAACCTCATAGTAAAACCTTCCTGAGGAGAAGCTTTGTTTTCCTAAGACACGTGTACGTTCAGAAAAGAATCGCTCTTTGTTGTTTGCGAGATTCTTCTTTATGATTCCAAGACTAACTTGTTTTCCATCCTCAGACAGGATGAGATGGGGATGTGCTGTATCAGGGTCCAAAGTTACATCCACTGCATAATGCTGGATCCTCCTCAGCTCAGCATCACGCAGCCTCTTCTCCATCTCTTGACCGAGTGTCTTCAGAGCTGTACTCACAGTCCCCACAAATGAAGACTGATTGACATTGACCTGGGTGGGTGGAGGAGTGTTGATGGATGGGAAGTTGTGGAGGAAGTGGAGGTGGTCTTCAGTGTATGAGAGCTGCTTCAGCTCAGAGCGTCTCTTCTTTAACTCAGTGATTTCTTGTTCCAGCTCTTTGATGAAGCCTTCAGCCTGTTTCTCTGTTGTTTTCTGCTTCTCTTCAATCACACCAATTAGCTCAGCCTGGCTTCTCTGAATACAGCTGATCAGAGCAGTGAAGACCTGCACACTGTATGCTATCTCTCTGTCTGCATCTTTCTTACTGAGTTCTACTGAGTGTGTGACCTCTTGAATCTTCACTTGTCTCTCCTGGATCATCTGCTGAACTTCAGCCTCTGTCTTTCCCAGCTCAGCCTTCTTTCCTTCATATGCCTCTTCCAGAGATACAATTTGATGTAACTTGTGGTCTGACTTTGTGCAGATCTGACAAACACACATGTTGTCAGTCCTACAGAACAGCTCCAGAGGTTTGTCATGTTTCTTACAAATAAAGTCTTCCAGGTTCTTTACAGGGTCGATTAGTTTGTGTCGTTTTAATGCTGAGACTCTCTGATGAGGCTCCAGGTGAGTCTCACAGTAGGAGATCTGACACACCAGGCAGGACTTCAAGGCTTTGAGCTTGGTCTCAGTACAGACGTCACAGGACACTTCATCTGGTTCAGCAGGTTCTTGGTTTGTGCTGCAAGTTTTGTTCAGCTGCTTGCAGTGCTTGAATTTTCTGAACTGATCGGCCATCTCAGAAATCAAAGTATTGACAAGGATGTCTGGTCTCTTACAGAAGATTGTTTGACACAGTGGACACTGACACACATCACTCATGTCCCAGTAATGTGTGATGCAGGTTTTGCAGTAGTTGTGTCCACATGGAGTGCTGACTGGATCAGTGAACACATCCAGACAGATAGAACACAGGAACTGCTCTTCAGACAGGAGAATGCTGGCAGAGGCCGTGTCTACACACTGAAAAGAAATAAAAAGAATAATAACTTCTCATAGTTATTATTAGATCTGCAATAGAGCACAATCATGTTGACAAGGACATACTACAGGCTACTACTGTACTCCCTGCAAACCATACTAATTGATTTGAAACATTAGACTGGAGAATTTCTAGCCCTAGAATGTCTGTGATTACATACATTTCATGTATTCCAAATACACAGCCATAGATCACTCCTATGCCCGCCTGGGTAGCAGCCTGATCTTCGCAGCATTAATCTTTTTCGCGCTGCGTGTGTACTCACCCAATAATCAGTCAGATATTGTCCTCCAGTTTTTGAAAGTTCTGGCAGAATAATTTGCTTAGTAAAATAGGAAAATATCGGACTCCAAGTCACAGGAACTAATTATTGGGTAAGTACACACGCAGCACTGTGAAGTTTTATGCCGCGAAAATCACGCTGCTACCCGTGCGGGCATATCACCGATCTATGCCTGTGTATTTGGAACGCATGAAATGTATGTACAGTAAGGGAGAACGGGGTAAGATGAGCAAGTGGGTAAGTTGATCCATCCCCTTTATCTAGAAAACTTGTCATATGACCTTAAATTTAGTAAAATCCATCATTTACACCTGGCTGTGAAATTAGGAAGCACATGGGGAAAGTTAAAAAAAAAACTGAAAAAGTCAAAGTACGATTTCTACACGTCAGGTAGAATGACTGTTATATCAAAGCAAATTTACCCAGGTCTAAAAATGTATATCATACATGTTGGATTTGTGAAAAATTTTGCAAATAAATTGTCTCAAGTATTACTCTAGCCAATGTTGTCTAAAATGGTGGCTGTGGGGTAAAATGAACCAAATGCCCAGGGGCAAATTGAGCCAATTATTATTATAATCACTATTCATATTGTGTATTATCTCTTTGCTGAATGACCTTTAATTTGGATGAATATACTCATTTAAGAGAAGTTTGCAATATTGTATTAACAATTGCAAATATTCTGAACAACAAACTTTATTTAATTGGCTTTAAATAACCGTTAAGAAAAGAAATAAGACTATTTGCAAAAGGGAAATGTGTTATTACATTATTTTTGATAAGTGTGAACATTATTTGCTAAAGTTTAAACTTAAAAAAAATTAAATATCATGTGGGTCAACATGCCCCTTGCCTTGACTTGGATCAATGTACCCCTAACCTGTGGCAAGTTGAGCCACAGTGTTTATGGCCCTTTGTCATAGATGCTTACTCATAATTTCAACTGATAGAGGACATTCTGAAATAAGGGTAGATGTTCAGATTTTACTGCCATCTATTTTTGCCTTGCTTCCAGGACAACTTAAGTGAAAAGTGGCTCATCTTACCCCGTTCTCTCTCACTATCACAGACATTGCTGTAAAGTCACTATTCTAGGGTCAGATCCTCACCGCATTCTCGGGTGTAGGGTTGGTCACTTCCTCCATGGCGGGGTCCTGGCCCTCCTCTGCTCCGGCCCCCGGCTTCATGTTCTCACCGACCAGGATGCGGAGCGTTGCCGCGGCCGCGGCATTCTTGGCCACCTTCTTACTGGTTCCCTCGGCAACAGGGAACAGCCTCCCATCCAACACAACACCACCTGCATGGGGAACCTGATGGGAGAGAATTCAGCGGAATCATTAGATAGAAGTCAGTGGAATCGTTGGGCCTCATTCACTAACCAGGTCGTTAATTCCCAACATTATTTGCGTGTCAAGGGATGTGTATATTGCATAAGACAATTCTGAGGTGCGATTCAAGAAAGGGAGTGCAGAGCCTTGATTTGTGCGGATCACAGGTGTGTCTCATTTTTGTTTGCAGGTCACAAGCGTAATCCTGTGTTGATCATATGCATTGTTCAGTGTATTTTGGCAAGCGAGTCCCTCAAACGATGGATCCGCTGAACGTTAATAAAGTAATAGCCTACTCGCATGTGTAATGAGAATAAGAAGTTTACAAAGTTTAACCTCACGACCAAAAGCTAATAAAACTTGGAAAGTATATTATATTATATAAGCCCTTTCTACTGAACAATTGCTCGCTCACCTTTGCGGAGGTAAAAAGATGATGCTGAAATCTGCCATTATCCGATAATTTTTGATCAGAGCTTATTTATTACTGACAGGAAATCCGTCCTTTTGACGAACATATCCTATCCAAAGTCCTAAAGGAATGGGCACAGCTAGATTTCATCCATACTGTATATCCATACTGTATCCCCATCAGATGGCAAGACTGCGTTCATGTGATGTGGTCAATATTAATAGCGCTACATAGGAGCCACACTGGCAAACACGCTGAGGGACCAAATAATTCAGCACTAAATGTGTCAACTTAAAATGAATACAAATCGGCTGAATTTGCACGTCAACCGATTTCTATGATATACATCCAAGCAATAGATCGTTTAACAGACATATTTTGTCTTTTCTTTTTTATGTGATGAATGTTGGGCACATAAATATCTTATTTGAGGTGCGGATATACGGATAAGAACAAATTATGTGCGGACCCAAGCTTAGTGAATGAGGCCCATTAAATAGAATTCAATAGAATCATTGATTAGAATTCAGTAGAATCCTCCAATAGAATTTAGTAGAATCATTTAGTAGAATCCTTCACTAGAATGTAGTAGAATGATTAAATACAATTCAGTAGAACCATTGAATAGAATTCAGTTGAATCAAATTCAGTAGAAACATTGAATAGAATTCACTAGAATTGTTCAATGGAATTCAAGGATGTGTAGATCAGAACTTGTAGATCAGCTATTTTCACAACGTTGATAGAGAGGTGTCTGGTCAAAAATAAAGTGATATTTGATTTTGTCCATATAGCCCAGCCCTGGTGAGAACAACAGTGAACAGAAACATGTCCTGTCTGGCAACATACTGATGGCAACGATAAACTGATGACGGGACTGACCGCGGGTCGTGCGAGGGTCCCGACTGGTCCAGGAGCTGGAACTCGCAGTTCTGTCCCAGGTACTGGCCGTTCTCTTTCGGCCTGCTGACCGGGTTCTTCAGACACACCTCCTGCTGCTTGGCCCAGATGTTCTGAGGGGAGCGGGGCGGCCAGCGATACCGCCACCATGCCCGGGCGGCCCAGCAGCTCGTCGCCCGGGTCCCGCCGGATCTCTGGGAGGAACTCTGGGATGTCGTCCGAGGCCCACTGGCCGCCGTTGGTGTCGTCCTGGTGAAAGACAAATAATTACAATAAAACAAAGTTACAAAGTGCTTTATATAAAACTGATGGGACAAAAAATAAGTAATGATAAACTTTATTTATGAAGCACTTATCAAAACAAACTTGAAATGTTTGATTTAAGTTTCTATTTGAGAACATTAAAGCAAACATGTACACATTATATTAAGTTATTTTAGCTCTATGCAAAAAAAATAACGAACATAACAGACCCACAAGCTTACGTGTCACAACATGATGCATTGTGAGCTAGTAGAACTGCTATTTTTGAAAAAAAATGGGAACTTTCGCCTATAATGCGACACCAGGTCAAAAGTGGTATAAAAAAAAACATTCAGGTCACTTCGGCCACAAAATAACGATGTCATCAAAAAAGTCAAATAATGGTCAGGCTTTAGTGAGATAAACAAGTGAAAAGGCACGCACATCGTGCACACTGGATCGCGCTCTGGAGCCTCTTCCAGTGTGCGGACTCCATTTGTCAGGCTCTAGTTAGAAGCTCCACCCACCTCGTCCATGAATGGCCGCGGCTGCATTAGTGGTCGTGGATGCTGCTGGAAGGTGATGGAGGTGTCCTTCCCAGCAGTGGGGGCGTTGCCCTGGGAGGCCTTCAGGCTCCTCTCCATCCTCTCGCGCTGGTGCCTGGACAGCTCCCAGGTGGGCGGGGTCATGTTGCCGTTCTTGGTGACGTCACCTTGCTTCTCCAGGGCGTAGAGGGTGGGGCTGACCTGTAGGGGGGTTTGTCGCGATCGTGACATTTTAGTTGACGGGTTAATTGTCGTACAAATACGTGGTGATTAATGATTTGATTGACACATAATTGTGTTTTTTTTGGCATTGAATATTGGAACATATTAATAAAAATTACATTTCTGTTTGGCTTTTAGGGTGTGTAAACAAGGGTTACACTGGGCAGATATGTACACAGATGTACAAATATACACAGAAATGACCAGTAGCAATAATGAAAATAAATAAGGTACTGCGGCCAACAGGCTATATCCTCAATTTTATACTTAATTTTTTTTCTAAAATAGCAAAACAATTGCCTATCCACAAGCTTAGAATGCACCGCGCTACGACACGCTGTGAGCTTGTAGATTGGCTATTTTCAATTATTTTCAACAGGTTATAAATGGATACGATTCTGATTATTATTCAAAATAATTGCCATCAGGTGATATGTAATAATCCTGACAGGCCTACGTAGGGCTGACCTGCTTGGCGTTCTTAAAGCCCAGGTTCTTGGCGATGACCAGCGCCGTGGCCTCGCCGCTCTCCAGGAGGTACTGCATCACCTGCTCCTTCTGCTCCCCCATGATGATGGCAGTGCTGGAGGCAGGGACGGAAAAAGATTAGTTGATGAATAACCAACAAAATAATGAAAACAACAGATTTTTTTTAAAGAAAATTAACAAATGGTTTACAACAAAAAATAGAAACTAGGCTTTGCAAAAAAAACGTATCGTCGCTGTCGGGTGGGAAAATAGCCAAGCTACCCTCATATTATAGTCAATAAGAAACTAAAACTAGCACTAAAACGAATTTAAAAAACAAAACTAAAACCTTTTCACACAATTAAACCCACTTTAAAAACCAAACTGATACAGAAAACGGTCAAAACATTTTTTTTAAAACCATAATAACCTTGGGACGGAATGCAAGTATTGGCCGGTGGCGGTCGCCAGTTGCAGTTGTCGATTGGCCGACTGATCGGATGATCTGCGGGGCGCTTCCTGATCGGGGTTGGAGGAGTCAGAACAGGAAGTAGATGAACAGGTGGAATCTGTGTCCGAATCTTTCGCTTCTCCTTTGTTGAGTCGTTCCTCTGCTTTGACCCGTCTCGGTTTTCGCTGCGTTCGGCGGCCGAGTGTCTTCGGAGCTCTGGCGAGGACGAGGGTCGCTGCTTGCCGGTCTGGAGTTAGGATGCTCCTGGTGGTTTGTGGGAGGTTGCCTGTGCAGGGTCCACAGGCAAGGGAGGTCTCCTTGTTTGAAAGCTCTCTGGGAGCGTTCCAGAGAGTACAGGGCCTGGTTCACCACCTTCTTGGGAAGATGGAGCTTCTTGGCCAGGTGTCTGGCCTCGACCGTCTCGCCTGGTGCCAAGCCCGTCAGGAACGTGGTCACCTGCTGCTGGATGGACTGATTGTGTTTTGTGGCTTTGGTCTGGTTGGGACTCCAGAGGCGCGGCGGAACGTAGCTGGACTGACCTCCTCCTACTGGGGCAGATGAGATTATTAGGGCTGTTACGGCCATGAACGTTTTATGAAACGATTAAGTGTCATAAAAATAAGAGCTATATTTGGCATTGAATCAAAAACAAGTAGGCTACATATAAATCTAAATTACATTTTAGTTTGCATCTTGGGTTTTGTAAGCAAAAGTTGCACAGGGCAGATATGACAAATCACTTGTAATATACAAAGAAATGACTGACAATGACCAGACCAATACCAGTCATTAAAATAAATGATGTACTTAATTAGTGATCATAGAGGCCTAGCCAATAAGAGCATATTGAAAAATTTAAACAAATAAAAACCATCATACTTATCAACTCGAAAAAACTATACTGTAAGTGCAGGGAGCTCCAACATTTAACACTGAAAATGTTTCTAAAAAGAATTGCTTCCCACATGTTCTATTAAACGCAGCATTATAATTAGCTCCCACTTGTAGCAGCATTTCTTATAAACTGAATTATAATTAAAACATTACATAACAGTTCCCCAAAGGGTTTTATTGGGGTCAGATAAACACAGCAAGCAAATACATATAAATAAACATAAATGTTTTGATGGATAAATGCAAAAGTTTAAATCATAGCCTACAGTATGTATCATTGCTGGGCAGAAATCTTGTATCATATTTCAACTTTTTATGTTTTGTTTTTATAGATGAATGCCCTTGTGTCGCACTTTAGAGTGAAAATAGCAGATCCACAAGCTCTCAACAAGTCGAGATGATGCGTTGTGAGCTTGTATTGAATATATATATTTTTTTTAATGTTTTAAATTAATAATCTTAAAGGAACGGTTTTGGACATACAGGTTTCCACTCCACACAACAGCGACGCGATATAGCCTGGGTATCAATATATCAGACAGTCGGCTATATAGCTGTAGAATACAACTCTCGTAGACGTATTATGATTCTGACGTTTTCAATCTACGAGAGTTGTAGGGTTCACCCCCCATGGACACAGGGACTTTCAGAACTATACCCCGTAGACACTCCAAACATGTACAAATTGAAAATAAAGGTGCTTAACCCCACGCCCCAAATATTAACTCTCGCTACGGGGTAGTAGTTTAATGTAATAATCCATATATTTCAATAAAGAAGTGTTTTAATGCGATCTGTGGCCGATTCTGTCGGAAGTTCCCAATGGGCGGTAGTGGCAAGAAGGGCATTCTATGCTATCAAAAGAAACATCAAAATAGACATCCCAATTAAAACCTGGCTTAAAATACTGGACTCTGTGATAGAACCAATTTCCCTCTATGGTTGTGAGATCTGGGGACCATTAGCAAACCATGACCCTGAAAAATGGGATAAACACCAAACCGAGACCCTACACACAGAATTCTGCAAATCCATTCTCCGTACCCAGCGAAAAACACCAAATAATGCATGCAGGGCAGAATTAGGACGATACCCACTAATTATCAAAATAAAAAAGAGAGCACTTAAGTTCTACAACCACCTAAAAGAAAGCGACCTAGATGCACTCCATAACAAGGCACTCACACACAGCGAAACCCTAGAGAGATGCCCCCTCAGCCAGCTGGCCCTGGAACTCCGGGCACAAACACAAACAGAGCCACGAGATAGAAAACCCATTGGACTAAACCAAATTATAAAACAGCAAAAGGAAAACTACCTGACACACTGGAAAGAAGCAACACAAAAGCAGAGTAAACTAGAATGCTATCTGGCCCTAAACAGAGAATACGCAGTGGCAGAATACCTGAGCACCGTGACTGACCCAAAACAAAGAAAAATCTTAACTAGGTACAGACTCAGTGAGCACAGTCTTGCGATCGAGAAAGGTCGTCACAGGCAGACCTGTATCCCGAGAGAAGACAGACTATGCACCCACTGCACACAAAATGAAGTGGAAACCGAGCTACACTTCCTAACCGTCTGTCCATTGTACCAAGACATCAGAGACACATACTTCCCACAGATTACAACCACACACGGAGATTTTGAAAACATGACCAATGACAAAAAACTCCCATATCTGCTGGGCGAAGTACAACAATGTGCAAACACAGCAGCAAGATTCGTGAGTTGCTGTGATAGGAAAAGGATATCAAACGGAACACAACCACCCTAAAGACTAATCATTGGGTATATTCCGGCACTATAACTGCACCCAGTGATCTTGGTACATAGAAATTGATCTATTGAAGATTCTGACTTTCAAATGTACATATTTTTTGTTTTGATTGTATTGCTGTATTGTTGTATTATGCTTTCTGCTTTGGCAATGTAAACGTATGTTTTCTCATGCCAATAAAGCCCTTTGAATTGAAAATTGAATTGAATAGTGACGAGCCTATCTGGTGAAACCCGGAATTACACTCAAAGTAAACAGGAAGTAAACGAGGGTGAAAAGATTGCGTTCGGCCACAGACGGCATTAAAACACTTCTTTATTGAATTATATGGATTGTTACATTAAACTACTACCCCGTAGCGAGAGTTAACATGTGGAGCGTGGGGGTAAACTCCTTTATTTTCAATTTGTACATGTTTGGAGTGTCTACGGGGTATAGTGCTGAAAGTCCCTGTGTCCATGGGGGGTGAACCCTACAACTCTCGTAAATTGAAAACGTCAGAATCATAAATACGTCTACGAGAGTTGTATTCTACAGCTAAGTCGGCTACTTTGAGCAGATTCCATTCCAATTGGCTGCTATGACTGCCTAGAGAATTTCAAGTAGCCTAATAACGAAAATAATAGGTCCATGCCTGGATACAGTTTAACTTGTTCTCTGTAACTGAATATTAAGTCCTTATCCGCTGTACTCACCTTTTCACTATGTTCGTAAAAGTCGTGTTGAAGATCAATGTTTTCTACTTTGTAGAGCTTGTTGTGTTGCTGCCTCAGTTTCACTGTTTAACTTTCATTTCACTAGATTTGCGTCACTGACACTGAGAAACTCCTCCTTGTACTCTAGTTGTTAACCCTTCATTCACATCCTCCACTCCTCTCTATCCTTCTTCTCTTTCTCATTCCATCCCTCTCCTCCTCTCATCCTCTTGATCTCTACCACATTAGCACAGGAAGAGTTCCGAAGAGAGGAAAAGCTTTTGATTTCAAGGCGGCCACATCTTAATCTTAACGGGTGGATCGAGGTGGTCGTCAGCGGGTCGCTGGTCTGGTTCCCCTCCCTGATTGCAATGAGTTGATTCACCTGCAGGTGTCAGCTGAGCCTGGTCTAAAGAACTGAAGGATACTGGTGAATGATTGCGAACGCGGGAGGAGGCCTCCGACCAAGTGGAGCTTACTATATCATCGTGCTTGCGGTTAGAGCCCTGCACGGGCCGAGAATGTGGGCCCAAGCCCGGCCCTGGCCCATGGTATTCAGCCCGGCCCGGCCCCTGGCCCGATAGGTGCCGCAGTTTTACAGTCCGAGCCCGGCCCTGGCCCGTGGTATTCAGCCCGAGCCCGGCCCTGGGCCCGTGTGTCAAATACAGAATCAGCCCAAGCCCGCCCCGTTTTGGCGGGCCGGGCCGGGCCGGGCCGGGCTTCAATTATCAATTATCTGCGCAAAATGTTCTGTGAGCCCGAGCCCGGCCCTGGGCCCGTTTGTCAAATACAGAATCAGTCCGAGCCCGGGCCTGGCCCGTGGCATTCAGCCCGAGCCCGGCCCTGGGCCCGTGTGTCAAATACAGAATCAGCCCAAGCCCGGCCCGTTTTGGTGGGCCGGGCCGGGCCGTGGGCGGGCTCTGGCGGGCCTGCAGGACTCTACTTGCGGTGTGTGTGTGTGTGTCCCATATTTATGGTCTCTTTCCGTCTGTGTTCACGCTCTCATTCTCTCATTGGCTCGCCGGCGAGAGATTGTGCCTGATCCCATTGGTTCACCGATCTGTCCGTCAACCCCCGCCCCGTTAACACAACATTACGAGCGACGCCCACTGCACTCTGGTTGGTTGCGAAATGGAACACTTCCTCATACCGAGTACACCGACCCGCTGGGCCAGGCTTTTATTTTTTAGCAAAACTAAGCAATAAAAGCCTGGAGATCGAGGCGAATCTGCGTTCGCCTCCAGCGTTCGCGCGTCTTACTTGTTCCTGTCCTTTTGGTAGGAGTATATAAAGGGCAGACACCCTCTGTATAATGTTATGGAAACATACACATAAAAGCATAAGCACTTCTGTACATTACTAAATGATTTATCAATTGATGCGGTGAAGAAAACATTTACAAAACAAATCATTTACAAAACATCCATGTCAGACCCAATAACATAGCCTACAGGAGATAAACATTTTGAACATGCATGGGAAAAAAATTACAAACTGATGTAAATGACTGCAATTGGGTCGGGCGATATGGAAAAAAATACCTTCGATACTAAATACTTCGATATACTTTCTTTTAATTATCAAAAATAGCGAAAATAGAAGCTCACAACCAATAGGCCTAATTGCATCTGGTAAAACAAAAACAAAAGTATAAAAAAGTATAAAATGTGGCTTAAGTGATTAAAACCAGGAAAAGGTAGGCCTATATCACATATGCTGAAGGTAAGTATGTACAACATAATCTGAACACATGAACAATAGCATCATTGTGTGAGATAATATTTAATAAATGACACCTGATTAATTCAGTAACCAACAACAAACATTGTGCTTCACAACCAGTGATAAACAATACAGAACAGTCATATACAGTATAGGAACATAAGTTGATAAATGCGTGTCAAATGTCTTATTGGGTCTACAACTGAACGGCAACATCCATTAACAATGCAACACTAACTACAACTAAATCTGACAATGACAGCTTGTAATGTGTGTCTGTAACAAATGTCAAAATATGAAATATATAGAATGGATGGAGTGAGAATAGACAGATGGCACACCACCATAATGTACAGTAATGTGTATGTAATGTAATAATAATAATATACTCGATGCATGGCAGTGCATGGGAATTAAAATTAGCAACATAATCACAATACATTTTAAAAGATAATGTCAAACCTAAACAAAATAATTATAATAACAGATTGACCAAAGACAAAATCTCATGGCACTCATGTATGCATGCAAAGATATCTGTATATTTGTGAAAAGAATGTGATAATCATGGTCAGTATCATGTCAGTATCATGTCAGTATCATGTCAGTAGGCTATCATGTATCATGGTCAGTGTCGTCATGACATCCCTGTCACAAAGTGCTGTCTCTACATTGTAGTAGACACATATGGATCTAATCTAAACATTGATATTAAACAACATAGACATGATACATTCAGTAAATAACAAACTGTCAAAAGAAAGAAATATAAAACATAACCCCATATAATATTATTACAGGAGCCCTTTAATATCCTGCCCAACCGTTTGGTAGAGCACATTTTAGCCTGTATCTTGTTGAAATTTTTATTGGACTTATCTCAACCTACAAATTTTAGGTATGTTATACATAAAGATAACACTAGATGTCACTGTTAAACTGTTTTCAGTTACCATTCCTAGTTTGATGCAGAAAAGTCACTCCTGACATGTTCCTTTATCCTATGTTCCTAATTCTTAAACATTTTCACACTGACCCCCAAACTTGATACATAATTAGATCGCAAACACTCATTTAAAATGATTTTGTACCTGGGACGCCCATTGTTTTGTTAGATTTTGTACAGAATTCTACAACATTTCTGTGATGCAGCTGAGGAGACAATTCCATTAAATGTGATATCAGTGCCAAATCACAACAAGTTGTCTAGATACACTTAACATAACAGTGGAGAGAATAATCATTCTTAAACAGAGTCTAATTTTTAAGAGGTAGTGAAAATAGCAGATCTACAAGCTCACAGCTTGTAGATCGTCTATTTTCACTAGTAGGTCCTGGGGAGACATAAAATGTCTCTTTTGTCTAGAGCCAAAATGTTTTGGAACCACTGCTTCAGACCAGATGTTTATAAGAAGATAAAAGTTATACATTTACATACTACACCCTAAGAATAAAAATAAAAATAACACCATTGAATGTCATTCATTTAAGCGTATTTATTTTTGCACTACAAAGTGATTACAATTCAAGCTGTTCACAGGCATTTGCACAGAATTATAATTAGTGATTTCTATTAAATAATCACATTAGATTTTTCTTTGATTGATCTTCTATCATTGATAACATGCAGCTTCATAAGAGAACCAATCATTAACATCAGAATCATTGTATTCCTATTTTCAATGAACTTCTACAGTAAATACATTAAAATACAAGACTGACAATAAAATATTGTTATTCCTGTTAGATATATTCCTACACATTAATTAACAAAAATGTTGAAATCTTAAACGGCAAAAAATAAAAGTAATAGTACCAATAAATAAATGTAGACTAGATTTCAACAGTCTTAATGACAGGAAATACATTTTAACCACTTTAACTCTGGCATTTCTATTTTGGCCATGTCATTATAAGCCAAACAATTTTTCAAAAAAATGTAAAAAACAAAATAAAATTGTGCAGAAAATCGTATATTATACAAGCTAACAAAGTGTCACAATGCTGAATGTTGTGAGTTTGTGGATCTGCTATTTTTGAACAGCTGAAGTGTAAACTAGGGCTTCAGTGGTTAATATAAATACAGTTTTAATTGGAGAACTAATTTACCATAATTAGGCTGTAATTATACATCACAAATGTAAAATTAATGTCTTGTTTTCCATTATAGTACAACAGTTTAATGGCTTGATTTAAACGACAGTTACATTAACCCTTCAGTATACACATTTGTTGTCTTAATTGAAAACTGATTGAGGATTAAATTAGTCTAATCTGTCTGATTGACAGGAGAGATTATCAGAGGAGCAGAGTTTTTACCTCCATCGTTGGAACATGGATTAACAATTGGATAGAGTTTCTCAGTGAAAGTGCAGTCAGTGAAAGAGTAGAGATGAACTCTGGTCTCCACATCATAAAAGGAGACCAGACCCTCCTCATAATCCACAAACACTCCCACCTTCTGGGGCTTCTCTCTTATGGAGAGGAGGAGGACAGCAGGGTAAGTAAGAGCCCTGTACTCATTTCTATTCAACTCTATAGACCAGGAACCGTTGTTGGGACTCTGATCGATTGATTGTTTCCTGTTGATGGACTCTCTGGCAACTCCTACACCCCAATATGTCTTCCCTTTAATCTGAACCTCATAGTAAAACCTTCCTGAGGAGAAGCTTTGTTTTCCTAAAACACGTGTACGCTCAGAGAATCTCCCTTTGTTGTTTGGGAGATTCCTCTCTACTTTTCCATGACTCACTTGTTTTCCATCCTCAGACAGGATGAGATAGGGATGTGCTGTATCAGGGTCCAGAGTCACATCCACTGCATATTGTTGGATCCTCCTCAGCTCAGCATCACGTAGCTTCTTCTCCATCTCTTGACCAAGTGCATTCAGAGCGGTCCTCACAGTCCCCAAGAATGAAGACTGATGGACATTAACCTGGGTGGGTGGAGGAGTGTTGATGGATGGGAAGTGCTGGAGGAAGTGCAGGTGGTCTTCAGTGTATGAGAGCTGCTTCAGCTCAGAGCGTCTCTTCTTTAACTCAGAGATTTCTTTTTGCAGATCTTTGATGAAGCCTTCAGCCTGTTTCTCTGTTGTTTTCTGCTTCTCTTCAATCACATCAATGAGCTCAGCCTGGCTTCTCTGAATACAGCTGATCAGAGCAGTGAAGACCTGCACACTGTTTGCTATCTCTCTGTCTGCATCTTTCTTACTGAGTTCTACTGATTGTTTGACCTTCTGAATCTTCTCTTGTCTGTCCTGGATCATCTGTTGAACTTCAGCCTCTGTCTTTCCCAGCTCAGCCTTCTTTCCTTCATATGCCTCTTTCAGAGATAAAATTTGATGTAACTTGTGGTCTGACTTTGTGCACATTTGGCAAACACACACATGGTCAGTCTTACAGAACAGCTCCAGAGGTTTGTCATGTTTCTTACAAATAAAGTCTTCCAGGTTCTTTACAGGATCAATCAGTTTGTGTCGTTTTAATACTGAGACTCTCTGATGAGGCTCCAGGTGAGTCTCACAGTAGGAGATCTGACACACCAGACAGGACTTCAAGGCTTTGATCTTGGTCTCAGTACAGACATCACAGGACACTTCATCTGGTTTATCCATTTCAGCAGGTTCTTGGTTTGTGCTGGAAGTTTTGTTCAGCTGCTTGGATCTCCTGAACTGATCAGCCATCTCAGAAATGAAAGTGTTGACAAGGACGTCTGGTCTCTTACAGAAGATTGTTTGACACAGTGGACACTGACACACATCACTAGTGTCCCAGTAATGTGTGATGCAGGTTTTGCAGTAGTTGTGTCCACATGGAGTGGTGACTGGATCAGTAAATACATCCAGACAGATAGAACACAGGAACTGCTCTTCAGACAGGAGAATGCTGGCAGAGGCCATGTCACACTGAAAATAAATAAAAAGAACAAGCTTAATAGTTATGAATCTGATCGGGAATGGAGCACAACTATAGAAAAAGTGCTCCTCGGAGCACAGGTCTCCGCCAGGTCAGGTATGTTATTGTGGCCTCCTGGTGGCGCTATAATAGGCCAATGTGAAAAGGGTGTCATTTCTTCTTAGGACTTTCACAGCAATCAGACACTGCATTCGTGATTTGAGGCATTTTGTTCCAAAAATGTGTTAAATTAGTGTGTTAATTAGTGCTAAATTAGACCTGCTGGTGGCGCTATAACAGGCCGGAAATCACAGAAATCTCAAGCTGCGTTCATGATTTGAGGCATTTTGTTCAAAACGGACCAATCCTGCAAATTTTGGAAGCCAACCTTAGCCAATCAGGATGGAATATGGACAATCGGACAGATCCGTGTTGATCACATGACTATAGAGATACTGTGTACCAATTTGCATGATGTTTGGATAAAATCTGTAGGAGTAATATAAAAAAAATAGTTTTGCACAAATCGGCCTCCTGGTGGCGCTATGTAAAGAATTTTGGGCAGAGGTTCTGAATTGCCATCCAGGGAGTGTGTGTGCACAGTTTCGCAGCAACCGGGCCAACGGTGCCGGAGATTAGCTGTTCACAGACAGGTGGACACACGGACACACGGACGGACGGACAGGGGGTAAAACATACTCTCTCGCCATGCCTTTCGGCCTGGCAGAGACAATAATGTTGGCAACGATATACTACAGGCTACTGTACTTCCTGGAAACCATAACTGAAACATTAAACTGGGACATTTCAAGGAATATTATAATATGGGAAGATCATGTCTGGATAAAGTTACAACTTAATTCTCGGTTACTGAATAATGATTAAGTCCTTATCTGCTGTACTCACCTTTTCACTATGTTCATAAAAGTCGTGTTGAATGTGTTGTAGAGCTAGTTGTGTGGCTGCCTCAGTTTCACTGTTTAACTTTCATTTCACTAGATTTGCGTCACTGAGAAACCACTCCTTGTACTGAAGTTGTTAACCCTTCACATCCTCCACTCCTCTCTGTCCTTCATCTCTTTCTCATTCCATCCCTCTCCTCCTCTCATCCTCTTGATCTCTACCACGTTAGGAAGAGAGGAAAAGCTTTTCATTTCAGGGCGGCCATATCTTAATGGGTAGAGTGTGAACGGCCCATTAGACTTAAACGTCAATTCATTGAAACACTTAGTTCAGACAAGTAGAAGAACAGTTCAATTTCAGAAACTTATCTTGTGTTGTTTATTAAATCATATCTATACCGTGCTCACCTGCTGTCCTTAAGTCTTCTCTGTTAATGATAAACTCCTGTTAATGTGAGGTCTTTATAGACAATATGATCTCAGCTGTCACTGCTGTGGCTGTATTCTACTTGTGGGTGTGATACATCACTGAGGTGTCAGTCAGCATTGCTTCACTCCTTGTAAAAGTAAATTATTCACTGGACTCATTTTCGCGCTGTGAGCAGGTTCAATGGTGCAGAATACAAAATATAAACATTCTGAATGTTTATATTTTACATTCACATCATTACATGTATATTCTATTTGTATTGAATTATTGTCTATGAGTATGAGTAGAATATTGACTGAGAAGAACTGAAGAGTTCTCAAACTATGGTAGGCCTATATTTCCTCTGTGGTTATACAAGCGTACCACTTTAAACTTTTGGTTATCAACCATGCCTTTGATCAAAGTCCTTCAGATATTGTTTTATATCACACTTGTTGTTTACACTGGAGGCTGTCATGTGACCTGAAGTCATTGAGTCTTCACACCATGTATCTGACCTTTAGGGCAGTGGTTCTCAAAGTGGGGTCCGGGGACCCACGGGGGTCCATGAAGGGGTTCCAAGGGATCCCCGGCAAAAAGTGTTAGTATTATCAGAATCAAAATAAATTTTATTGTCACATCACAGATTACAGGTGTAAGAAAGTGGGCGAAATGTGTTTTTGTGCAAGCTCCATCGTTTCTGTTGTTTTCAGTAAAATAAAAAGAAAAGAAGAGGGAGGGACAGGGAGAGCAAGGAGGAAGGAAGTCAAACAGTAAATAGAAACATGTCAGTGATAGGTGATGTATATTTATGGTCGAAAGAGTGGCCATATTAGTCTCCTGGAGAAGGGTTCAAGAAGGGAAGTTCCAGTCCAAGGTTTTCAGTTAGGTATCATTTTATTCCACCCAACAGGCAAGCTGCCAGGTTCAGGTCAGATTAGCAGAGCCCAGCATTCACATACAAACACAATAATTATACTGTCCCAAATCTGGCTCACATGGGAGGGGCAAAGAGTTAAGTCCCGCCCTTACTCCCTTTGTCAGCCAATCTCAACACAATACATGATACTGGGGAGTCGTGGCCGAACCCCCACAACACGAAAAACATTTGCATGCCTTCACAATGTATCAACTTGTGTTATGTCTAATTATCAAACTTTACTTTTGCACAAAACCTGGTTTAGTAATCCTTGTTCAACATCTTTTAAGCTTTAGAATAAGCCCACACACTTTATACTTTCATGTTTGCAAACAGCAGTTTAAGAATACAATGAGTCAAATAAAACCCCAGCAGTCACTCTAAGACTGACCCCTTCCTTTAAATTATATTTCTCTTTGTTAACAGCACCAATCTTAGTTATCAAGACTTTACTCATTTTAACTACATACTGCAGACCTAAAAGAGAAGAATATTTAGTGGGTAAACATTTTAGCTGGTTATTCCTCCAACCACACAGAGATCTTTTTAGAGATGGTAGAACAGACGCCTTCACCTCAGCCATCTCCCTTGCATAAAGACAATAGTACTATAATCAGCTCGAACCAAAACAAAAGAATGGCTCTGTTGGACTCCAGGGGGCTTCAAACATTCTGTATACAATAGGACAATAGGTCTCCCTTGTAGGTGTAAACACAAGTTTCTTTGGTTAATCAAATCAAGGCGCTGTCTCTGTACCTTCACCTGCGAGTGTCAACACCGGAATTCTAAAGATTTACTTCTCTAAAACAAGACACAAAAGGTTGGCAGAGCAGCCTGTTCCATTTCTCACCTCACCTGGGCTTCTAACACAATGGCCAGAACTTTAGGGAATGCAAATTGATCGCATCTCAGCCTCAGCCTTCATGAACAACTGGAGAAAACCCCCGACCAACATTTGAATTCATCAGTGTGTCTTTACTTCAAGCAAGTTCTGCTGTCTTATATCCTTACTTATATTCAAATACCACGCTTATGTTTGACAAGTATACATCATAGGCAACATATAATAATTATATACATAATGTAGCATAATCCAGCTGAACAGTATATGACATGCAGTGGTGTAAAGTAACTAAGTACATTTACTCAAGTACTGTACTTAAGTACAATTTGAGGTGCTTCCGGCAGCCGACATGGGCAGTCGCATGGACAATCGCTCTCTCGCGAGGAGAACCCAACTGCGTCCTCGTGTAATTTTCCTTATTCTCATCCTGTGGATTATGGATTCCCACCTCAACTCCGCATGGATTGTACACCTGAGGGATAAGGAATTGTACGAGAAAGAAAAGGTGGAATCACACAGTGACTTCTACCTAGCTACTGGATCTGAGAAAAAACATCCAGGCTACGGCATAGTGACGATCCACTCGACTCTCACAGCCAACCCGAAGCAAAGAAACAAACCCCTGAATGGTAGATTTAATCGCAAGATGTGCTTCTGCTTAATTCTACTACTTTCCGGAGACGTTGCCAGAAACCCTGGCCCAGTAACCACAAGGCAATCTGCTCGGATTGCGGCTGAAGCTAACAGGCTAGCGGCCAACGTTGCCATTAGCAACGGGGAAAAACAAAGCCAGGCTGTAACAAAGAACTTCCGGATCACCGGAGCTAGCCCAGCCAGCGTTGCTACCGAAGCTAGCTACGTCGACAACATCAATGGCTCCCCGCCAACTCAACTAGGCGAATCAACCCAAATGATCAACCGAAACACCCACGTTGTTTCCACCGCAGCCGTCGACGAGGACGCTTGCACCGACGTGCCACGGCGATCAACCGGGAGATGCAGCGTAGCCGAGGACGCGGAACCAAGGAGTCACCCAGCTGTTTTCACCGGAGCAGAGGCCCTGATGCACCGTTTTCAACCTACGGTTCGTTCCACGGCCAGGGTCCTAGCAGAGGCCGTGCTGGGGCAAGTACCTTGCCGAGAACAATCTAATTTACAAATTCCAATCTGGTTTCAGAACAAACCACTCCACTGACACATGCCTTCTCTATTTGAACGACTCTATCAAACAAGATGTCGACAAGGGCAAATATTGCGGCATGGTCATGCTGGACCCCCAGAAGGCCTTTGACACCGTTAATCACCCAATTATGATCAATAAGCTCAAAGCAATAGGTTTTGATGATACGTCGGTGAACTGGATGAGATCCTACCTGGAAGGGAGGGAGCAAGTGGTGGAAGTAAACGGCACCCAGTCCCCTCCCCTCCCAGTGACTTGTGGTGTTCCTCAAGGAAGTATACTAGGACCTTTACTGTTCCTGATATATGTGAATGATATGTCTTCAGCTTGCGACTGCAAACTGTTCCTGTTCGCAGATGACTCGGCTCTGCTGGTCTCGGACAGGGACAGGCTGCAGGTTGAGAAAACTCTCAGCACTGAACTCAACAAGATCTGCATCTGGCTCTCCGACAACAAACTTTCATTACACCTGGGTAAAACTGAATCCATCCTCTTTGGGTCCAGTCCTAACCTTAGCAAGGCTGAGAGTTTCACGATCAAAGTGGGTGATGATGTTATCACAAGAAAGGAGGAAATTACCTACCTGGGTTCCATCTTGGAGGCAAACCTCTCCGGTAACAAAAACGCCGAAAGAGTGATCAAAAAGGTCAACCAAACAACACGCTATTTGTGGAGGATTGATCGTCTAGTCAGTAAGAATACTCTGAAGATTCTTGCAGTGGCCCTCATACAAGGTCATTATGATTATGCATGCACTTCATGGTATCACAACACCTCCAAGGCCTTAAAAACAAGGCTCCAAACATCCCAAAACAAACGTGTAAGGCTACTTCTTGGCCTCAATCACAAAACCCATCTAACCCCTGCTCATTTTGCTAGGATTGGATGGCTTAGGGTTGAGGACAGAGTACAGCAACTTGCTATGGGCCTGGTCTTCAAGATACACCACAACATTGGGATCCCCCTGTATTTGTCAAAATACTTCCAAAATGTTAATGAAGTCCATGATCATAACACCAGAGGCAGCTCCACAAATCATGTTCAACCCAGATTTGGCTCAACAAAGGGAATGAACTCGTTCTCATGCTATTCATCAAAAATGTGGAATGCCCTACCAAAAGGAGTAAAGGAGTGTAAAACCCTACTCACTTTCAAAACTGCCCTAAAGATACACCTTCAGGAGGCTGCAATTCAAAAATGGCCCCTGTCCAAGTGTTAACCCCATGTCCTAACCTAACCTACCCCCCTACCCCCCCCCCTCTCTCTTTCTTCTTTTGTACATATTTTTCTCTCTTCATACCAGTAAACTGTAAACTGATTGTATGACATTCTGTATAGTAGTGTGTATATCTGTCTGTTTCTTATATGTCATCATGATTTGTGTGCATGGGGTTCTCATCTTAAACAAGCTCAGTGCTTAATGAGTTTTCCAGTTTAGTAGACCTTGTATTGTGAATTTGTACTGTCATGTACTGTTCTCATGTCTTACTAAATAAAGTATCAATCAATCAATCAGGTATTTTCTACTTTACTGGAGTATTTCCAATTTTCAATACATTTACTTCTACTCAACTACATCTCAGAGGCAAATATTGTATTTTTACTCCACTACAATTATCTGAAAAATTTAGTTACTAGTTATTCTGCAGATTTACTACATGACATGTACAGTATGTTATATTAAAACATACATTAACCACTTAGTCCTATTTCATACCATAGGCTATTTGTAAATAGACGATCTACAAGCTCACAACGGCTTGTAGATCTGCTATTTTCAAACATTTTGTACTTTTACTTTTGGTACTTTAAGTACATGTTGATTCCAAAACTTTTGTACTTTTACTCAAGTAACATTTTGAACACAGGCCATTTACTTGTAACAGAGTATTTTAATATTGTGGTATTGCTACTTGATACCCTTGATACTATGTTAGGCCTCCTTGCTGTTGTAATATGAACAGGTTGTGGCAAGCGTCACAATCAGTTTAACCACTCAACCCTATATATACATTGGCTGTTTGAAAATAGCCGATCTACAAGCTCCCAACGCGTTGCAATGCCACGCATTGTGATCTCATAGGATTTTTTTTTTAAAGTGTTTAAAAACATTTTAACAACACAAATTTTGTATGAGGGTCCCTGGCACAAAATAATTTCTGATGGGAACACATTTATTTGGCCACTGATGACAGTATCATGTCATGTCATGGTGACATGATTTGTTTTAATTATATCAAAGGGTAAAAAAATTATCAATTTTTTTTCTCAAGAATTAATAAAAAATAATAAATATTAATTCTATTTTTTATATCTTTAATAAATAATGAAAATAGTAGATCGACAAGCTCACAACATTGTAGATCGGCTATTTTCCGTAGTTTAGGTCCTGGTCAGACAAATGTATCTTTTGGGTCTCGAGCTAAAACGTTTGGAAACCACTGCTTTAGACCACATGTTTATAAGAAGATAAAAGTTATACATTCACATTCTACACCCCAAGAACAAAAAACACCAATGTTGTCTTTCATTAAAAGTATTTATTTCATAATTACAATTAGAGATTTCTATAAAGAATCACATTTTCATCTTCTATAATTGATAACATGCAGCTTCATAAAAGGACCAATCCTTAACATCAGAATCACTACATTCCAATTTTCAATGAACTCTTCTAAAGTAAATACAAAAATAGTTAGATTTATCCTTGAAAATTAATGAACCAAAATGCTGACTTGAACTTGAATGAAATACAAAATAAAATATACAATTAAGTCATTGTACAAAGAAATAAATGTAGACTAGATTTCAACAGTCTTACAAACAGGAAATACATTTTAACAACTTTAATCCTGGCGTTTCTATTTTCGGCCATGTCATTATAAGCAAAAATGTTTTTCAAAAAAGGAAAAAAACGAAACCCATTTGTTCAGAAAATAGCATACAGACAAGCTCACAAAGTGTCAAGATGCAGCATGTTGTGAGCTTTTTTTGTGCTATTTTTGAATAGCTGAAGTATAAACTAGGGTTTCACTGGTTAATATAAACACGTTTCAATAGAGAACTAATTTATCATAATTAGTCTGTAGTTGTACCTAACATATGCATTCTAATGAAAAACAAGACATTCATTTTACATTTGTGATGTATAACAGTTAAATGGCTTGATTTTACATGACAGCTAAATGAACCCTTCCAAATACACATTTGTTGTCTTAATTGAAAATTGACTGAGGATTAAATTAGTCTAATCTGTGTGACTGACAGGAGTGATGATCAGAGGAGTAGAGTTTTTACCACCATCGTTGACATTTGGATTTAGGATTGGATAGAGTTTGTCATTGAAGGTGCAGTCAGGGAAAGAGTAGAGATGAACTCTGGTCCTCACATCATAAAAGGAGACCAGACCCTCCTCATAATCCACAAACACTCCCACTGTCTGGACCTTCTCTGTTACAGGGAGGAGGACAGGAGGGTCAGTAAGAGCCTTGTACTCATTTCCATTCCTAAACCTTACAGTCCAGTAACCGTTGTTGGGACTCATATTGATTTGTTGCTTCCTGTTGATGGACTCTCTGGCCACTCCTACATTCCAATGTGTCTTCCCTTTAACCTGAACTTCATAGTAAAACCTTCCTGAGGAGAAGCTTTGTTTTCCTAAGACACGTGTACGTTCAGTGAACCTCTCTTTGTTGTTTGGAAGATTCTTCATTATTTCCCCAAGACTCACTTGTTTTCCATCCTCAGACAGGATGAGTTCACAGTGTGCTGTATCAGGGTCCAGAGTTACATTCACTGCATATTGCTGGATCCTCCTCAGTTCAGCATCACATAGCTTCTTCTCCATCTCTTGACTGAGTGTCTTCATAGCTGTCCTCACAGTCCCCACAAATGAAAACTGATGGACATTGACCTGGGTGGGTGGAGGGGTGTTGATGGAAGGGAAGTTCTGGAGGAAGTGGAGGTGGTCTTCAGTGTGTGAGAGCTGCTTCAGCTCAGAGCTTCTCTTCTTTAACTCAGTGATTTCTTGTTGCAGATCTTTGGTGAAGCCTTCAGCCTGTTTCTCTGTTGTTTTCTGCTTCTCTTCAATCACATCAATGAGCTCAGCCTGGCTTCTCTGAATACAGCTGATCAGAGCAGTGAAGACCTGCACACTGTTTGCTATCTCTCTGTCTGCATCTTTCTTACTGAGCTCTACTGAGTGTTGGACCTCCTGGATCTTCTTTTGTCTCTCCTGGATCATCTGCTGAACTTCAGCCTCTGTCTTTCCCAACTCAGTCTTCTTTCCTTCATATGCTTCTTTCAGAGATACAATTTGATGTAACTTGTGGTCTGACTTCATACAGATATGACAAACACACACGTGGTCAGTGTTACAGAACAGCTCCAGAGGTTTGTCATGTTTCTTACACATAAAGTCTTCCAGGTTCTTTACAGGGTCGATTAGCTTGTGTTGTTTTAACACTGTGACTCTCTGATGAGGCTCCAGGTGAGTCTCACAGTAGGAGATCTGACACACCAGACAGGACTTCAAGGCTTTGAGCTTGGTCTCAGTACAGACGTCACAGGACACTTCATCCGTTTCAGCAGGTTCTTGGTTTGTGCTGGAAGCTTTGTTCAGCTGCTTGGATTTCCTGAACTGATCAGCCATCTCAGAAATGAAAGTGTTGACAAGGACGTCTGGTCTCTTACAGAAGATTGTTTGACACAGTGGACACTGACACACATCACTAGTGTCCCAGTAATGTGTGATGCAGGTTTTGCAGTAGTTGTGTCCACATTGAGTGCTGACTGGATCAGTGAACACATCCAGACAGATAGAACACAGGAACTGCTCTTCAGACAGGAGAATGCTGGCAGAGGCCATGTCTACACACTGAAAATAAATAAAAAGAACAATAACTTCTCACAGCTTAATAGTTATGAATCTGATCGGGAATAGAGCACAATAGTGTTCACAATATACTGTACTACATGCTACTGTACTTCCTGTTAACCATACCAACTGAAACTTTAAACTGGGACATTTCAAGGAATATTATAATAGGGGAAGATCATGTCTGGATAAAGTTACAACTTAATTCTCAGTTACTGAATAATTATTAAGTCCTTATCTGCTTTACTCACCTTTTCACTTGCGTTCGTAAAAGTTGTGTTGAATGTGTTGTAAAGCTTGTTGTGTGGCTGCCTCAGTTTCACTGTTTTTTCATTTCACTAGATTTGCGTCACTGAGAAACTCCTCCTTGTACTGTAGTTGTTAACCCTTCACACCCTCCACTCCTCTCTGTCTGTCTCTTTCTCATTCCTCTCCTCCACTCAGCCTCTTGACGTCCACTTACATTAATTTAAGGAAGAGAGGGCTTTTCATTTCAAGGCGGCCATATCTGGGTGGAGTCACAGAGAGGTCATCTGGTAATCAGGAGGTCCCTGGTTTCTCTCCCTGATTGCCCTGAGTTAATCGGTGGGTGCCAGCTGAGCGAGCGTGGTCTAAAGAGCTGAAGGATAGTGGTGAATGATTCCTGTCACTTTGGTAGAAGTGTAGAATGTATAATGTTATGGAAACATAAACATAAGCACTGCTGTACATAACTACATGATTTAACAGAGCTTGCAGTGAAGAAAACACAAATAATTTACATTTTAAAACATCCCTGTCTGAGTCAGACGCAATAACACATTACAGGAGATAAACATTTTGAACATGCAGGGAAAAAACATGACAGACATAAATGAGACCTGGGCGTTATGGACAACCAAATATAACAATATTCTGCCTTCGATACTAAATACTTTGATAATACTGTAGACCTGAAAATACGAGCTCATCTTGTATAAAAAGTATAAAATAGTTCAAAGTATAAATTAGGGCTTAAGTGATTAAAACCAGGAAAAGATTTGAGTCTCATATGAATATTGATATTATGTTGTTGATACCATCATGTTGATATTGCCCAACTCTATACTCTGCAACTGCTGAAGGCAAAAACATGGACAGTGTACATTGTGTGAGATAATATTTAATAAATGACACCTGATGGCTTCAGTGACACAGAACAGTGTGTACTTCACAACCAGTGATAAATACAGAACAGTCATATACAGTATATACTATAAACATACATTATATATAATTGTCAAATGTCTTTTGGGTCTGCAACTGAATGGCAACATAACAAGTTGGCTTGCATTACCAATGCAACACTAAAATATATGACAGCTTGTAATGTGTGTCTGTAACAAATGACAAAGAAATATAGAAATATATAGAATGGATGGAGTGAGAATAGACAGGTGGCACACCACAATGTACAGCAATGTGTATGTAATAATAATAACAATAATAATAATATACTCGATACATGACAGTGCATTGGAGTTAATAATACCAACATAATCACAATACATTTTAACAGATAATGACAAACGTAAACAAAATACTAAACGCAATGCATTTAAATAACAGATTGAACATAGTCAAAATCTTAAGGCACTCATGTATTCATAGCAAAGATAGCTGATCTACAAGCTCACAATGTGTTGTGAGAACTTGTGACACATTGCATGTGGATCTGCTATTTTAGCTAGTTTTAAAAATGTGTGAAAAATAAAATAAAATAATAAACTAACATTTACATCAGGCCAGAAATGTGGAGGCCAGGATGAGAGCGCTTAAATTAAAATATATATTTTTTAGAAATGTTAAAAAATAAAATGGCTTTAAGTAAGTATACATGCTGCTACAAATTGCTACAAAACCTTTATATCCAATCATTTTGGGCATAAACAAGAAGTTGAAGGGTAAATTTAAGTCTGACAATGATGTACCGTGCATGTTCAAATCATATACTTTACATTACTTAAGAGCATTTTTCAAACATTTTAACATTTTGGACAAAAAAACATATTTTACCTCGAGGTACCCACACTTCCTTGGTGCGCACTCTTCTTGTATCCGTCTTTATCATAGAAACACATGACAGAAAGGTTCAAAAAACACTTTCTGTGGACAAACAGCCCTTTATATCAATATTATCTCACATCTGTAATTGAAAACCCAGGAGTCACCCCTGGTGGCTTTGAATCTCTTCTCATAATCTTTTCTCTGTCTTTCTACACAGACAGGTGTTAATAAATAAAAACAAACAAAATAAAACTAAACATGACATGACACAGAGTCTAATAACGGCGTGCCTTTCCTGCACATGTAAGTTACTGGGTGTATGCTTTATGAACAGAGCACCAGTTATGTGCTAGCTCACGGTTATCAAACGTTTTAGTTCAATGACCCCTCATTTGGTATGAGTTTAGGCCATGGACCCCCATAACTCTGAGAGTGTACGAATGGAACCAAATTGACCCTTATACAGTATGCCTGTAACTCTGAGAGTGTACCAATGGAACCAAATGGACCCATAAGGGTCCATTTGGTTCCATTTGTAAACTCTCAGAGTTACAGACCTGTAAGGATCCATTTGGTTCCTAACTATCAGTAGGCTAATTTAGCTGGGGACCCAATGGAACCTCCTCAACGACCCCTTGGGGGTCCCCGGAGAACCACAGTGCTAGCGCACTAACGTTGAGGTCAGCTGTGATTGGCCTAGCAGCGTCAGCTGAGCAGTGTGGTTCGCTGTGATTGGTCTACGATTGTGGGGGCAGACTAGCCTGGTAAACCCTCCCTCCGGAAATCTCATTTCCATTTGATTCCAAATGGAAATGGGATTTCCGGAGGGAGGGTTTACCAGGCTAGGGGCAGACAGAGATAGAGACCAACCCTGTTCTAGAGCACCAGTTGGTTCTCAAAGTGAGGTCCGGGGACCCTGACGGGTCCTTGAGGGGGTTCCAGGGGGGTCCCCAGCTAAATGATTGATAATTAGGAACTACTAAATGGCCCTTACGGGCCAGTAACTCTGAGAGTTAATGGGGGTCTGTGGTCTAATGCATATCAAACGGGGGGGTCCTTGAAATAAAAACTAAGTTTGAGAATGACTGTGCAAGATTTATGGCTAATCTTAAAGGAGTAGTTCACCCAAAAAAAATACTTATTTTCTATCAATTACGCACCCCTTGAAGCCTTGAATTCATGGGGTGAATTCATGGGCCAGTCATGACATTATTGGCTTAGGAATGGGACAAAAACAACAACAACAATGTAATTGATAGAGAATATGTAATTTTTTGGGGGGAACTACTACTTTAAGTTCAGATGGAGAAATGTAATGATGTTGCTACCGGGAGTAAACTGAATATGATAAGTAACAGCAGTTTTGTTCAATTTCAGTATAGGCTATATTGAACTGAAGTTTGAGCATAATAAATATAAATACCATCTGTAATACTGTCGTGAACACAGCTATGAAATCACTTTCTATAGTAGATCACTGGAGTTGTCTGGGTTACAGTTACCAGTTACTGAGAAAGCTACCACGGTATTTTATTATGACTTTAAAATGATATAACATTATTGTAATGTGATTGAAAATACTGTCTAATCCAGTGGTTCTCAAAGAGGTCCTTGAGGGGGGGGGGGGGATTCCATGGGGTCCCCCAATCAATGTAACCACTTTAACCCTAAATACATTAGCTATTTGAAAATAGCTGATCTACAAGCTTATAACTTGTTGCATGATCGCATCAATCTATTATTTAAAATAAATAAATAAATTGAAACATTTTAACTACACACACCTTGTATGGGGGTCCCACTCCCTGGCACAAAATATTTTCAAATGGGGGTCCATGGACAAATACATATTAATTTGGGGGTCCTTGACATGAAAATGTTTGAGAGCCACTGGTTTAAACAACATTAGCAAGGAATCCCAAATAAGCAACAACATTTTAGAAATAAGCCCCCAAAAACGCAACCCACAACCACCAATATTTGCAAGTGATTTTACAGAAAAACAAGAACAAAGTGTCTTATAATAAGTGGACTTGGCAACACTGTCAGAGTGGCGTTTGAATTGGTGGAGCACCCCCTGCTGGGAACAATGGGAATACAATTCTGAGAAATGTTGACGATTTGTGATGTTTTGAAAATAAGGCTTTAAAAGTAGTTGAAGCTAAGCTTCATAACAGTTTTGTATAAAGCTATAAAGGATTTATAGCAAAATGAGACTTTGGCAGAGGTTTATGTTGTGTTACTTGTGTAGTTACTGTGCCTTGATGTAACTCCATATATTGGTGAGAATAGTTGCTCCGTTGATTAAAAAAAAATATAATCCAAAATGATTCTCCTCATTGACTTACACTGCACAGTGAAACAGGTCTCAAAGTCACTCTTTTAACAGATATACAGTTAAAATACAAACACAATTTATTCTGACAATATCTAACATTATAAAATCTGACACATGTTGAATTTACTATTTGAAGATCCGAATTGGGATCTGTGGATCCAGTCCGGATCTTCTACCTAATTCCAACCCAAGGCACAGCCAGGAGGGCAAACAAGCGCACCACCTACGTTAACACAGTGCAGAGTGGAGCTAACAACCCTGCAGAGCTCAAGACCCTGATGCTGGACATCAGGGTGTGGAGGGCAGCGAGTTGGTGTTGGCTCTCGGATTGCATTGCATCAATAGGAAGATGCATTTTTATAAAAAAAATAGATTTCAAGTTTTAAATAATATTTAGTAGAATCTGCTTTGTTGGCATTCGTTCATGTGCAAAAAGAGTGACCATTTTCACTGTGCAATATGAGTCAACGAGGAGACTATTTTGAACTATAAATTTTTTATCAATGAAGCAACTACTATTCTTACATTAAGGCACTCCTCAGATCGAGGATAGTGATTGTCATAAAAACGCAAACATAGAAAGTACAGAGGACCCTGATTATCATAATGTCAACTAATATGGCTGACGTTTGGAAAAAACTACAAAAAGTTTCAACAACCAGTTTGTGTCCTTGAGCCAGGCACTGAACCTTACTGGTCAGCTACCAGTACAACAGTATTAAACCAAGGTTGTACTAGTGGTCAGTTCCCAGTACAACAGCATTGTGGTTCTACTGGTCAGCTACCAGTACAACAGTATCAGGCCGTGGTAGTACTGGTCAGCTCCCAGTAGTACAACAGTGTTAGACCGTGGTTGTACTGGTCAGCTCCCAGTACAACAGTATTAGACTGTGGTTGTACTGGTCAGCTCCCAGTACAACAGTATTAGATTGGAGTTGTTTTACTGGTACTACTCTGATTTAACTGTGTGATCAGTAAACCACACGTGATGTACAAAACGTTGAAAAGCTGTCACTGTACTCTGCCCTCCAGTCCAGTCCAGCTGGTTTATTCCTCAGTGCTCAGACAGTCTCCACTAGTAACACAGTATAAATGTCTTTTCACATGGGGGAGAGACTTAACATGTGCAAACTTGCACTGTGCTCTAATAGATAGACATTTCTATGCGTCATGTAGATCAAAACTCAACGCATATCAACTCTGGCAGAGTTGAGACGAGCACGAAAGCGACAGTTTCACAGGATCGTGCGCCTCCCCCCTCTCATTTAAAATGAATTACAAGACATGTGAAAAGCTCTTTACTACAATACCTCTGTTTGCAGTAGTAGACAGTAGCATGTCCACACAGTAAAGTCCTTAGTGACCCAGAAGAGTATACAAATGGAACCAAATGGTTTCCACGAAAATTTTTACTTTCAATGTGGAGGATGGCACAGTGTTCACCAAGTGACCAAGTGGTTAAAAAAAAGTCTTATGACTTTAAGATCCCAGGTTGAAATCCCTTGCCCCAACCGACCGTGAGCAAGACAATGAACCGTGACTTCCTTACCTCACTGTAAGCTGCAACGTAAGCATGCATGTCGACTACATATATATGTAAACGTAACACACCTGATCTTAAAGTCCTCACACACCGACACTCGGGCCATCAAACGCACCCATTGTTTACAATGGCTGCAGTCACACTGGAGGCACCAAATGGACGCGTCAAAACCTGCTGACACGTCTTTCAGAACTCGGTTCTGTTTTAGATTGTCGACGCATGGCCCAGACCGTCCAAAATTAGTTGGAGCAATGCAGAAAGGTAACCTCAAATTATTTCAAACTTGTATTGCACTCGTTTTCATTTGTCTGTTGACTGTTTTTAAATACACGATGTGAACAGGCGCAATCGTACAGTATGTCAATTCGCTTTGAGTGTGTCAGGGCCTTTAGTGTTGATTTAACTCGGATGAGTGTACAAAACATGTTGTACACTCATCCAAGTTTAATTTGCTGACTTCACCAACTGAGTGGTTTAAAAAAAGCATCTTATAACTTTAAGATCCCAAGTTGAAATCCCTTAGCCAAACCGACCGTGTCCTTGAGCAAGACAACGAACTAGGGGTGTGCCAATATATCGTCCTGCGATATATCGTGATAGGTTTTTTTTTTTTTACAATAACAATAATCAGGCATGCAAACAGCCCCGAGGTGAAAAGGGTGACAACATGTTTGTTTTTTTTCGGGTCAGGTGTCACACTATTGCCCTATTTGGATTCAAAACGGCTATTGTAGCTGAAAAGCTACAAGTTTGCATGTCTGAATAATGCAAAACAGAAGTATTTGTTTGCATTTGCTTCCCCCCCCCATATATTTTCATAATAAAAAAGTGCCATACTGTATATCGCATCGTATCGATATCGTATCGATGTCGTGAGCCCAATATCGTATCGTATCGTTTCATGGCACACCCCTACAACGAACCGTGACTCGCTTTGCTTACCTCACTGTAAGCCGCAACGAGTCATGTGTAAACGTAACACTTCTTACGTTATAAACACCTGTTTATTGATAAGTTCGAACCCCGCTCTCTCTCTCTCTCTCTCTCTCTCTCGCTCTCAGCACTCGGTCTCCTTGTTGTTGATCCGTCGTTGTCTCTGCAGTCTGAACGACAGGGCCTTGTCGCTCCGCCCTGCCACGGCGCCGTGCTCCGTCAGGTCCTCAAAGGAGCGGGAGCCCCCGGCCCTGGGGAAGGCCTGCTCCTCGCCCCCCCCCTCCTCCCCCAGGTCATCCTGGTCCAGGTGGGAGTCGAAGCTGGGGGCCTCCTGGATGGTGGCCATGCGAGGGCTGTCCAGCGGCGGGAGAGGAGAAGGAGGAGGAGAGCCGTGGTCGTGGTCGTGGACTGGGCTGTGGGCGGCGGAGGCGTGGATGTAGGCGTGGCCATGGCCCGGCGGGCTAGAGACGGAGACGGGGGGCGTGCTGGTCTGCTGGGGGCCCCAGGACTGGAAGGACGGGCCCCGGAGGAGAGCCGAGGAGGAGGAGAGCACCGGATGTTTGAAGATGCGGATGGAGGGCGACTCCAGGCTGCTCAGAAGCTCTACATTCTGGAAACATGCATATACGCCCGCCCGCACGCACAGACACACACACACACGCGCGCACACGCACACGCACACACACACACACACACACACACACACACACACACACTTGTGTTACTATACTTGTACTATACTATACAAACATCTTCTCTTATGAGGTCCCTGGCACAAAATATTTTTCAAATGGGGGTCCGCGGCCAAAGACTACAGTAGAGGGTCAACGTCCAGTATACTTACTTTCTGCTCATACTGCTGGTCCAACTTCTTATCCTGCAGGACAGAACACAGAGTCATCAGCATCATGATCCGACAATGTACGTTGTGATTACATTTTTGGGTCTTAGAATCCTAGACCACTGATTACCCATGTTTTGACCGATATTTTGAAAAGACAAAACCGTAAAAAAAAGACAACCACCTAAAACCTAAACACGTTTTTCTTTAAGTATATATAGTACATTAAACTTCAATGTGAAAAGAACGTTTTACTTGGATTATACAATGAACAAGCAAACAAGCAAACATTACCTACGTATGTAATACGTAGGTAAAACCTTGAGTCACATCGGCTGCATAATTACGGATTCCAAATATTGGCTGAAAAATTGGCCAAACCGATATATGGGTGGGGCTCTAGTTGTAGATGTCACATGAGCTGTTCACACTAGTTGTACATGTCACACATGAGCTGTTCCTACCACACAGTGGACCAGGATGCTGAGAGGAACCCAGAACAGCAGAGAGAAGACCACCACAGATCCCACGATGTTGTCCGCCAGGAACTTGCCAAACGTGTTGATGTCCAGCTTGTCTATGAAGTCCCACAGTCTCTCGATCACATCCTGCACCTGCTTCATGCACTTACCCTGATACCACAAACGCGCACACACACACACACACACACACACACACACACACACACACACACACACACACACACACACACACACACACACACACACACACACACACACACACACACACACACACACACACACACACACACACACACAGGGGTTTCTATAATTGTGCGGACATCAACATTTTAGGACGGCAAGTTCATGAATATCGTATTTTTTTTTACATTGTGTTTGCCATTTTTTAACCGGAACCCTAAAGCCTGAGTTATACGTAGTTGTGTGCTGGTGTCGCACACTGAAAATGAAATGAAAAACACATCGCGCTGTAGGCTGCCTTCGTGATTGTGTTAAAGGTTCTATGACGTTCATTTTGACTTTTTTAATTTTTTATGTTTTTTTTTGGGTTTTATGACCTCAATTACACCCAAAAAAAAAGAACTTTGAACATTCAGTGGATTTTCTGTGGTCTGGGGTTTTCTAAATAATTAGGCTGAAAAGTAATCTGAGCTTGGCCCTTCGACAGTGAGGTCACAGCCGATTAATCCCGCCCACTCTCCTCCTCGCCCCTCCCCTCCCCTATCCTTTCCTTTGGGGGGGGCGGAGCAGAGGCGATGATTGACAGGCAAAATCCCTCACCAGCGACACCCGCAGGCAAAGATTTCTTTTTTCATTGCAGTTGAAAAGGCTTTAGAAATGTGAGAGAAAAACACCTGCCATGGATCAATGGAGTGGAATTTTTTGTTAAAACTTTCTATACACGTTTGAAGGACCATGACAAAGACTTTTTATGTGTGGTAAAACTGAACGTCATGAAACCTTTAATGTGGCTGTTCAAATTCAGGTCTGAGTCCATGACTACACCAAGGTTAATGGCTTGGCTAGAGGTTTTTAACATTACACCGATTGAAGCTGGGCACCGACTTTCAATCTGTCTTCCATGGCTCTAAAAACAATGACTTCAGTCTTTGTAAAATTTAAGAAAATGATGGCACATCCAATTGTTGATGTGTTCAATGCATTTACTCAGTGCTTGTATTGGACCTCTGGTGATACGGTTACGTAAATGTGTGTAATAGTAGTAGTAGTAGTATTAATAGTAGTAGTAGTAGTAGTAGTAGTAGTAGTAGTAGTAACTTACATCTCCGTCACAGAAGCCCACGGTACAGGGTTTCCCCTTGCGGAGGAACAGGAAGTTCCCCAACGTGTCCTGGTAGGGAGCACACACACCACGGGCACTACGGCAACACACCTTACACGACGAGTTGGTTTCTAGTGAGGAGAGCAAGACATGGTGAGACAGAGATCACCCTCCCCTGTTAGGTTCCCACTTCCCACCCACGAACACAAAGGAGAGCCAGGCCAAGCCGGATGCACTGTGGAGAATTCAACCCTTTAGTCTCTGTGGTGGAGGCCAGGCACTTTACCCCTGTGCCACCCAGATGCCCTCAGGAGTAGAGGTTATGTTAGTACTGGGGGCGCCGATAGCAGAGTGGTTAAAGTGTATTTACCACATAGGCTCTGATGCCTGACGGCGAGCACCGGGTTCGATTCCCGAGCCCGGTGGACCTTTATTGCTGCATGTTACTCCCCAACTCTCTGTCCCTGTTTCCTGTCTCTCTACACTGTGGACTATTAAAAAAGAGTTCACGTTACCATTACAGGCACAGGACTGCAGGTTCAACATGGCCTCACAGAAGGGGACACACACTCCTCCACGACACTCCCCACTGTCCAGACACTCTGTCTTATCAGGAGCATTCTCTGGAGGAGGACACTCACTGTGGTTACCTGTTAAAACCATAAATACACAACACAACACAACACACACTCACTGTGGTTACCTGTTAACACAATAAATACACAACACACACTCACTGCTGTTACATGTTCACACTGGCACACCCTAATCAGATTTTTGTGCAATCCAGATTGGAATCAGATTGAACAGCATAAATTCACATGGAAACAGATTTTTGTGGATCTTACTTGCACCACATTCCTAGGTGGTTTTGAAATGCAATTCCAATATTATTTTTATACGCATCTCAGTCTGGAAAATAGCCTTGAAATGACTTGTGATGGCGACACGATGGTCCAAGGTCCCATAAAAGTAGAAGTGCCAGTGCCTCTGTTCCTGTATTGGTGAAACGGTGAACAAATTAACTAAAACACTTAAACCCCATAGGTTGAGCGGAGTCCCTCCTGGCTCTATACTAGTGTCTGTTCTGTTTTCTGTTATTGTGGGGAAAGCTTTCGCTGAAAATAGCCGATCGACAAGCTCACAATAGTGAGCAGTATACAATTTACAAGTAGAGGATTTTCCAACACAGCCTCCCTCGACACAGACGTACGCTACAACTATATACACTCAGTGCACTCACCTGTGCAGTAGGACCGGCCCTCACAGGTGGCGTCAATGAGCTCCTGGCAAACCTCTCCCTGGGCCTTGAACTGGCAGTCATTACAGCACACGCTGTTTCTGTCACTGCACAGGAAAACACACACACGTTCACTAGGGGTGGGACGATATGGGTATCTCACGATACGATATCTGTGGCGATATTAGGCCCTCGATAACAATAATATCACGATTATTTTTTTAATATCGATATTTTTCACAACACTGTTTCTGTCACTGCACAGGAAAACACACACACATTCACAACACTGTTTCTGTCACTGCACAGGAAAACACACACACACATTCACAACACTGTTTCTGTCACTGCACAGGAAAACACACACACATTCACAACACTGTTTCTGTCACTGCAGAGGTAGGCTGCACTAGCGCTCCTGTTTTTGTGTATAGAGGGGCGGGTGTATAGAGGGGCGGGTGTATAGAGGCGCGGAGAGATTGCGCCTGATCCCATTGGTTCACCGATCTGTCCGTCAACCCCCGCCCCGTTAACACAACATTACGAGCGACGCCCACTGCACTCTGGTTGGTTGGGGAAATGAAACACTTCCCATACCGGGTACACCGACGCGCTCCTCCAGGCTTTTATTTTTTTAGCAAAACTAAACAATAAAAGCCTGGCGATCGAGGCTACTGCACAGGAAAACACACACACATTCACAACACTGTTTCTGTCACTGCACAGGAAAACACACACACACACACACACGTTCACAACGCTGTTTCTGTCACTGCACAGGAAAACACACACACGTTCACAACGCTGTTTCTGTCACTGCACAGGAGAACACACACACACACACATTCACATTCACAGCACTATCAAAGTGTTATACCAAAGTTTAACCAGAGAGAAGAACACAGGAGAACAACACAATCATGAAACAGGAAAAAAACACAAAAAACACAACAACAAAAAAACATGTGGAAGAGGTGAGGACTGTTGTTTTTCAGAATTGCCGAGGCAGTACGATCCATTCTCCCCAGAACAGGCATGTTTGTGGGCTTAATACTTATATATTACTATACTTGTGAGGGCCAAATGTCCCCATAAGTACACTAGAATTTGAGAGACGGACATAATAAGGACAATTTTCCTGTTTTATATTTAGTTAGACTTTAGACTTACAATTAGCAATAGATTCAGATTGAGGTTTAAGGTTAGGAATCAGATTAGACATTTAGAGGTTAGGTTTAGCGGTTCACTTTAGGATGTGAGTGCGTGCGTGCGTGCGTGCGCGTGTGCATGTGCATGTGAGTGCGCAGCCCTTTACTGACCTGCACAGTGCGTGTTCTCTGAGCTTGCAGTCGGAGGTGCAGCAGGGGTCGGTGTTGAGGTGGAGCAGTCCGGGGTCACACTGCTCGCTCTGCTCCACGCGGGAGTTCCCACACACGTTACTGTTCCTCTGCCTGAAGCACTGTCCCGCCTTACTCCTCAGCCTCTTCACTATGGACTTCTTACTGCAGTTAGAGAACACCTGCACGCGCACGCACGCACGCACGCACGCACACACGCACACACACGCACACACGCACACACACACACACACACACACAGTGTTGCTGAACTATGGAGACACTAGGAGACAGGGTGTAGACACTATTGTGTGTGTGTGTGTGTGTGTGTGTGTGTGTGTGTGTGTGTGTGTGTGTGTGTGTGTGTGTGTGTGTGTGTGTGTGTGTGTGTGTGTGTGTGTGTGTGTGTGTGTGTGTGTGTGACCACAGCAGTATAGTAAAGGGGGGGGTGGACATCTAGAATGTAATGTTAAAGCTATAATCTCTAAGTGTTATGTCCTTTCCTGGCAGAGAGAGGTAACTGCAATCCTGTCAAAACTACAATAAAGACACGCACCCCTGGATTAAATACATTAAAGATACACTTCGTGTTTTTAGTGAATTAAATTGTATTTTGAGTTTGACCAATCTGTATGGTAAGAGTATGCTGATACAATATAAGCAACACAACAGTGGTCTGCCTGCTCTTCTGTTGATAACTTTAGATCCTGTGGTCTGGAGGGACCTCTACTGGTTGAAGAGTGGTACTCCCCTAAGTAAGAGAAGGCATAAGCTCTATTGGCTCAGTGGTAAAAGAAATGCAGCACTTGAGCAGGGGGGACCCGAGTTTGAACCTCAGGTAAAAGCTGCAAAGTTACAGATTGCAGCTCTACTGACCATGGGACTCAGTACTACCACTGTATTGTACTGGTATATCCACTGGGAGCTGCCCAGTCTTCTGTAACAAAAGACAACAGGAAGGGATATACTGTATCGTCTCTGTCGGGTGGAAAAGTCCAAAACTGTGACTTTTAAGGATTCAAATTCAAAAGCATCAAAAGTTGCAGATCTACAAGCTCAAAACACGTCACTTCGCGCCACATTTCGAGCTTGTGGATCTGCTACTTTTGATGCTTTTGTGTGACGCTGTAGAATGATCAAGTAGGGGCGTTCATTTATGAAAAAACACAAAGTTAAAATATGGAGATAAGAGGTTTCTACCCGACAGCAGTGTGGTTCCACAAAGATCAAACCCAGTAACTAAGGCAAGAACTGCAGTCCTCCACTGGACAATGGCCTGGGGCTTTATTAAAAAGCGTGCTGTGCGTCAGAAAATGTGAGATTGTGTCACGTTGCTACTTTGCTACTAATTGTTTTAAAGTTTTCACCTATGACCTACGCCAAGTAGTTAACTGTTGCAGTCCCTTCACGGTCCATTTATGCTACTGTATTTAAAAGAAATGGGGAAAAATGTCTACATATGTATGAAAATTATTTTATAGCAGTTACTGTATGTGCTATGCAACATGTGAGTTCAGGTACCCTGACGTTTTCAAAGCTGCTGGGGCTTTTTCAATAAATAAGAGATCTTAAAAGGACCAAGTGAGTGCTGGTGACCTTTTTAAAGACAGAACTATGGATGAGACGATAATCGTTATCGTTTATCGTGATAAAAAAACGCTCACAATAATCGTATCGCAGAGCACATTTGGTACACACAAATCGGTTCGCCAAAAATAGCAGATCTATTGTACAAGCTCACAACGGGTTCCAACGCAACCCGTTGTGAGCTTGTACATTTTTGGCCAACGTTCCCCCCAGAATAGGGATGCTGAACTGTGAACTACAACTAGCATCGCGTTGTCTTTTTTCAATGTACCTTGTTGTTGACGTGGTCTCCGCTCACAGCGATGGGGTACATGACATACTTCCCTCCCTGGTCCTCTCGGGGGGCGCAGTAGGGGATGTTGTCTGGGTCGTGTTCCGCTCCAAAGTTATGACCCAGTTCATGTGTCGTCACCAGGTCTGCCTCCTGTATATGAGACAATATGAAAGACACAGGGATTAATGCAGATAAAATCTTAGAAATACAAAGGTTTTGAGAGTGATCTGTGATTTGTGAAACAACGTGAAAGGATGTTAGTCCATGAGCCAGACAAGATTTCATTATCGAAAGAGTGGGCAAAACCATACCTATATTAAATTGTTTATAGGGTCAATATAAGTAAATAAATATATGATAACGTTTCCACAGGAGCAGCTTTTTCATATTTATCACACATTTTGTTATTTTCCCATACGTACATGACAGGTGAAAAAAAAAAATGTGTTATCATAATGAAACTTCTTCAGTTGATTACTTACATGAAGACAATGATTTATCGTATTACAAGTTTTCTGAAATTGTATACTTAAATATGCAAATTAGGCATTAGGAAAATATGCCTGAATTTGCATAACTTTCCAGAATCAACATTGGAACATTGGACAAAGCCAGCGTCAACATTCTTATTTCATTTTGTTAAGATGTTGGAGTCAAAGGTTTTTAACGAGGGAAGATTCAATATCTCGTTCAATTTTGGGGCTCTGGCTCATGGACTAAATGCCTAATTTGCATTTAGTCTTCATGTAAGTCATTTTTTCACCTGTCACGTATGGGGAAAATAACAAAATGTGTGATCAATATGAAAAAGCTACTCCTGTGGAAAGGTTATCATATATTTATTTACTTATATTGACCCTATAAACAATTTCATATACTGTAGGTATGGTTTTGCCCACTCTTTCGATAATCATTGCTCAATTTTGGGGCTCTGGCTCATGGACTATGTGTATCACTGGTCTCTTTCAAATTGGCCAGAAAAAAACATCTATCAAGAGACCACAAGCTTTATGTTCATATGCATACTGTACGTGCATACTGTACGTTCATCAGTGTAATTTCTGAGTCATTTATGGAATAGAACCCTTTCAAGCCGTGACCCCCAAAATAATCATATTTGAACTGGGGACCCCCCAAAATAATCATTTTTGAATTGGGGACCCCCCACCCTGATAAGCACTTGGAATGTAGGAGTTGAGGTATTACATTTTGTTTGACTCAGTTCCTTAGATAAATATTGGGAAAATAGCAGATCTACAAGCTCACAACACCTTGCGTTGCGAGGCGTTGTGAGCTTATAGATTGGCTATTTTCAAATGTATTTATTATATTTTGGCCAGTTGTTATAGCAGTTTGTTGATTACGTTTGATGCAGTAATGCAGTCTTTTTTCATTTCATCTCTTAAATCATTTCACTGTCATCTGGAGACCCCCCAAAATCATAGGTTGAGAACCACTGGTCTAGAATTAAGGTTCTAGTTCTATCTAGACTGTGGAACATTGCGGTGTCATGGCCACTGACCTTAGTGAGGATGGTTTTCCCATAGTTCTTGGTGCTGGTGAGTCCGGTGTTCAGGTAGATGGGTCTGTGTTCAGTGGACGAGGGAGGACACTCTGACAACAGAGACAACAGTGTTGGGGTCAACGACCTCATGAACCCTAGAGGCCCTATTCTGTGAAAATAGCCGATTTACAAACTCACAAAGGAGACCATCAAGTACACCCCTAAAGGTTGATAATAAAGTAGATTTATTTTTTGTGTCAAAATGTTCTGAATATTGTGTGGCTTGTGGCGATTGGGCAATATTTAGTTCAGTGACCATAGGGTAAAGACTCGTTCAGCTTCTGAACGAAGCCCATAGGAATGAATAGACTCCAACCTAATTCCGGTCTCCTAAAAAAGAACAGGATTTTAAACAAAAATGTAAACTCGATTTTTCACTAAAAAGGCGGCCAGCTACGTCACGCAGATACGGGAAGTAAACCGGAGATGGCGCGTCTTTCTTTAGTTTTTGTCTTGGGTTTCATTTAGGTGATGTTACTGTGTGCCAGCCGCGTCATTCCAAAGTCTATATCAGTTGTGCTATAACCACGCCCCCTTAAGCGACGGAGGTGCGCCGTCTCAAACAAACTTGAGCCACGTGAGGCACCACCGAGCGAGCTAAAGCGAGCGAGTTGCCGTGCCGAACGTTGCGAAGTTTGCTTGGGCCGACTCAGCGCCGTTCGAGTTATGCACCGATAGGGACAGAATAGTAAATCATGTTTTAGTGAGAGCGTTTGCCCCAACTGCCACTCAAGGTGGCTACTGGCCAATCACAGCGCGTCCTTGCACAAGCGTATTGGCCAATCATGCACAAGTGGTATAGATTTTGGGATGACACGTGCCAGCCAGGCCAGCATGGACCATGCACTCTAGGGGGAAGTTAGCCAGAATGGCCACAAGATGTCAACGTTGTTCAATATTCTGGAATGTAAATCGCTCTGACTGCAAAATGGTGAATGGTAGGTAAATGGTGCATTTATATAGCGCTTTTCTCCGAAGCACTTTCCCAATCCTCTTTAGCAGGAGGGGAGATTTTAGAAAGGATGTCATATAGATTATAATTACAAAGTGTACATCATTATTTTTATTGCGAAGAAAAACAGAGCCAGTCCATGAATCCCAGGAACATCAGGGACTTACTCTCGGAGCAGAGCCCCCCAGGGATGCCATGTCTGGAGGGGGCCACGTAGGCCAGGCCCAGGGTCCCCTCGTCAAAGTCCTGGTAGGTGAACAGGTGAGCCAGGCACACCTGGGACGCCTTCTCTGCGATGTCCACACTGAACTGCTGTGAGGACCATGAAAACACACGTTGAGTTTAGGGTTGCGTGTGTGTGTGTGCAGTGGTGTAAAGTAACTAGGTACATGTACTCAAGTACTGTACTTAACTACACTTTTCAGTATTTCCAATTTTCAGTACTTTTACTTCTACTCCACTACATCTCAGAGGCAAATATTGTACTTTTACCTCACTGCAATTATTTGAAATGAATACTTTTACTTGCAGTGCTTAAGTATATTTTGATGCCAATACTTTTGTACTTTTGCAAAACCAAATTTTGAATACAAAATTTCTACATTGTGGTATTGGTATAGGACACGCTGAATGTGAATGTGTGTGTTTGCGCATTCGCTGTGTCTGCTCCACCAGGCTCTGCCTGCTCTGTTGGTGTAATTAAGTTTATTGATGAATGGTTGGATGGATGGATCATGTGTTACCTCCAGCAGTCTCTTGACGTCCCACACTTCCCTGCCCTCCACTGGACTGCCTCTCATGTTGAAGTGAGCGCCCCCTGGTGGGACGGAGGTGGGGCTCTTCTCTATGATGATCTGACAACACAGCAGCAAGAAACCGTTGACAATCTGCTCAAGTTAAGTTACAGTACAATAGACATACAATAGTATATGTCAGTAGTTCTCAAACATTTTCAAGTCAAGGACCCCCAAATTGATATGTATTTGGCCGCGGACCCCCGTCTGAAAATAATGTTGTGCCAGGGACCTCCAGAAGAGAAGATTTATGTTTTTAAAAAAAATCAAAAAATAGCAGATGTACATGCAAGCTCGCAGCGTGGCACGAAGAGACGCGCTGTGAGCTTTTACATATTCTATTTTTGAATAGCCAACATATAAAGTGGTTAAAATGATTGTGATGCTATGTTAACTACTTTAGCTGGGGAACCCCTGGAACCTCTCTGCACTATGCTTAGGCAGGGGTCATCACCATGCCAGCTTGTGTGATGGACATTTGCGTCAATATTTCATTTTTGCCACGGACATGCAAAACAAGTGATCAATAATATTACCAGAAACGCATATATAGGCCTAGCCCCAAATGTACACAGTACTATGGACTCTTGATGTGCCATAGTGTCTACTCTATTCCACTGCGCCACAGATTTTAAAACGAGCCACTTATTTATAAAAAATCTAAAAATACAACAACAAAAAGGGAAACAAAGCTACAAGCTCACAACACATCACGCATGTTGTGAGCTTGTAGATCAGCAAATCTATTTATTTTTTAGCCTAAAATGGCATGCCCAAAATTGGGATGTCAGACTTAAAGTGATTAGCAATACTTTAGAAAACCTGAGACTGGGAAGTTATCCACTGTATACTGTCAGTTGGCAGTCCTGAGACAGGCATTAAATGTGGCATCATGGTCCAAGTATATTCCATGTTTGGGATTTCAATAATTGGGTCGTATCAGTACAGATAGTGCTTCCATCTTACATTGCAGGAGCAAAAGGGCCACTTAGCTGCAAAGGTGAATGGGTGCGTATACTTCATATGGTTATTACAGTATATAATATATATACTGTAATGACAGATGGCTTTTCAGAGGACAGTGTTACTTGGAGGTGACAGGAAGTTATACCAGCTAAACTAGTTTTATAGTTTGTCAACGTATAGCTTCAATAAATAGTTTCCATACGGTGAACATACTCAAAAATGTTGAGAAAGTATGCAGATGGAACAATAGAAAACGGTATGTACTGTACATGATGAGCGATCCATGAAGGGCATGTCACAATAGTTTGATGCAAAGGTGCCTAACTTTGATCAGAGGGGAGGAGGAGGTCTGGTGGTGAGGCTGTGGATCAAGGGTTTCCATGGATTATGCTTTTTGAGTGTCATTACAATTGAGTTGTTATTGTTATTATTGGACACTTTGAAACACTTTCTCTCAACTGACGAAAATTAGCTTTACTTGTCCAGTTCTGCCCTTCTTTGCCTTGGTAGCAAATAGCTCCTTCTGAACAGATGACATGCCATGTTTTTGCTCTTTTCCCACTGTGGTCATACCGTTGACTTGACTCACATACTGTACGACGTACGTGGTACAGGTATCACGTACAATACCACAAATCTCCTGCAACATATTAATGAGCATGTCATCCCGACACTTTATGAGTCACCAAAATTATTCAAACACATTTTTCAAGATTAGATTGTGAATACTAAAAAAATATATTTCGTAAAAAAAAAAAAAAAGTGCCACGGACATAGACAAGTCTTGCCACGGACATATTTGTCCATGTACGGACATGTTGATGACCCCTAGGGTGTGTAACTTCTCACCTGTTGGATCTGAACTCCGTAACCTTTGTAATCTTCATCCCAGGAAGTGTTCCGGTAGATGTCGTCCACACGATCAATCAACTCGATCTGCCAAACGCGCGCACACACACGCGCACACACACACACACACACACACACACACACACACACACACACACACACACACACACACACACACACACACACACACACACACACACACACACACACACACACACACACACACACACACACACACACACACACACACACACACACACACACACACACACACACACAATCGTCTCTGTCAGGTGGAAACCTCATACCGGTATGTCCAAAACTGTACATTTTCAAAAGTAGCAAAAGTAGCAGATCTACAAGCTCAAAACGCTTTTGAGGTTGTGGATCTGCTACTTTTGATGCTTTTGTGTGACGCTGTTGTATGATCAAGTATAGGGCAGCGCTTCTCAAACTATGGGTCATTAGTCGACTAAATCTACAGTTGATTTAGTCGACTAAAATTATTTTCGGCATGCTTGCTAGCTGCATGCTGAAAATAGCCGATCTACACTCCGATCTACAAGTTTGTAGATCAACTACTTTCGGTCTGTGACACCCGTGCACACCCATGATGACTTGTCTTAGTTCTACTGGATCTCTTCTCCACTAGTCCCTCCCTAACATTTTAGTCTAGTTTTTATTTGTTGACGAAATTGTCAGTATATTAAGTCATAGTTTTAGTCATCATAGCTAAGTTTTTATTTAGTTCTCGTAAGTGAAAAAAGAAATGTTTCGTCATAGTTTTAGTCGACGAAATCAACACTGTAGTGTAGTGTAGTGTAGCGTAGCGTAGTGTCTAGTGTAGAGTAATGTAGTGTAGCGTCATATCATAGTGTATCCTACCAGATAGTTGAGTGTGGTGCTCTCCTCCTCTCTGCCCATGTGCTTGTAGTGTAGTGTAGCGTAGCGTAGCGTAGCGTCATATCAGACTGTATCCTACCAGATAGTTGAGTGTGGTGCTTTCCTCCTCTCTGCCCATGTGCTTGTAGAAGCGGTGGTCGGCCACCAGTAACAGAGGACAGGTGTTCTTGGTGTGGTCCACCGCCTGGCGCTTCCACCGCACCGCAGGCTCTGCAACACACAGGAGACAAGTCAAGCATCCTAGACCAGTGGTTCTCAAACTTGTCCAAGGACCCCCAAATTAAGATTAATTTGGCCGTGGACCCCCCCCATCTGAAAATGTTTTATGCCAGGGACCCCCATAAAAGATTTGTATTGTTAAAATGTTCCAAAAAATATTCCAAAGACTTTTGTAAAGATCTTTTGAAAACAGCCAATCTACAAGATCGCTATTTTCAAATAGCCTATGTATACTGTAAGGTTTACACTGGTTAAACTGATTTTGATGCTATATTAAGTAATTTAATTGCTATATTATGCTATATTAAGTAATTTAATTCTTGGGACCACACTTTGAGGATGCACCACGGTAGACTCGAACCCACAACCGCCGCAGTGGTGGGCAGATACTTTACTACTGCGCCACCCGAGAGCTAGCCTACGATCCGTAGGTCGTACAATCAACCCCACCCCCCGGTAAAACGCTTGGCTTTGTTTGCAGTACGCCGCAGGCTTCACTCACCCTCTTCCTCTGGGTCTTCAAACATGGCGGCAGTCAGGCCGCCAGGCAGCAGGTGATTGAGGTCATAGTTGACGTAGCCACACACCCGCGGCTGGGCCAGTCTGCTGAGGTTCCTGATGTCCTCCGAGCGGTAGATCAACAGACGGCCATCGGGGGGCGCCGTCGTAAACCTCCACAGAGGCTGGCAGGGAGATAACGCAACAGGATTTTAAGGCTGCAACAGTTAATCAAACTCATCGATTTAAAAGATTATAGAAAAATAAACGATTTTACTAAAATAATGATTAAAAAATGTTGAAAACAACTGATCTTAATGAATTGAATACACAGGACCACAATGGAAACAAGCCCCTAGGGCTTTTTGTGTTATCCTTATAACAATCATTGTAAACCGTACCTCTGTACAATTTGCAAACTGTTTATTAAGTATTCAATCAATCAATCAATCAATCAATCAATGATCAGATCAGCTGTATTCGCTTTTTTCTGGGTGGCCCTGTTGTATGAGTATAAAATAGGACTAATGTTGTTAATCAGACTAATTAGTTAGTTAGTTAGTTCGATTATACAAAATGAATTAGAATTATTCTGGCTCAATTCTCCACGCGATGAACCGAAGAGTCAGAAGAAGACAAGAAAAGTGTGCTCATCGGAGCGCAGGTCTCCGCCAGGCCGACTTGTCTACCCAGGGCCAGCAAATTATTTTGGAAGGCAGTTATAGACGATTGGAATGGTATATGAGAAATCTGACATCTTGATCACATTCAGAGATATTGTGCATCGATGTGTGAGAGCTTTGGACAAAAGTTGTAGGAGTTGTTTGGGAACCACTGAATTAAGCCATTAAGAATTGAGGCCGATTCTACAAATGCCTACAAGCTCGCAGCGTGGCACGAAGTAACGCGAGCTTGTAGATCTGCTATTTTTGAGAACCACTGTTTCCTAATAGTTTTCTAAAAAACGTATGATGCTATATATTGCTGAAATCTAAATTGACACAGATGCTTTCCGGGCTTTAACCACTTTAAATCTGGCGTGCATTGTGCATATGCATTATGTATTCTAGTTTGTATAAAAGTACCTCCATGTTGTACTCTGCCTCGTCTGTCAGGATGTGGGCAGAGAAGTCGTTGTCATCGATGTGAGCCTGGACACGAGAGTTCTCCTCGCCTGCAAGTCAAAGACAAGTGGTCCACTGCTCTTACTACACTGCTTCTCAACCATTTTCATGTCGAGGACTCCCAAATCGCCATGCATTTGGCCGTGGACCACCCCCCACCCCCCTTTGAAAAGATCTTGTGTCAGGGACCCCCATAAGAGAAGATGTGTCAACATTTGTCAAGATGTGTCAACATTTTTCAAAAATAGCAAATCTACTAATTTTCGAATAGCTGAAAAATAAAAAAGGCTTATACATTTTTAAGAGAACCAGTGTCTTAAAAGACAGAGAATAGGACAGTTGAGAATGTAATCTCTGAAGACAGATTCTGCTAACAGCAGAATCTGTCACCACTCAGCACCACTGACTTAAATATGTATTATTGTTGTTGTTAGTAGGAATAAACACAGAAGCACCTGGGAGGAAGTGGACTAAGAAAGGGGAGGAGCCAAACCGAGTTCCTGTTTTACACAAAAAAGGAGGTGGTGCCCCCAGAAGCCGAATGGGTTCCCAGATTGCTGAGAGGGAGACACTGTTTGTAGGAGAGACAAGATCAGGGACGAATTAAGACTCACTGAGGCCCTTGGGGTCTTTTTTTTTTTTTTTTTTTTTTTTTTGATGGGCCACTTGGCCCAGGGCCCAGCAAGGGGACCCTGGTAGTCAAGGACCCCTGGTCACTGGCCCGTCCATAATCTATCACTGGACAAATCAGTAGGAAAGCTGAGAGAGAGACAGTGTAGTACGGTGGTTCTCAAAATGGGATCCAGACACCTCCAGGATTCATTGAAGGGTTTTCAAATAGACCCTTACAGATCTGTAACTCTGAGTGTACAAGTGGAACCACCCTCTCAGAGTTATGGGGTCCATGGAATATGCTGAGCCAACAGTGTAGGAGAGAAAGACAGTAGGACAGCTGAGAGACAGACAGTTTAGGAGAGACAGACAGACAGACAGACAGACAGACAGAGGTACCAATCACATGTCCAGTGAAGTAGTTGTGTCTGTTGACAGGGTAGATGTTCTCCTGTCCGTCGTCTCCGACCACTATAGCTCTGAAGTCCTCCGTGAACAGCTCTGTGTTGGTCCTCAGGTACAGCCTGAAGTGTCTGCACACACACACACACACACACACACACACACACACACACACACACACACACACACACACACACACACACACACACACACACACACACACACACACACACACACACACACACACACACACACACACACACACACACACTACTATACTTGTGAGGGCATCCACATTTTAGATTTTTTGGCAAATTTATCGACTCGAAAAAAGTGTGGCCCCTTCCTACTATTCTGAAAGTCAGTCTGTCAGTAACTCTCTCTCTCTCTTAGTTACTAGTTACTTTGTAGATTTTGATCATTATTACAAAACACACTAACCACTTCAGCCCTATACATATTTCGGCCATTTGAAAATAGCAGATTTTGAACACGTGAGATGAGACATTCTGCACAATGAGTACTTTTACTTTTGGTACTTAAAGTACATTTTGATGCCGATACCTTTGTACTTTTACTCAAGTACATTTTGAATACGGGACGTCTACTATGATCAATAAGCTCAAAGCAATAGGTTTTGATGATACGTCAGTGAACTGGATGAGATCCTACCTGGAAGGGTAAGTGGTGGAAGTAAACGGCATCCAGTCCCCCCCCCCTCCCTGTGACTTGTGGTGTCCCACAAGGAAGTATACTAGGACCTTTACTGTTCCTGATATATGTGAATGACATGTCATCAGCCTGCGACTGCAAGCTGTTCCTGTTCGCAGATGACTCGGCCCTGCTAGTCTCGGACAGGGACAGGCTGCAGGTTGAGAAAACTCTCAGCTCCGAACTCAACAAGATCTGCATCTGGCTCTCTGATAACAAACTTTCATTACACCTGGGTAAAACTGAATCCATCCTCTTTGGGTCCAGTCCTAACCTTAGCAAGGCAGAGAGTTTCACGATCAAAGTGGGTGATGATGTCATCAAAAGAAAGGATGAAATTACCTACCTGGGCTCCATCTTGGAGGCAAACCTCTCTGGTAACAAAAACGCCGAAAAAGTGATCAAAAATGTCAACCGAACAACACGCTATTTGTGGAGGATTGATCGCCTAGTCAGTAAGAAGATTCTTGCAGGGGCCCTCATTCAAGGTCATTATGATTATGCATGCACTTCATGGTATCACAACACCTCCAAGGCCTTAAAAACAAGGCTCCAAACATCCCAAAACAAACTTGTAAGGCTACTTCTTGGCCTCAATCACATAACCCATCTAACCCCTGCTCATTTTGCTAGGATTGGATGGCTTAGGGTTGAGGACAGAGTACAGCAACTTGCTATGGGCCTGGTCTTCAAGATAGACCACAACATTGGGATCCCCCTGTATTTGTCAAAATACTTCCAAAATGTTAATGAAGTCCATGATCATAACACCAGAGGCAGCTCCACTGATCATGTTCAACCCAGATTTGGCTCAACTAAGGGTATGAACTCGTTCTCATGCTATTCAGCAAAAATGTGGAATGCCCTACCAAAAGGAGTAAAGGAGTGTAAAACCCTACTCACTTTCAAAACTGCCCTAAAGATACACCTTCAGGAGGCTGCAATTCGAAAATGGCCCCTGTCTAAGTCTTAACCTACCCCCCCCCTACCCCCCCCCTCCTTCATTTTCCTCTTTTGTATATATTTATATATTTTTTTTTCTCTCGTCATACCAGTAACCTGAAAGCTGATTGTATGACATTCTGTATAGTAGTGTGTATATCTGCCTGCCTCTTATATTTCATCATGATTTGTGTGCATGGGGTTCTCATCTTAAACAAGCGTTATGCTTAATGAGGGTTTCCAGTTTAGTAGACCTTGTATTGTGAATTTGTACTTCCATGTACTGTTATGTACTGTCATGTACTATTCTCATGTCTTTCTAAAATAAACTACATCAATACTCGTAACAGAGTATTATCTACATTGCAGTATTGATACTTTTACTTAAAAAACATGTGAGTACTTCTTCCATCACTGTTAAAACCTCATGTCCGTGTGTACAGTACGTCCACAGAGAGGAGTACAGTATTACAGTACCTGTGCAAGGCGGTGAAGGTGATCCGTCTCTCCACATGTGTGGGTTTCTGGGTGTCTCTGCGTCTGACAGAGTGAGCCTGCAGGCTGGAGAAAGGCAACACCTCGAAGTCTGACAGCATGGAGCCCAGAGTGTCTGCAAACACAACACACATTATTACTACATTATTATTACATTATTACTACAGCATGGAGCCCAGAGTGTCTGCAAACACAACGCACATTATTACTACATTATTATTACACTATTACTACAACATGGAGCCCAGAGTGTCTGCAAATAAAACACACATTATTACTACATTATTATTACATTATTACTACAGCCTGGAGCCCAGAGTGTCTGCAAATACAACACACATTATTACTACAGCAAGGAGCCCAGAGTGTCTGCAAACACAACACACATTATTACTACAGCAAGGAGCCCAGAGTGTCTGCAAACAAAACACACATTATTACTACAGCAAGGAGCCCAGAGTGTCTGCAAACACAACACACATTATTACTACAGCAAGGAGCCCAGAGTGTCTGCAAATACAACACACATTATTACTACATTATTATTACACTATTACTACAGCCTGGAGCCCAGAGTGTCTGCAAACACAACACACATTATTACTACATTATTATTACATTATTACTACAGCCTGGAGCCCAGAGTGTCTACAAATACAACACACATTATTACTACAGCATGGAGCCCAGAGTGTCTGCAAATAAAACACACATTATTACTACATGTCCAGGTGTCTGAGTGTTGAATGTTTAATGGACCACAATGGAAACATGCCTCTGGCTTTTTTTGTGTCTCATCCATTTGGCGTGTTTTTAAAGGGACATTTCGCCGATTTTGCATCAAACCCATATTTGTATCTAGGTCTAGGACCCATAAACATGATCCTGGTGTGTTTTTTGTGTTTTATCTGTATTTTTAGATTTGTATCCATATCCTCAGAGACTATGAGTCATTTGACTCATAGTCTCTTTATCTCACCTTATTTCCTGACTACAATGTAGACCACACCCCCACGCAGCCTCCCCTTGCCACAAGGAAGGGCAGTGCCCCAAAGCATTATGGTCATTGTAGTAATGCAGCAGTCCAGTCAAATCCCAGTCAAACACACAGACTTCTATATTTTTCTGGCCATAGGGTGCAAATTTTAAATTTTGCTACTGTTATCTACTACAGATATTATTAACATTGAGTGACTGTAAGTTCTTCCAGGGGTGAAATGCTCCTTTAACTCATCTGTAATACTCAAAATATTCAATCAATCAGCCAGTCAATCAATCAATCAATCAAACATGATCACTGTTATTACATATTACAAATTATCATTACATAATTATTACATCCTGCAGGGAATATTAACTTATTTACCTCCAAAAAAACAATAAAGAATACATGAAAAAGTAATTGAAAAAACACAGCCCCTTCACGCATTAGAAAGACAATATCAGTCACCAGAACCAGGGATGTGTGTTTTAACTGAATCTATCATGGTTATAAAATGGAGTATACCGTTCCAATAGGTTTGTTTAGGAAGGGGGCGTGTCTGATAAAATGAATATCAAATATCTAGAAACTGAATCAAACAACTTTAAAACTGTCTGGGGTGAAACACAAAAGCCAGATGTTAAAATGACCCCACACATGTTTGAAAGTGAAATATCCATTTAACCTCAGTGGTTATTGGGGGGGGTCCCCAGCTAAATGTTTTGATAGTTCATCTTCACTATTATTACATACATGTATAAATACATGCAACTAACAGATCACTGTTATCTCTATACCTACAGTACATAGACAGTAAAGGAAGTATGGACCAAATGACAGTCACAGACCATATCAGACCAAAATCATGTCTAACAATAACACATGTTCTTTATTACAATCTCATCAAATTCGGGGAGAAATGAAAAGGTTTTAGAATCACTTGCTTTAACTTCATATCGTCTGTCGGGTGGAAACCTCATAATTGTCCAAAACTGTTACTTCTGAGGATTCAAATTCAAAAATAGCAAGAGTAGCAGATCTACAAGCTCAAAACGTCGCGAACAAGCTTGTAGATCTGCTACTTTTGATGTTTTTGTGTGACGCTGGAGTATGATCAAGTAGGGCGTCAATTTACGGCAAACAAAAACAAAAATATGGAGATAAGAGGTTTCGATATACGATATATACAATCTGATGTGAAACCAATCACTAGCTTCTTCTAGTGAATTGAATAAGAGTTATCTGAATAGTTACAGTATTACAGTGGAGTCAGTACTGCCGTATGGGGCTGAGACATGGACCCTCACAGCACAACAACAGGAAAGGGCCCTGGATGGAGTCTGCACAAGAATGCTACGAATGGCACTTAAGAAATGTGGTCCTCTACGGGTTACAGACAGAGTCAGAGAGAGAAGGATGAGGCTGGCAGGGCCCTGTGTCAGGAACCCGGAACTAGTGGCAAGCAAACTGACACTATGGGAGCAAACCCAGGGCAAAGCCAGGAAAGGCAAGAAGCGCCTTGATGTTAGATAGGACAGTGTGGAGGCTAATAACTTCTATAGCCAGTGAAAAAATAGTGTCATTAAACTCTTCCTCATTTTGCTGGGGACCCCGTGTAAACCCCTAAATGACTCCTGGGGGGTCCCCCGGACCCGCCAAACTTTGGGAACCACTGGCTCTCAAAGTGGGGTCCGGGGACCCCCAGGGGTCCTTGAGTGGGTTCCAGGGGGTCCCCATGCAGCAAAATCATTGATAGATAACCAAATGGACCCTTGTGGGTCTGTAACTCAAGAGTTTTAAAGGAACACCGAGAATGTGGGGGTCCCATGATTAAAACGGTATAAAATGGGGGTCCGTGGTCTAATGCGTATCAAACTGAGGGTCCTTGAAATTAACCCATTAAAATCGGGAAAGTATCTGTGTCATTTTAGATTTTCTTGTGTAGGCTATTCAAAAACAGCAGATATACACGCTCACAGCGCGTCACTTCGTGCCCCGCTGCGAGCTTGTACATCTGCTATTTTTGAACATTTTAGAAAAATCTTGAAAGAACTATTGGTTTAGAAGGCATTTGTAGAATCGGCCTCAGGTTTTAATAGGTTAAAAAGGTCGAGAATCACTGCTATAGAACCACACCGTAAAAAAATCTTCTCTTAAATGTGGGATATCCCTGGCATATCTTATCAATTTGGGGGTCCTTGACATGAAAAGGTTTGAGAACCACTGGCTCTACGTGACATCATGGGTGCAAACAAAGCCAGTCCACATGCCCTAGCATGTCCTAGCTGTAGCCCCTCCCCTTTCGGTCATGTTCTGGGTAGCGCTTTGAACCCTGTCCAACAAAGAAACCAAATAGGCTACATCAGACACACACAGCATCCACACAGTTACACATGAGTGAAAATAGACGAACTATCAGCTATTTCCACAACTCTTCTTTCTTTTTCCAATGTCATTCCTTTTCTCTTTTCTCCCCCCCACCCCCCTACATTTTCTAAATGTCAATACAGCAATACAATTCCAGCATTTTTTAGAAGCACGTACTTTTGAATGCTGATTTTTATTTATTTAAAGCTAGTACTCCAGTAGACTACTTTTAACTAAGTTTCTCTGACAGAGAAACTTTGACTGGTGGTGGTGGAGTAACATTTTACCAGGAGTATCTATACTGTCTTTGACTGGACCGACCGAGTACTGGAGTGGTTGAGTAGCTATACTTTGTCCACAACTGCAGGGGTTCTTGTGGGAGTTTCAGGGGGTCCCCAGCGAAACGATTGATGGTTAGGAACCAAATGGACCCTTATTTGCCTGTAACTCTGAGAGTGTACAAATGGAACCAAATGGACACTTATTTTGTCTGTAACTCTGAGAGTGTACAAATGGAACCAAATAGACACTTATTTTGTCTGTAACTCTGAGAGTGTAGCCTACAAATGGAACCAAATGGACACTTATTTTGTCTGTAACTCTGAGAGTGTACAAAAGGAACCTTATTTTGTCTGTAACTCTGAGAGTGTACAAATGGAACCATTTGGTTCCATTTGTACACTCTCAGAGTTAATGGGGGTCCATGGTATATTAACGCATACCAAACTCTGGGTCCTTGAAATAAATAAAAAGGTTTGAGAACCACTGCATCTAATATGTACCACCACTTCTTCCATTGTCATCATAATGACTCTCTTCCTAACCAGAAGGTCATGAGTTACATTGAAGACAATAGCAGTGTTCACTGTTCAGCAGCCATGTGCCCATTAACCATTAACATACCACAACTCACTCATTGTATGTGTATGCTGTTCTGGAAACTCTGCTGCAGTAGTTATTAATTTAACTACTCAAAATAAAAGTCGATAAAATACATTTTATCGATCTTGATCTTAGATATATTGATCTTAGATGTATTTTATCGACTTTGACATTTGTATATCTCGAGAGTCTTAGCGACCACACCCCCAGTGCGCCCTGGACCCACAAGTAAAGCCCGTACTTCTCCGAACATGTACAAATGCAAAAATAAGGTGCTGACCCGGTTGCCCCAAATGTTCACTAGCGGTCCGGAGTCTTTGTGCAAAGTATTAGTCCGTATTTTTCAATAAAAGAAGTGTTTTAATCCCGTCTATGGCCGAACGCCATTTCCCCCCTCATTTACTTCCTGTTTACATTGCGTGTAATTCCGGCTTTCACCAGATGCGCCCCATCCCTACCACACGTTGGGAACTTCCGACAGAATCGGCCAGACGGGATTAAAACACTTCTTTATTGAAAAATATCGACTAATAAAATAAACAAACACGCCGGACCGCTAGTTAACATTTGGGGCAACCGGGTAAGCACCTTACATATTTTCTTTGTACATGCACGGAGAAGTACAGGCTTTACTGGTGAAAGTCCAGGGCGCACTGGGGGGCTGTTGGCTAAGACTCTCGTAGATAGCAATATAAAAAAATCGATACAAATCTACGATAGTCTTGATCTAAGGCTAGAGCCAAAAGGACCTGAAGGGTCCATTTGTACACTTTAGGAGTTAAATTAAGACCTTTAAAGGACGATCGGTTAAATGCCTCAATGTTTTCTAGCTCGAGTATGCTTCTTATGGCTCTATCTACTGTAATAAAAGTTCCAGCCGGGACTTTTTTTAGGAAGAAAACCTGGAGAGGCCGAAAAACGGTTCGACTATGAGTCAACTTTATTGAGAAACATTAAAGTGAAGACGTGTTACAGTTGTGAAGTCTGTTTATAAAGTAAACAAATCAACTCACCATAGTCCTGTCTCAACACATCTGCGGGCGTTGTAGTCGCTTCAGCCGTTAAAAACACACTTAATAATAATAATATTAATAATAATAAACTGCGTTTCATCATTATGTCCGCTACGTCAACACTAAAAGTAAAACAAAATCCCTAGGATCTTTAAAAAAATAAAAAAATAAAAAAATAAAAAAATGAGGTTTTGACTTGAGGCAAAAAAAACTGCAACAATGTTGCCTCTTAATAAACTGTCAACTAAAGCGCGGAAACATTTTTAGATACATTTTCATTGCAAAAACAGCTCGTTTTGAAGTGAATCCAAAAGAGATCCGGATCGGTTTGGAAGTTCTTTTGTGTTTTAATGGGGATCCGGATCGAACACGGGTCTATCTGGATGGAAGAAGTCTGGAGGTCCTGGACTGTCTGGGACGCTGATGATCCGGAAGAAGTCACAATACAAAAAGACTATATACAATATAATATCGCAGGGAGCAAAAAGTCCACAAACAAATACAAATATAAAGTAATATTGTTGTATTCGTATTGTTGTCCATATAAAACGCCCCCGGCTTAGCTGTTACTTTCATGTCAGATTAAACATGGTGGATGTGTGTGTGTGTCTGTGTGTGTGTGTGTGTGTGTGTGTGTGTGTGTGTGTGTGTGTGTGTGTGTGTGTGTGTGTGTGTGCGCGCGCGCGCGCGCGCTTAAGCTTTAATTTAGCATATTGCCCGTCTCCGTCGCTCGCCTCCAAAGAGCAGATCTACAAGCTCACAACGCGTCGCTCCCGCCACGCGTCGCGAGCTTGTAGATCCGCTCTTTGGAGGCAAGCGACACCGTCGTACGGCGGGAGTATAAATGAGGCGTTTACATAATGATAAACCAGATCTGACTGACATCTATTTTTAATAATGGCTGGAACAGCATCATCATCTGGGACACACGTAACAAACAAAAAAAAGCCTGGGTTTCCGAGGCTACACCAGTGGTGTAATAGTAACTAGTACATTTACTCGTACTGTACTTCAGTATAATCCTTTACTGGAGTATTTCCAATTTCCAATACTTTTGTATACACCACTACATCTCAGAGGCAAATCTTGTACTTTTTAATCCACTACAATTATATGAAAACTTTAGTTACTACATTAGTTACTTTGTAGATTTGTATGATTATTACAAAACATATACATTAACAACTTCAGCCCTATACATTTCGGCCAATTGAAAATAGCAGATCTACAAGCTCACAATGCAACATTTTATACATTTGAAAACTTGTGAAATGGGACATTCTGCATAATGAGTACTTTCTACTTTTGGTACTTTAAGTACATTTTGATACTTATGTGAATTCCTGACTTTTACTTGTAACAAGAGTTATTTCTACATTGCAGTATTGATACTTTTACTTTTACTTAAGTAACAAAAAATAGTACTTTTTCCACCACTGGACAAATCTCTGCTCTAAAGTTAGTCTCTACACACTGTAAGGGAAATGCAGGAGATTTGTTACTTTTTAAAGAATGTTGTCAAGTAAAAATCTAGCAAAAACCAAGTCAACAAGGCAATTCTTCTTTTGTGTTATTCTTATTATCTACAGTATATGCATATCATAGTTTGAGGATTATATTTGTGCATGTTTGATATGGCTGGCATGCTTTTTATTTGTATTTACTTTACTGTATATCACTTATGGTTCATTGTTGACAACTTGTTTTATCATTCTGCAAACAAAAAAAGAAAAAGAAAAGGAAATGCATGTATCCTAAATAAATGAATATAAACCTATTTATAGCTCAAAAAGTAGAGCCAGAGTTGAACACAATGATTTATTCAAGTCAGTGAGAAATGCAGCGTATATAAAAGACATGAGCTGTAGCATTTATTATGTAATATAATGAATATTTGATATGGTAGAATAAGCAGTTCTGAACTATGGACTGCAGAACTCTATACCAGTGGTTCTCAAACTTTTTCATGTCAAGGACCCCCAAAATGTTATGTATTTGGCCGCGGACCCAAATCTGAAAAGGTTTTCTTTTGTGCCAGCCAGGGACCCGTCAACCCCCAGAAGGGAAGATTTATGTAAAAAATAAACAAATCAAGATTCAAAAATTTCCAAAAATTTTCGATATTTTTTCAGAAATCAAAAAAAAAAGAAAAGCAGATGTACAAGCTCACAGCGCGCTGCGAGCTTGTAGATCTGCTATTTTTTAATAGCCAACGTGCGGATAAAGCATTTATTTAATTATTGTGATGCTATATTAACTACTTTTACTGGGGACCCCCTGAGGTCCCTGGACCCCACTTTTTTTAGAACCACTGCTCTATACGTGATCCTTGAGAAGAGGAAAAGGACCACCAAAGGGTCCACTGTGGGGGGTGAGAGAGACTCAGCATTTTGATTAGAACATTCCCAAGAAGTCAGAACAATAACGAGATAATAATGAGAATATGGTCCAACAGGACTTTACCACTTAAGTCATTTAGGCAGGTTAAAAACCATTTAAAGCTGTACAACCAATAGCAAAAATAGCAAATAAAAAAAATAAAGTCTCGTACAACACAACACACTTAGTAGTTACATTGTATTAACATTAACATTAACATAATCGTCTCTGTTGGGTGGAAACCTCATATTCCAATTTTAATGCTATTACTATTATTATTATCCTCCTGCCTTTATTTGTATGCCATTGTTTTAAATTGCTTCAATGTTGTTTTTTCTGCTTCGTTGTCGAATTGTGTTGCTTTTTCTGTAAGCACTTTCACTTTATTCTATTTTCTGTCTTTCACCCTGTAAAGCACTTTGAGCTGCATTTATGTCATGAAAGGTGCTATATAAATAACGTTTATTATTATTATGTTTTTTTTATTATTTCCAAATTTATGTCCAAAACTGTTACTTTTCAGGATAAAAAAATAAATGTAAGATGGTAAAAGTAGCAGATCTACAAGCTCGAATCTGCTACTTTTGATGCTTTTGTGTGACGCTGTAGTATGATCCAGTAGGGCGTTAATTCACGGTAAAACAAAAGGTTAGGATATGGAGATAAAAGGTTTCTGCCCGACAGCAACGATATTAAGTTGCTGTCGGGCAGAAAAGTCCAAAACTGTTACTTTTCAGGATGAGCAAAATTAGATCGGTTATTGTCCAACTTTTGTGCGATACTGTATAACGACATAAAATGTTAAAATAAATCATGGAGATAAAGAGTTTTCTGCCCCACAACAACGATTACCTTGTATTAACATACAGATTGGTTCAAATAACATTCTATTCACTAAAAAGGTTATGGACTGATGCTTTAAACATAGTGATTTAATTATTATTTTGTCCATGTAGAATAAACAGCGTGTATATGGTAGAAACATGATTTAACGCAGCGGAACCCCACCCAATCTGAAAAGATTTTGTGCTCCCATAAGAGATTTGTAAACCATTGTCCAAAAGATAGCCTCACAACGTATCGCATTACGAGCTTGTAGATCGGCTATTGTCAAAAAGCCCAAGTTAAAATAGGGTTAACGTGGTCAAACTGATTTTGATGCTAATTTTGCTGGGGACCCTGAAACCCCCTCAAGCTCCCCTGGTAGTCCCGACCCCGACACGCGTTGTAAGCTTGTCGATCGGCTATTTTCAACAAAAGCTTTCCCCACAATAACAGAAAACAGAAAATACACTAGCATAGAACCCTGTGGGACTCCGCTTAACCCATTAACCCATTAAGACCTGGAACTGTGTCATTTTTAGATTTGAGCTAAAAAGCATTCTTTCACACTTTGGGCTATTCAAAAACAGCAGATATACAAGCTCATAGCGCGGCACTCGGTGCCGCGCTATGAGCTTGTATATCTGCTGTTTTTGAAAAATCGTGAAAATGTGTGCAAATCTTTGAATATATATATTTTTAAAGCGAACATTTTTAACTCAAATCTTTGCTTCTGGGGGTCCCTGGAACAAAATATTTTGATGGGGGTCCGCGGCCAAATACATATAATTCTGGGGGTCCTTGACATGAAAAAGATTGAGCACCACTGATATAGAAACATAGGTTTTTCAGAATACTGTTGAGATTTAGGAGACATGTAGAATCGGCTTCAGGTCTCAATGGGTTAAGCCATATATTGATTTTTTAAAGCGAACATTTGTAACTGAAATCTTTGCTTCTGGGGATTCTACAAATGTCTTCTAAATCCTATTAAACGTTTTTTTGAAAAAACTTAAGTTGCTATAATATCAGTGGTTCTCAAACTTTTTTCATGTCAAGGACCCCCAAAATTGTATTGCATTTGGCCGCCAAAATATTTTGTTCCAGGGACCTCCCAGAAGCTTTTAAAAAGAATATATTCAAAGATTTGCAAAAGCGGCACTCGGTGCTGTGCCATGAGCTTGTATATCTATTTTTTGAAAAGAATAGAAATCTTAAAATGACACAGCGTTCCCGGTCTTCACGGGTTAACCATATAGGGTTGAAGTGCAATTGATACCGACCATCCTGGAATTAAGACTCAATAAATTCTCACAAAACGTGTGATTTATAAAATGTATTTTTTTATTATTATTATTATTATTTCATGTTATACGTAGCTGATTACGCAGGGCATGGGGACATCTTCACAAGGCTGCAGGGATTACAATCAAAAGGTTACCAGAAAGACGACAAAAAAAACCGAAAACAATAAAACAATAGTGGTTTGAATCTCTTACATCAACCGGTGGGGAAAACCAGACACGCTCTCACAATGTGCACAAACCAGGAAGTACTGGCTTCTTCTTTGACTAGTAGGAAGGGTTAATCCAGAACCTTCTAGAAACCTTCCAGAAACCAGTTTTTAAGTCGTGTGATGGTTTCCCCCCCCCCTATAATAACCAGAACTACCACTGAAGCAGGAGGTAGGCCCAAAAAAAAAAAAAAACTCATGAAATGTGAAAATAGCCGATCTACAGACCAGCTATGTACGCCATTTTTTGGATTATTTTGACTCAGGGTTAGTAGCCTACTACCTCCCGAGCAAATTAGGTTCTGAGAAGAACCTTAATGTGAAACCCAGCCGTAGCGATATGGAAACAAACCCAGAACCTGTGACATACTTTATACCAGGGGCCTTCAACGTTTTCCAGGCCAAGGACCCCTTAGCTGAGAGAGAGAGAGATGAAGCAGGGACCCCCACGACATATTGTATACAATTGGGGTGCAGATTAATTTTTTTCATAGATTTCATGAATCGCTTCAGACTTGTTTGAGCACTATTTTTTTTATGATTTCTTTAGTTTTAGTTTAGTTTACACATCTTCTCTATTAATATGTTGGATTCACGTTAGTGTGTATTTTCAGACATTTAAACCACTTAAACCCTCAATACTTATTAAACTTGACTGTTGGCTCTGTACTTGGCCTGGTCTTTTTCCCCCTAGGGGTCCCGGACTCCCTGTTGAAGACCCCTGCTCTTACACAGCACGACACTGATCACCTTACTTCCTGTAGTAAAAAAAAAAAGAGCCACATTTATAACAGATCTGTTTAGTTTTGTGATTGTATTCCCATTCCAGTGTTACAGTGTCAAAAAAAGGCATGCATGTACATTTTCATATTTTTTTTTGTCTTTTTGTGGTCATTATAACATAACGTGCCACTTTTATTTCTTTTTAGAAAGACATGCAATCTGAGGGAAAGGAAGTTTCATCGAGGGGGGGGGGGGGGACTGGTTATGACGTAACGCAAGCGGAAAGAAAGAGCGCTAAGCGTTTCTGACATGCGTGTTCCGGTCTGGATTCTTTGCCGTCTATCGCCGCTGCGCGTCGATCAATTTGTCACTTCATTTCGGAACTGACTGGTCTGAGATGTGTGGAGTCCAGCAGTGCAGTTTAAAGCACAAATCGCGGTGGTTTTACTACACTTAGTAGATTATATCCGGTATGGCAACCAAGGAGATTGATTGTTGTAGGGATGCACGATACTGAATTGTTTGCCGATATCCGATCATTTCAGCTGATGCCGATATCTTTCTTTGACTGCAATAATGCCACGTGTCTTTGCGGCCGGTGTTAACCATAACACCGTGTACTGTGAAGCAGGATGTTTGTTGCAGGCTTAAAGCCTGATGCATACTTCCATCGAATGCTGAAAATAGCTGATCTACAAGCTCTTGTGAGCTTGTAGATCTGCTATTTTCAGCATGCGACACCTGTACGAGATAAATGAAGTATAACATTTCTACCCATCTCAAAATTACTGCAACCTTTAAGTATGGACAACATACAGTATAACATTTATTTTGGCAAGCACGCAGTCAATCCATCAACACAAAATCAATACCTCATCTCAGCGTGACATATTGGGCAAAATCCAACATAATGATACCGAGCCCGAAACAATAACACAAATCTATCGTTGGCCGATACCGACGAGCTGACTCTTATCGTGCATCCCAAAGATTGACGTTTTTATTCTCTCCTTAAAATTACATACAGTACACTAAAACCGTTAAGACCAATAGGCTCTATGCAAAGCAGCCATATTGTGAAGACATTCACAGGTGTTACCAATGATACTAATGAAGGCTCTGTTCCATTTAGTGTAGCACAGTGGTTCTCAGATTGCTCAATTTCCACGACCCCCATAACTCCGAGTGTACAAATGGAACCAAACAAATGGACCTTTACGGGTCCATTTGGTTCCATTTGTACACTCTCAGAGTTACACACCCGTAAGGGGCCATTTGGAAACCCCTTAAGGAACCCCAGATTTGAGACCCACTGGTGTAGCAGTGTTTCCAGTGAGCCAACATGCACAATATCAGCACCCGGACTCTGTTTGAGCAGAACGGAACAGAGCCTTCATTAGTATCATTGGCAACACCTGTGAATGTCTTCACAATATGGCTGCTGTGCATAGAGCCTATTTCAAGCAGTCCACAAGTTGGTAACCGTTTTATATAAAATTTCTTTTGAACCACAATCGTGGGTCACCTCGCTGGACTCTCTTGCGAGTCCCTGCACTTCATTGGTGTAACTTAGCTCCGCCTTCCGATTGGTCGATACAGCAGCTAGCCGTTTTTTTATTTGGAGCGTTCAGTCACAAGTTGTATTTCGTTAAAACGTGAGGTTTGTGTGTTTTCTCCTTAAAAAGCACCAAGACTGGCATTGACACGTTTTTTTTTATCCTCAGTTGTTGGTTTATTGATTGGTTTTATTTATGGACAGGAGGCTGCAGGAAGGTGCAAGGAGTGGAATAGCAGGTCAAAAAATCTGGCACACGTATTCTACATGCAAATGCACGCACACGCACACACACACACACATACAGAACATAATAACCATGTTGAAGACAATTAATGAACTCAATTTTCTCTCTCTCTCTCTCTCACACACACACACACACACACACACACGGAGGGAACATATCGTTGCTGTCGGGCAGAAACCTCATATTTCCATATTTCAATCTTTTGTGTTTTCTTTCTCAAATCAACGGCGTACTTCATCATACGTACCAATGTCACACTAAAGTAGCAAATCTACAAGCTCAAAACACGTCGCAGCTGCGTTTTGCAATTTTTTTTAATTGAATGCTGAAAAGTTACAGTTTTGGACATATGAGGTTTCCACCCGACAGAGACCATATTAACCATGTTGAGAACAATTAACTCATTATCTCAATTTTCACAGACACACACTCTTTCTCTCTCTCTCACACACACACACACACACACACTCTTTCGCTCTCTCTCACACACACACACACACACACACACACACACACACACACACAGGGGCTATGGAGACACTGGGCGTTGACATAATATATTCAAGTGGAACGATAAAGGAATGAAAGAACGTGTAAAAAGGTTGTAGTTCTCTAGGGGAGATGACAGGGGGCGCTCTAGTTCTCTCCTTCGCCAGGCTCGGCTTCCTCTGCTGCGTTGTCAGACGTCCATAACTAGAGAGAACAGGAACAACCATGATGATTATTATTATTATTATAATAATGATGCTTTCCCGGTTTTAATGGGTTATAATAATTTGACGACCGGGGTTGTCTCTCCATGAATTCAAAGCTTCATGGGGTGTGTAATTGATAGAAAAATAAGTCTTTTTGGGTGAACTACTCCTTTAGTGGGTTAAAACAAGTCTGTGTGTGTGCGCGCTGTGGTGTAAAGTAACTAAGTACTCAAGTACTGTACTTAAGTACAATTCTGAGGTACTTTTACTTTACTGGAGTATTTCCAATTTTCAGTACTTTTACTTCTACTGCACTACATCTCAGAGGCAAATATTGTACTTTTGCGTCATTACAATGATTTGAAAACTTTAGTTACTAGTTACTTTGCAATTATCAATTATTATATTATAAAACATATAACCAATTTTATACATTTGCATACCCATTTCATACCTAGGCTATTTAAAAATAGCCGATCTACAAGGTCTGCGACGCGTTGTGAGCTCGTAGATCGGCTATTTTCAAACATTTTAGTACTTTTACTTTTGGTACTTTAAGACCATTTTGATACCAATACTTTTACTCAAGTAAATTTGTTACTTGTAATGGAGTATTTGTATATATTGCAGTATTGATACTTTTACTTAAGTCAAATATCTGAGTACTTTTTCCACCAGAGTGTGTGTGTGTGTGTGTGTGTGTGTGTGTGTGTGTGTGTGTGTGTGTGTGTGTGTCTGAGTACATACTGTCAGGTTGTCTCTGAGCAGCTGCATGATCAGTGTGCTGTCTTTATACGAGTCTTCACTGAGCGTGTCCAGCTCTGCGATGGCCTCGTCAAACGCCTGCAAGTACAACAGTCAGTGAGCATCATGGTAGTTCATTACATGACGTAATAATATAGTACACTGTGGAACACACTCCCCGTTGCAGTCGGAACTGTAGATTCCAACCGTAATCTGGAGACACACTTCTTCAGACTCCACCTTAGCCCATATAGCACTTGCCCTAGCCCAGGGTTGATTTTGTCGACTAAAACTATGACGAAAAATGTTCGTCGACTACCTTTTTTCACTGACGAAAACTAAATAAAAACTAAATAAAAAGATATGATGACTACAAAACTATGACTAAATATATTGACAATTTCGTCAACAAATAAAAACTAGACTAAAATGTTAGTGAGGGACTAGTGGAGAAGAGATCCAGTAGAACTAAAAGACAAGTCATTTTATATTTGGTTGCACTCCGGTGTTGCACTCTGAAAATAGCAGGCTATTTTCAGCATGCAACCAAGTGTAAAATAAGTCATTACAACGCCACCGCCACAATACATTTTAGTCGACTAAATCAACTGTAGATTTAGTAGACTATAATCTTATGATATTTAGTCGACTAAAAGTAGACTTAACAGTAAAATATTTCAGATGACTAAAATACGACTAAAACTAAATGAAATGTTATCCAAATGACCATGACTAAAACTGTCAAAATCAACACTGCCCTAGCCTTGCCGACTTATGCAAAGGTTGTAAATTGTAATTTAGATGTTATGTAGACAGATGCCAGGTTCATTGTTCACCTGGTATACGATAGTTTCTATAGTTTCAATGTACAGATTATTATTTTTTGATAGTATATTGCAGGGGTCATCAACGTTTTCAGGCCAAGGACCCCCTAGCTGAGAGAGAGACGAAGCAGGGACCCCCTCTATATTGTATAAAGTTGTGTTTCAGATTTTCTTTATTGCTTTTTCATTGGTCTGCTCTTTTTCCCCCTCTACACCAAACCTTTTTGCCAAAAATAGCCGATCTACAAGCTCACAACGCCTCGCAGCTTTTAGATCTGCTATTTTTGGCTAAAGTTCTCCTCAGAATAGGGATGCTAGGGTTTAAGTGGTTAATGTAAAAAAGAAAAAATCATATCACACAAAGATTTGGTGGCCCCCCTGTAGTAACTCTGAGGACCCCCTGTTGAAGACCCCTGGTATATTGTTCAGACTGATAGGTTCTTGGTTTACCTAAGATCCTAGTTTGCTGAGGCACCACACACTGTCTCTCTGTATTCTATGTATGTGTTTACCTTGCTTACTGTAAGTTACTCTGGATAAGAGTGTCTGCATGAGAGCGTCTGCTAAATGCCTACATTGTAAATCCTACTGTTAATGCTGCCATTAGATTCGAGCTTCTCCATGTAAAAGTAACATAGATCAGCATGGACTGCCGGGACAGACAAGAATACAAAAAAGGGTAAAGTGTGTGTGTGTACGTTTTAGGAATGTGCACAGACAGTTGACTAGTCTATAAGATCTGGAACGCATCTGTGTCACTTTTTGATTTGAGCTAAAAAGCATTATTTTACACTTTGGCTATAAAAAAATAGCAGATCTACAAGCTCATAGCGCGGCACTCGGTGCCGCGCTATGAGCTTATATATCTGCTATTTCTTTTAAATCGTGAAAATGTGCGCAAATCTTTGAATATATTTATTGTTTCAAAGCAAACATTTTTGCTGTAGAAGAGTGTCTGCATGAGAGCGTCTGCTAAATGCCTACATTGTAAATCCTACTGTTAATGCTGCCATTAGATTCGAGCTTCTCCATGTAAAAGTAACATAGATCAGCATGGACTGCCGGGACAGACAAGAATACAAAAAAGGGTAAAGTGTGTGTGTGTACGTTTTAGGAATGTGCACAGACAGTTGACTAGTCTATAAGATCTGGAACGCATCTGTGTCACTTTTTGATTTGAGCTAAAAAGCATTATTTTACACTTTGGCTATAAAAAAATAGCAGATCTACAAGAGCTAAAAAGCATTATTTTACACTTTGGCTATAAAAAAATAGCAGATCTACAAGCTCATAGCGCGGCACTCGGTGCCGCGCTATGAGCTTGTATATCTGCTATTTCTTTTAAATCGTGAAAATGTGCGCAAATCTTTGAATATATTTATTGTTTCAAAGCAAACATTTTTAACTCAAATCTTTGCTTCTGGGGGGTCCCTGGAACAACATATTTTGAGATGGGGGTCGGCGGCCAAATACAATTCTGGGGGTCCTTGACACGAAAATGTTTGAGCACCACTGATATAGAAACATACGTTTTTCGGAATGCTGTTGGGATTTAGAAGACATTTGTAGAGTCGGCTTCAGGTCTTAATGGGTTAAACACTGCGCATACTAAATCGTTACTACTGATCGTTTTGATATTTTTACTTGTGTGTGTGTGTGTGTGTGTGTGTGTGTGTGTGTGTGTGTGTGTGTGTGTGTGTGTGTGTGTGTGTGTGTGTGTGTGTGTACCTTCTTGGCCAGGCTGCAGGCTGTGTCAGGCGAGTTGAGAATCTCGTAGTAGAAGACAGAGAAGTTCAAGGCCAGGCCCAGCCTGATGGGGTGTGTGGGCTTCATCTCCTTCTGGCTGATGTCCAACGCATCCTGGTACGCTGTCTGAGAGTTACCGATGGTCTCTGACAGAGGGCACAACAACTGAGAATTAGAGAGTTTTGCTGCGGTCACACAGGCAGTGTCAAAAGACACTGTTATAAACGTTTTTGGCAGTATAAGAGTTAAGTGTCACACGCCAAACACTCATTGACGCAATCAAGCGTGCGTCCGCTTGGCTTAAAAGAAACAGGGAACTGACTGATGGAAACAACACATTTTTCCTGCATTACAAGAATGAATTGTGTGGAGAGCGGTTGAACGGCACTTGCTCGTTTTGAAGCTGCCGTCGTGTGAAGTCACGGGTCCATTTGGTTCCATTTGTACACTCAAGGACTTATGGAGGTCTTTGAAATTAAAACGTGCAACGAGAACCAGTGGACTGCATGGGTACAAACTGTGATTCTATTGCTACTATTGTCGTCGCCATCATCATCTCTCTTTTTTTTCCAACCCAAGTGGTCGAGGCAGATGGCCGCCCCACCTAGAGCCATGTTGGGTCTCTGTACATTAACCCATGAAGACCTGGGACGCATCTGTGTCATTTTTAGCTTTGAGCTAAAAAGCATTATTTTACACTTTTGGCTATTCAAAAATAGCAGATATACAAGTAGATCTGTAGATCTGCTATTTTTGAAAAATCAAGAACATTTGCGGCCAAATACATATACATTTTGGGGTCCTTGACATTAAAACGTTTGAGAACCACTGACAAAGCAACATACGTTTTTTCAACAAAAAGAAAAGTAGAATCGGAACCTCAGGTCTTAATGGGTTAAAGAGTACCGGTATGTCATTGTTGTTGGGTGGAAACCTTGTTGTATGCCCAAAAAACGCTCTTATTTTAGTCACAAGTTCTTGTTAATACATTTCTTTGGTTAAATATGGGAGGTAGAGATGGTCTCTGACAGGAAGGACAAGAGGTCAGAACACGGTTCACCTTCATGTCGTAGAGGATTACGTACAGTACAACACAGATGTGGAGTTGGCGGATTGAACACATGGTGTTGCAGATAGGCCGTATGTAAAGTTGTTACTGACTGAGCCACCAGGACATTTAAAAGCCAAGCAGTCACGTTGAAGCAGCGTTGATTTCGTCGACTAAAACTATGACGAAAAATGTCGGTCGACTACCTTTTTTCACTGACGAAAACTAAATAAAAACTGAATAAAAACTAAGCTACGATGACTAAAACTAGACTAATTATGTTGACAACTTCGTCAACAAGTAAAAACTAGACTCAAATGTTAGGGAGAGACTGGTGGAGAAGAGATCCAGTAGAACTAAAAGACAAGTCATTTTATGTTACAAGCTCACAACGCGTCGCGCTGCGACGCGTTGTGAGCTTATAGATCGGCTATTTTCAGCATGCAACCAAGTGTAGAATCTGCCATTTAGACGCCATCAAGGCACTGCCAAAACACATTTTTGTCGACTAAATCAACTCTAGATTTAGTTGACTATAATCTTATGATATTTAGTCAACTGAAACTAGACTAACAGTAAAACATCTCAGATGACTAAAATATGACTAAAACTAAATGGAATTTGATTCAAGAGACTACGACTAAAATTGCTGTCAAGATCAACACTACAGTGAAGACAGACAAACAGACAGACAGACCTTTCTTGTCCTCTCCAGAGGCGACCTCGGCCAGGTATCTGAAGTAATCTCCCTTCATCTTCAGGTAGAACACTTTACTCTCTGGGTTAGTCGCGTTTTCAATCAGATACTTGTTGAGGAGACCCTGAGGACAGACAGACAGACAGGAACAGAGGTTAACAGACTTGCTGGGCTGGTACGACATTCTTGATAAAGGCTGAGCAGTCAGAAAGAAAGTCATTTCTCAACTTTAAAACCAGGCTGAAAGACTAGAGGAGAGGTTAAGGACTCAGGCCGGTCTTCATTTCTCACATGTTTCATGGAAAACGGCAGAATGACTCCTGTTCTTGACGAGTAACGAATCCTACATACAATTATACGTTTTAAGGTGATGAACAACACACACACACACACACACACGAGGAACTCAACTCATACCAAAGACAGAGGTGTAAACCAGTTGTAAATGGTAAAATGGTAAATGGTGCATTTATATAGCACCTTTATCCAAAGCGCTTTACATAGATTGTGCATTACATTCACCCATTCACACACACATTCATACCGATGGCGGAGGAAACCATGCAAGGCACCAACCTGCTCATCGGGAGCAATTAGGGGTTCAGCGTCTTGCTCAAGGACACTTCGACACCAACTCTGGGGGAACCCCACGAACTGGGAACCTTGCGGTTTCCAGTTCACTCTACCCCTGAGCCACTGCCGCCCCCCGGTTGTAAAGGTGATACACATTTTAACCATTTATTTATGTCCACATAAAGGACAATACGTAACAGGGACACAAATACTGTATTATAGGTGCAGTAAGGTTACATTCACAAAATCATGGCACAAGTCTTCATGATACAATAGGCATGTTTGATTGATTGATTGATTGATTGATTGATTGATTGAATACTTTATTAGCAGTTTGCAAAAAGCACAGGAAAGTACAGTTCAATACAAGGTCAGCTAAGAGGATTTTAAACCCTAGAAAACACTATGACTCGTTTCTATTGTGGTGCTTTGTACTCACTCAGTACTCTATGGGTATCAGTAACAGCGTCTCTGCCATATATGGCGGCTGACAATTATAGCAGAGATAGCACACACACACACGCACACGCACACACACACACACACACACACACACAACAGATGTGTAAACCAGTGTGCCATGTAAGCCGTATGTTATCAGAAATGTGTTAGAAATTCTTTGAATTGAATATAATCGTTTGTGTGCCTATAATAACAACATGTGTAAAGTGATCACTTCTAAGTCACCAGTGTTTCCGCCACTGGCAGTGACTTCACCCAGAAAAGCCACAAAGATACAAAGAATCAACCGTGTTCCACTTCCTGTGTGAACGAGAACAACACGAGTACTATGTTTCCTGCATGAACTCAAAACCCACCGTTCCTTTTATATTATTTAAAAAAAACTATGTAAAATAGTGAAAATAGCAGATCTGCAAGCTCACATCGCAACGCGTTGTGAGCTTGTAGATCGTCTATTCTCATTATTTTTGTATGACGAAGTAGGGCATTCATTTACGAAAAAATAAACGTAAAAAGTTGAAATATGGAGATACAAGGTTTCTGCCCGACAACAACGACTTCCTGTCCCTGTTAAACATGTTCATGTTTAACACATGGTCAATGTCTGGTAGAAACCTTGTATGTCCAAAACTGTTGCTTTTCAGGACATGGGGAAAAAAAGGAACCTGTGTTCCAATTTATTTATTATTTAGTTACAAGCTATTTTTAAATAATAAGGATAATAGCTAAATCTACAAAGCTCACAACGCATCGCATGGCATCTGCTGCGGCTTGTAGATCAGCTATTGTTCTGGGATAATAATAGGAGGCCCCAGATTAGGCCCCGCCCGTCATCTGCCCCAACCTGGAAGAAGGGATGAAAAAGGGAGTACGCGCTGGGTGAGCAACTCCATATAAGTGAATGGGTGGGGATTTATGGTTACCTCTCTAGATCAGTGGTTCTCAACCTTTTCAGGCAGTGACCCCCCCCCCCCAAAATAATCAGATTTGCGTTGTGAGCTTGTAGATCAGCTATTTTCACAATTTCGCCTCTTTCTTATAATATTTGACAATTTGGCCAAGGTATTATAGTATAGTTGGTTGATTACTTTAGATGCAATAATGGTCTTTTCTTGTCTCAATTTCTTTTTGAGGTATTAAAAAGGTCTTAAAAGTCCTTAAATGTCACTTCACTGTCATCTGGGGACCCCCTCAAAATCATGTGGGGACCCCCCCCCCCCCTGGGGGTCCCAACCCACAGGTTGAGAACCCCTGCTCTAGATATGGCTGAGCCTCTTTCTTTGGTGTTTCGCCCAGGCGGACAGGGGTTTGAGGTTAGGTTTAGGCCTTATTTCTGTGAGGTTAGGGTTAGGCATAGTGTTTGTGAGTTTAGGGTTAGGCATAGTTTTAGCTATGCAATCAAGGTGAAACGCCAAAGAAAGTCCCCCTCTAGATATATATATAGTATAACTCTATTGTGACTGGGCTTTAGGCTCTGTAAACAAAAAATGCACTGGGCAGATATGACAAATAACGGTAATATACAAAGAAATGACAAAATGAGCGGTACAAAAAAAAGTCTAAATAAATAAAGTACTATGACCAAAACAGACCACGTCCTTTGCTGTCGTCCACTCCACACAGCCTAGAATGCATCTCAATTTGTTCGCAAACAAAGATCACTTACATACTGTATTACCTGATCTGGACACAACAAGACGATGTCATTAAAAGAGCGTACGAGAGCTTAAAAGAATGATGTGGAAATAATGACGGAAACATGACATTTCTGTTTTTATACAGATGAATGAAATGTATAATGATTATTCAATATCATGCAAAATAATTGTGATTAACTCAAATAATCAGGCGATGTGTAATTTAAAATTACACATGTGCAATAAGTCATGCAGTCATGGGTTACAACCCTGTGTGTGTGTGTGTGTGTGTGTGTGTGTGTGTGTGTGTGTGTGTGTGTGTGTGTGTGTGTGTGTGTGTGTGTGTGTGTGTGTGTAGACAACAGTGTTATGTAATGATGACTGTAGCAGCAGCTGTTCAACCAGATGCTACAATAACACAACTACAACACATCAACATACACTGACCTACATGTCACACACTCACACACAAGCCTAGTGTGTGTGTGTGTGTGTGTGTGTGTGTGTGTGTGTGTGTGTGTGTGTGTGTGTGTGTGTGTGTGTGTGTGTCTGGGTCAGAGATTCCTCACTGCTGAGGATTAGAACACCAAAGTGGTGCAATAGAAGCATCTAACGTAGCGTTGTTGTCGGGCAGAAACCTCTCATCTCCCCATTTTAACCAAGCCCCCCAGAGCCACGGTAGAACAGTGAAGCGGGCGTCGCCTGGTGGTCAGATCTGGTATTGCAATACTTCTGCATTTAAAACCCCACGGCGCATGCTGCATGCTTCTACCGTTTGAAACCCTAGTGCGCCTGCTCCTGAAAAGTAACAGTTTTGGACATATGAGGTTTCCACCCAACAGAAACGATATGTTGTATTAGAGCAGCACGTGTGTGTGTGTGTGTGTGTGTGTGTGTGTGTGTGTGTGTGTGTGTGTGTGTGTGTGTGTGTGTGTGTGTGTGTGTGTGTGTGTGCGTGCACACACATGGGGGGGTGCATTAAGACTGTCTGTGGATTAGTGACTTAAAGTGAATATGTAAGCCTGCTGTATAACTATGGCTCATATATCCATATTGTGATATATATATATATATATATATAACACTAGAGATTATCTGGTATTTTGGATATTATCTAGCATCAGAGACAAAGAGAGATGTACACTGAGCTAGTATGAGAGAGAGAGAGAGAGAGAGAGACCGAGAGAGCGAGAGATGTATTCTGAACTAGCATCAGAGAGAGAGAGAGAGAAAGTGAGATCTATTCTGAACGTGCAGAGAGAGAGATGTATTCTGAACTAGAATCAGAGAGAGAGATGAATTCTGAACTAGCACCTGAGAGAGAGATGTATTCTGAACTAGCATCTGAGAGAGAGATGTATTCTGAACTAGCATCTGAGAGAGAGATGTATTCTGAACTAGCATCTGAGAGAGAGATGTATTCTGAACTAGCATCTGAGAGAGAGATGTATTCTGAACTAGCATCAGAGAGAGAGATGTATTCTGAACTAGCATCTGAGAGAGAGATGTATTCTGAACTAGCATCAGAGAGAGAGATGTATTCTGAACTAGCATCAGAGAGAGATGTATTCTGAACTAGCATCAGAGAGAGATGTATTCTGAACTAGCATCTGAGAGAGAGAGATGTATTCTGAACTAGCATCTGAGAGAGAGAGATGTATTCTGAACTAGCATCAGGGAGAGAGAGATGTATTCTGAACTAGCATCAGAGAGAGAGAGAGATGTATTCTGAACTAGCATCAGAGAGAGAGAGAGAGATGTATTCTGAACTAGCATCAGAGAGAGAGAGATGTATTCTGAACTAGCATCAGAGAGAGAGAGAGAGATGTATTCTGAACTAGCATCAGAGAGAGATGTATTCTGAACTAGCATCAGAGGGAGAGATGTATTCTGAACTAGCATCAGAGGGAGAGATGTATTCTGAACTAGCATCAGAGAGAGAGATGTATTCTGAACTAGCATCAGAGAGAGAGAGATGTATTCTGAACTAGCATCAGAGAGAGAGATGTATTCTGAACTAGCATCAGAGAGAGAGAGAGATGTATTCTGAACTAGCATCAGAGAGAGAGATGTATTCTGAACTAGCATCAGAGAGAGAGAGCGAGAGAGCGAGGGTGGTGCAGGGTAAAGTACCTGCCCACCACTGCAGACTCTAGGGGTTTGACTCAGACACGGGGCATCCGGCTTGCTGAGCATCTATATACCAACACAGTTAGCTGTATTCAGGGGAACATCTATACCAACACAGCTAGCTGTGTTCAGGGGAACATCTATACCAACACAGTTAGCTGTGTTCAGGGGAGGGAAGACAGGCATCCTCATAACATGAAAAAAAATCATATATCTATGAATCAATAAATTATACTTCTTGTACAACGGTGTCACCGAGAAATAGTGAAAATAGACGATCTAAAAGCTCACAACATGTCCCATCCCCAACGCGTTGTGGGCTTGTAAATCAAGCTCACAACTTTTTGACAATTTTAGGAAAATAATTATAACAATTCCTCAAATCAATAATTTTATTAAAATATATATATATTTTTTTAAATCAACAAAAAATGTATTAATTAAATTAACTGCTCCACTCTGTCTGGTCTCTGTCGGGTGGAAAACTGTAACAGGATTCAAATTCAAAAATAGTAAAAGTAGCAGATCTACAAGCTCAAAGCGCGCCGTTTCGAGCAGCGTTTCGAGCTTGCAGATCTGCTACTTTTGATACTGTTGGTGTGATGTCGTAGTATGATCAAGTAGGGCGTTAAACACAGCAACGATATAGAAAGACATCATTTACTATTTATTTTCCGTATTTTGAGCATTCATTTGAAACATTTAAATACTGGTCTTGTTCTGGGTTAACCTTTGAGGAAGGACCTTTTTGACAGAGGACACAAAGGGGGGAGGGGTTTGAAGCTGTGACATTTCCTGTACAGTGTTCACTGAGCATTTCAAAGCCTCTTGTTCTGTATGTGTGTGTGTGTGTGTGTGTGTGTGTGTGTGTGTGTGTGTGTGTGTGTGTGTGTGTGTGTGTGTGTGTGTGTGTGTGTGTGTGTGTGGCCCATAGTGCAACCAGACAAACAATACAGCACATATAGCTACACTTAATCCAACTGCACCGCCAATCTCTTGACCCAGTTACAGCACACACACACGTATAACTATACTTGTGAGGACAACCAAATTTCTGATTATTTTTTTCACAATTTCTTCACCATAACCGTAAAGCCAAAAATAGCTGATCTCAAATTGTACTATATACTTGGGGGGACCCTCACTAGTGTAGTAATACAAGGACAAGTGTGTGCGCACACACACAGACACACACACACACACACACACACACACACAGTTTTGCTGAACTATGGAGACAATAGGAGACAGCATGTAGACACTATCGTGTGCGTGTATTGTGTAGGTGTGTGTTAGAGTTCTCAAATTCTGCCCGAACCCGACCATACCTGACCCCCAAAATCTATGCTAATTAGTGGGGCCGGGCCGAGCCTCGGGTTCCGTGAAGAAAAAAGAATTACCCCCAAAAATATACATTTCAACTGCCCCTAGCGGCCTAACGGTAAGGCCGGCGGAAATGGCAGTGGATGTGTTGGATGCAACTCAAATTGAACTTTCCTCAGGTATCTAGTTTGTCACTGTTCGACCTTCCTAGACCGTGCTATTAACGCAAAACAGGCGACAATGGCCAAAACTCAATCGAAAATTGGCGTAAGTGACTGTGAATGTTTTGGACATTATCTCTGGAACGGAAGGTCCAATCTGCTCAGGTCGAAGCTTGTTGGATGAGTTACTTTGAGGACATTAAGCACATAATGACACAATTTTGGGGGGCCTAATTACCATACCTAAAGTATGGTAATTGTTCGGGCCGGGCCGAGCCGAGCCTGGGGACGGACCAGTAGGGCCCAGTTAGGGCCGGGCCTTAACCCATTAAGACCTGGAACGCATCTGTGTCACTTTTTCATTTGAGCTAAAAAGCATTATTTTACACTTTGGCTATTCAAAAATAGCAGATATACAAGCTCAGAGCGCCGCGCTACGAGCTTGTAGATCTGCTATTTTTTTTTTATCGTGAAAATGTGTGCAAATCTTTGAATATATATTGTTTTAAAGCGAACATTTTTAACTCCAATCTTTGCTTCTGAGGGGTCCCTGGAACAAAATATTTTGAGATGGGGTCAGCGGCCAAATATATGTAAGTTTGGGGGTCCTTGACATGAAAAAGTGTGATCACCACTGATATAGAATCATACGTTTTTTTCAGAAAACTGTTGGGATTTAGAAGACATTCATAGAATCGGCTTCAGGTCTTAATGGGTTAACTCTCAGGCCCGTTGACAACTCTAGTGTGTGTTTGTAACCACAGCAGTATAAAGTAAAGCTATAATCTGTACGTTTTATGTCCTCTCCTGACAGAGAGAGGTAACTGCAATCCTGTCAAAACTACAATAAAGACGACGAATATCTAGTGGCCAATCTGGCTGCACCTGCTTCTAATAACTTTATTGACACCGTCAACCAGTTAGGTGTCCTACCCGACACCGGGGTCTAAAATGCTCTCAATGGCAGGAATGGGGAGATGCTTGTAGATATGCTGTTTTGACAGTGACACAGTCACATAACCCTGTACATATGAGGTTGTAGTGTTGTAAAACAGGAGACTGTGTGCAGTACATTATTCCATTAAGACCGGGAACGCATCTGTGTCATTTTAAGATTTCTTTGGCCATTCAAAAATAGCAGATCTACAAGCTCATAGCGCGGCACTCTGTGAAAACTATTCACATCCGATCTGTGCTTCTTCTGGGGGTCCCTGGAACAACATATTTTGAGATGGGGGTCCGCGGTCAAATACATATCATTTAGGGGGTCCTTAGGCTGCACTAGCGCTCCTGTTTTCGTGTATAGAGGGGCGGGTGTATAGAGGCGCAGAGAGATTGCGCCTGATCCCATTGGTTCACCGATCTGTCCGTCAACCCCCGCCCCGTTAACACAACATTACGAGCGACGCCCACTGCACTCTGGTTGGTTGGGGAAATGAAAAACTTCCTATACCGGGTACACCGACGCGTTCCTCCAGGCTTTTATTTTTTAGCAAAACTAAACAATAAAAGTCTGGAGATCGAGGCTAGGGGGTCCTTGACATGGAAAAGTTGGACCCCGTGGTCAGTCAAGGGACTTTCCCCGCCTTCCTCTTACAGCACTGAGGACACATTCTTAACCTCCTACGTTCACCTCAAGACCTTTATACATACTAGAGGTCCGCGCCGCTAAGCGGCCCTCACACCTACGCTGGAGATAAGAGGTGTCTTCCCTTACAACAGCGATGTGTGCTCAGGTATCAGTGAGACACACTGTAATGAGTGTCCTATAGATCATTGGTTCTCAAAGTGGGGTCCGGGGACCCGCCGGGGGTCCTTGAGGGGGTACCAGGGGGTCCCCAGCTAAATGAGTTACAATTAGTTACTAAATTAGCATCAGAATCATTTTAACCACTTTAACCATTATGTTATACTTTGGCTATTCAAAAATATATAATATAAAATATAGTGTACAAGCTCATGGTGCAAACGTGAAAATGTCTGCAAATCGTTGAATATAAATGTATTATTTAAAGCGAACAAATCTTTGCTTGAGGTCACTTTGACAAAATACGAGATGGGGGTCCGCAGCCAAATATGTATCATTTTGGGGGTCCTTCACATGAAAAAGTTATGAGAACACTGCTATAGATTACGGTAATGTTTTTTTTTTCATGCTAACGTGGTAGCAGTGAAACCTATGAGCTCAGGTATCATGAGACACTGTGTAATGAGTGTCCTGAAGGCACACAGACACATGACTGACATCACACCAGCAACCAGCCTGTCTGCCTTCAAGCGCGCGCACACACACACACACACACACACACACACACACACACACACACACACACACACACACACACACACACACACACACACACACACACACACACACACACACACACACACACACACACACACACACACACACACACACACACACACACACACACACACACACACCCCTTCTGATTCCCAAGCGGTCACTCTACCTCAAAGTCTAGACACTATAGCGGAGTTATCTCCACACAGATCATTGGAGTTGCCTCCAATGATTCGGTCGGCGCTAGCTTGCCACCATTGGTGTGTGAATGTGGGAAAAGTGGGGACGCTGGCGTCGACTGTTCGCCGCTCCACCTCCCAATGCCCCCCCCCTGTATGAATGAATGAACCATTGTAAAGCGCTTTGAGTAAGTTTGAGTACTTAGAAAAGCGCCATATAAATGCAATTCATTATTATTATTATTACAGTGGAAACCCCACCCCCACCCACCTGGCACACCCTGCTGTGTGAAACAAACACTCTGATCTAGGAGTCATAGAGCTGATACGACTGTACTACTACTGTATAGTGTGATGCTCAGTGTGGGTTTAAATTAACACTGGGGATGTTTTACTGTGCATGTAGTCCAAGTTACATGTACATATATCACTGATGGCTGACAGCAGCTATCACCCAGGAACAAAGACAAGAGAGAGAGAGAGAGGGAGAGAGAGACCCCCCCCCACACACACAGAGAGAGAGAGAGACAGAGACGTAGAGAGAGAGACACACCGAGAGAGACACAGAGAGAGAGAGAGACATCAAGGTGAAAGGTCACAGTCTCACCGACGGGGAATTTGCCCCCCAGACTCCAGTGCATCCCACACAGCCTGATGATGTCACAATGACACCAGTGTACAGTGTTGACACACACACACACACACACACACACACTTAATGATTCCTAACATCTCCAACATTAGAAGAATATTTCAGAAATGTCATTCAGGAGGTTTATGGAAGGAAATCGTCGCTGTCGGACAGAAATCTCCATATTCTAGCTTTTTGTGTTTTTTCATAAATTAATGCCCATTTTTGTAACTCAAATCTCAAATCTACAAATGTCTTCTAAATCCTAACAGTTTTCTGAAAAACTTTTGTTTGCTATAATCAGTGATTCTCAGTCTTTTTCCAGGTCAAGGACCCCCCAAAATGATATGTATTTGGCCCGCCAACCCGCATCTCTCTGAGCGCTATGAGCTTATAGATATGCTGTTTTTGAATAGCCACACAGAGGCGTTCCTAGGGCTGTCGCGATTACAAATTTAAGTTGACGATTAATTGTCACTCAAACAATTGCGATTAACGATTTAGACGATTTACAACACGTCACTTCGTGACGCGTTGTAAGCTTGTAGATCTGCTATTTCAGCTTTTTTTTAACATTCGGAAATGTGTGAAAACGTTTCAACATGGAAACGATTATGACAATTATGCAAAAATAATGGCGATTATCCCAAATAATTGCGATCAGACGATTATGTAATAATTGTGACAGGCCTACGCGTTCCCGGTTTGAATGGGTGAAAGGAAGGTCATTCCACTGACCACAGATCAGCTGAGATCAGAGGCAGCCTATGGGAGGGGGGCAGGCAGAGAGAGAGGATGAAGGAAGGTCATTCCACTGACCACAGATCAGCCCGACTATAGCACAGAATCAATGGCTGCAGGTTTTCTGCTTCCTGATAGGGATCACCCTGAGTGACCACGCCACTCCGCTCCGCAATGTCACCGTCTAGAGGCGGAGCGGAGGGTGCGGCCGAGTGGTTCTCTGGCAAGGATCTAGCAACACCAGATCTGACTCATGTCAGGTGACCTCGCCCACTTAACACATTCACTTAACACATTCAAACCGGGAAAGTAATTTTTGATTTCAGCTAAAAAAATACTTTGGCTATTCAAAAATAGCAGATATAAAAGCTCATAGTGCGGCGCCGAGTGCCGTGCTACGAGCTTGTAGATCTGCTATTTTTGGAAGGTTGTGATTTTTTTTAACTCAAATCTGCGCTTCACTGGAACACAATAATAGAAGTAATCAATTAAATAATAATCGCAAAAAAGGGGGAACAAATTAAATCAAATCAAATGTTTCTGTAAAACTGATAATCGGCTGATTTGTTAACCAGATCCAAAGCCACTGTGAGAATATGCTTTAGGCTGTGTAAACCAACTATTGATGAATCTGATGCTTGGCTCTCTGGAAGGAGTTAATGTCTCTCTGGGTCGCTGCTGGAACTCAACTCTGTCAAGGCACAGGCATGCAAACAGCCCCGAGGTGAAAAAGGTGACAACATGTTGTTTTCTTTCGGGTCATGTGTCACACAATTGCCCTATTTGGGTTCAAAAAGGTGACTGTAGCTGAAAAGTGACACTTTTGCATGTCTGAAGGCAGGTCAAGCCTTTTTGTACCGTTGGCTGCGGCCCTAATGTCACTACGGTGATGTCAGGTAGTGTCAGGCATCCCCATATATGGAGCGGCCTATGTCAGTTTTGCCCAAATCTGGGACTATGACGTCAGGTCAGTCCTAGACGTTTCGGTTATCTCCATATATGGAGTTCCGGGAGGGGTTCTCTGATGTCAGAGCTAGGTATGCCAGGTATCTCCATGTATCTAGGATACCGTCTAGGAGATCCTATGATGTCAGACTTGGGGAGGTTGGTTGTCTCCATCTATGGGGATCTCCATATTGGAAAGTTGGCATCGACTGGGTCATCCCCTTATATAGGTTTTTGGGCATCCTGCCATGATCCCCCTTGCGGTATTATCCATCTATGGCTAATACTGGCAAATATGCCCTATGTTCTTTACAATTTCTATGTTGCCAGGTTTCGCAGGTATTACTTGTGCAGAGTATAGCAGTGAATATAAACGTCCCATAAGGGGGGGCTTTCCTCTCAGAGCTTCATAGAAGTACTCATTATGTGCTCACCAGTACGACAGGAACACCGGATAATTGTTCTAACATTGTAAACGCAAGAGAACCTTGTATAGGAGGAGAGACAGACACCCACACACACATTTTGACTAGATGCTATAGGGCAGTGGTTATCAACCAGTGGTCCGGGGACCACCGGTGGTCCTTGAGGGGGTTCCAGGTGGTCCCCAGCTAAATGATGGAGTAGGTAAGCAAATGGACCCTTATAGATCTGTAACTCTTGAGTGTAAAATTAAGCGGTCCATTTGGTTTCATTTTACGCTAATAACATCTGCATTACTTAATTAAAGAATTGTTATTTTGATCAACGTCCGCCTGTTATCTCTCCTATGGTACCAACATCAATAGCATGGAATTGTGGACAAAATCTTATCCTAAGTCTTGGATCTGAGAGGCTAAAATCTCATCAAATGGTGGTCCGTGGCAAAAATGCGAATAAATAATGGACCTTGATATGAAAAGGGCTATAGAGTGGCGGTGAGGTGCTGTCGTTTTATGTTTTTTACTGTGTGAGTCGGGTGTGTCCAAAAACAAAACGGTTGCTTTTCAGGAAAGGGGAAAAAGGAACCTGTGTTCCAATGGACCCCATGTAGTCATTATTGACTTACAAGCTCTTGTCAATACTTTTCAGTGGTTACATGAATATTTTATTTTTAAAAAAAAGCACAGATACACTTTATCACTTTCAACCTGGCTGTCCAGTGTTCAAAAACAAATAGTCGATCTGCAAGATTGTAGATCGAACTGGGGACCCCCCACCCTGATAAACACTTGGAATTGTAGCAGTTGATGCATTACCTTTAGTTTGACTCTGTTCCACAGATCAATATTTTGAAAATAGCAGATCTAAAAGCACTCCTTATCTGCAGTAAGGAGAAGCAAATACATTATCATACCGGTCCTACAGTAAGGAGTAGCCAATAGGCTCTATGCACAGCAGCCATATTGTGAAGACATTCACAGGTGTTACCAATGATACTAATGAAGGCTCTGTTCCATTTAGTGTAGCACAGTGGTTCTCAGATTTTTCAATTTCCACGACCCCCATAACTCTGAGAGTGTACAAATGGACCAAATGGACCCATTTGGTTCCATTTGTACACTCTCGGTGGTTCTGGTGGTTGGTTCCGGTTGGCGTCACATTGTTTTTGTTCCCCACATAATGCCATACATTCAGTTTATTCTCGCTACGAGTTAGAACAAAAGATGGACATACCAAACGATTATTAGACCAAAAGAAACAAAACTATTAAACCAATTTAAACCAATTTTAAACTAGAGGAATCATTTTGGAGGTGCACGGCACCGGTGGTTCCGGCCGCCTGATGGCGTAAAGTCATTTCAGACCGGATCAGAAACCCGAAAAATTGTATTTGATCCCAGGCTATTTTGTGGTTTTCCTGCTGCTGGGTGCATGGATTAAAGCAAAATTGAATCTCACGACAGAAAAATGTTTGTATGACCAAGTCCTAATGTGCGATTTGTGAAACAGTTGTGAAATAAGCCCACCCTGTAGCACTTTGAGGTGTGCAAAAATGTCAAAAGTACGTTATAAATCAAACTTATTATTATTATTATCATTACTCACCAGCACGTCGTTGCAGATGTCCCTCAGCTCGCCCTCCACCTTCTCCCGGTACTCCTTCACCATGGCCAGCTTGCGGTCGGCGCTGCCCTCCGTGGTCTTCTGCTCGATGGCGGAGATGACGCGCCAGGCGGAGCGGCGGGCGCCCACCACGTTCTTGTAGGCCACCGACAGCAGGTTGCGCTCCTCGCAGCTCAGCTCCGCCCCCTGCTCCGTCACCTCCTTCATGGAGGCGGCCATGTCGTCGTAGCGCTCCGCCTGCTCCGCCAGCTTGGCCTTCTGGATCAGCTCCGTTTTGTCCATGATGGATGGATGGCTGTTTGTTTGTTTCACAAGGTAGCGCTAAAAAGGAAGGGATATTGTTTTTTTGGTTAAAAGAAAGTTAATGCTTTGTTGCAGTGGTGCCGCGCTATGAGCTTGTAGATCTGCAAAAAAAAAATAAACTCGTGAAAATGTGAGCATGTCTTTGAATATACATATTTTTTTAAGTGAACATTTTTAACTAAAATCTTTGCTTTTGGGGGTCCCTGGAACAAAACATTTTCAGATGGGGGTCCGCGGCCAAATGTATATCAATTTAGGGATCCTTGGCATGAAAAAGGTTGGAAACCACTGCTCTATTGCAGTGGTTCTCAACCTTTCCAGGCCGCAATCCCCCAAAATAATCATATTTGAACTGGGGACGCCCAAAATAATCATAATTGAACTGGGGACCCCCCAAAATAATCATATTTGAACTAGGGACCCCCACCCTGATAAGCACTTGGAATTGCAGGAGTTTAGGCATTACATTTAGTTTGACCTATATATTGTGAAAATAGAAGATCTACAAGCTCACAACACCTAGCGTTGTAGATCGGCTATTTTCACAATGTTGGCCTCTTTCTTTTATTATTTGACAATTTCGCCAATGTTTGACCAGTTTTTATAGAATAGTTTGTTGATGACTTTTGATGCAGTAATGGTCGGTTTTCCTTTTCTTTTCTTTTGGTATTAAAAAGTTCTTAAAAATCCTTAAATTGTGACTTTACTGTCATCTGGGGACCCCCCCCCCCCCCCAGAAAAAAAAAAAAACATGGGGGGACCCCCCTGGCGGTCCTGACTCACAGGTTGAGAACCACTGCTTTATTGCTGTGGTAGGCAACCTTAGGCACGGGTACCAACACCAACTGGCATACCGTTTTTTTATTATTATTAAATATCCCCCCCCCCCATCTACAAATATTTTGTTCCAGGGACCCCCAAAGAAGCAAAGATTTTAGTTAAAAATCTATATATATTCCAAGATTTGCACACATTTTCTCTACAAGTGCCGCGCTATGAGCTTGTATATCTGCCATTTTTGGATAGCCAAAAAATCTAAAGTGACACAGATGTGTTCCTGGATTGAATGGGTTAAGTTCCCTCACATCTGTATGCAAATTCATCCTGCGAATAATTCTACCTTCATTCAAAATGCTAACTCTGACTGGGGAGAGAGTCTGGGAGATATGTGGGTTATTGTTATAAGTCTAATGTTCAGGGCAGGAATTTCAGGGGTCACGAAGGCCATGGCCGTCGTTCCCCTTCAGTTTGGCCTTGTGCCCCTCAAAAAAATGGCATGCCCTGAGGCATGTGGCCTTAGTGCCCCAGCTGACTGTACCACTTTCTCCTCTGTGTCTTTCTTGTCAAATTTTGTGTAGACACCAGTGTCTCTCTCTTGACAATATTTAGACACCAGTGTCTCTTTCTTGTCATGTAGACACCAGTGTCTCTTTCTTGTCATGTAGACACCAGTGTCTCTTTCTTGACAATATTCAGACACCAGTGTCTCTTTCTTGTCATGTAGACACCAGTGTCTCTTTCTTGTCATGTAGACACCAGTGTCTCTTTCTTGACAATATTTAGACACCAGTGTCTCTTTCTTGTCATGTAGACACCAGTGTCTCTTTCTTGTCATGTAGACACCAGTGTCTCTTTCTTGTCATGTAGACACCAGTGTCTCTTTCTTGTCATGTAGACACCAGTGTCTCTTTCTTGTCATGTAGACACCAGTGTCTTTTGTTGAGATTCTGAATTCTTAACTCCCCTGAGTCCCCATCTTTAAAGGTTCTATGACATTCATTTTCCCTTTTTTTATTTTTTATGTTTTTTAGGGGGTTTTATGACCAACATATTAAATGTAAAATCATCCTTAACCTTTAAATTCAATTAATTATTTCAATGGACTAAAGTCTTGTTTTATTTCATGGCCTTCCTGCCCTGGCATTTGGCCTTTGTGCCCTCAAAAAAAGGACAGCACCAAAGGCCAAGTGGCCTTGCCCCTAAAATGACCATTACATCCTGACGTGAAAGAAAATATTTCTAAAGAAGAAGAAAAATAATAAAGGTTGCTATGTATATGAACAATCAAAATCTATTGGAAATATAACATGTTGATGGTGGTGTCATAATTAAACTTAATGTTGATGTGGCACACTGACTATCAAGAAAATAAAAACATGGCAAATGTTGGCTTTAAAAAAATAAATATTATATATATATATATATATATATATATATATATATATATATATATATATATATATATATATATATATATTATATTCAAAGATTTGTATATCTGTTATTTAGCCAAAGTATACAGTCCCCGGACCCCACTTTGAGAACCAATGTCTTACTGTACCTCGTGCTGTTTAACATTTCTGACTAATAAAGTACTCAATCAATCAATCAAACAAACAAAAACAGACGTACCGTCAGTAAGGACCAGAGAGAACGATGCACAGACTGTTGCTATGTGGGAGGAGGGAGGGTCCTGGTGCTGGGAGGGTAGGGTCCTGGAGAAGTAGCTTTAGGTTCACTGGCACTTCCTGTTAGAAACCACAGAGATAAGAGGAGAGTCAGTCATATATGTTGTTGTTACGGCAACAACTGATGCAACAAGGGTCCATGCTTCTGCTTTTGATATCCATGGTGATTCAGTTTTTATGATGTCCGGTGAATCACACTGAATGAATATTATGCATTTCCTTTTGGGAAAATGGAGACTGACATGATACGTTTGATATAGTCTGTGTCAGGTGGAAACCTCATATGTCCAAAACTGTTACTTTTCAGGATTGAAATAAAAAAAGAAGTAGTGAAAGTAGCAGATCTACAAGCTCAAAAAAGCTTTTGTGTGACGCTGTAGTAATGATCAAGTAGGGCGATATTTTTTTACGAAAAAACACGAAAATGTAAAACATGGGAGATAAGAGGTTTCTGCACGACGGCATAATTAAAGTGAACAGTTCAATTAAAAATGTGACCATGTTAACCACATTAATTCCTGCATTCCTATTTCAGGTAAACGCATTCATCAAATTGCCTTGTGGGTGGAAGTGGTGGGCACTGGGCTGTCACAAACCTACATGCCCATATATGTAGGCCTTTCACAATCATTACGTAATCGTCTGATCGCAATTATTTTAGCCAATCGCAATTATTTTTGCACAATCGTTTCCATGTTGAACATTTTTCACACGTTTTCAAATATGAAAAAAACAAGACCAGGAGACCTGGTTCTGCCAGACCCAGACTTCACATGACGTGTCAGCCTGTGTCTATGCCCATGTATGGACGAAAGGGGGACAGACTTTTATGGCTGGGGCCTAAGGACAAAGTGACCATGCCCATGTATGGACGAAACAGGTACAAAGCCTCATGTAAGCCGACCCCTTGGGTCTGGCAACAAAAAGCAGAAATGGCTGATTTACAAGCTTACGTGTCACTTAACGCATTGTAAGCTTAGTTGCAGATCAGCTATTTCTGCTATTTTTATATCAATATGTCAATAATTTATTTGCATGTTTAAGTTATTTGTCATATCTGCCCTGTGCAATTTTTGGTGGACGTCACAAACGTAAATTGCCCATATTAGTCCATGAGCCAGAGCCCCAAAATTGAGCAATGATTATCGAAAGAGTGGGCAAAACCAAACCTACATTAAATTGTTCATAGGGTCAATACGAGTAAATAAATATATGATAACCTTTCCACAGGAGCAGCTTTTTCATAGTTATCACACATTTTGTTATTTTCCCCATACGTACATGACAGGTGAAAAAAAAAGACAAGATTTAAAAAATAGTTATCATAGTGAAACTTCCTGAGTTGATTACTTACATGAAGACAATGATTTATCGTATTACAAGTTTTCTGAAATTGTATATTTAAATATGCAAATTAGGCATTAGGAAAATATGCCCACATTTGCATAACTTTCCAGAATCAACATTGGAACATTGGACAAAGCTCCAGAGTCAACATACTTATTTCATTTTGTTAAGATGTTGGAGTCAAAGGTTTTTAATGAGGGAATATTCAATATCTGGCTCAATTTTGGGGCTCTGGCTCATGGACTAAATGCCTAATTTGCATATTTAAATATACAATTTCAGAAAACTTGTAATACGATAAATCATTGTCTTTATGTAAGTAATCAACTCAGGAAGTTTCATTATGATAACTCTTTTTTAAATGTTGTAATTTTTTCACCTGTCATGTACGTATGGGGAAAATAACAAAATGTGTGATAACCATGAAAAAGCTACTCCTGTGGAGAGGTTATCATATATTTATTTACTCGTATTGACCCTATGAACAATTTAATATAGGTATGGTTTTGCCCACTCTTTCGATAATGAAATCTTGTCTGGCTCATGGACTATATATGGAGATATGTCTAAATGTGCCAAAATGTCAAAAATAAAGAAATAAAAATAAAGAACTATAACCACAATGTGTCACAATTCTCTCTTCTTTTTTCATGGAAGCTGCCTGGATACAACTGAAGCCAAAAGGCCTAAACATTAAGCGAAGGGCTTTTCAGCAGGTCAGTGTGTCAAGTATGCTGATGCAAGAACGAACCGTGAAATCTCTAAATATATCCCTGAAAGACAAGGGCATGGTCCAAAGACTTTGTGCTGAGATTATACGTTTTTTAAATCATTTTGCACCTACACAGCCTTGGAAAAGCAACAAATCAACACGTACATAATATACATTTCAATACAATATTAACGTGAAATAAGACATAAAATCATTTCAGCAGGAAACATATCAGGGTCAATCATAACCTACCTATAGTCTCATCTCAGATCTAATCTAGACCAGAATGATGTAATGTCATTTTATCAAGTGTAGTAGTCAGAGCTCCATGTAACCAAGCTCTGCAAGATTAAGACTAAATACCTGACACTTTAATTTAGATAGAAATGCATGTTATTATGGATGTAGACAGATGCCAGGTCATGTGTAGACCTGGCATCCTACAGTTTATATAGTTTCAATGTACAGATTAGATTTATTTTTGATATTCTACAGTTTAGACTGATGACAGGTTCTTTTCTTGGTTTACCTATGATCCTAGATTACTATTGCTATGCATTTGATGTATTACCACGTGTTTTACTTGATTACTGTGGTCACTCTGGATTAAGAGTGTCTGCTAAACGCCTAAATTGTAAGGAATATTGTAATAAATAATACAAATCACAATCGCCCTGTCTGTGCAATGCAATTCACGTTCAATGCAGTGTAATTATTCATAAGGCAAGGCATTTCCAACGCTGCAGTGCATTCTTTCAATTTCACTTCAGTCAGTGCAATTCATTCCTTCTCGATGCATTGATTCAATGCATTTCTTTCAACGCGTTAAAATCAAAAGATTTAACCCCCCCCCTGATTTAAGATTGCACTGCATTGTACAGTAAGTAAAGTGAATTACGCTGCATTTCAACCAAGCCACTCAACATACACCATCATCATCAGAAACTGTATCCATCTCATTGCAGTGTCATCATCATCATTTCCATAAAGCCATCCATGTTTTACATTATGATCATCAAAATCATAATCATCGCACACCTTAAACCTCACATTAAAAATAAGACATTATAACACTAAATGTAAAAAAAAATACATGTATCATCATCATCAGAAACTGTGTCTCAATGCAGTGTCATTATCATTCCATACAGCATCCATGTTTTACATTGTGAATGATCATCATAATCATAACTGGAAACATCACATATCTAAACCCCTCACATTAAAAATATAACACATTAACAACAAATATAATAGAATAAAAAGATCATAAAGTCATCCATAGATCTATAAACGTTTGGTTTTATAACCCACAGGGCTCAATCAGGTTAGCAGCAGCATGACGTCACGCTGCTACTAGCCGAAATGGGGCTAGTAAAGCGCCTCGCGCCGAAAAAAGCCGATCTGCAAGCTCACAGCGCGTCGCGTCAGCTACGCGCTGTGAGCTTGCAGGTCGGCTATTTTCGGTAGTAGTGCCGCCGAATCGGGCTTAACTGTGTGAAAAATGACATTTAAATGGCATTTTGAGGGTCGAGTCCGGCGGAGAATCACGTCAAACGACGTCTATTGACGGGATAAGTGGATATATGTATAAATATGTATAAATATGTGTATATATGTGTATAAATATGTATATTTTCTGACCTGTTTCCGAGCTTCACTCTTCTATGCTGCTCGCTCGCGCTGCTGACTGAACCTAAGCTGCTGTGAGCCGTACGGAGGGGAGGAGCCTGGAGGAGGGGAGAAGGAGGAGCCTGGAGCGAAGTACAGGAAGACCTACAACCTAACTTGACTGTGTGGTGGTGCTTGGGGGCGGGGTGGGGCCCCGGCTGCGTCACGCGAGCCAATCGGAGACGTAACGTTCGACGGCTGCCGGCCAATGACGAATCGTGGCCCCCCGCCCCGCATGACGAGCAAAAGGGGAAGGGAGAGGGAGAGGGAGAGAGATGGAGGGAGGGAGACAGAGGGAGAGAGAGAGAGAGAGAGAGGGAGAGAGAAAGAGAGGGATGGAGAGAGATGAAGAGGGAGAGTGAAAAAGGGAGAGAGAGAGGGAGAGAGAGGGAGAGAGAGAGGGAGGGAGGGAGGGAGAGAGAGATAATTGAATTGAATTGAATTGAATTGAATTGAATTGAATTGAATTGAATTGAATTGAATTGAATTGAATTGAATTGAATTGAATTGAGAGAGGACTTAATTTTTATTTATTTTTCATTTGTATTAAAATTGTATTAAATTTGTATTTTATTTATTTTAACAAAAAATATCTTTTGTATTAAGCATTTTAGCTGGGGTCCCCCCCGGAACCCCCTCCTCAAGGACCCCTGGGGGTCCCCAGACTCCGCATAATGAGAACCACTGCTGTAAACAAAAACAGTGCAACAACATCACCCATTTTGTCCTGCCAAAGTGTCCTTGAGCAAGACACACGTGGATTTGTACTTTCTAACTTGTCGTACATACCCTACTGTAGGCCTATGTTACTCTGTTGCTATAATATTAACACGTTTTGCTGGGGACCCCCTGGAACCCCCTCAAGGACCCCTGCGGGTCCCCCAGGCACCACTTTGACTACCAGCGGAATAAATGACCTGGTTCCCAACCTTTTCAGGCCATGCCCGTGACCCCCCAAAATAATCATATTTGAACTGGGGACCCCCCAAAATAATCATATTTGAACTGACCCCCCCCTGACAAGCCCTTGGAATCGTACAGTCAAGGCATTACATTTAGTTTGACTCGGTTCATATTGTGAAAATAGTCGATCTACAAGCTCGTAGAGTCTGTAGATCAACATTTTTCCTCCTTCTTGTATTATTTGACAGTTTTGCCAATGTTTGACCATTTAGTATAGTTTGTGAATTACTTTTGATGCAGTAATGGTCTTTTTTCTTTTTTTGTTTGTTTAAAAAGGTCTTAAAAGTCCTTAAATTGTCACTTCACTGACACCTGAGGACCACACATCCCTCCAAAAAAAATGTCAGCCCCCAAAAAACCTGTGGATGAGAATCACTGGAATAAATGACTAAATTATAAATGTAACATTAATTCTCTCTCTCTCTCTCTGTGTGTGGAGAAGAGAGAGAGAGAACCGTGGGCTGGAGGGGGCAAATGTCAGCTGTTTGAAGAGCTGATCACACACTACTCCCCCAACACTCCTCCCTGATGCCTGGGACTAGTCACGACTCTCCTATCCTCTCCTCCCTTCTCCTACCTTAATTCTCCTCTCTCCTCTGTGTGTGTGTGTGTGAGTGTGTGTGTGTGTGTGTGTGTGTGTGTGTGTGTGTGTGTGTGTGTGTGTGTGTGTGTGTGTGTGTGTGTGTGTGTGTGTGTGTGTGTGTGTGTGTGTGTGTGTGTGTGTGTGTGTGTGTGTGTGTGTGTGCATGTGTGCGTGTGTGTGTGTGTGTGTGTGTGTACAGCGAGCGCAGGTTGCTTACTCCAGCACTATTGTGGACCATGACTAGTGTGATTCCTCTGCAGAAGCTGCATAATCCATTGATCTCTGTACCTCGATCAATGGCTTCGCGCTGCACCTGGATTCTCATTCGTTCCACAGCGCCAGGGCTGGATTATACCCAATAGCTAACGGGCCTACTTGGCCTCTGCCCCGCAGACCCAAGCAGGGCCCGGTCCTGTAAGAGTTTGGTGGCCCTATAAGCAAGATTTGTTGGTTTGTCTCAAAACACTCCTAGCGCATACACCAAATCACACACAGAGAGAGAATAAAAAGGATGGCCACTGACTGATAATTCTCACCTGTCACCACTAGAGACATATTTCACCTCATTTGAGATACCTGTCACAGTCTGTCACAGTGTTTTTTTTGTGATCAATTGTTTTTATTCATGATATCGCAAAAACAATGCAATTATGCCAGCATAACATGGTATGCACAAAAGCACCGTGAATAAAAACTGAACAAAAACAAGATACATTACAGCAAAATACACACACAACATATAAAACTAACACAACAAAAGACCAAGAATTAAAATAACAAATAATCCCAACCACCCACCCCTCCCAGGACCAACGATGTCACGAAAAGCAGGGCCAACCACCATGCATACCTTTGCGAAGTTCCCACCATTGTGTAAGGACAGCCTAAATCATGCCCTTAAGCTTATCTGCAATGCTAGCTAGACCATCAACATTTTTCTCGCTTGCTCCTTGTAATCTTACAGTCACAGTTAGTGTTCAGGCTAATTGAGAATCTTGTGAACATTCAGGTACATCATTTGTAGAACAGATGATCATACTTCTATGATTGCCTGTGAGCAGTGGTGTAAAGTAACTAAGTACATTTACTCAAGTACGGTACTTAAGTACAATTTTGAAGTACTTTTACTTTTCTGGAGTATAATTTCCAATTGTCTATACTTTTACTTCTACTCCACTACATCT
>NC_137616.1:4021091-4026091 GCF_963280865.1 Gymnoscopelus braueri | reverse complement strand
ATTGTACATATAGAATCACACACACAAGTAGTGAAAATAGCAGATCTAGAAGCTCACAATGCGAGGCGTGAGCTTGTAGATCGGCTATTTGCACTATTTTTAAAAATGCTTTTAAAATAATACTAAAAAGGGAACGGTTTTGGACGTAGCAGGTTTCAGCTCCACAGCAACAATATTTGAACTGCCAGGTGTCTGAGGTGTGTGTGTGTGTGTGTGTGTGTGTGCGTGTGCGTGTGCGTGTGCGTGTGCGTGTGCGTGCTTGTATGTGTGTCTGTGTGTGTGTGTGTGTGTGTGTGTGTGTGTGTGTGTGTGTGTGTGTGTGTGCGTGTGTGCGTGTGCGTGTGCGTGTGTGTGTGTGTGTGTGTGTGCGTTTGCGTTTGTGTGTGTGTCTTCACACACCAGCTGTGTGCCTATTCACAGTAAGACAAAACATATTCACATTTACACAAGGAAATGGAAGCAATGAGACCCGACAGGAAATATGATTTTAGCTCCACACACACCGCCTTAAATAGCACTCATTCAATGGGGTTGTTGCTATAGCCTACATTGAAATCCTCAGTGTTCATTTAACTCAGAGAGTGTACAAATGTATCCACATAGACCGTTTTGGGTCAGAAATAGATCGACAGAGAGCGTAAAAAAATGTGTAGCTCTCCGAGTCACAAATGGATAAATGAACACCGATGTTCCACGTTGGTGATCAGAGACAAACGGCTGGTGTTGGGTTTTGGACAATTCCTCTGTGATTGGCAGAGGCTCATGTACCCTTTTTGTTTCTTAGAGAAGTGGTTCTCAACCTGTGGTTCTAAATGCTTGTCAGGGTGGGCGGTCCGCAGTTCAAATATGATTATTTTGGGGGGGGGGGGGTCATGGCCTGAAAAGGTTGAGAACCACTGTCGTAGAGCATGGGTATTTCGGGGCGTGGCCGAATCCGCCATTCCTTCACCGGGCGAAACAACACAGCTTTCACCATTTGAATTGCATAAATGGTTTGTGAATTACATTAACCCATTCATACACCGATGGCAGAGGAAACCATGCAAGGCACCAACCTGCTCATCGGGAGCAATTAGGGGCAGCATCTTGCTCAAGGACACTTCGACACTAACTCTGGGGGAGCGCCCCAGCCCGGGAATCGAACTGGGAACCTTGCGGTTTACAGCTCACTCTACCCGGTCACTCTACCCCTGAGCCACTGCCGCCCCCATTGCATTACAGAACGCATTACAGAACGCACACATTGTTGCATTTTGTGGGTTTATTTTGTCATAGCGCAACATATGGTGAAGTTTTGTAGTGCAGGTCATTGCAACAACCACCGATCTGGTTGAAAATGAAAATGGGACCGCTGAATATTGTAGACTTTCCGCAATTCTGCCAATAATCATATTCTTTGAGACACACATTCGACAAACATTCGACAAACAAGGGAATCACGTGACATTGCTCCCCTTCTCCTATTCGCTCATACTAGGACATGACGTACAGTATGTGTAGGCAGAAGAATAGGGGCCGCCAGGGGCCGCTAGGGGAAATAGCCTATCTACAAGCAGCCGATCTATAAGATCAGTGATTAAATGTGTCTATGGGTTTTATATAAATCTTGAACCAAAGAAAAGTATTAACAAGAGCTTAATACTCATAATTTTTTTCCATTTCCTGAAAGTTAGCGCGGTTTTACACATATTACAAGGTTTCAACCCGACAGCGACGATATGTTTTCATGTGTGCAGTCTGTGCACGTATGCATGCATGCATACGTGCACACATGTGACTGTGCATAGAATGCAGAGATAAATTGTCAGTGTTGCATGCTGGGAGGCTGGGTGACCGCACAGCATGCTCCCTGCAGCTATCTGCGTGGAATGACTCATGTATGTCAGTCCTCCATACATCACTGTACTGTATCTCTACCAAGAGACAAGGGGAGAGAGAGAGAGAGAGAGAGAGAGAGAGAGAGAGAGAGAGAGAGAGAGAGATGAGACTTAGACATGCAGTGCGATGACAAATTGTTCGAGAAGTAGTTTCATTCTGGGCTTACAACAGTAGGTGGGAAGCACAAGAGAATACTCTCTCTCTGTGTGTGTGTGTGTGTGCGTGTGTGTGTGTGTATGTGTGTGTGTGTGTGTGAGAGAGAGAGTGAGCAGAACAGAACAGAACAGAACAGAATAGAACAGAACAGAACATGCGGAGGAGATAGTTGTGATACTCTTTCACACCTTATGTCTGACCTCATGTACATACTGTACCTGCTGCTTTTTTATGTTATGTGAATATATGTAGATATCTTTAGATTGTTCTTTGCCACATTTATTTTTCTGGTTTTCTCCCTGCTTTCCCTCTCTTTCTTTCGTCCCTGAAAACAACGAAATGATGGTATACTTGCACAATTTTTTTTTACCCTATGATGTACAATACAACTGACTCTACTGATTCTGATTCTATACTCGCTCCCAACAAAGAAGTCTCTCTACATCAGTGGTTGTCAACCAGTGGTCCGGGGACCACCAGTGGTCCTTGAGGGGGTACCAGGGGGTCCCCAGCGAAATGTGTTAACATAGTGTCACAATGATTTTAAACACTTGGCTTTGGCTATTCAAAAACAGCAGATATACAAGCTCATAGCGCATGCTGTGCTATGAGCTTGTAGATCTGCTATTTTTGAAAAATCTTGAAAATGTGCGCATATCTTTGAACATATATATATTTTTTAAGCGATCATTTTTAACTAAAATCTTTGCATCTGGGGGTCCCTGGCACAACATTTTCCGATGGGGGTCCGAATATATGTCAATTTAGGGGTCCTTGGCATGAAAAAGGTTGAAAAAAAACTACTGCTCTACATGAGCATATTTTATCTTCATATGAACACTTCTCTCTTGTTCTGATCTTTCAGTCTCATGAAAAAAGCCTAGACCAGGACAGATGGAGCGGAGGGCTCCCCGCTGGTTCAGATGGACTGAGACACCTGCAGGGTTGTGGGTGTGAATCCAGCCTGGCCTTTCAGCTGGTGGTGTGTTCAGTGGTGGACAAAGTATATCGGTGCTGTCGGGCAGAAACCTCTTATCTCCATATATATATATATTTTTAAACTTGTTGGTGTTTTTCGTACTACTACTATGAATATGGACCAAAATGTTAGTGAATTCTGTCTGTGGTTGGTGAAAGGGATAGTTCAAAAATTCTATCGATTAGTCACCCCATGGAGACTTTAATTCATGGATATTTTTTAGTTTTTGTCGCATTCCTAAACCAATCATTTGATGACCAGCAGACCGGTAGGCAGCGGTTCCGGTAGGAGAGACAAAGGAGAGTCTTTGTGTCTCCTACCGGAACCGGTGCAGGTCGTCAAATTATTGGCTTAGGAATGCGACAAAAACTAAAATATATCCATGAATTCAAGTCTCCATGGGATGACTAATCGATAGAAAAAAAGTTATTTTGAGGGTGAACTATCACTTTAACTCCAGGCTTTTCACACTTTTTAAAGTCATGGACACCCCATAGTGACAGAATTGCATTATAGGCCATGGAGCCCTTATTCCATATCGTCTCTGTCGGGTGGAAATGTCCAAAACTGTTAGTTTACAGGATTCGTGCTGCGAGGCGTTGTGAGCTTCTAGATCTGCTATTTTCGGCAAAGAAGTTTGGTGTAGGGGGAAAAAAAGAGCAGACCAAGTACAAGTCTTCTAAGTATTGAGGGTTTAAGTGGTCTGAAAATACACATTAACATGCATCCAACACAACCTTACACTACACACTGACAGTGCTGTCAAACAGGTCTATGAGGCTATCTATGAGATCTATGAAAAAGTGTAACCTGCAATGCAATTTTATACAGTATGTAGAGCGGGGGTCCCTCCTCATCTCTCTCTCCAGGGGTCCTTGGTCTGAAAAAAGTTGAAGATATTTTTAACACTTATTTCAAGAAAATCACTGACTGCACCTTTACTCAGCACAGTAAAATCTCTCCCCATACAGTAGACAATATGCAGAGTGCCACTGCTGGTGGCTTTGATCTGTGCCACTAATTAAAGAGGGGAAAATAATAACCTCATCAGTGTGCATAAAATCACATTACCATAGCAACAGCCATGGAATATCGTTCCAACGGAAAACCTTGTATGTCCAAAACCATTACTTTTCAGGAAATGGAAAAAACTAAACAAACAAACTGTGTTTCAATGGATCCAATTGTAATTATTTAGTCACAAGTTCTTGTTATTACGTTTTCATCGGTTCAATTAAGCAATATTACACGAGAGGGTGTGCTTTACCGTCATTATTAGCACGCCTGTGATGCGGTGACGAGTTCCGCCGCGATCACAGAAGTGCTAATAATGTAAGGTAAAGCACACCCTCGAGTGTAATATTGCGATTATACAACAGTTACCAACAAAACACATCCAAATGTATTCATATTGTGGGGCAATTCATAATAAAAAACATTTCGCTTATCCGTTTCCCTGTAAAGAGAAGAGTTTGTTTGACTGAGACAAAATAGTCCCTGTAAGCGCAGCACTCCGAGTCATCGTCTCATCAACACAGCTGATTCCAGTAGGCTATATGCTCCGTCGTACGATCGTGTTACGTGGCCAAAATAACTGATCTACAAGCTCACAACGCGTCAAGATGGCGATGCGTTGTGAACTTGTAGATCGGCTATTTTTGCCGTGCGATACCTTCGTACGATAGAGTATAACATACACTGGACACTCACTGTTAACGAAATGGGAGTAATTTTACTTTAACACAGGAGGATATTTATACAGTATGGATGTTACCATTGAAATAAAGCACACTTTTTTCCAGTTATTCCTTTTATTATAGGATTTTAGGCGATTTAGTGTGCTCTCTTCTAACCATTGATCAACCGTAAGTCCACCAAATAAGTCAAAATTAACAACATAGTCCATTTTGCGTAGCTGTTTGTTCTCCGCTGGTGGCGGTGGGTACTGTCTGTTTGTTTTCCTACCGTGGGACAGCGTGACTTCACA
>NC_137616.1:3761091-4016091 GCF_963280865.1 Gymnoscopelus braueri | reverse complement strand
CCAGGCCTATAATAGTATAAAATAGGTCCTAATTGGTTAATGTATGCTTTGTAATAATCCTATATATTAAAGTGGTCTAATGGGAGGGCTGGGCAGAACACGTCATCATTGACGCTCACTCACATGTCCATAAATCAGTCAGCTCCTCCATATATGGAGCTCTGGAACAATCACTACCATATAAGTTTGGGTTGATGTTCGTGACCAAATATGGCACCGGCAGTGGTGGAAAGTAACTAATTACATTTACTCAAGTACTGTACTTGAATTCAATTCAATGTTGAGGTATTTTTTACTTTACTTGAGTATTTCCAATGTTCGATACTTTTACTTCTACTCCAGTACATCTCAGAGGCAAATATTGTACTTTTTACTCCACTACAATTATTTGAAAACTTTAGTTACTATATATAGTTACTAAAAATGAGAGTACTTTTTTACACCGCACTGGGTACAGGCCGGCGGACCACGACAACAGAACATAAGGCCGAACATCTATGATCTAAATCTACAAAGTAGAAATAAAAGAGTAGCCTATACAATATTTGCCTCTGAGATGTAGTGGAGTAGAAGAATAAAGCATACAATATTAGCCTACTTTACTCCAATAAAGTGAAAGTACAATACCAACTACCCCCCCCACCCCCCCTGAACTGTTTATTGTACATATTTTTTCTGTTTCTGTTTTCAAACTGTTTTTATGATGTTCTGCATAGTAGTGTATATCTGTCTGTCATTTAATGTCTCTATGAATTGAGTACAAAGGACCCCAATGGAAACAAGCCATATAGGCTTTCTTGGGTTTTAAATCCTCTAATAGCTGACCTTGAACTGTACTTTCCTGTGCTTTTTTTTGCAAACTAATAAAGTATTCAATCAATCAATCAATCAATCAATCAATCAATCAATCAATCAATCAATCAATCAATCAATCAATCGATCAGTAAACTTACTACTTTTACTTTCTGCTTCACACAGACATGTATTACTTGAAGCTATGTTTTGCTGACATCTAGCGGACATTTTACATACTGCTCAGTCAGAAACCACTCAGTGCTCAATAAAATGATCAGTGATGGAAGAATTAAGTACTCAATTTTGTCTTACTTAAAAGTATCAATACCCAATTGTATAAATTGTCTGTTACAAGCACAAGTTCGGAATTCAAAATCTACTTGATTAAAAGTAAAAAAAAATTGGTATGAAAATGTACTACCAAAAGTACTCATTAGCTATGCAATATGCAATATAGCTATGCTATATGATTTCACAAGTTTACAACATGTATAAGAATCCTTTGAAAATAGCAGGTATGCAATGCGTTGTGAGCTTGAAGATGGCCTATTTTCAAATTGCCAAAGTAGGCAATATATATAGGTCTGAAGTGGTAAGTAGGCCTAGTAACTAAAGTTTTCAAATAATTATAGTGAAGTAAAATTATATTTGCTTTTGAGATGTAGTGGAGTTGAAGTAAAAGTATTGCAAATTGGAAAGTAAAAATACCTCAACATTTTACTTAAGTACAGGCCTACTTGAGTACACGTATACTTTCCACCACTGAAAATTATATAATATAAAGTTTAAAAATCGAAAGATAATGAGATAAAGAGATGAGAAAACGACTTTACTGAACCGATTATTTTACAAGGGTCTCAATCGATCAAAGATAAGCTGGTAACATAAGGTACTCGTAATTTAACTTAATACATTATTTAAGCGTTAATTAAGGGTTAAGCATTAATTAAGAATCAATCCATCATGAATTCATCATGAATTCTTTGTAATTCATGTATTCAGTAACTTTGCTTAATGATCAACAAATGATGTTAATTAATGATGATGATGATGAATTACAAGGAATTCATGATGAATAATGCTAATTAATAAATAATGTGTTAAGTAGGCTAATCATAAATTAAGCGTTAATTACGAGTACCAGCTTATGAGCAAGAGTTACATGTTGCTAATGCTATAATAACACATTTTGCTGGGGAAACCCCTGGAAACACCCGAAACACCCCTGGGGGTCCCCGGACCCCACTTTGAGAACCACTGCTTTAGTGGTTCTCAGTGGAGAACGTGAAGTTTGTGACCTCTGACCTCTGCCCTAAAGAAACACTTTCAGGAGGCTGCAATTCCAAATTGGCCCCTGTCAAAGTCTTAACCTAGGGCTTGTTTGTAAAGTGTAGTTCCTTATTTGGGCATGCTTCCTAATGTTGTTGTTCACAAACGTTTTCATGCCATTTTCAATTAAATTAAATTCAATTCAATTGAAAGGAGCTTTATTGGCATGAGAATGAAAACATAGGTTTACATTGACAAAGCAAGTGTCAAAACATAGTAAAAACTATTTAAGATTACATTGTTATTATAATATTCAAGTACCCCCGCCAATTAATATGTATATTGTCCGTAGACCCCCTTCTGAAAATATTTTGTGCCTAGGAACCCTATACATTATTTGTGTTGTTGTATAATTTGTTTAAAAAATAATCATACAACTTGTATGTTTAAAAAAATATTCCAAATATTTAGTTTTTCAAGATTCTTTTGAAAAAAGCAGATCAACACGTCGCACAACAAGCTCACAAAGGGTTCAAGACAAGTGATAAAACTGGTTGCTCCTTTTGGGTTGGTTTCTGTATGGGCTGGTTTCTGTAGACCTAATGGTTTCTGTGTAGACCTACTGTATATGGGCTGGTTTCTGTAGACCTATATGGGCTGGTTTCTGTAGACCTGTATTCTAAGACACTTAGTTTCTCTTGCAAAACCTGGCAGGTTGATGTAAACCAACCAACAAACTGGTGAGGCTACTTCTTGGCCTTACATCTACGACTCATCAAACCCCTAGGGTCGGAAGGCTCAGGCTTTATTAGAAGTTTGGAGAAAAAAGCACATTAAAGTACTGTTCAATACAAGGTCAGCTAATAGGATTTAAAACCCAAGAAAGCCTATGGCTTGTTTCCATTAATTGGGGTCCTTTGTATTCAATTCATAGAGACATTAAATGACAGACAGATATACACTACTATGCAGAACATCATAAAAACAGTTTGAAGATAAGAAAAACAAAAAATATGTTCAGTAAACAGTTCAAGGAAGGGGGGGTTAGGCCACACTGATAAGACACCCATGTACCTGTCAAAGTACTACAAAAACGTAAATAAAGACCACAATCACAACACCAGAGGAAGCTCCACTGATCACAACACAGATTTGACACAAACAAGAGTTTGAATTCGTTCTCCTGTTTATGCCACTAAAATGTGGAATGCCCTACCAAAAGTAGTGAAGGAGTGTAAAACCCTACTCAATTTCAAAACTGCCCTCAAAGAGTAGGCCTACCTACAGGTGGCTGCAATTTGAATTCTGGCCACTGTAAAAGTCAAAGCCTAACCCCCCCTTCCTCGAACTGTTACTGAACATATTTTTTGTTTTTCTTATCTTCAAACAGTTTTTATGATGTTCTGCATAGTAGTGTATATCTGTCTGTCATTTAATGTCTCTATGAATTGAATACAAAGGACCCCAATTAATGAAAACAAGCCATAGGCTTTTGGGGGTTTTAAATCCTATTAGCTGACCTTGTATTGAACAGTACTTTCATGTGCTTTTTTCTGCAAACTTCTAATAAAGTATTCAAACAATCAATCAGGTGGTTTTGTGATAATAATCAAAATCTACAAAGTAACTAGTAACTCAAGTTTTCAAATAATTATAGTGAAGTAAAAGTATAATATTTGCTTTTGAGATCTGTAGTGGAGTAGAAGTAAAATTAACGCAAATTGGAAATACTCGAGCAGAAAATACCTCAAAATTAGTTTTAAGTACGTAGGCCTACTTGAGTACATGTAGGCTACTTACTCTCCACCACTAAAAATTATATAATATAAAGTTTAACAATTGAAAAATAAGAGATGAGAAAACGACATTCCTGAACCAATTATTTTACAAGGGTCTCAATTACTCAAAGATAGTATTATTATAAGCTAATGCTATATTAACTCATTTTGCTGGGGAAACCCCTGGAAACCCCCCAAGGACCCCTGGGGGCCCCCGGACCCCACTTTGAGAACCACTGCTTTAGGGAACCAGTGGAGTGACGTTTGTGACCTCTGACCTCACATACTTCTTCACTCCTTGTCAGCGTTGCCAAGTTTGCTTATTATAAGCAACTTTGGGCTTGTTTCTTTTCAGTAACTTTATTGTCTCCGCCGAAGGTGGAGAATATGTTTTCGCTTTGTGTGAGCAAACATTGTTAGCCAAGCTAACATTGGGCAAGCTCCACGTGACACGTGTCAATTTGTTGACACCAATGCCTCTGATTGGCTAGAGGGACGCGTGACGAAATAAAATTCTATAAATAGGTGTGTCACTTCAAAAAGCCCCTACTTTTTGAAGTGAGGTAAAACAGGATCAATCAGACTTGATTGGAACAGTACCTTCAGTAAGTCCAAGTCACCCGTCTGTGCGTGTGTGTTTCCCTCTGAGAACACCTAACATTGGTCAAGCAAAGGCGCAGAAGGCCAAAGCTAAGAAAGCATACTCATCTACAATTGTAACGTAGAAGAGGACTAGAGTTGAAATGATCCCACAACAAAGCCGAACTCTTAATACGTGTCAATATGTTGACATCAATGTCTCTGATTGGCTAAGAGGGACGCATGACGAAATACAATCCTATAATAAAAAGGTGTGTCACTTCAAAAAGCCGTTTACGTTTTTGAAGCGAGGTAAGACAGGATCAATCAGTCTTGATTGGAACAGTATCTTCTAGTCCAAATCACCCGTCCGTGCGTGTGTGTGTCCCTCTGAGAACACCTAACATTGGTCAAACAAAGGCGCAGAAGGCCAAAGCTGATCAAACACACCAATCAACTGCTGAAACTGTTCAAGACAATGAAGATGAAGAAGACAGACAAGTATTTGAACAAACCAGTCAATTATGACGACTCCCATATGATAGATTGCTTCAATGTAAACAAAGCATTGCTTCAATTAAACAGAGCTAAGAATCATAAAGAAAGAATGAAATTAATCAGAGACAAAAAATCGCTAAATGACAAAAGACGAAGACTAGCCATGAATGCTTACAATATGACACAGCAAAGATTGCTACAATCTCTGGAAGAAAAAGTAGAAGAGTCTGAAGAGAACATCGAAAGGAAAAAAAGGAACTGGTCAGAGTATTTAAATAATGAAAGACAACATCAACAAGCACATAACACGAGTAAGAAGAAACGATACAGATCACAAGAATTAGAAGTTAATGAAGCTGCTCTCGCATTCTTAAAGAAGATGTCCGAAAGTGGACCCAATTATGTCTGTGGTTCCTGTGAACGAATGCTCTACAGAGAATCAGTGGCAGAGTTTAAACCTGGAAATTATACAGGAACGATAGATATTGTAAGTCTCCTAGGCAAAAACCCAACTGCAATCAAGCAAAACAACACTTGGATGTGCCACACGTGTCATCGGGCCATTAAACTTGGGAAACTCCCTACACAGGCTTGGGCTAACAACTTATTACTCGACCCAATACCCCGAGAACTGCAGGACTTGCACCCGTTAGAAGAAAGGTTGATAAGTCAACGTATTGCCTTCATGAAACTTGTTGGCTTGCCAAGAGGCAGACAAAAGGCAATCCATGGTAATGCAGTCAATGTGCCATCTAACCTAGACACTATTATCAAATTATTGCCAAGACTTCCTGAAACTGCGGAGGTTGTTCCCTTAAAACTAAAACGAAAATTGGCATTTTTGTAAGAAATACATAAATAAATAATTTTTTGGATCTCTTTTTTTCATCCTATCTTTTTTTAAACATTTTTTTAAACATTTTTTTAAACATATTTTTAAACATTAGAAGAGAAAATATGATTTTTAAATCATTTTTTTTTAAATAAATATTTCTTTAATATACACCTTTTTATTTAACTACAGTATATATCTTTTACTCTACTGTATCTCATTAGTTATTGCTATGATAATTGCTATAGTCTGCTGGCGGAGACTTGTGCTCCGAGGAGCACATTTTCTAGTTACTTGTATTATTGATAGTTGTGGGTTAAGGTTGTTTGGGCTTGTCTGTAAAGTGTACTTCCTTATTTGGGCTTGCTTCCTAATGTTGTTCACAAACGTTTTCATGCCAATTTCAATTCAATTCAATTCAATTGAAAGGAGCTGTATTGGCATGAGAATGAAAACATAAGTTTACAATGCCAAAGAAGTGTCAAAACATAGTAAAAACTATTTAAGATTACATTTTCATTTTAATATTCAAGTACCCCCCCCCCCCCCAATTAATATGTAATTTGTCCACGAACCCCCATCTGAAAATATTTTGTGCCTAGGAACCCTATACATTTTCTAAATAATCATACAACTTGTAGGCCTATGTTTAAACAAATATTCCAAATATTTAGTTTTTTCCCCCAAGATTCTTTTGAAAAAAGCAGATCACAACACTTCGCACAACAAGCTCAACAAGGTTCAAGACAAGTGGTAAAACTGGTTGCTTCTTTTGGGCTGGTTTCTGTAGTATGGGCTGGTTTCTGTAGACCTGATTGATTGATTGATTGATTGATTGATTGACCTATGGGCTGGTTTCTGTAGACCAGGGGACAGCAAACTTTTTGACATGAAGTGCCATGTTTTTATTTTCTTGATAGTCAGTGTGCCATATCAACATTATGTTAAATTATGACACCACATCAAAATTAAATATTTCCAACAGATTTGGATTGTCCATAAATATAACAACCTTTCTTCTTCTTCTGAACTATTTTCTTTCACATCAGGATGTAATGATCATTGGACTCACCTATCTCCCCTCCCCAGTCAGAGTTCAGAGTTTGAATGAATGTGGAATTGTGTGCAGGTTGTAATTTGCATATAGGGACTTCAATTAATTTACTAAATTGTTTTTAGTATTTTATTTTAAACTCTCTCTCTCTCACGCTTATGCCAGTGTGCCAGAGTGATCACCCTCCCCTGTGCCAGGCTTGTTTTTCTGTAAAGTTGTTGGTAGTTGCGGGTTGCGTTTTTTGGGCTTGTTTCTAAAGTGTAGTTGCTTATTTGGGCTTGTTTCCTAATGCTGTTTAAACGGTTGTCAAACATTTTCATGGCAAGGACCCCCAGATTAATATGCAGGCTATTTGTCTGCACACCCCCCTAAAATTATTCTGTGCCAGCCAGGGACCCCTGGCCCGTAGCTTACCAGATTTTGTGTTGTTAAAATGTTTTTGAATATATTATTTTTTTCAAGAATTTATTTGAAAATAGCAGATCTGCAAGCTCTCGTTGCGATGCAACGCGTTGTGAGCTTGTAGAGCTGCTAGTTTCAAATAGCCGATGCATATAGGTTTAAAGTGCTCATGTGGAAGCTATTAAAATGTATAATAGCTCATTCCTTCAATAGGGTATAGGTGTAGGCTACTCATGTAAGTGGTGGTAGCAGATCTAATATTCATATTAGCTTTGATTTATGATTTAGCATATTTTCTTTGCTAAATCAAATTTTACACTTGCTTTGGCATCACACATTAGAAGGACATGCATGAGGGGGCCGTGATTTGTCCATTACTTTTTTCCTTTTTTTAAAATACATATATTTTTAATGTTTATTTTATTTGAAAGTGAAATATCCCTTCAATGTTTACTGACACAGATATCTACCGTCAATCTGTAGTCTAAAGAGCGGTCATTAAGTAGGCTACTCTCTACCTGTCAACATGTACCACTTGGGTACCAAGTCGCACGCCACGCCCCCCTCGCTGACGTCACCGTTGCCGCTCACTATATAGTCGCTGCTTTTGGGCTTGGTTCCACAGATCTGGCAACACTGAACATACTTCAGTTGAAAGGGAAAGGGAAGTTAGTTCATCTCCACCCACACACACCCTGCACAGCTCACACCCGCAGAGCAGGAACTAAGCCATAAGTTAGCTTAACTTCTTTACATCATTTGTATTTTATATAAATCATGACTTCAATACAGACCATCAGGTCCTTCGTGACGGAGCGGCTGTCGCTGGCCGCCGGGGAGATCCTGGGAGCGGTGGAGAGCGTTTTTACTGAGTACCAGAGCCAGGCGGAGAGCAGAGAGCGGCAGATAGAGCGTCAACGCTCCATCCTGGACCTGGTGTTGAAGCTACCAAATCCACAGCTAAAACTACACGGAGCAGGTTGGTAAAAGCACTAAAACAGTGGTAGAAAAAGTACTCAATTGCTTGCTTTACTTAAAGTAAAAGTGGGAAGTAGGCTACATTATGCAGAATGTTCCATTTGAAATGTATACAATTTATGAAAATCTTTTGAAAATAGCAGATGTACAAGCTACAAGATCTATTCTACATTGTGAGCTTGCAGATCGGCTATTTTCAAATGGCCGAAATGCAGTGGGCTGAAGTGGTTAATGCATGTTTTGTAATAATAATCGAAATCTTCAAAGTAACTAGTAACTAAAGTTTTCAAATAAGTGTAGCGGAGTAAAAGTATAAGATTTGGACCCGAGATGTAGTGGAGTAGAAGTAAAAGTACTGAAAATTGGAAATACTCCACCAAAGTAAAAATACTTCAAAAGTGTACTTAAGTACAGTACTTGAGTAAATGTAGTTACTTTACACCACTGGTAGACACTAACTTATAAAAGCACTCTAGTTAAAGTCCCCATGAAGTGGATTCTATTATTTGTTTATAATACTTGCAAGAATAGTCATCATGGCCGAAAACCTGTACAATTGTGTTCTGTTGGTTATAATAACACATCATTAACTCTGTGGTGTGACAAACTGGATATACATATTGTATCATTCTTTTTGCTGTACGGGGTCTTTAAACACTGGTATTTACACTTCCTGACAGTTTAACTTCTGCATGGGTTTATTAAAGGCTAATAACCTCAGGTTTAAACACTGGTATTTACACTTCCTGACAGTGTAACTCTGCATGGGTTTATTAAAGGCTAATAACCTCTAGGTTTAAACACTGGAGTGAAACTGAAACTTTTCTCCTTTTTTATTTCTGTGTGGAACCAAAAACTGCAGTGGAAACAAAAAACTGCAGTGGAAACAAAAAACTGCAGTGGAAAGTGTCATTTTAATATGTGTTTTTGATTGGTTGTAGACTAGAGGAAGTAACCTAAGTGGGCCTGCAAAGGGACCTTTTTGAGGAACTTCTCCTTTTTGAGTTGAGGAACTTCTCCTTTGCTTGAGTGTTTCCAATTTCCAATACTTTATACTTCCTACTGCACTACATCTCAGACACAAATATTGTACTTTTTTTTTTACTTCATTACACATATTTGAAAACTTAAGTTACTAGTTACCAGTGGTGGAGAAAGTACTCAAATGTTTTGCTTAAGTAAAAGTATCAACACTGCAAAGTAGAAGTACTCTGTTACAAGTAAAAGTCCGGAATTCAACATTTACTTGAGTTAAAGTACAATATTGGTATCAAAATGCATAAAGTACCAAAAGTAAAAGTACTAAAATGTTTGAAAATAGCCTTTATAAAAAACAGGGATAAAGTGGTTAATGTATGTTTTATAATATAATAATTTATATCTGCAAAGTAACTAGCAGTTAAAGTTTTCAAATAATTGTAGTGGAGTAAATGTACAATATTACTAGTACTGAGATGTAGTGGAGTAGAAGTAAAATGATTGGAAATTGGAAATACTTGAGTAGAGTGCAAATAACTCAAAATTGTACTTAAGTACAGTACTTGAGTACATGTACTTAGTTACTTTCCACCACTTGTTTTCGATTGGTTGTAGACTAGAGGACAGTGGCAGAAAATAACTTAATTAGGCCTACAAGGGGAACTTCTAGTAGAAGTTGAGGAACTTCTACTTAAGCTTTAACCCTTAAAGAGCACCCCCTGGTGGACAGAATGATGTACTGTAATAGCCATATGTGTGTGTTTCAGTTTAAGCTGTGGGGCAGAATTCCATCCTTCCATCCATTCTTTTACATTTTAACATTTTAGTTTAGTTTAGTTATTTGTTTTACCCTTTTAACTAGTTATTTGCTTTATAAAGTTGTCTTTGTTTGTTTTGTTTTGTAAAGCATGTATTAAGCAGAGTATTTAGAAAAGCGCTGTATAAATTGCATGCAGTGGTGTAAAGTAACTAAGTACATTTACTCAAGTACTGTACTTAAGTGCAATTTTGAGGTCTTTTTTTTACTTTACTGGACTATTTCCAACGCGAAAATAAATTCGGATAAATTGTTGTGAGCTTGTAGATCTGCTATTTTCACTACTTCTTAAAAGTATTTTTTTGTATTAGAAATGATTTGATTTTTTAATTTTATTTATGAAACACTTTGGGGAAATGTAGGAATTAAACCGGGAAAGCATTGGTGTCATTTTAGATTTTAGCGTTGGCTATTCAAAAATAGTAGATCTACAAGCTCTACAAGCTGCAAGCTTGAACATCTGCTATTTTTGAACATTTTTGAAAAATCTTGCTGAGGTGACACAGGGTTAGGGTCACAGGGGGTCGAATAAGGACAGATGAGTAGTACTAAACATGACGACAGGCATGTTGCTGGTATGGTTGAAGTCACGTAGTAAGAATGCAAGAATGCAGTCTTTTTCTGGAAATTCCACTTATGGTTATGTAAGAAAACCTGTTGCACCACCTTGTTGTTGACCTGAAAGAGCCTGCATGGGAGAGAGAGATGTTGTATAGGTTTCGGTGTTGCCATGTCCGCCTAATATAAGCGACTTTGGGCTTGTCTGGGCTTGTAAAGTTGCTTGTACATATTTGCAGTTGCGTTTTTTTTTTGGGCTTGTTTCTAAAGTGTAGATGCTTATTTGGGCTTGTTTCCCAAATCATGTTTAAACAAGCGGATCTTAAACATTTTCATGGCAAGGACCCCCAGATTAGGCTAATATGTATTTGTCCACAGACCCCCCCATCTGCAAATATTTTGTGCAAAACTACCTATTTTTTTCTCCACGATAATTTTTTCTTGAAAATAGCAGATCTACAAGCTCACAACGCGTCGCATCTAGTTGCTTCTTTTGGGCTTGTTTTCATACACTGGGGTGCTTATTTCTCTCGCACAATGTGGCAACAGTGATAGGCCTCTGTCCTGAGAGAGCTGCGGGGGTGGATGGGTTGGTTCTCTGCCCTTATCTCAGGGACTTATCTCACTGTCCCAGTGACATAAAGGAATTTCAGCACCTGGAGGGAAGATGGAGTTAATCTCTGTCTTCTGTTCACTCATTAAGACCGGGAACGCATCTGTGTCATTTTAGATGTCCTTGGGCTATTCAAAAATAGCAGATCTACAAGCTCATAGCGCGGCAAGCTTGTCGATCTGCTATTTTTGAAAAATCGTGAAAATGTGTGCAAATCTTTGAATATATATATTTTTAACTCAAATCTTTGCTTCTGGGGGATTCTACAAATTTCTTCTAAATCCTAACATTTGTTTTGAAAAAAACTTATGTTGTTATATAATATCAGTGGTTTTCATGTCAAGGACCCCCAAAATTATATGTATTTGGCCGCGGACCCCCATCTCAAAATATGTTGTTCAAGGGACCCCCCAGGAGCACAAATCGGAGTTAAAAATGTTCGCTTTGAAACATATATATATATTCAAAGATTTGCACAAATTCACGATTTTTTCCTTCAAAAATAGCAGATCTACAAGCTCATAGTGCGGCACTCGGTGCCGCACTATGAGCTTGTATATCTGCTATCTCTGCATCTCTTATTGTGCCAGTATTTCCCTTTTTGGGTGCTAAATTACAATTTAAAATGTATATATCATTTTAATATTGAATTTACAAAACACTTAAACCTGATCAGATTAACTGCTTTACTGCAGGTAATGCTATAATCTAATGAGGTTATTGTGGGGATTATAAATCATCACGGCTGATTTCAGTCATTTGGATTCCATAGAGAGTCCATCATGTATTCTCTTGGCTAGAGTTGTTTTCCGATAGCGATACCAGTATCGGAAAAGCTGTCAATATATACTGCCTAAAATGCCCAGTATCGGCGAGTATATGCCAGTCAATGCCGACATCATACCACGTCATTTATCACATGATATTGAATGTTTCAGTTGATGTTGCACAACTGTTTCATACTCTTCTCTTACTGTACTATTTTAAGTTTCTCAAACTATTTAATTTCAAGGACCACCACAACTCTGAGAGTGAACAAATGGAACAATACATCTCTACTCTTCTCGGCTAGGCTAACTCTTAGGCTTTGTCTACTTAGACGATGTCGCCTCCTCTCTCCTCGTAGATCTCTCCTTCCTCCCTGTGAATGAAGAGGAGCTGGGCGCCCAGCAGGAGCAAGCGGAGCCGCCTCCTCAAGCGGAGCCGCCTCCTCAAGCGGAGCCGCTTCCTCCACCTCCTCTACCTCCTCCACCTCCTCCTCCTCCTCTTCCTCTTCTCAGACACATCAAACAGGAGCCTCGAGACGAGGCTCACGATGGCCTGAAGCTGACGCTGATAGTTGGCAACGCAACGGGAGAAACTCTCTCAGGTAAAAAAAAAAAGAAAAAAAAGAATCACTTTATACCAGTGGGTTCTCAACGTTTTTCATGTCATGGACCCCCATGCGGACCCTCGTCTGAAAATGTGTTGGGCCAGGGACCCCCATGAGCAAAGATTTGTGTTAAAAAGATTGAAAGATTTGCACATGTTTTCAAGATTTTTCAAAAAAATAGCAGATCTACAAGCTCATAAAGTGCCGTGCTATGAGCTTGTAGATCTGCTATTTTTGTATAGCCTATAAAAGTATAAAATATGGATAAAGGGGTTATTTTTTGTTTACACATTTCGCTGGGGACCCACTGGTATCCCCTCAGGGACCCCTGGGGGTCCCCAGACCCCACGTTGAGAACCAATGCTGTAGCCTACAGCTCAGTGTTGCCAGGTTTTGCGAGAGAAACAAGCAACCGGGTCTATGAAAACAAGCCCAAAAGGAGTGACTAGACTACATGAGACCTCGCGCTATTTGAAAATGGCTCCCGTTTGAGAACTACTGCATTAGAAAGCATCAAACTCTCGTGACCTCAGACAATGTCTTTAATGGCTGTAGTAGACACAATTCAATTCAAATGAGTTTTATATGAGAAAAAAACATACGTTTACATTGCCAAAGCAAGTGTCAAAATATAATAAAAACTGTTGAAAATGGAGAAAGTATGTATAGTTGGAGGGGGTACAGCATTGTGTAAACAGAGCTATGTCACATTGCGTCGTCACTCATTATATACATATATATATACACACATATATATACTACTTATATAGTTATGTATACTGGGTATAAAGCTTTGTGAGACAATTAGCAGCAATCTTTTGCAGTCACTTTGGGACAAATAGCAGCATCTTTTCTCAAAACTATTTAAATAGTATACAAAAAAAACTCAGATTTAAAATGTGTTTAAAGGTAGCAGCTTTTAGTTTTAGAGGTCTACTCTGTGCATTAAACTCAATGGTTAGTAGTCCTTAGGGTGGCTGTATTCCATTGGCTAACATTCTTTTATCGCAACAGTTCACAAATCTTGCTGCTATGTTCGCACATTGTTGTATGTCTCCTAGTAGGTATAGGAGTTTTTTTGTCGTTGGTCATGTTTTCAAACTCACTTTGGGTGCATGTAATCTGTGCCAAGTATGTGTCTCTGATGTCTTGGTATAGAGACACACTGGGGGCGCCCAGACCTGTCTTTCAGGTTGTGACTCGCCCACGCAGTTCCATTCAATGACACTAATGACATGGATGGCATCCCGGCACGGACCAGTTCAAACCTGTCAGCTCAGCTCATTACTGGCATTACTTGCATATCATGTATTCTGAGGGAGAAAACTCTCTCTGTCTCTCTGTCTCTTACGCACGCACGCACGCACGCACGCACGCACGCACGCACGCACGCACGCACGCACGCACGCACGCACGCACGCACGCACGCACGCACGCACGCACGCACGCACGCACGCACACACACACACACACACACACAGTCCACACACACACACACACACACACACACAGTCCACAGAAACAAGTAACAGCAAGCAACTCAACTCCTTAGAAAGGAGAAAGAGACAGCCATCTATAGCATGGTTCTGAAAGGGGGGGGGGGGTCCGGGGACCCCCAGGGGTCCTTGAGAGAGGTCCAGCAAAATTAGTTAATATAGCATCAAAATCAGCGACAAAATGCAACCTGAGATGGACAATGTAAGCTCACCAGTAGTATCCCCCTAAAGTGTATAGATCACCTCTATGTGAAGTATTTAAAGGGGAACCATACATGCTTTCCACCTGATTGATTGTTGATGATGAACTGATTGAGTGACATTGATTGACAGGAGCCATGGCTGTGTCACCAGGACCCTGCATTGAAGTGGAAACAGAACCGGAGCCGTCCACCTCCCAGGTAGGACTAATGTTATGATCTGATCACAATTATTTGAGATTAATCACAATCCATCTGTTGAAAAAGCAGAGTTCCTCAGGTCCTTTCTGTTTTCTGTTAATGTGGGGAAAGCTTTAGCTGAAAACAGCCGATCGCGCTTGTCGATCTGCTATTTTCTGCGAAAGCTTTCCCCACAACACAGATGCTGGGGTTTAAGTGGTTAAAAAGACATTATCGCAAATAGCAGATTTACAAGCTCACAATACAACACATTGTGAGCTTGTAGGCTATAATTTTTTTTTTTAAATCATTAATGAAAAAAAAATCAAATTAATCTATTATTGGCACTGCTCATTGCCATTGTCTTTTCTTGTTATATTTAAATTATTTGTCATATCTTCCCTTAAAATATAATTTTTTTGTAATGTAATTTTCATTTGTATGTTCCAAGGTTCAATGGCAAAAACACAATGAAATCATTAATTGCAATTATTTGTACAACAATGAACCACTTGGAACCCCAGCATGCCTAGTATTCGGGAACATTCGGCAAAGAACTGCTGATCTACAAGCTCATAATGCGTTGCGTTGCGACGTATTATGTACCTTGTACATCGGCATTTTTTTTAGCGAAGACATTTGGTGTAGATGCGGCCCATGCAAGTACAGAGCCACAACTCAGGTCCAGTTTACTAAGGGCGGATTCAGACTGGGTCCGATTGATTCAAACCGTTCCCGAGTACGATTGGCCTCTTGCAGCAGGCCGGTATTCACATTGGCCAAGATTCTTCCGCACTCAAGACCATTTCATTTAACAGTAATGGTAAATAAGTGCCTCATGGGGGCGCTGTGGACTATGGGGCTTTGGGAGAGAGATGTCATTCACAGAAGAAAAGTCACTTGTCAGAGTCTAGAGTGAATAATAAAGTTTGACTGTGTTCCTGACGTTGTCTTGAGTTATAATAAGAACAGATCAACAATACACAACCAAAGCAGTGTGTGCACTGGTCTTTGAAACCTCGAAATGTAACGTCGTCTCTGTTAATATGATATTGGCGTCACGGACGCATCCTTGGTATTTTAGCAGTGACGTCACGGACTAATCCTTAGTATATTTATCCTTATATACGCGTTCGCTACACATGTGTTTTTTGTTTATGTTTTTTCACGGCTCGCGGAACTCAAACACTAGCGGGATTATTATTTCTTGTCAACATTCAAGTAGAACTATGAGAAGGTATAACCCAGCTAAAATAATGTGTCATTATAAAAATATATAAATGATATATGATTAGCAGTCCACTTCCTCCTGTTGGTACGGATAGCTTCACATTGCATCGCTCTGTACCCGAATACGCATGATCCGGATCCGAGACTACCTCAGGAGGCGGTCTCGGGTACGGTACGGTGATCCGTTTCGGGGAACGATACGCAACGTTCACACTATCACAACATCAGCCAAGTGGTCCAGGGTGCGCACCCGGGACCATAGTGTGAATCCGCCCTAAGGCTCTGTTCTCACTGGCAGCCCAAGTCTGATGTCCTGTCCAGATTGGAGTGGGATTGGTTTATAGGAATGTGATTCCTATAAAGACATCACATCGGCCCATTCCTTCTCTCAGAGTCAAGGGATCATTCCTAAGTTGTGTTAGAGCGCCCTCTTGTGGAATTTTCAAAATATTTTTTTGAATTGACGGGGATATGTGTCAATGGCAGGGAATGTGTTAAGAACTTAAAGTACTTTTACTCAAAAATTGTAGATCGGTTATTTTAGTGTGTGTGTGTGTGTGTGTGTGTGTGTGTGTGTGTGTGTGTGTGTGTGTGTGTGTGTGTGTGTGTGTGTGTGTGTGTGTGTGAATGTGTGTGTGTGTGTGTGTGTGTGTGTGTGTGTGTGTGTGTGCGCGTGCGTGTGTGCACATGTGTGTGTGTGCGCACGTGTGTGTGTGCGCACACACACACACGTGTGTGTGTGCGCACACACACGTGTGTGTGTGCGCGTGTGTGTGTGTGCTTGCTCACACGAAGCCAGCCTGTGTGTGTGTGTGTGTGTGTGTGTGTGTGTGTGTGTGTGTGTGTGTGTGTGTGTGTGCATGTCTCTAAGTGGCGCATGCGTTGCACTGTCTCCTATTTGTGTTTAATTAGTGTAACTGGTTGCATCTTTGTGTTGCAATCAGCTGCAGCTGTTGTTGCCGTGCTCATACATATGGACATACACACAGACATACCCACACACTCGGTCAGTTGATGGAGTGGTTGGCACCACTCAAAAATTGATACCAATGAATAAGGCTGCCGTGTTAAGTGGTCAGATGGGTGGGCCGCGAATGCTTTCAAGATTTTCCCTGATCCAGAAAAAGGTTGAAAACCCACTGGTCAACTAAAATGTCGTGACGGTGTGGTCTGCTCTCAGGTCTTCATCGTGGTGAGCAGTAACCCAGGCACACCGACCCAGGATGGGGTGGAGGACGATGCAGAGCTACCCTCACCACCACAACAACAACAACAACAACAACACACCTGCACTGGAGGGCACAGCTTCGAACCGGGGCTGCCAGAGTCTGGAGAGCAGGTCAGTGACGTTAACAGTTAGGCTCTGTCACAATCACTACATCAGCCGTTAGGCTCTGTCACAATCATTACAACAGCAGTTAGGGTCTGTCACAATCACTACAACAGCAGTTAGGGTCTGTCACAACCACTACATCAACAGTTAGGGTCTGTCACAATCACTACAACAGCAGTTAGGGTCTGTCACAACCACTACAGCAACGGTTAGGGCCTGTGGCGTTGTGAGCTTGTAGATCGGCTATTTTCACAATTGTTGCGTCTTTCTTATATTATTTGACAATTTGGCCAATGTTTGACCAGTTTTTATAGTATAGTTTGTTGATTACTTTTGATGCAGTAAAATTAAATAAATTGTCACAACCACTGATAATGATATAATGGATTAAATGGATCAGTTTGATTAAGTGTTGCATCCGTATTGTCGTTGTTCTTCTGTAGCCATGCTGTTCCACAGCTCGGGAGATGAAACGACACGTCCCCCAAATGTTTGAAGAGGAAAACAACACAGAAGAGTTCCCTGGATTCAATGTCAAAGGTAAGGAGGAGCACAGTATTATTAAAAAGAATACAGAAATATAGAAAAATAAGAGCCTTCTTTCTTCCTTAGATAACGGTTTTGGTCACTTTTTCTGTTTTTCATTTGTCCGCGGTGTCTACTACTCCTCTTGAACGTTTTTGGCTTGAGCCCCAAAAGAGAAATTTGGTGTGTCCCCGGGACCCAGACTTAAAAGATTGATTATGGGGGGCACGGTGGCGCAGTCGGTAGTGCTGTTGCCTCACAGCTAGAAGGTCCTGGGTTCGATTCCCGCAGGGGACGCTGTGGTCCTCCGCATCATCAGTGCCCATACCCTAGGTGGGGTTGGCGAAAGGGCCTTTCTGTGTGGAGTGTGCATGTTCTCCCCGTGTCTCCTAGGGTAGGTACCCTCACAAAAACATGCAGTAATCCTGGTCACTATACTGCCTCCCCTGGCCAGCCGGGGCGCCTGATGGAGGGGAAGGGAACTGGTTGGAATAACGTGTTCCTTCCACGCGCTACGTCCAACCAGGGAAACTCTCCCTTGTCAGATGACAAGAAGGTCAGTTGGCTCTCATGCATTGAAGGAGGCATGAGCTCGGCCCTGGCCTCCCTAGGTTGGCAGAGGGAAGGTAGTGCCCAGGATTACATAGACAATTGGCACTGGGTGTAAAAAATAGGGTTACAAAATCGGGGGATAAAAATGTAAGTAAAAAAAAAAAAAGATTGATTATGAATGAACCAATTAAAGTCGTGGTGAAACACTTACCCTACCTTTAGGATTGGCCTTTTTAGGGACTTTTGATATAAAAAATTAAACATAGAAAAGCATCCTTTTATATTTTCTTGGCATCTATTGTTAGGTATGTCCACATTATGACCACGGATGTGCTCTAAAAGTGTGAAAAACATTTTTTTATTTCACCACGTCTCTAAGCCTTATTTCAAACACTGTTTCAATGAGGCGTTTCGTATGTGCCTGTATATTACTCAGTGATTCGGGACACATTTCAATAGTTTTTCTCTTGTATCTTTTGCCTAGACATCATGCACATACTGTGTAAAGAGGTTTCCCCTGAGCAGCAGGCGAGGAGCCCCAGTGTGGTCCGGGATGAACCGGAGCCTCCACACACTGAAAAACATGACGATAGAAACAGCAGCTCATCTCAACTCATGAAAACACAAACCGATCACAGCAGAACACAAGCAGACTGTGGAGCGTCACAACCAACCAGAGGTGACAAGCGTCTCCATTCACACTGTTTGGAATCCGACACTGAAGACAGTGATGAGTGGGAGTCAGAAGAGACCAGGAAACGTCCGTCGCCCTTAGACATATTGAAATCGGGCAAGACGCTACTTTTGAAAGTACCGAGATTATCCTTGAGCGACACTCTGACCCACAGCCTGAAATCAAAAACAACAACAAAAGCTCAGTCCATGAACGGTCAAACACAGAAATCAGACAAGACACACAATGTGGAACGACAAACTTTATCTTTGAGCAACAAACTGTCCCAGAGGCCAAAACTGATGCGCAGTCTCACAGGGGAGAGACGCTGCTTTACTTGTACGGCTTGTGGTGAAAAGTTTAAACACAGGGCAAGTCTCTGCAACCACATTCTGATCCATGCTCCAAAAAGGCGCTTCAAGCTGTCCCAGGACGCAAAATCCTCAACAAGTGACCCCAAGAGCAGTCAAACACCAACATCACCTAAGACACAAGACGTGGAAGGACAAAAATTATCATTGAGCAACAAGCTGTCCCAAGATCCAACATCACCAAAACAAACTCACTCCAAGAGCAGTCAAACACCAACATCACACAAGACACAACATGTGGAAAGAAAAAATAATTCTTCCAGCAACAAGCTCTCCCAAAACCCAAAATCATCAACACAAACTCAGTCCACAAACATTCAAACACAGAAATCACCCACGACACATATGGAAGGACAAAAACTTTCTTTGAACAACAAGCTGTCCCAGGACCCGAAATCATCAACACAAACTCCGTCCATGAACAGTCAAACACCAAAACCGCACAAGACACACACTGTGGTAGTTCAACAATTATCTTTGAGCAAAAAGCTGTCCCAGGACCCGAACTCACCAAAACAAACTGCGTCCAAGAGCAGTCAAACACCAAAATCTCACAAGACACAACATGTGGAAGGACAAAAAATGTCTTCCAGCAACAAGCTGTCCCAAGACCCGAAATCATCAAAACAAACGCAGTCCACAAACATTCAAACACAGAAATCACCCAAGACACATATGGAAGGGCAAAAACTTTCTTTGAACAAGCTGTCTCAGGACCCGAAATCATCAACACAAACTCTGTCCATGAGCAGTCAAACACCAAAATCTCAAAAGACACAAAATGTGGAAGGACAAACAATATCTTTGAGCAACAAGCTGTCCCAAGACGCAAACTCATCAAAACAAGCTCAGTCCACAAAACAAGCTCAGTCCATGAGCAGTCAAACACCAAAATCACCCAAGGAGACACAAAATGTGGAAGGGCAAACTTTATCTTTGAGCAGCAAGCTGTCCCAAGACCCAAACGTATCAAAACAAACTCTGTCCACAAAAGAAGCTCAGTCCATGAGCAGCCAAGCACAGAAATCATTGAAGACACATATGGAAGGACAAAAACTATCCGGGATTAACCAGCTGTCCCAGGACCCAAACTCCTCCCCAAAAACTCCGTCCATGAGCAGTCAAACACCAACATCACACAAGAAGACAGAACATGTGGAAGGACAAATGTTATCTTTGAGCATCAAGCTGTCCCAGGACTCAAACTCATCCAAACAAACGCAGTCTATGAACAGTCAAACACCAAAATCACACAAGAAGACACAAAATGTGGAAGGGGAAACATTATCTTTGAGCAACAAGCTGTCCCAGGACTCAAACTCAGCCAAACCAAAGCAGTCCATGAGCAGCCCCACAGGGGAGAGAGACTTTACTTGTACAGTTTGTGATAAAACGTTTAATCATAGGGCAAGTCTGTGCAACCACATGCCGATCCATTCTGGGGAAAAGAGCTTTGGTTGTACTTGTTGTGGTTTAAGGTTTAACTATAGGGGGAGTCTGGAAAGACACGAGATGATCCATACTGGGGAGAAGCCCTTTAGATGTGCTGTATGTGGCAGACCATTTCGTCAACGAGGTCAACTGAACATACACATGATAACTCATACAGGGGTAAAGCCCTTTACTTGTAAAGTTTGTGGCAAAAGCTGTTCTCAAAAAGGTGATCTCGAAAGACACATGAAGTTTCATACAGGGGAAAAACCCTTTAGTTGTAGTATTTGTGGCAAAACCTGGGCTTACATGGGTCAATTAAAGGCACACATGAGGATTCATACAGATGCAAAATCCTTTTGTTGTTCACATTGTGATAAACGCTTTCGGCAGTGGAGTGATCTGAAAAAACACATGATGATTCATACTGGGGAAAAGCCCTATCATTGTACCAGGTGTGAACAACGCTTTAGTCAAGCGAGTCATCTGAAAACGCACATGTACATTCATACAGGGGAAAGACCCTATACTTGTACAGTTTGTGGCATAACCATGAATAGACTTGGTAATCTGAGAAAACACATGATGATTCATACGGGCGAAAAACCCTTTAGTTGTACAATTTGTGGTCAGGCTTGCATTCAAATGAGTGATCTGAGAAAACACATGTTGGTTCATACAAAGCCAAGAACCTTAAGTTGTACAATTTGTGGCAAAATGTGTCGTCACGCAGGCAATATGAGAAATCACATGAAATCACATCAAGGGAAAAATGACGTGTCAATACATGCTGGGGAAAATGTCATGACAATACATCCAGAGCAAATATTCATGACAATACATCCAGGGAAAAAACACATGACAATAGATTCAGAGGAAAACCCTAGAAATACAATGATATCGTGATATGAGACAAGATATCGTATGGGATTTCGGATATCATAATATCGTTATATGGCCCCGTACAAAAGCGATTTTTTTTTACTTTGTAAACCTGTGATGTGACAATAAACCTGATACTGATTCTGATTCTGATAATATGATATTATCGTCACAATTTCCATACCAAGGTATTCGTCAAAACTATTGTGATATTTTATTTTGTCCACGTTGCCGAGCCCAAAGTTGTAGTTTGTGCCAAATGCTTTGGTCAAAATGCAACTGTTAAACCCTCTTAACCCCTTGAACCCCAGCATCCACTGGGGGCAATATTAGCCAAAAACAGCCGATCCGAAAATGTTCAATGTTTGGCAAAGATATTTGGTATTGATGGAAAAAAGCGAGTAGCGAGTACAATTGTAACTCAGGTCCGCTTTACTAAGAATGAATGGGTTTAAGAGGTAACTTATAGAAGACAATTTACCATGTGTACCTTTGGCAGGATTTGGCGGTTGTCTTTAAGGGAATGACGTAACTTATGGTACTTCCCAGTTCATCTTAGCTATGAAAGTGGTATTGGTTGTGTTTATTCTACTGTGCAGATTATGTTATTTATTTTGTTCATTTTTGTTCACAATTCTGTGTATTATATTTATACATATGTACCCCTAGTTGTTTAGACACAGACCAGTACTTTAGATTGTATTTTCATTATACTCTATCTGTTGTATGAACGATAACATTAGTGTTTCTACGTTCCCAGCAGAAAATTTAAATGAATAAAAAAAAGAGCAGATCAGTGATTGCATTGTTTGTCCGTCTGTGTAATTATGTGTAATTTCATTTTCCATTATCAAAGTAAAATGTCAAACCTTAAAGCGGCACTTGAGACATTTAGATCGTGTCACTATGAATATGAATTGAGTACATAAGGACCCCATTTGAAACAAGCCATTAGGCTTTCATGGGCTTTTTAATCCTATTTAGTTGACCTTGTATTTGAACTGTCCTTTCATGTGCTTTTTTTCCCTGCAGACTTCTAAATAAAGTATTCAATCAAAAGTCAAAGGTCATGTCTCACCTACACACAGGATCTGACTCAGATTTTGACCTGATGGTCAAGATTCAATGTATCTTGACCAGCAAGATACAAGCAAGCAGGCTCTATTTTAAATATAGCCTAGATATAGGCTATATTTTGTGCCAGTTAGTAGAACCAGTTAGTAGAACCCCCATAGAAGATTTGTGTAGTTAAAATGTTTCAAAAGGACGATTTCTTTGCGAAGTGTTATGAAGCTTGTAGATCGGCTGTTTTGAAAATAGGGTTAAAAGTTACAATTATTTTGATGCTATATTAACACATTTTGCTGGGGGGTGGACCTCCTGGGAACCCCTCAAGGACCCCTGGGGGTCCCCAGACCCACCCCACTTTCAGAACCAGGTCCATTTGGTTCCATTTGTACACACTCAGAGTTAAATGAATTGCCAGTGTATAGATTGAGTTCCCAGAGATAATAAATCATATCAAATGGGTAAGTGGTTAATGTGTGTTTTATAATGTAATCATACATATCTGCAAAGTAACTAGTAACTAAAGTTTCGACAATTGGAAATACTCCAGTAAAGTACCTCAACATTGTATTTAAGTACAGTACTTGAGTAAATGTACTTAGTTACTTTGCACCACTGGTCGGTGGTCTAATGCATATCAAACTGGGGGTCCTTTGAAATTAAAAAGGTAGAGAATCACTGCCCTTCTCTCTCCCCATAGTGTTCGGGAAATCCGGATGGGTACTCAGTCAAAAAAAAACATGTCTGCTTCTCAGAACAACATTTTTTACTCACAGCTTATATATACACCCAAAAACAGTACGTCCCAGAAACAAGTACAAACAAGAAATAACAAGGAAAGTTAGCAGCCCATCCCTTTGACCTAAGTGTCATCTGATAATAAAGGGTCTGGACCAGTGGTGGAAAGTAACTAAGAACATGTACTCAAGTACTGTACTTAAATACAAGGTATTTTCCAATACTTTTACTTCTACTCCACTACATCTAAGAGGCAAGTATTGTACTTTTACTCCACTACAATTATTTGAAAACTTTAGTTACTAGTTACTTTGCAGATATAAATTATTATTATTAATGCAGATTATAAAACATACATTTACCACTTTAGTCCTTTTCTATACCTAGGCTATTTGAAAATAGCCGATCTAAGCTCACAACGCGTCGCGATGCGACGCGTTGTGAGCTTGTAGATCTAATATTTTCAAAATGTTCAGTACTTTTACTTTTGGTACATTAAGTACATTTTGATACCAATACTTTTGTACTTTTACTCAAGTAAATTTGGAACACCAGACTTTTACTTGTAACAGAGTACTTCTACATTGCAGTATTGATACTTTTACTTATGTAAAAAAATGTGAGTACTTTTTCCACCACTGGTCTGGGCAGACAGCAGATCAGTCCAGGTCAGGTCAGGCCAGATTAAGGTTAACTGCTTGTGCAGGTCAGCACAAGCAGTAAATACCTGGCCTCAGGGAACAATGGGCCTCATGCAGCAATAAGTTCCTAATGTTTCCTCTTACATTTCTTCCTAAGTGAATTCCTAAGAGAAGTTCTGTCAGATTCATGAAACGTTCTTAAAAGGCAGAATTGTTCGTAACTATGTTCTTGATGATGATGAATCCCAATCCTCGTAACTTGAAGGGGTGTGCCAGTTCATCCTAATTACCATAGGGAGCCGCCCCACCAATCCCCATATAAGGCACGACTGCATGGCTCTGCCTGCAGTCACACCTGTGTGTGATTGCTGCACACAGAAATCACAGGAAATCACACACACAAATAAAATTGAGAGAATGAAGTAAAGAATACCTAAACTATAAGTCTACAGATGGTGGAACACCAGACTCCAAACATAAAAATAAATTAATTAATAGTTCTGTGGAGGTACTTCTGAAGTGAACAGCAAATTATTGTATTTAATTAATTCATGTATTTTATTATTTCTCTCACATTAATCAACATATCACTACTAGACATCAATGTACATTTGCTGAAATTAGCTGTTAAAAATGTTATCCATATTTCATGTTCAGGAGTAGCGTGGATATAAAACATTTTATTAATGAAAGCTGGTGGGTGGATATGGAGGGTCTTTAAGGTAGCAGCTGCTTGGTATGTAATGGGGTGGAAATAGGGGTGTGTTGGGTGATATGGTGGTGCAGGAGGGGTGTAGGGGGCTATGTATGGGGATGGGTATGACGGGTGGGTATAGGGGGGCTTTCAGGTAGGAAGGGGACTGGAAAATGGGGGTGTGGCGAATGTCGGGGATATGGGGGTGGGGGTATGGGGGGTGATGAGGGTGGGTTGGGTGGGGGGTTATGGGGTAGGTATGGGGCTTGGGCTTCAACTCAACCGGGTCCGTTTGGGTTAGATTGTAATTTCAGACCCGTCTAAAACATTTTCATGTCAAGGACCCCCAAATTGACATGCATTTGGCTGCAGACCCCCACCTGAAAATATTTTCTGCCAGGGAAAATGTTTCAAGATTTATCAAAATGTCTCGAAAATAGCCGATCTACAAGCTAAAAATGGCCAGTAATGGGACGTGTTGTGAGCTTGTAGATCGGCTATTTTCAAACAAAGGATAAAATAGGGTTAAAGTGATTAAACTGTTCTTCGTTTGCTGTGGACCCCCTGAAACTCCCTGAAGGACCCCTGGGGGTCCCCAGACCACACTTTGAGAACCACTGCTCTAAAGATATGATAACAAATATTATTGTAATTTAAATCCTATATTATACAACTGTAGAATTGAAGAAACTTCGAGAATTAATTATTTTTGCACAAATATGTCACACTTAAGAACTCAAAGGCCAGCCTAAGAGTGCTCATCAGTGTGTGTAGATTCTGTTCTTACCTGAGAACAGATCACAGCTAAGAAAACATTGGAGTATACCAAAATCTTCTTAAAAACCTCTTAAATGGGTCTAAGAAAAAAAAATCCTCTTAAGAAAGTGTGCGTAGATTCTGTTCTTACCTAAGAACATATCACAGCTAAGAAAACATTGGAGTATACCAAAATCTTCTTAAAAAATTCTTAAGTGGGTTTAAGAAGAAATTTCCTCTTAAGTACCGTTGCTGAATGAGGCCCAATGATGCTATCTCTCACAGATTACCTTTAGGAACCTAAATATGTTCCTATATGTATGTTCCTAAATATGAACATAAATAAGTGAACTCAAATGAGTTCACTTATACGCACGCACACGCACACACACACACACACACACACACACACACACACACACACACACACACACACACACACACACACACACACACACACACACACACACACACACACACAAAAATGTGTTTTACAGCCTCTTGGTGGCGCTCTAAAAGGCAGATGTGAAAAATGCAGGGCAAAGGTTTTTCCTTGGCCTCTAGGGGGTGCGCATACAAAGTTTTACACAGATCGGTGCAGTTATTGGTAAAAACAGGAATCGGCCTGTTATAGCGCCACCATGATTTAAAATGCCATTTCTTCCTCTGCCTACTGGGAAAGTGCGTGCAAACTTTCACGCTGTGTTCGTGATTTGAGGCATTTTGTTCAAAACGGAGCACTCCTGCAAACTTTGGAAGCCAATCTTAGCCAATCAGGATGGCATATGAAAAATCTGAAAGACCCGTTTCGTTGAATGACTATTAGGGATACTGTGTACCGATTTGCGTGATGTTTGGACAACATCTGCAGTACTGTCAAATGTGTTTGTCACCATAAATCGGCCTCCTGGTGGCGCTATAACAGGCCCATGTGGGGCAGAGGTTCTGCTCTGGCATCCAGGGGGTGTGTGCAGTTTCGCTGCGATCAAGCCAACGGTGGCAGACACACACGCACACACACACACACACACACACACACACACACACACACACACACACACACACACACACACACACACACACACACACACACACACACACACACACACACACACACACACACGGACGGACGGACGCACACACACACACACACACACACACACACACACACACACACACACACACACACACACACACACACGGACGGACGGACGGACGGACGGACGGACGGACAGGGTGCAAAACATAGTCTTGCCATGCCTTTCGGCCTGGTGGAGACAATAATGTAGTTGGGAACAGTACACGTGTCAATGTGCGTGCGAGTGCTATGGACTATAATATCCATAGTGGCCCTCCACTCATAAAAGGCTGTGTGTGGACCATAGAGTTAAACATAATATAGAGGGCAAGGGAAATCCTCTCCCATCCACTTGCATTGAGTTGCTCACCCAGCGCATAGTCTGAAATCACCCCTTCTTCCGGGTTGTGAAATGTGATGGGCGAGGCCTATTTGGGGCTTCCGCGACGCGTTTCGCGTCGATGACGCGTTTTGCGTCACCTAGGTGCGCAGCCGTGTGCGCAAGCTCGTGAGTCGAGCCCATTGGTCGAAACCGTTTTCGCTCGTTCATGCACAGTGGCCCCAGCCGTTTTGAGCAGCAGTACCTATGAATGGCCAGCATGTCCCATGCGCTTCAATGCAACCGCTGGGTTCTGGGGGTTTGGTGTGGACACGGCTCCTAAATGAAAGGGGTCCTCCACCCCTTTACAATTTTGTAGCTAAGCTGTGAGCCAGGTCTGCCTCAGCCTGTGCTACCGTTGTCACAGGCCACTGAGCCCAATCCCATATCCTGCAGGTACACCGTAACCATGACAACACAGCCCATGTGCTTAACAGTGATAGATCCTTTAGGGCAAACTGCCAATCTCCGGTGTTTACAGCAAAATGCTAATAAACATCTTAAAATGTGGGGAAGTGCAAAAACAGGCTTCCTCCCGGTGTGCATTCTGCTATTGGTCAATGGCCGTGTGCAAGTTCTGAGCAATTGCTTAAGCCACTGAGGAGAACCATGCAAGACAGAGAGTGTGTGTGTGACTGACTGACTGACTGACTGAATTATAATAGGATAGTGATTGGTAGCTAGAGTGGCAACTGAAAGCAGTTTAAACTGATAGATTGAATAATTATGGGTGGATCTCTTCTCCGAAGGACGAGCTTTGACAATGACTAACACCTTTAACACTAGCACACCAAGCAAAAATCCAGAACCCGTGTTTCACAGCAGCACGGTGCGGCTCACATAGTTCTTGTGGTCGACAATAGCCATAACTGGTGTAGCGTGTACCTTACATCCATACTCGTTGTGACTCCTCCCGGAGATGAAACTTCTAGCTGTCATGGTGAAGAAACAACTTGTAAATTCCCATGGTTAAGGCCTTTGCAGACAGGGTGTGATTAGTCAATCAGTTTTTACCGCATGCGAAAAGACGCACAAATCGAACTGGGTTCGATTGGAAAAAAACGCATCGCCGCATCGCATCGCCGCATCGCCGCATCGCCGCATCGCATCGCCGCATCGCATCGCCGCATCGCATCGCCGCACGGTCTGCAAAGGCTTTACTGTTTAACCACTTAAACCATGGTTGAGCGGAGAACCTCAGGGCTCTATAGAGCGTCGCAGTTCCCGCCCACTTCCTGTTTTTTTTGGTGCCGGAAGAAAAAACTCAATGCATTTTTCCATTGACATTTCCAAAAATATTTATATCTATTAATTTAAGCCTCGAATCAAGCCATCACGAGATGACATGAATCATGACCATAAAACGTTTTTTTCTGAGATTTTTTTTTAATTTTATATTTAATTATATGATATACTATATTTAATAAATACCCTTTGTTTTGCCGTTTTCAACAAAAAAAAAATCACAGAATCAAACGTTTATGGTCATGATTCATGTCATGTCATGATGGCTTGATTCGAGGCTTAAATTAATAGATATAAATATTTTTGGAAATGTCAATGGAAAAATGCATTGAGTTTTTTCTTCCGGCACCAAAAAAAACAGGAAGTGGGCGGGAACTGCGACGCTCTATACTAGTGTATATTTTGTTTGTCATTGTGGGGAATGCTTTTGCAGAAGATAGCCGATCGACAAGCTCACATGTTAAGCTTATCGATCGGCTATTTTCTGCGAAAGATTTCCCCACAATACGGATGCTGGGGTTTGAGTGGTTGAAAAAAAGAGTATAATACAAAAACATCTAATAATAATTTGATAATAAACTAAATAAAATGATATAAATAATTAAAAAAATACATATTCTCTATAATAATAAAAGCCACTTATAGATATCTAAGATAATAGAACATATACACACATAGTGGAAGAAGAAAGAGAGAGACGTAAGGATAGGTAAGCGACAAGTAGACCAGGAGAACAGTTATAACCAGGAAATCGCAAAGCAAAAAGCAATCGAGAAAATACTTGGGCTTCTTGCACAGGCCCGAAAGCGCCCTCGCGACGACGTTGCGTTTCTTCCCTGTCTCCTCTGAGGTGAAGGACCCTGCATCTTCAGCCAGGGGGTCATCCTGGTCTTGAGGTGAAGGAGGTGGATTGACGATATCTGCATCTCTTGTCCTCTTTGATTTTCCAAAGAGACTCTTCTTCAGGCTCCTCAGGAAACCGACCTTCTGGGTCTCGTCCGAGATCGTTCCTGCGTCTTCAACCAGAGGTTCATCATACTGGGATCGAGGTGATGGAAGTGGAGCGCCGATCATGTTTGCATCTCTCGTCTCCCCCTTTTATTTGCCAAAGTCAGTTCAGAAGCTGACTTTCTGGTTCCAGGGAGGAGCTGGTGGGATCTCCTTCCGAGAGATCCTCCATCAAAAGTATAACTGAAATATGATTGTTATTGCTGTAGTTTGGTTTGTCGTTCTCCTATTCGTTCTCCTGTGAGAGAGAATGGGCTCCTCCTCCCAGACACCAGCTATATATATTGTGTAGAATGCTTACGTCACTATCAGATCATAGATGAGGAAGCGCTGAGATGGCAAACTGAAAACAGGTGCTCTTTGGAAAGGGTTTATTTTAAGGACAAGAGTTCAAAGTACATTTCCTTTGTAGCATCCCTATTCTGGGGGGAACATTCGCTGAAAATAGCAGATCTACAAGCTCACAATGCGACACATTTGTAGATTGGCTATTTTTGGCAGAGGTTTGTTGTAGAGGGGGGAAAAGAGCAGTTCAAGTACAGAGCCAAAGGTCAAGTTTACTAAGTATTGAGCGTTTAAGTGGTTAATGGTTAATAACAATGACAATGTCACTGGTAGGCAGGTTTCTGAACTGCTCTGATGAAGATGCACTAGGCATGGAAACTCTTATGTCACTCACTCTTTATGCTCAGAACCTTGCAAATAAAATGCCAATGAAAAGCATTAGTGGGGACCAATTATGTAATGAAGACTTGAAAAATGAAGTAGTTCTTTAAACTTTCTACGTGCCATATTAGGGCATCCGTGTCGCTGATTGGCCACCCCAACCCGTCGACTTTGCGGATTGGCTAAGCCTTATGTGACGTTTGTGCAGCTGCACATCATTGTTTCACAGAACACGACACTGCAAATCCATATTGATCTGGTCTGCGGCTACAATGTTGCACTGGACAACGCATCTGAAGGGAGTACCTCAGAGGAAATCTTATCATGTTGCGGTAGCAGTTGGGTACAAGGTGTACTCTTTTGAAAGGCACAGTAGCATGGATCAGATTGCAGTGCATGTGTTCAACACAGTGTCTTTGCTCTGGATGACCCCAGTGAGCACTGGAAGAGGAGAGCGCCCCCTTGAGGTTCCTTCGAGGCGCTGGAAACATACAGCTGTGCTCATAGAAGATATCGTCTACATCTGGGGAGGTCTGTGTACGTCCACACAAGAGCTATGCAACGTACTGTATGCATTTGATGTTGACGACCACAGATGGTTCAAGCCCAGTGTCTCTGGGACTGTTCCAGAGGGGAGGCGCGCCCACTCAGCCTGTGTCTTGGGGAAGGTCATGTACATAATTGGACACCGACCACGCACTAATGACATCTACAAGTTGGACACCGCCACAATGGTCTGGTCTTTAATCAACGCCGGAGGTATTCCAGGGCCTGCTTCATCGTGTCACTCTGCCACCATCATCGGGAGAAAGATGTTTGTATTTGGGGCCGAGGGGACAATTTCACCTACAACAACATCATCAGAGTGTTTGACACCGAGACCAACTGCTGGCTGAGCACGCCTTCTTCTGCACAGCTTCTTCCAGAAGGACGCGCAATTCATTCAGCCTTTGTCTGCTGTGGAGAGCTGTACATATTTGGTGGCCGCAACCGTCTGCTGAACCAGTCCTTCAATGATCTGTGGAAATTCAATCCAGAGACCTTCTCCTGGAGGAAGGTTGAGCCCAAGGGGAAAGGCCCATGTCCAATGCATAGTATGTGCTGGTGCATGGTGGGAGAACGTATCATCCTCTTTGGCGGATACAAAGGCGAGGGTGTTGGCATTGGTGAAATGTACATCTTAGACGTAAGTCCTAGTCTTAAGACGTTATGCAAGCTAGCAGTTATTCAATACGGTCTGGAGTGGTCAGAACTCCCACACGACATCAGGTGGGAACTGGCCGCCATGACTACCAACAGCAACAGAAAATAATGACAGCCCATTGAAAACAAAAAACAACCCTAATAAAAACAATTTAAACATTTATAAATACATGTTTTAATAATATAATAATAATAAGGGTAATAATAATAATAATAATAATAATAATAATAATAATAATAATAATAATAATATATAATATAATAATAAAGGTGCTCGGGTGGTACAGTGGTAAAGTCACTGCCCACCACCACAGAGGTTGTGGGTTCGAATCCACCGTGGTGCATCCGGCTTTGTCGAGCTTCTACACAAGCACAATTGGCCCGTGTTCGGGGGAGGGAAGCCGGGCGGCACCTGTCAGCGGGCAGTGTCGGGCGGGAGGAGTAGGACGAAGGTGAGTCAGTAAGATATAACAGCAGTGACAACACAGAAATGAGTGTGGGGAGGAATCAATTGTCATAACGACTAAATTGGGGAGAAAAAAAGGGGTAAAAAATAACTGGCTACTCCAATTTTTTTTTTTTTTTAAATAATTTATTAATAAATTAATGAATAGACAGACAGACAGATCGATTTCCAGTTAATCTCACAAGCCACCACTGCACTGATCTGTGCCATATTTCTTGTGCAGGCAGTCGGTCATGGAAGTCAATCCCTGAATATTTTTTCTAACCCGTTGACAGCATATATTTTTCTTCCTTTTGAGCGGTGTAACCGCTCCTATAAGAGGGTTTAGGACCCATCCGTGGTGAAAGTTCTTCTTTCCGTCACGAAAATGTGTCTTTCGCTGTGACGCCATGCTGTGGAAAACACGCCATAGGCTAAGCTCTGCAGGACGTGCCGTGATTGGCTAGCGAGACACATGATGAAATTTACTTCAAACTTCGCAGACGTGCTGTGATTGGCTAGCGAGACGCATGATGAAATTAATAATAATGTAAAAAATTTAAGCACGTCACTTCGCAGGACGTGCTGTGATTGGCTACCGAGATGCATGATGAAATTAACAACTCATAAATAGCACCGCTCACTTCACACTGGGTGTGATTTTTTTCTTTGTGAATTCATTCATGATGACAGAAGTCATGTTGACGTCCAAATGATGGAGCGTATAAGATCCAACTTGCAGGCAAGACAGAAGCGCAGGCAAGACAGAAAACCAGAAGCGCCGTGGTTAACCCCACTTGACAGCCATTTAGTTTGTAGTTTTCTTTCAGTGAGCCAACACTCCATCGTAAGCCAAACGAACTACACACCCCATTTTGAGAACCACTGCCCTATAAGCACACGGTCACAGATCTGTGTCAGATCATGTCTCCTGTAGTACAATTTTGGTACTTTTACTTCACTGGAGTATTTCCAATTTTCTATACTTTTACTTCTACTCCACTACATCTCAGAGACAAATAATGTACTTTTACTCCACTACAATTATTTGAAAAGATATAGTTACTATTTACTTTTGACTATTTGAATTATTATTACATTAATCACTTCAGCCCTATTTAAACTTTGGCTATTTGAAAATAGCCTATTTTGAGCTTGTAGATCAGCTATTTTCAAAAGATTACATTTTATACATATGATACCTTGTGAAAACAGGACATTCTGCATAATGAGTGCTTTTACTTTTGGTACTTTAAAGGGATACTTCACTTTCGGGCCGGGGACACATTTAAAAAAAATATTAAAAATAAATGAAAAAAGTTATGGAAAATTCATGGCCCCCTCACACATTAGTAGGACACTCTAATGCGTGAGGGGGCCATGAATTTTCCATAACTTTTTTCATTTATTTTTAATATATTTTTTAAATGTGTCCCCGGCCCTAAAGTGAAGTATCCCTTTAAGTACATTTTGATGCCAATACTTTTATTCAAGTACATTTTGAATTCCGGGGTATTTCTACATTGCAGTATTGTTACTTTTATTTAAGTGAAAGAAAATGAGTACTTTTACCACCACTGCATGTCTCCATCCAACAGGTTCAGGGACTGTATCTATCCTCCATAAAACCATAAGCTTGTGGATCTGCTATTTTTTGCTAATTTGCAAAACTCTGGACGATATTTTGGCTATGACATGCACAAAATAAGGACAACAGCCCTTATTTTGTGCATGTCATAGCCAAAATATTCTTACGTCTGTCTGTGGGTTTTATAAATACTGTCATACTGAACAAATGAAAAGTATTAATAACAACTTGTGAATACATCCATTGCAACAACAGGTTCTATTTTCCATACACCTGAAAAGTGACACAAGGTTTCCACCAAACAGTGACAAAATGTTGTAAATTAAAACTTTTTGTTAATGCTGTTAATTTAGACCGGACTCCCTTGAAAACAGATATTGTGTCTCAACAGTTTTTTACCTGTTAAAAGGTCAAATAAAAACATAATCTAGTTTTAAGACAATTGTTATTTCCTGTGGGATATCAAGGACCATTGCTAAAATATCTCTGGTAAACTATAACCTTGATAAGATTAATTGGAAAACTAACACACGCGCTAGGTCTAACGAGGGAACCTCCCCCCCTGTCAGGTGATAAAAAGCGGCTTGCAAGCTCTCATGCATTGAAGGAGGCATGAGCTTGGCTCTAGGCTCTCCCTAGGCTGGCAGAGGGAGTGTAGCGTCCAGGATCACTTAAACAATAGGGCATAGCAGTGGCGGCCATTTTCTGGTTCCACTTCAAAATACTCAATGCATTTTTCCCAATGACATTTTCAAAAATATTTATATCAATTAATTTAAGCCTAGAATCAAGCCATCCAGGGTCCTGGTGAATCATGACCATTCAACATTTTTTTCTGTGATTTTATTTTATTTTATATTTAATAATATGATATACTATATTTAATAAATACCCTTTGTTTTGCCGTTTTCAAAAAAGTTTTGTTCACAGAATCAAACGTTTATCATGATTCACCAGGACCCAGGATGGCTTGATTCTAGGCTTAAAATAATTGATATAAATATTTTTGGAAATGTCAATGGGAAAAATGCATTGACTATTTTGAAGTGGAACCAGAAAATGGCTGCCACTGCTATGCCCTATAGCACTGGGTGAAAAAATGGGTGACAAAATCGTGGGATAAAAAATTATAATAAAAAATAACTAAAAACTAATAGATAACATTTTTACACTTGGACTGTAAACTGGATCTAGCATTGTTAGTCGACCATTTTAATGGCCTTAACACTTCCACTTTTAACATCTTACTGTACCACGTGCTGTGGTACATTTCTGACTAATAAAGTAATCAATCAATCAAAATAATGTGGTTGTTGGTGACAGGTGTAGACAGCCTAATGAGTTGTTATGGTTTTCAATTGAGTGGGTGCCACGTCAGTCAGTAGTAGTTAAAGGTAAGGAAAGTGATTTGTTATAAAGGTTAAAGTACTATATTCTGATAGTAGGCTAATCATTGCTACAGAGTGTTTGTTCGGTCACAGGGGTTCCTCCAGCTCTTTAGTAAACAGAATATAGTACATTTTCAGGTAGGTGACAAAATGTAAGCCAATCAGGAGAGAGCACTGAAAATAAATGTTCTGTTTAATAAAGAGCTGGAGAGACATGGGAGACTCCTTTTACTGAACAAACACCCCATTGCACATTGCAATGAGTAGCCTACTATCAGAATATAGAGCTATTTTAACCAAAGTGAGTCACTTACCCTGCCTTTAAATCAGCTGCTCACCTGCAGGTTTTATGAATGAAATGGAGAGGGGGTGAACGGGGGAGGTCCAACTTTGCTGACCGCAACAGCAATGCTATGATTCACTTTGTGCTATGAGATAATTAATCCATTAAGACCGGGAAGGCATCTGTGTCATTTTAGATTTCTTGACTATTCAAAAATAGTCTACTATTCTTTTGGAAAATCGTGACATTTTGTGCAAATCTTTGAATATATATATATACATGCATTTTTAACTCAAATCTTTGCTTCTGGGGGGTCCCTGGAACAACATATGAGATGGGGTACGCGGCCAAATACATATCATTTAGGGTTTGGGTTTGCAAGGCGTTGTGAGCTTGTAGATCTGTTATTTTAGCAAATAAATGGTAAATGGTGCATTTATATAGATTGTGCATTACATTCACCCATTCACACACACATTCATACACCGATGGCGGTGGAAACCATGCAAGGCACCAACCTGCTCATCAGGAGCATTTAGGGGTTCAGCGTCTTGCCCAAGGACACTTCAACACTAACTCTGGGGAAGCCCGGGATCAAACAGGGAACCTTGCGGTTCCCATCCGGCCGCTATACCGGGCACTCTATTCCTGAGCCACTGCCGCCCCGTCACAATGTTTGCCACTTTCTTATATAATTTGACAATTTGGCCAATGTTTAACCAGTTTTTATAGTATAGTTAGTTGATTACTTTTGATGCAGTAATGGTCTTTTTTCTTTTCTTTCTTTTTGAGGTATAAAAAAATTCTTAAAAGTCCTTAAATTGTCACTTCACTCACTGTCATCTGGGGACCCCCCCAAAGTCATATGAGGAACCCCCTGTGGGTCCCGACCCACAGGTTGAGAACCCCTGATGTAGGCTAAGCCTGTTATTTACCTAAATGTACCTATACTGCTGGCTATCGTGCATAATAACACAGTAGATGTGCCTGTATTATTGTCGCTGCTCAATGTGGACTATATGGAATTCAGGACCATGGACAGCGCTGTTTGATGTGGCCTTTACCAGTGGTTCTCAACCTGTGGGTCGGAAAGAAAGAAAAGGAAAAAAGACCCAACTATACTAGACAAATTGCACAGTCAAACATTGGCCAAATTGTCCAATAACATAAGAAAGAGGCAGAAATTGTGAAATTGTGAGGCGTTGTTGACTGTGGAACCGAGTCAAACTAAATGTAATCCTTCAACTAAGTTATTTTGGGGGGTCACAAAAGATTGAGAACCACTGGCCTATACTGCCCTAAAAACCCTCCCAAAGGTCAAATGTGATTTTGGGGGATTAAACCATTAATATCACTTTATTCATGCACACACACACACACACACACACACACGCACACGCACACGCACACGCACACGCACACGCACACGCACACACACACACACACACACACACAGACAGACAGACAGACAGACAGACAGACAGACAGACAGACAGACAGACAGCTTACGTAGGGTTCTCTCTAACGCACTGCCAGGCGCGCTGCTCTGCCCATAGACCCAACATAGCGTGCGAAGTCTCCAACTTTAGTAAAAATAAACAAAACTACTTCGCAATATATATATATCCCCTATTTTTATGTATATATATATATATATATATATATATATATATATATATATATATATATATATATATATATATATATATATATATATATTTCATACAACACATTATGTTGAAAATGTTCCACCACAAGATGGCATTGTGGCAGTGGTGGAAGAAGTAGGCCTACTGACATTTTGTACTTAAGTAAAAGTACCAATACCACAATGTAGAAATACTGTTACAAATAAAAGTCCGGTGTTCAAAATTGCCTTGAGTAAAAGTACAAAAGTATTTGCATTAAAATATACTTAAGTACTGAAAATAAAAGTAGGCTACTCACTCAGACTTACATTTTATCCTTCAACTTCTTGTTGATGCCCCAAAATGACTGGATAATATACAGGTTTAGTAGCAATTATAGAAATATTAGACCTTAGTTGTCGAATGTTCTAATCATGTTCTAAACATATATATACTTTACTTAAAGCTACTTAAAAACATTTTCCTATTTTTGTATTTATTGTTTTGCATTTGGGAAAATTAGCATATTTAAAACCGAGGTGTATACTAGGACCTTTACTGTTCCTGATATATGTGAATGATATGTCATCAGCCTGCGACTGCAAACTGTTCCTGTTCGCAGATGACTCGGCCCTGCTAGTCTCGGACAGGGATAGGCTGCAGGTTGAGAAAACTCTCAGCTCCGAACTCGACAAGATCTGCATCTGGCTCTCTGACAACAAATTTCATTACACCTGGGTAAAACTGAATCCATCCTCTTTGGGTCCAGTCCTAACCTTAGCAAGGCAGAGAGTTTCACGATCAAAGTGGGTGATGATGTCATCAAAAGAAAGGATGAAATTACCAACCTGGGCTCCATCTTGGAGGCAAACCTCTCTGGCAACAAAAACGCCGAAAAAGTGATAAAAAATGTCAACCAAACAACACGCTATTTGTGGAGGATTGATCGTCTAGTCAGTAAGAATACTCTGAAGATTCTTGCAGGGGCCCTCATTCAAGGTCATTATGATTATGCCTGCACTTCATGGTATCACAACACCTCCTCCAAGGCCTTAAAAACAAGGCTCCAAACAACCCAAAACAAACTTGTAAGGCTACTTCTTGGCCTCAATCACAAAACTCATCTAACCCCTGCTCATTTTGCTAGGATTGGATGGCTTAGGGTTGAGGACAGAGTACAGCAACTTGCTATGGGCCTGGTCTTCAAGATACACCACAACATTGGGATCCCCCTGTATTTGTCAAAATACTTCCAAAATGTTAATGAAGTCCATGATCATAACACCAGAGGCAGCTCCACAAATCATGTTCAACCCAGATTTGGCTCAACTAATGGAATGAACTCGTTCTCATGCTATTCATCAATAATGTGGAATGCCCTACCAAAAGGAGTAAAGGAGTGTAAAACCTTACTCACTTTCAAAACTGCCCTAAAGATACACCTTCAGGAGGCTGTCCAAGTCTTAACCTACCCCCCCCTCCTTCATTTTCCTCTTTTGTATATATATATATATTTTTCTCTCTTCATACGTACCAGTAACCTGAAAGCTGATTGTATGACATATAGTAGTCTGTCTGCCTCTTATATATCATCATGATTTGTGTGCATGGGGTTCTCATCTTAAACAAGCTTAGTGCTTATTGAGAGTTCCAGTTTAGTAGACCTTGTATTGTGAATTTGTACTTCCATGTACTGTTATGTACTGTCATGTACTATTCTCATGTCTTACTAAATAAACTACATCAATCAATCAATTCAGCCGTTGCCTGAACACCCGCGGTAGCGCAGGCTGCACAGCCTCTCGTCTTTAGTGAAAATAAAAAATTAGCTTTCGCTACTAACCAAAAAGAAGACAGGTTTAAGATGTTGAAAGCCTACTTTCCTTAGTGGCAACACGCAGAGCTCCCTACGTCACGTCTAAAATACACTTTTTGGACAGAAAAGAACATATTTCACCGGAAAGAAAAAACGTGTTATTCCACTGCGCCCCCTACAGATCTGATTAATAGAATTCTTCTATTGACCAGATTTTTCTTTCCGGTGAAATATTTTATTTTCTGGACAAAAAGTGTATTTTAGACGTGAGGTGGGGGGCTCTGAGTGTTGCCACTAAGGAAAGTAGGCTTTCAGTATCTTAAAACCGTCTTTGGTCTTTGGTGTGTGGTCAACGGCCCGAGAATAACATTGCGTTAAAGGAGAACTCCTTCTAACGCTATGGACCAGAGCTACTCGCCACCATTGGTGTAAAGTAACCAAACCAAGTAGCCTACATTTACTCTCAAGTACTGTACTTAAGTACAATTTTGAGGCACTTTTACTTTACTTGAGTATTTCCAATTTTCTGTACTTTTACTTCTACTCCACTACATCTCATGCAAATATTGTAGCCTACTTACTCCACAACAATTATTTGAAAACTTTAGTTAGGCTACTTACATTATAAAACATACATTGACCACTTTAGCCCTATTTTATACCTATATAGGCTATTTGAAAATAGCCGATCTACAAGCTCACAATGCCTTGCATGGCAAGCTGTGAGCTTGTAGATCAGCTATTTTCAAACATCTTACTTTTACTTTTGGTACTTTAAGTCCTACATTTTGATACCAACATCAAAATAATTTACTCAAGTAGGCTACATTTTGTATTACAGACTTTTACTTGTAACAGAGTATATACTTCTACATTGCAGTATTGATACTTTTACATAAGTAAAACATTTGAGTACTTTTTCCACCACTGCTCGCCACCGTGGTACCACCGACTATAAATGATAGGCTTATGAACGAGAACGGGGCATGCGCAGATCCGTTCCCACGCAGCGCAGGTTGTAGACTATAGACAGATCAGTGCCAACCAACCAACCAACCAACCAACCAAAGCATAAAGAAAAACACACAGATCTCTTTATTTTCTCTTCTTAATCGTTGTGCCGCGTATCCTCGCCGCGGTGGGTGGATAATCTCACTTATAGGATAGAGAGGCCATACGATGAAGAAACGCTGTGTGGACGGCGGCAGGCTACGGAAGATGAAGAAGATGAAGATAACGGAGAGGATCTCTGAGAGGTATGTCTATGGATGGATGGAGGCATGTTATATTATAGCCTAATTATACAGGGGGGTCTTCAACAGGGGGTCCGGGTCCGGGACCCCTAGGGGGTCATCATTAGAGACACTGCAGGGGGGGGGGGGGCGACAAATCTTTGTGTAATATGGATTCTTTTTTTTTTTTTTTTACCACTTCAACCCTAAAAATCCCCTTTCTGAGGGGAACGTTAGCCGAACGAGCGGACCAAGTAACAGCCATAGGTCAAGTTTGCAAAGGATTGAGGGTTTAAGTCTTTAATTGTCTGAAAACACACATTTAACATAATATATAGTGGTGGTGGGGGGGTCCCTGCTTCATCCCTCTCTCAGCTAGGGGGTCCTTGGCCTGAAAAGCGTTGAAGACCCCTGTTATTGCCTTAATGTACCCGATGATGACGCATCGACATGAACGGCGCTTTTGTTGTGGTGTCTGTCGGCTTCTTTGTGCTACAATGTGAGCCATCATCATCAATCGTCGTCATCATCACCTGTTTGCGTCTCTGTCTGTCTGTCATCGTCTCTCAATTATGACAATATAGACTAATTATTATGAAGAAATCTATGTATGAGCCTGTACATTGAATATATATATATATATATATATATATATATATATATATATATATATATATATATATATATAGGCTATTATGAATAAATCTATGAGCCTACATTGTGTAGAATTGAGCCAATGAATAAGAGACTTAAATACAGTTTGATGGAGGAAGGAGGATGGGCTTTTCTTAGGGGCTGTTGTTGGCTTTTCTTTTTGCACTGTTTCTTTCATGACATTAACGTCTATTGGGCTACAGGCTACGCCATGTTTTATGCAAAAGGAGCTTTGGTTTGGTTACAGTGTGACAACATGCTTCTTGTTATAGCCTAGTAGGCTACTTTAATTGTTATTAGGCCTATTAGTTGTAGCATTAGTGTTGTTGTTATTTTTATTATTAGGCATATTATCATTATCAATATTATTATTAATATTAATATTAATATTATTATAAGTAGTAGTAGTAGTATTATTAGCCTATCATTATTATCAATGATAAGCCCATTATTATTATTATTATTATTATGTAATAGGCTCATAAGAACAGATTATTTGACATGTGAAGATGATATTATTGAAACCGTCAGGCAGCGTCTAGACTGAGTCTAGACTGAACAACATTATGCAGAAACAAAGCAGTAATTTTACATTGATTTTACTGCTTTTCTTTTGTTTTCATCTTTTACATTTGTATGGCCATAAACAGCCTCCAGCGCACATTTTGCGTTGTTAGGAGATATCGTTTCATTCGGTATTTATAGCTATTTACATTTTCTCTGTTGCTTTGTTGTTGAGGTCCCGTCACACACATGCAGAGCCTCTACATTCATTTATCTTCACTGAAAATAGCTACAAGCTGGATTTGCTATTTTCTGCTAAAGTTTCCCTCCAGGGTTTAAATGGTTGAAATGAAAAATCATTTTTCATTTTTATTTTAGACAATTACTGTGTCTGCAACTGCAGGCACAGTAATTGAATCGTCCCGTGCTTTGTATGAAATGTAGAGATATTAGATATTGTGCAGGCTATTCGATAAATGAATTATCAGGTTATTCGTGTATCGGTTGATGTTATTAGGCTACTTCTTTGTGTTGACTGTGTGTGTCTGCTGCTGCTGGGGCATAACGGTACGTCTCACCGCGAGAGAGAGGAGAGGAGACATTGCCATGGTTACCAAACAAAGAAGAAGCGATGTGTTAGTAGCCTATAGATGAACCCATGATGAACAAAGGAGAATGGTCTACTACTGGTCTCTAGTCTGTGTATGGAGCAGCTTATAAAGACCATCTTGAGTGGCGCAGAAAAGCAATATTGATTCACAGAATGACTTAAGGACATTATTGCTACACATATTATTACTATTATTGATCAGTGGTTCCCAAACAATAGGACCAATTTAGGGTCGCAGGCCCGTTTTTGTGGGTCACATGTTAAAACAATATTTTTTTAAAATGATAATTTCAAAAGATTTTCAAAAATAAAAGTTTATTTTATTTCAGAAATGGAATCTGTCACAGGGACTTACCTCCACGGTGTAAAGTAACTAAGTACATTTACTCAAGTACTGTAAGTACAATTCTGAGGTATTTTTACTTTGCTGGAGTATTTACAATTTCAGTACTTTTACTTCTACTCGATTACATTTCAGGCAAATATTGTACTTTTTACTCCACTACAATTATTTGAAAATTTGATTAACTAGTTACTTTGTAGATTTAAATTATAATATTATAAAACATACATTAACCACTTCAGCCCTATTTTATACATATGTCTATTTGAAAATAGCCGATCTACAAGCTCACAACGCGTCGCGACGCGTTGTGAGCTTGTAGATCTGCTATTTTCAGTAACATTAGTAACATTTTGAACTCTGGCCTTTTACTTGTAACAGATTATTTTTATATTGTGGTATTGCTACTTTTACTTAAGTAAAATATCTGAGTACTTCTTCCACCATTGCTTACCTCCAATCCAACCCTGTACACCGAGTGCCAAGCAGGAAGGCATTGTTTTTTTTTTATAGTCTTTGGTATACCGTGTGACTTGGCCTGGGATTGATCCCCGGACCTCCCAATCTCAGGATAGACACTTCACTGAGCTGGTCCATTCACCTACAGTATGGCCGCCCTATGCAGTATATATTTGCGTGTGCAGTATTTATATGCAAAGTGTCATGTATAGTACCAGCGTATGTGGTCGTCACCAGTGGTGGAAGTACCACAAAGTACTCACATTGTGTGTGCGTGTGCGTGTGCGTGTGCGTGTGCGTCTGTCTGTCTGTCTGTCTGTCTGTCTGTCTGTCTGTCTGTCTGTCTGTCTGTCTGTCTGTCTGTCTGTCTGTCTGTCTGTGTGTGTGTGCGTGTGTGTGTGTGTGTGTGTGTGTGTGTGTGTGTGTGTGTGTGTGTGTGTGTGTGTGTGTGTGTGTGTGTGTGTGTGTTAGATGGGCAGCGAGTGAGTGGCGGCGGGTGGCCACACAGAGTTTGTGTGGCCATATGTGGAGGAGGACCATGTATACGTCACGGGAGAAAGGGAAAAAAACAAAAAAACACACGTGATGCGGAAGTCTTCTGCGAGGAGATGTGGAGAGTGGTCGAGCGTACACTTCATACAATCGCTCAATGCGGACTTGGAGAGCCGACTCGGCTCCTCCACTCGCCAAAGCAAATGAACAATTGGGCCCAAACTATTTCCGGGTCAAGCTGGAGTGACCGAGTGGGAGTGAGCGAGTGGCCGAGATTTTGGGTATTGGAATTCAGCTATAGAGTTAAAAAAATAATAGAGAGGGCACCGGATATCCCCTCCCATCCACTTGCATTGAGTTGCTCACCCAGCGCATGAGGCGAAATCACCCCTTCTTCCGGGTTGGAAAATGTGATGGGCGAGGCCTATTTGGGGCCACTGTGACACGTTTTGCGCCACATAGGTGACGCGTTTGGCGTCACGGCGGTGCGCAGCCCCGTGCGCACGCTTGTGCGCAAGCTCGTGAGTCGAGCCCATTGGTCGAAAGCGTTTTCGCTCGTTCATGTACAGTACAGTGGCCCCAGCCGTTTTGAGCTGCAGTACCCATGAATGGCCAGCATGTCCAATGCGCTTCAATGCAAGGTTCTGGGGGCTTCGCTTACACCTTCCTGAAATGCATAATGATGATGTGGACTCTGTTTGTTTGTGTGTTTATACAGTGCTTACACCTTCCTGAAATTCATTATGATGATATGGACTCTGTTCGTTTGTGTGTTCACAGTGCTTACACCTTCCTGAAGTTCATGATGGTGTGGACTCTGGTGCTACTGGCGGACTTCATCCTGGAGTTTAGGTTGGAGTACCTGTGGCCCTGCTGGCTGTTCTTTGGCAGCGTCTACACCACCTTCCACTGCCACGGCCTGGTGAGGTTATTTGATCCATTATACCACATGAACCCAGGTGTCCCTATATTCGGGGCATGTCATTATAATCAGTGGTGGAAAAAGTACTCACATTTTTTACTTAAGTAAAAGTATCAATACTGCAATGTAGAAGTACTCCATTACAAGTAAAAGTAATGCAATGTAGAGCGGCTATTTTCAAATAGCCTAGGTATAAAATGGGGCTAAAGTGGTTAATGTATGTTTTACAATGTAAAAATGTATATCTGCAAAGTAACTAGTAACTAAAGCTTTCTAATAATTGTAGTGGAGTAAAAGTACAATATTTTCCTCTGAGATGTAGTGGAGTAGAAGTAAATTTAAGTATTGACCAATGGAAATACTCCAGTAAAGTAAAAGTACCTCAAAATTGTACTTAAGTACAGTACTTGAGTAAATGTACTTAGTTACTTTACACCACTGATTATAATAGGCGAACATTCCACAAAAATAGCAGATCTACAAGCTCTGTGACGGGAAGCTTGTGGAACGGCTCTTTCTGCTGGTGTTATTTGATATGTTGATATGTTTTGTTAAAACAAGTGTTAAATAGCTCTATATTCTGATAGTAATCATTGGACTATGGAGGGGTCTTCGACATGTTTCAGGCCAAGGACCCCTGGAGAGAGAGATGAAGCAGGGACCCCCATACTTATATTAAATATATTCATATGAAACTTTTTTCATAGATTTCATAGATAGCTTCAATAGACTTCTTTGACAGCACTATCATCAGTGTTGTGTAAATCAATGTTTTTTGTGTTAATGTGCATTCTCAGACATTTAACCACTTAAACCCCCAATACTTGGTCTGCTCTTTTCTCCCCCTCCACACCAAATCTCTTCGCTGATAATAGCCGTTCTACAAGCTCATAAGATCCACAACGCGACACATTGTGAGCTTGTAGATCTGCTATTTTCAGAATAGGGATGCTAGGTTTCAAGTGTTTAAAAAAAAAAGAAGATTTGTCAGTCCTCTTGTAGTAGCTATGAGAATCCCCCTGTTGAAGACCCATGCTATAGAGTGTTTGTTCAGTAACAGGGGTCTCCGCGTTTCTCCAGCTCTTTAGTAAACAGAAAACTTATTTTCAGGTTGGGATACCGATTTTATACAATCAGGAGAGAGAACTCATACAGGATACAGGATAAATAAATGAAGTGAAATTGGAAGTGATGACACAAAGAAGTGAGCAGACGCAATTTGAAGTGGAACTGGAAGCTGATATTATGGTCTCTGTGGAGTTCTTTCTCCTGATTGGATAGAATTAGTGTCCCGACCTGAAAATGTATGTTTTCTAAGAGCTGGAGAGATGGGGAGACCCCTGTTACTGAAACTACAAAACACTATATAGCCATGAAAATGCTATAGATAAACCAATAAAAAAAAAGTTTTGCGTTAGCAATTATGTTGCTTTTGCTTTTGCTTGACCACATTGACAGTGTGGGTTGCGAATGTCCTGCACCCGACGCTCCGTTCTAATGTTGAACATATTGTTTGTCTGCAGGTGATCTGTGTGGTGTTTGTGTGTGCTGCGTTCACCCTGGACATTTTCTGCTTAATCTTTGTCCCACTGCACTGGCTGTTCTTTGGGGCCAGCACCTACGTCCTGTTCAACTACATATGGCACACAGGTGAGAGTTGAACTTATGTCATGGTATCAAGGTGTTTATATGCTCTGTCCCTTCAGATAAAGATATCAAGGTGTATATGTTCTGTCCCTTCAGATAAAGATATCAAGGTGTAGCCTATATATGTTCTGTCCCTTCAGATAAAGATATCAAGGTGTATTTATGTTCTGTCCCTTCAGATAAAGATATCAAGGTGTCTGTCTATATGTTGTGTCTCTTCAGAGAAAGGTATCAAGGTGTCTATATGTTGTATCCCTTCAGATAAAGGTATCAAGGTGTCTATATGTTGTATCCCTTCAGATAAAGGTATCAAGGTGTCTATATGTTCTGTCCATTCAGATAAAGATATCAAGGTGTCTATATGTTGTGTCCCTCCAGAGAAAGGTATGTGCATTTCCACGGTGTCTCTATGGGTGCTGCTGGTCTACACGGAGGCTTCGCTGCGTCTCAAAGACCTGAAGAACTCCCACGCCAATAACCTGTCTCATCTGTTCGCTGCACACTGGTAGGTTGGTCTAATGCAAGAGGTTCCCAAACTTTTCAGCTCGAGACCCCAAAAGATAAATTTGATGTCTCCCAAACTATAGTGAAAATAACAGATCTACAAGCTCACACTCTGCTATTTTCACTACTTCTTCGGTCTTTTTTTCTTTTCTTTCTAATTTATGGAATTTCTTAGATTTTTTTTTTTTACATTTAGTTTATTATTATTATTTTTTTCTGAAAATCTCTTCTGAAAAACAATGTAAGGAATAAAACTGGTCTAATGCACTGGTTATCAACATGGGGTCCTTGAGCGGGTTCCATGGGGTCCCCAGCTAAATGATAGGAACCAAATGGACCCTTGCAGACTTGTAACTCTGAAGAGTATACAAATTACTTACTTACTTACTTACTTACTTACTTAATTACTTACTTACTTACTTACTTACTTACTTACTTACTTACTTACTTACTTACTTATATAAATGGAACCAAATGGACCCTAGTCTCGCATAGCCAGACAACTATTCCGCAATATCCGAATGCTGTAAGTCTGGAACTACACCACCCGAAAGCGGAGAACGGAAGCTGTCATCTGCTGTTCGTCATTTCCGTTCATGAAAATATTTTTAAAGATATCTTTACATTTAATTTTAGAATGTCCATTTCTGATAATCTATCTAAAGATGTTTGTCTGGCGTGTGCGTGTGCGTGTGCGTGTGCGTGTGCGTGTGCGTGTGCGTGTGTGTGTACTGGTGTTCAGTATCGGGTATCCTGTGGTGTACCTGGGTTTCGATGCGACCTGCTACTTCACCAACGTGTTCCGGCTGCGCACACAGAAAGCTGTGCAGAACGACAACGACTTCCACATGCACCTGCTGCAGCACAGCCTGCCTCCAGTGCTGCAGCTCAACACCAGTAAGTACTCTGTCTATATAATACTGGTTCCCAAACAGTGGGTCGACTCGGAGTCGGGACCCATTTTTGTGGGTCGCGAGTAAATATCCCTTAGTTTTTGGTTTCCTACTATTCCTTTAGAATTATTATTATTTCAAAAGATAACATAAAAAGAAGAAATCTACATTTGTCATAAGTTAACCACAAATTAAAACAACTTTTTAGATGTAGTGAAAATAGCTGAACTATAAGCTCGATGCGACGCGTTGTGAGCTTGTAGATCTGCTATTTTCACTAGTTTGGGTCACTGGGAGAATTTGTTTTTTGGGTCTCGAGCTAAAAGGTTTAGGAACCAATGGTCCTTGATGGCACCAGTAAGTACCGAACATCCTCAGTAGCTAAGTAAGTATCCCTAACATAAATAAGTAGTTGTAATTATGTGATTAACAGGTGACCTCATTACATTTAAAATCATTTAAAAGTGAGGTATTAAAAACAATCTATTAGGTTGGATGCTTAATCAGTCACTCAATTAAACAAGATATAATGTATATAATGAAAACATAAAAACATGTAATGCAATCAAGTTTCTACCTTGTTTAGTATTATTTATTTTGTTAATAGCCTATATTTCAGCAGCCATCTTCAAATTGTCAATTTTGACGCATTAGCACATTAGCAGATTTGGATTCAGCACCCCTTAATACCCCTAGAAAACATGTATGTCATAAAAATGAACACGATTTGCCTTCAGCACTTTAAACAAGCACATTTTCTGAAATTCTGCCTATAGTCTAGGTAGTCTCTATTTAAGGCAAAAAGTAGTCCCCACTACTTGATGGGGATGACCTTCCACATTTTAACCCATTAAGACCTGGAACGCATCTGTGTCACTTTAGCTTTCTTTGGCTATTCAAAAATAGCAGATATACAAGCTCATAGCGCGGATTTGTTACTGTTAGGATTTAGATTTTTTTAAAGAATCGCCTCAGGTCTTAAAGGGTTAATCCGTTGTCATGATGTGGTGGTTGTTGCAGCATCCAGGTGGAAGAGCAGACTAGAGAGCAGCAGTGAGTACCAGTGTACCAACGGCACCGTGGTGGTTCAGGACGACTCGGCTCACGCCATGCTGGAGTGTCTGCAGATCCACAGCCAGGACAGAGCCGCCGCAGCCGCAGCCGCAGCAACAACAACAGACAGCGGCAGAGCAGCACCGCCACCCGACTCCAATAACCGCCGCACATCATCGTCGTCGTCGTCATCCTCAGCCAAGCCTGCCGGTGGCGCCAGTGAGTCCCGGGAACACCCCCACCTTCCTCACCCTCCTCACCACCACCACCACCCCCCGCACTCCGGGGCGGGAGGGACTCCGCCGGAGTCGTCCTCCGCGGGGACCCCAGAGAAGCAAGGTTATTATTTTTGTATTTATTTATATGTTTATTTGACAGGCAGTGGTGTAAAGTAACTAAGTACATGTACTCAAGTACTGTACTTAAGTACACTTTCTGAGCGGTGTAGCCGCTCCTATAAGTGGGTTTGGGACCGTCGTGAAAAGACCGTCGTGAAAATGTGTCTTTCCCTGTACTGTGATTGGCTGACTCTATTCACACCCTTTTTGCTGTACCGTGATTGGCTGACTCTATTCAGACCCTTTGCTTTGATTGGCTAGCGAGACGCATGATGAAATTAATAACCTATAAATAGCACCACGCACTTCAAAAAAAATTCTTTTTTTTTTAAAGTGAGCTTCCATCACTGTGATGACCACTGTTGTTTCTAAATAACACCGCTTACTTCACACTGGGTGTGATTTTTACTTTACCTGAGTATTTCCCATTTTCAGTACTTTTACTTCTACTCCACTACATCTCAGAGGCAAATATTGTACTTTTTTTTACTCCACAACAATTATTTGAAAACTTTAGTTACTAGTTACTTTGCAGACATAAATTATTACATAATGAAATATACAGTAACCCTTTTAGCCCTATTTTATATACAGAGGCTATTTGAAAATAGCCGATCTACGAGCTCACAACGTGTCGCGATGCGACGCGTTGTGAGCTTGTAGATCGGCTATTTTCAAACATTTTAATACTACATTTTGATACCAATATTTTTGTACTTTTACTCAAGTAAATGTTGAATTCCGGACTTTTACTTGTAACAGAGTACTTCTGCATTGCAGCATCGATACTTTTACTTAAGTAAAACATTTGAGTACTTTTTCCACCACTGCCGTTACCTCTAACTACGATAACCTTGCAGAGAACCCACCTCAGGAGGAGCAGGGAGGCAGAGGAGGCGTGGTGCGCGCCACCAAGAGCCCCTCCTCGCCGAAGGCTCGCAGGAGCAACGCCACTAGCGCGCCCTCCCCCCCGTGCACCACGACGGGCAGGACGGACAAGCAGCAGAGGGCGGCGGCGTGGAAAGCCCTCAGCACCAATCGGGACCCGCCGGCAGCGGCAGACAGGACCGCCGCGGCCGCTCAGCAGCAGCATCATCACGCCGAACAGATCTCTAAGTACGACTCTGTGAAGGTTCCGTTTTTCACCAGGTTGCCAAACCTGGTCTATATCTACACTTGCTAGTCCTGACTTGTTCGCTAGTCGTGACTTTTTCCTCATTGGCTGGTCCTTTAACCAATGAGGGCTCAATGTCCTCTCAGAATATGGGATCTAAAGACGACGCAAAAGACGCAATGTCACTTACGACCACAATGTTTCCTTTGTGGTCCTATACACATCTTTTAATGTATCTCTATGAACTGTGGCGCTGTTCCTCATTTGGCCTTTCAACGTTGCCATGTTTAGTGAGAGAAATAAGCAACCGTATGGGATCTAAAAACGTTGCCATGTTTAGTGAGAAATAAGCAACCTGGTATAATATTTTTTTAAATATCTTGTTTTTTATTGATTGATTGAATACTTTATTAGTCAGAAATGCAAAACAGCATGAGGTACAGTAAGAGATTGAGGCTAAAAGGTTAATACAAAAAAGTCCTGGGGACTTGTTTCCATTGTGGTCCTATACACATCTTTTAATGGATGGTGTCAGGGCTTACAGAGATGAAAGGGTTAACCAGTGGTTTTTCATCATGTCAAGGACCTCCCAAATTGCATTGCATTGCAATGTATTCATGGTCACGGACCCCCATCTGAAAGGACTTTGTACCAGGGACCCCCATAAGAGAACATTTAATCAACATTATTTGGAAAATTGCGTCATTTTAACCACCTCATCCATTTATGTTGGCTAATCAAAAATAACAGATCTACAAGCTCACATCGTGTCACTTTGTGCCGCGCTGCGAGCTTATACATAGTCTATTTTTGAACATTTTTGAAAAATATTGAAAGCGTTAGAAACATTTTGAGTAATTTTAAATTGTTTAACACAAATCTTCTCTTCTGGCGGCCCCTGGCACAAAACATTTACAGATGGGGGGTCCACGACCAAATATACATCAATTTGGGGGTCCTTGACATGAAGAAGTTTGAGATGCACTGATAAGCAACTTATCCTTTCCCCTCCCTCCCTCCCTCTCTCTCTCTCTCTCTCTCTCTCTCTCTCTCTCTCTCTCTCGTGTCTGCCGGTGTCTCTCGCCCCAGGCTGGACCAGGAGCTGAGGAGGCTGAAGGCAGAGCTGCAGAGCAGCAGACAGAGTGAGCAGGAGCTGAGGAGTCACATGAACAACCTGACCAACAGTGAGAGGAGCCTGAGACCAGAGCTCTCCCTGCTCAGACAGTCCAACACGCTGCTCCAGAACAAGTAATCCGGCGCCCTCTACGGGCACATGTTGTGCATTGCGATCAATTCATCTTCTGCCACATCAAAAGTGTTTCTCAACCCCTTTTCAGCTCCAGACCCAACAAGATACATTTTGGGGAATCAAAAGTTGCAAAAAATACAATTATAAGTATATAATTGTATATATTGTGTGTGTATATATATATATACACACACAATATATATTATTACATTTATTATTATTATTACCTTTATCATTATTATTAATATTATTACATAAATACAACACATTATTCAGGGTTGTAATTACTGGGAGGTTGGGGGGTAAAACTATGCCTCTGTTTATGGAAACCTCATTATGTCCAAAACTATTACTTTTTAGGATTCAAATTCAAAAACAGCAAGTAGTAGATCCACAAGCTTCTGCTACTTGTGAGGCTTTTGTGTGACGCTGTGGTATATGATCAAATAGGGCGTTAATTTGAGAAAAAAATACACGAAAAGTTAAATTATGGAGATGGGGATGTGTTTTATCCCTGCTGCCTCTGGTCAGACTGAATACATTTCTATTGGGAAATGTAGATAATTATGTTTGATAATATCACAATTTAACAAGTGCCGCGCTACGAGCTTGTAGATCTGCTATTTTTGAAAAATCACGAAAGTTGCTGCAAATCTTTGAATATATATGTTTTAAAGTGAACATTTTTTACTCGGATTTGTGCTTCTGGAGGTCCCTGGCACAACATATTTTGAGATGGGGGTCCGCGGCAAAATACATATAATTTTGGGGGTCCTTGACATGAAAAAAGTTCGAGAACCGCTGATATTATAGCAACATAGGATTTAGAAGACATTTGTAGAATCCCCCAGAAGCAAAGATTTTAGTTAAAAATGATCGCTTTAAAAAAATATTTATTCAAAGATTTGCACAAATGTTCCACGATTTAAAAAGAAATAGCAGATCTGCAAGCTCATAGCTTGTAGATCCATTCTTTTTACAAAATGGAACCCTGACGTCTGGTCTCTTTTATGTGTGCGGCAGGATTTTGTGTCTGAGCAAAAGCAAGCAGAAGGACAAGCAGACCAGCGCCATGCTGGAGAAGAAGACCAGAGCCGAGACGGAGGCCAGACTCTCCGTAGAGAGACAACTGACCGAGCTACAGCAGCACAAACTGGACGAGGCGGCTAGCTCCGCACGCAGCCTAGCTAATAGGTAACAACACCTCAAAATACATAGTTGTTTATTTGATTTCATTTGTTTTTATTGACGGGTTTTAGCTATAACTTGTATAAAGATAGAATTAAAGGGGTGTAAATGGTATTAGTTTTTTGTTGTTGTTGTTGTTAAAATAAGCGTTAAAGGGTAGTTCACCCAAAACATTACTTATTTTCTATCAATTACACACCCCATGAAGCCTTGAATTCATGGAGATTGATTTCGTTTTTGTCGCATTCGTCTCCGCCGGTCATTAAGTTATTGGCACAGGAATGTGACAAAAACTAAAAAATCGCCATGAATTCAAGGCTTCATGGGGTGTGTAATTGATAGGATTTCTTTTTTTTGGGTGAACTACTCCTTTAAGCAGCTCTATATTGTGATAGTAATCATTGCTATAATGAGAGTTTGTTCAGTAACAGGGTCCGTTCTTCCCGTCTCTCCAACTCTTAAGTAAATAAAATGTTCAGGTGGGTTAACAATTTCATCAAATTGGGACACTTCAAAATTCAAGCTGATAAATTGGTTCCTCTCTTCTGATTGGACGAAATTGGTGTCCCACCTGAGCATTTATTTTTCTGTTAAGAGATGGAGAGACAGGGGACCCCTGTTACTGAACAAAAACTCTAAGAATGATTACTATCAGATTAATAGAGCTTTAACATTTTAACAAAACAAAAAAATGATTTTTAAATATCACTTACAGCACCTTTAAATTGACGAATATTATGACAAATAAACTGCCTCTTGTATTTGTAATATTACGCAGTACAATTCACTCCAATAATTCACAATGATAGTGTCTTTATGCCTTATCCTAACAGCTTAGGTAAGCAAAATACATGTACAATATAGCAAAGAATATAAAGAAAATCATGGCTTGAAATAATTACATTTCAAGAGATGCAGGCGATGCAATGTTTTGCCTGATTTATATTTGGTTGTGCTCTGTGTCAGGGAAAATAGCAAATCTGCTATTTAGAAAATCTCGTCTCTGTCAGGTGGAAACCTCATTATGTCCAAAACTGATACTTTTCAGGATTAAAAATTAAAAACAGCAAAAGTAGCAGATCTACAAGCTCGAAACACGTCGCTTCGGGCCGCGTTTCGAGCTTGCAGATCTGCTACTTTTGATGCTTTTGTGTGACGCTGCAGTACACTCAAGTAGGGTGTTAATGTACACACAAAAAACACAAAAAGTTAAAATATGGAGATAAGAGGATTCTATCCGACAGCAACAATCTGCCACTTTACCGACGCACGACCAAGTACAAATCACCCTTTTCCCCCCCTCTTTTCTGTGTGAAATCCACCTGAGCTGAAATTGAAGTCCCTGCTGTTACTTTGCATTTTCTCCCGTTTTCCCCCACACCAGGCAGGAACATTCTGAGACCCTAATGTTAAGGAAAAGAGTTAAAGATCTAGAAACAGAGTACAAACAACTACAGCTGGACTGTCAAGTCAAAGAGGGCCGTGTGCTAGATCTAGAGAGTGATGTGGAGGTATTATTCCTTTAACTTTACTCAGGAATGAAACGTGTTCAGTTTGAATGTCTGTGGTGACTTGTTACGTTTTGCGGTACTTTGGCTTGGGGTTTTATTTTTTTTTGTTTCGTGCAGTTTTTCTACTTTGTTGCTGTTTGCAGTCATTGGTTATGATGTCATGTGCGTCGTTGTTTACGATGTGTTGTGTCATTTTAGTCATTGTTATGGGTTTCGTGTGATTTGAGTGCGTTGTTTAAGACATTTTGTGATGTTTTAGTCGTTTTATATGGCTAAAATGTGTCGTGTCATTTTAGCCATTGTTTATTTGTTTTGTGTCATGCGGTCATTGTCTATGATGTGTTCATTGTTTGTGATGTGTTTTGTATCATTTTAGTCTTGTTATGATGTGTTTTGTGTTCATGACGTGTATGAGGGGTCCTTGAGAGGGGTACCAGGGGGCTCCCAGCAAAATGTGTTAATTTTGCATTCAATTCGGCTTAACCACTTGACCCGATATAATTGGCTATTTGAAAATAGACGATCTACAAGAGCTATTTTTTCTATTTAAAAGAAAAAATGTTTAACATTTGGAATATTTTTGAAACATTTTTACACAAATCTTGTACGGGGGTCCCTGGCACAAGATGTCTTCAGATGGGGGTCCGTGGCCAAATACATATCAATTTGGGGGTCCTTGACATGAAAAGGTTTGTGACCCACTGGTCTAGCCGACACCAGCTCGGCACCCCTGAATCGCTGCATTCCACACTCTCCTGTCTAGCATCAGGGTCTTGAGCTCTGCGGCGTTGCTAGCTCTGCAGTGCCAGTTTGCCTCGCCATCAGTTCCCGGTGCCTGACGCAGTGCCCTGCCGCAGCCTCATCCTTCTCTCTCTGACCTTGTCCGTGACCCGCCGGAGGCCTCTGTATAGAGGTCCACGTTTCTGATGTGGTCCTCCCGTGTGACATAGCATCAAGTGCCGGTCGTCGCATTCCTGTGTAGACTTTTCCTGTGAGCATCCATGTCTCGGCCACGTACAGCAGTACTGATTCTATTGTACAACAGCCGCCTCTTGAGGTCTTATGTCAGATTTGCACTCTCTCCTGATCCTGTACAAGACATCCCAGGCAATGCCCTCTGGATCTTCAGATCCTGTTCCGTCGAGGCAGTCCAGGCACTGAGATATTTGTAAGTTTTTGACCACCTGTGTTAACTGACATTACTTTGGTTTTCTTGGCATTGAGTTTCAGGCCAATCTTCCTGCACTCCTTTTCTACTGCCAGTAGTAAGTAGTTCCCTTCCTTTCTCTGCTGTGTCGGAGACGAGGGCAATGTTATCTGCACAGTCGAGGTTGGTGATCGTGATGGGATGTACTTGCTGAGTCTTCCTGGGGACCAGCGAGAGCCCCAGTGTCTCCTCCCTGCTACTGATTGAGCGTCTCAGGGCATGGTCAATCACTACGATAAACAGGAAGAGGGCCAGTCTGTCACCCTGTAGGACTACCATGAGTATCTCAATCTTGTTCTCACCATTGTGGGTCTGAACCTTGGCTCGAGTCCGACTATAGCTTGCTGCACCATCTTCTCAGGAACACCATAGGCCCGGAGAATGTTCATGAGTTTCCCTTGGTGTATGGTGTCCAAAGCTTTTTGGAAGTCAATGAAGGTGATCACTGCTGACAATTTCCACTCCCTGACACCTTCCAGTAAACTCCTCTGAGCCACTATCCGTCCGACTGTTGTGCGCAGAGGGCGAAAGCCATTCTGTGAGTTTCCCAGCAGAGGGTGTAAGACAGGTCTAAGGTGGTTGAGGATCATCCGGTTAGCTGTCTTGGCGACCAGTGATCTCAATCTAATTCCCCGGTAGTTGTACGTCTTGGCAAGGTCCCCTGACTGGTACAGGAACAATAATCACTGCACGCCACAGCTTGGGTAGCTTGCCAGACGTGTGTGCTTGGTTGATAAAGTCCAGCACTTCCTCGTCTATGGACACGTACTCTCTTGCCACACTTGACGTTATAGTCCTCTGGTACTCATCCACGGTAAATGGTCCGTCTGGTATGGGAAGGTCATGGAAGATGCTCGCACACTGAGGGCTCCAATGTGACAGATGCTTCATTGCACCACAAAAATAGCTGTGACGTTCCAGCTCAAAGCTCTTCCTCAGACTCAGTCCTCAGTCTGAGGAAGAGCTTTGAGCTAGAAACGTCACAGCTTTTTTTTTTGTTCAGGTTGGGGATGTGCATGTCGTTTTCCCTTTTTCAAGTTCATGAAAGACAGCAGCTATCGGGCCATCCTCCCCCTGCAGGAGGATTTATCAGGAATCTTTTTGAAATACGAGTAACAAGTTTCCGTTCCTCTGCACTTATACTCCCCTGAATCCCCTGACTGAGAAAAGTTTCTGCCAGAGATGTCATTGTCTATGGTGTGTTTTATGTTGTTTTAGTCATTGCATGCGTGTTTTGTGTTGTTTTAATCATTGTTCATGATGTGTTTTTGTCATTGTATTCATTGTTTATGTGTTCTGTGTTCTGTGTCTTTATATTTCACTGTGAAATCAACCAGCGACACTTTGTTGATTGTTACGATACAGTGTGTGCACTATGTATTGTGGTGTATTGTGTGTGTATTTCACTGGTTCTCAAAGTGGGGTTCTGGATCCCCCAGGGGTCCTTGAGGGGGTTCCAAGAGGTCCCCAGCTAAATAGTTGATAGTTAGGAACCAAATGGACACCTTATTTGTCTGTAACTCTGAGAGCGTACAAATGGAACTAAATGGACCCGTTTGTACGCTCTCAGAGTTATGGCGGTCCGTGGCGTAATGCCTACCAAACTGGGGGTCCTTGAAATTAAGAGTTTGAGAACCACTGGTGTAATTTGTATTTAAATTTGTGGTGATGTATACACTCCATGACGCATGCCGCAGCACAAGCCAGGTGTTTCATAAAAACAATGCACAGCTCAAAGGGTCAAAGGTGTCTCCATGCTGAAGCCATTGACTGACATGAATGGAAACCAAAGAATGCATCCTTTGGCACATTCCAGTAATGTGCAGCTTTGACTGTTTTATGAACGGCTGGCCATCAGTGTTTGAAATGTTTTGTATATATCTCTTTTGTTTGTTTTCCGCATTGGTTCCCTGAGTGGATGATGGAAACAATATCCGTCTTAACTTTTTTCAACCTGGCGAACTTATTTTGGGCATGTCATTATAGGTAAAATATTTCTAAACTTTTTTTTTTAAATACAAAAAGTAATAGCAGAACTACAATCTCACAACGTGTCACCATGCGACACGTTGTGAGCTTGTACATCTGCTATTGTATCTATTCGTCGTATACCTAAGTATACAGGGTTGAAAGGGTTAAAGGAGCACTGCACCCATTTTCAACCATACCTTCATATTGAAAACAACTGTCCCCACTGTTATTTGCAAGGTCCTCACTATTGCTAATTATAAGATGCTAGTGGTATCATTCTGAATACTCACTGCTGTGTCTCAGAGGAGGGCTGTGGATAGTTCAGAAACATGCCTACCAATGACATCATCAGTAGGCAGGATTGGACAGACATTTCAACAAGATTTGCGATCTTATAATTAGCATATAAGGTTGAACATGGGTGAAGTGCACCTTGTGTGGTTAAATCCGAACAATCAAAAATACGTTTTTGTTGCTTGTTCCAAAGTGAGATATCTACCACACACATGCTACAGAACAAAAGAACACAACGTTCTCAGGGAACCAAAGCGAACACAGCGGTCACCATACAAGGGTGTTAAAGGTGGTGTAAGTGATTTCATTTATTTATTTGTATTATTTATTTTATTGTTATTTTTGTTATTATTATGTATTTATATTGGGAGGGACGTTAATAGCTCTGTATTCAGATATGAATGATTAATATAGAGTGTTTGTTCAGTAACAGGGATCTCCCTGTCTCTCCAGCACTTTGGTAAACAGAACATCAGGCCGGGATACGAATTTCATCCAATCAGATCCTGATACAGGATAAACAAGGAAGTGATGATACAATTAGCAGGGGGGGGGGGGGGGACCGTTAGTCCCCAAGGCTACCTGATTGGGTTAAATTGGCAGCACCAGAACATTTATTTTCTGTTTTTTAAAGAACTGGAGAGACAGGAAGACCCCTGTTACTGAACAAACACTCTATAGAGATGATTACTATCAGATTATAAAGCTTTCACTTTTAACAAAAACTTTTTTTGTTTTTGTTTTAACCAATAAACCAATAAATATCACGTACAGCACCTTTCTTACACTTGTACACTCTCAGAGGTAACCACTTAAACCCCATATGGTTGAGCGGAGTCCCTCAGGGCTGTATGCTAGTGTATTTTATGTTTTTGCTCTACATTAGATACCTTCGCAGAAAATAACCGATCGACAGGCTTGTCGATCTGCTATTCTCCTGCGAAGGTTTTCCCTCAGAATATGGATCCTGGGTTTAAGTGGTTAAATTAGCGTTTATATAGAGAAGGAGACGACCTCACAACCTCACAAGATGCCGGCCCCATCTGTGGCGCCATCTTGTGAGGTCCGCCGCTAGGACAACAACAACAACAACAACACGGTGCAACGTCCAACGTTATCTCTTTCTGGATTGTTTGTGATAATGCCAGGCGTTGGAGAAGTACCGCTGTGTGGAGCAAGAGACGGACATGCTGCTGTCCACCTTGTCAGCGCTGCAGGAGAAGGCTCAGCATCTGGAGTACAACCTGAGCGCCGAGACACGCATCAAACTGGACCTCTTCTCAGCCCTGGGGGACACCCGCAGACAGCTGGAGATCGAGCAAGGTGGTCCCCTCCCCCCTTAATCCCCCCCTCTCCCTCTCCCTCTCTCTCTCTCTCTCTCTTTAACCATCCCCTGGTGTGTTTGAAATTCTTCTTGTACATGGTCTTGAGTGCTTGTGACGTTTTGACTTTGTCAGTCAGTCTGTTTAGAGTCTTGACTTGACCATACAGGTATATGTGCCTATTCGGAATGCCCTATGTTCCTAATGTTTTGTTACACTGAGAATAACTCATTTTCTTCTTTGCGTCTCTCCTGCAGGTAAAGTGGTGAGGCAGGACAGGGAGATAGTGGAGATGAAGAAGAAGATCGCAGACGTCATGGCGGTCACTCCCGGCATGTCCTACATGACGCCACAGCCCCACGTGCCCCAGTATCTGACCAAGTTACTCAACTCTGAGCGCTACATGCTCAACCCACGGGCCCTCATGTACCAGTGTCTGAAGAAATAAGGATCAACCCACGTCGGACCCTCATGTACCATTGTCTGAAGAAATAAGGATCAACCCACGTCGGACCCTCATGTACCAGTGTCTGAAGAAATAAGGGATGCTGGTTTTTTGTGTTCGTAAAACCCTCTCGGACGGAAACCTCCTTGTGGAGACCACCTATGCGTGGCGGGGGGGGAATGGCGGATGGTTCCTGGATGATTATGTCACAGACTTGTAGGTTCTCAGAAATGGGGGTCCAGGGACCCTCAGGGTAACTTGAAGGGGGGTCCCGAATGGACCTTCACAGGTCTGTAACTCTGAGAGCGTGCAAATGGAACCAAACCATTTGGTTCCATTTGCACGCTCTCAGAGTTAAGGAGGTTGTGGTTGAAATGTTAAAGTTTGAGAAGCAGAATCACAGAATCGAATGCCTCCTGATTCTTGAATGACAACTTTGACGGACATCTACTTCCGACGGTGGGAGGTGGACACAACGAGTGTGGGGTCAGAAGTTGACAGATGACTCGATCTCATGAAGCCTCCACTTGGGGAAATGCCTTTTTTTTGTTAACGCATTTCTGGTGCTAAGCTGATATCAGATATACATAGAAATATTAAACATTGTACAACAAAAATTGATTGTTGGCATCAGTGTAGAATCTGTACCGTTGAAAGTTATTGGGGCTATTCGGTATACCTTAACTCACAATTAAAGTCAATTTTATGTTACAAAGTGGTGAAATTTATAATGATAATAATAAAGAATGTTTTTTAATATATTGAGCAATGAACATAAATGTTCATGTTTTAAAAAATGGATTTCTGGTATTGACTTCAGAATAATTAGTGGTGTGTTAAGAGTTGAGTGATAAAGGTGGATGAGAGAAGGGAGCTGTTTCTCTCTGGCATAAAACTATGTATTTATTGTAAACTGTGCGTTGCTATTCTGCAAACCTTGGCCCCGGGCTCTGAAACTATAGACCATTTGAACGAGGGAGAGGATCATTAGATTCATTTTGAATGTGTCTATAACTTAACCAATTTAACCCTGGCGTCCCTATTTTGCGCGTATCATTATGGGCACAATTTCTCAAGAAATGTCAGTATTTTCTTTTTAAATATCAAACTTTTTCAAAAATAGCTGATCTACAAGCTCACCATGTGACATCATAGTACAATTAAGTGTATATTAGAGCTTAAATGGTTCAAGTAAGTGTATTCCTTTTACTTAAGAAAAAATAAGTGTTAAATAGCTCTATATTCTGATAGTAATTGTTACGATAGAGTGTTTGTTCAGTAACAGGAGTCTCCCCATCTCTCCAGCTCTTTAGTAAACAAAAAAAATTGCCAATTGCCAGATGCCAATTTGTTCCAATCAATTTGATCCAATCAGGAGAGAGACCTCATGCAGGATACAGGATAAATAAATCAAATTGATGTAACTGAAAAAGTGGGCAGAACAATTGCAACTGGAACACTATTAAATTAAAGCTGTATAAATGATATTTGTGGGGTTCTCTCTTGTGATTGGATCAAATTGGCACTGTTACTGAACAAACACACTATATATAGAGTCTATAGCAATGATTTCTACTATAAAATATAGAGCTTAAACTTTTTAACAATGGACTTTTTGTTTTTATAAAATATATATATACACAACCCTATATACTTTGTTTACTGGGGTTCTTTTACTAATTTTGAATACAATACTTTTACTTGTAACAGAGTATTTCTATATTGGGGTATTGATACTTTTACTTAAGTAAAACATTTGAGTACTCCTTCCACCACTGCTATCTGGCATTGTGAGCTTGTAGATCTGCTATTTTCACTGGATAGGGACGCTGGGGTTCATGTGCTTGAGGCTGAGTTGTGAATAACATAATAGATCAGTTGTCCTCAACCTGTGGGTCGGGACCCCCAGGGGGGTCCCTACATGATTTTTTGGGGGGTCCCCAGATGACCGTGAAGTACTAGCAAAAGTAATTAACAAAATATACTATAAAAACTGGTCAAACATTGGCCAAATTGTCAAATAACATCAGAAAGAGGATTTAAAAAAAAATGCCGATCTACAAGCTCACAATGCCTCGCATTGGGAGGCGTTGTGAGCTTGTAGATCGGCTATGTTCACAATATTAATCTGTGGAACCGAGGCAAACTAAGTGTAATGCCTCAACTCCTACAATTCCAAGTGCTTGTCAGGGTGGGGTGTCCCCAGTTCAAATATGATTATTTTGGGGGGTCGCGACCTGAAAAGGTTGAGAACCACTGGCATAGATGAATGCTGTCGACCACTGACTAATGGCTGTGAGAATTGCTCTTGATTTGGATTCTTGTGCCTATACCGACATTACTTTCCCATTGGGAAGTAACACTAATTTAATGTGAAAGAGTAATGTGTTTGGATTGAAGTGCTACGTACCGTTTTTTGTAATCTTTTCTACTCACGTTGTAAAGACGAAAATTGAAAATCACCCTGTATTTGTTAATACAGTAGAAATGGATGTCAACCGTTTTGGTAGCTTTTCTTTCTCCTTTAGAGTGTTTCTAGGGTGTTTTATATGAAAACAGATTTTTTTAGTCTTGTTGTATTTTACTATACCGCTGTAATTTTGTACAGCAATGTGTTTGTCAGCATGGACAATGTGTTTTAATTAAATTGATATTTGAGCACAAATTGTGTCATATAAGGTTATGTATAATGAATTATACCTTGTATAAGGGCTACGGTTTCTTAAGATTTCGATCAAATAATTGATCATTTGAAAAAGGATGTTACTTTTTTTTTGCATAAACGATTTGAACAAATTCCGCCTGATTTTTTGCCTCAAACATTTTTTTGTGTGCGTTTCACGTTGCATCACCTTAAATATAATCGTAAAATATTCAGAACCTGCCTTAGAGCTGCAATCTGTAGATTGTCAAGGCAATCTGTATTGTGGTGCTCGGAAAATACAAGGACACAAAAATGAGACGGAGACAACAACTCAGCGCTTAAAGTATGAGAGATTTGAAAGTATTTGAATACTGGGGCCAATGTTGTTGCAATGGAACAGTCTGTCTGACTCCCAGAACAACATGGGGTTATATACCCAATGCAACAGAACAAATCAGCAAACAGGAACAGACAAGAATTTACAATGAGAGTAACAAGCCCACCCCTTTGACCATATCATTTTAATTGTCATATGATTTTTTTAAACGGAAACCATTCCAAATCTTATCTCCACAGCTGTTGGAGATAAGACGCTACAACTGTGCTGGTCAAGGCAAGCAGCAAATAGGGTGCCTACTTGTGGAGAGCGGATTATTTTTTGTGTACTAGTTGATTTAAATGTTCACATCTCAGATTTCTTCAACAAGATCCATGCCATCCCCGAGCAAACAGTGAATGTTGTTGCTGTCGGGTGTAAACCTTGTATGTTCAAAACCGTAACGTTTTAAATTCTATTTAAAGAACATTTTAAATAGTGAAAATAGCCGATCTGCAAGCTCACGACGCGTCACGTGTTGTGAGCTCGTAGATCTAGTTGCTTGTAGATCTATTTGCTGCAGCAAGTACTCGGACCACAGGTTCTGACATCATAGTACGCTGTATAATACAGTAGAAATTATGTATAAAACATAACCGTCTATGTCGGGTGGAAACCTTTGGAATGTCCAAAACTGTTACTTTTCAGGATTCAAATTCAAAAACAGCAAAAGTAGCAGATCTACAAGGTCAAAACGCGCCGCTTCGCACCTGCGTTTTGACCTTGCAGATCTGTTACTTTTGATGCTTTTGTGTGACAAAAAAAACACAAAGAGGTTTCTGCCCGATGGCAACGATATGTGAAGAGAATTGTGGAGGTGTTTCTCCTTGGCCTACTGGCAGTATATATGCATGAGAAATGTGTCGCTGACACAGATACAGCAGTACACACACAGGGGTGAAAACCTCCAGCCTAGTATTTCTAGAAAGGGGAATTCGGTGGAGAGCTCATATCTCCGCCAGGCCAGGTAGTCTAACAATATTGATGATGTCAGTCTTGCCCATATATGGAGTTCCACACAGTTCCAGACTTGGCTATGGCCTAGAACAGTGATTCTCAACCCTTTTCAATTCAAGGACCCCAGTTTGCCATGCATTAGACAACAGACCCCCCCCCCATTTGATGATCTTTATCTCTGGGACCCAAATCTACACGGTAAAATCCTCAGTGTTCATTTAACTCTGAGAGTTACAGACCCTTAAGGGTCCATTTGGTTCCTGAATATTAATCATTTAGCCAGGGGGCTCCTGGAGCCCCCTCAAGGACCCCCAGGGGTCCCCGGACCCCACGTTTAGAACCAATGGCCCAGAGAGGGACACTGGATCTGAGGTACATTCACGAAAGACAGAACAGTTCTTGACGGATTCGAAACCTGTTTGGGGATCAATTGACTTTCTTGGGCTGCTGGCAGCGTACTGTATGCTCAAGAAATCTGACTGTGATCGATTTAGTGGTTTGCAATATTGTCCGTGGACACAGACTCCGATAAAGACAGGGGCAAAAACAAAAGTAGGCCTAAATTCTCTTCCCTGCCTTCGGCTGGTGGAGACAAAATGGACGTAGACATATTGACGTAAGACATTGTCATTACTAGTGGACCCAGATGAAATTTGATGATTGATGATTTTTTTTAATTCCTTGCTTTATGGATTAATAAAAGATTTTCTACTTGAACTGAACAGAGCTCCCTTGGACCTTCTTTAAGTTCACCGCCTTATTTTCTCCACTGTGGTGCCTATATGGGTTCAGGAGGTTAATGTAAAACAAATAAAAGGTCCTATCATACCAAGATTTGGCGGCCCCCCTGCAGTAACGCTGAGGAACCCCTAGGGGTCCCGACCCCCTGTTGAAGAGCCATGCTTTACATATTAAATGCTGTGCAGCATGTGGGGTTTCTCATCTTGCGTGGCGTATAGCTTTGGTGGTGGCACTGGCACTGGCTTCACCTCCCTGATGGAGAGGCTCTCTGTTGATTACGGAAAGAAGTCTAAACTTGAGTTTGCCGTCCACCCAGCTCCCCAGGTGTCCACAGCACCCTGGAGCTTAAGGCCAATGGAAATGGTCGACTGAAAAAATGCTAGATTTGTTTTGTCCGAGTGCTTAAATGTTATCTGTGTTAGTTTTTCTAATCAATCTTATCAAGGTTATAGTTTATCCCACAGGAAATAATAAAACTGTGGCCTCAATGAGATTATATTGAAACAAACAATGATATGCCATCCAAGCCATGTTGTTGACTTCATCATACGTGATACATACATTTTTGGATTTGTTTTAAACGTTTCAAATAGAAATGTGGTACTTTTGACTCCACTACATTTCTACAAAGGGACTCTTGTGACCCAACTTACATTATGAATTAACCACTTAAGCCTTATTTCAAATATAGTGAAAATACCTGAACTACAAGCTCACAACATGTCACATCGTGACATGCATACCTTAAGGCAGTGGGTCTCAAGGGGAGGGGGGGGGGCATTTGTAGAATCTGCCTCAGGTCTTAATGAATTAAATCTGACAGGAGCCAGGTCAGTGGAACCCCCCTTTTAGCGTGGTTGTGAACATCACTGACTTTAGTAAGATAATTACTAAGGTACTTTGGAGCTACATTACTCAACATCCTACTGTACTGTATATGTACCATGCACATCTTGATTTGGGTTTTACTCTTTCATCTACTCTGAACCATTTCAGGCTGTCAAAGCATGCTTTTTGCTGGGATGAGGAGGTGAGTGTTGGGCAGTGTTGGGCAGTAACGAGTTACTTTTAATATATTACTGTAATATTATAATTTTACCCAGTAATGAGTAGTGTAAGGTATTACTCAGAATCAGTTTTATTGTCACATCACAATGGTCATTATAAGTTGGCACCGTCAGAGAGGGGACTTTTGGTCCACTGCCACCACTTCCAGTGCTCTCAGATAAGCTGGCTTGCTTCCGTTGCATAAAACAAACGTCTCGAGTGGGAGAGTAAATATTGGCATCACAGATCACATTGTACACACAAGATTTATCAACCTCAGGTTTGGTGTTATAGGAGAGCATTGAACATACCTCAAACGGCCCCTGTAAAAAGTGAAACTTATTCATTACTGTGTGTGTACTATATGGACATAAAAAAAACGAAACATAAGAAAAATTGTTTTATATCTCAGACACTCTCTGATCATATATAATGTTTAATATTTGATGTTGTTCTGACCCACATTGCAGTGGTAACTTACAGTTCACCAACCCTTACAAGTCTGGACCATCTTGTGGTGACTGTCCTGTGACGACAAGCTGTGCAGTAAGTTTTACCACACAGTGGATTGTTTGATTGATTGATTGAATACTTCAGTCAGAAATGTAAACAGCACATGATGGTACAGTCAGACATTAAGGCTAAAAGGACAACACCAAAAAGTCCTGGGGACTTGTTTCCATTGTGGTCCTATGTATTCAATTCATCAACATAGCATACAAAATAACACACTAATGCATGTCAACTATGGGAAATTGCATTTACGTCTCCTTGTGGTCTCCTGATAGATGGGACCCAAGTCATACACAATGTATTATGAATGAACCTCTCTCTCTCTCTCTCTCTCTCTCTCTCTCTCTCTCTCTCTCTCCCTCTCTCTCTCTCTCTCTCTCTCCCTCTCTCCCTCTCTCTCTCTCTTTCTCAGCCAACCCATGTCCCTATCGTGACCTTGTACGTCATCAACTGTCCTGACCTGACCAAACAGTGGGCCTGCACCTGCAGCAACCCAATGGTCGCAGGCCGGTGCCCCGCCTCCTGCAAATGCACCACTGAGATCGTCTAAACGCCCGTCGTCCACATGTCCCGCCCACTGAATGACCAGCCGACTGCAAAGACGCATCACAAGAAACATGATCATACTGTATTATGCGTAATACTCTATCGATGGCCAAAACGCAAAACCTCCTATCTGAAAAATTAACATTGTTGGGAAAATGAAAAAGAAAACTACAAAATGTTGTATCTTTTTTGCACAATGTTATTTTTTTATGATACCCATCACATAATTCACCATTTCTGGATTTCTGGACTATATTACAATATTATATGTTAATTACACTGATCTCATATTGCAAATGCAGATAGGAGGTTTTTCCCCACTTTTCCTGGATAATTCTGCAGCTTTTGCACTGTGATGTTAAGTGATTGCATAACTAAATAATGATAAATAGTACAAGCTGTAAATACATACATTTACAGCTGCAAACAGTTGCATCAGTGGTGTGGTCTAGGTTTGTTTTCTGAGGTATACAATAATCATTCCCTGCACGAGATGCGCGTGGTCGTGGGTATACGCTAGCGCATTTTCAATGGATGAAATGGTTAGTAGACTGTATACGCTTTTTTCCAAAAACAACAACAATTAGGTGGACTACAAAACAACTGGCCCAGGCACCCCTCGACATAATCCCCCCTATACCCTCAACTCCACAACCTGAAATACCCCCCCACTCCCACAACCCCCATTCCCCCCAACCAGCACAAACCCCCCCCAAACCCCACCCACCCAAACCCTCATGCCCTCCAACTCCCCTAACTCATACAACTGGATCACCAACCTTGTATCCGGTGTGGATAGTGGAATAGTATGTAAGATCATTGAATGTCTTAAAGAGCCTATAAGCAAGGAGGAAAGACGGATGCCTTGACCCTAGAATCACCACAGCCAGGGAGGAGATGAGAGCAGCACACAGGGACTTTGTCGCTGACCAAAAAGGAGAGGGTCTGAGGGAGGAATATAAGCGGAGGAAGGAGGAGCTATATCAAGTGTGTGCAACTGGAACAACAGGAGCTGACCCAAAAGATCAGGGACATTAAAGAGGTGCATGTTAACCAGAAACATGGCAAGAGCTGGAAGCTCATCAATGACATTTCTGGCAGAAGCTCGTCTCAGACTTCCAAGATCTGGGGAGAAAGCGCAGAGGAACGAGTTGAAACATGCTACCAGCACTTCAAAACACCCCTAGGAAATCCTCCTTCAAACGAAAAAGAGGATGATCCGATGCTCCTGTCTTCCATGACCTTCCCAAACCAGACGGTTCACCATGGATGAGTACCAGAGGGCCAAGGCTACTATCAAGTGAGGCAAGACCTGCGGGGAAGATGGAGTGACAGCAGAGGTTCTGATGTAAGTGCCCATAGACGAGGTGGTGTTGGATTTTATCAAGCACACACGTCTAGCAAGCTGCCGAAGCTGTGGAGCAAAATGATCATCGATCCAGTACCAAAGTCAGGCGAACTCACCAAGGCATTAGCCTGAGCTCACAAGTTGCCAAGACGGCTAACAGGAAGATCCTCAACCGTCTTAGACCCATCTTAGACCCTGTAATGAGAAACTCGGGCAGATACTGGTGCTGAGGAGGATACTGGAAGGAGTAAGGAGCGGAATCTTTCAGTGGTGATCACCTTCATGACTTCCAAAAGGCTTTTGGCACCATCCACCGGGGGAATCTGATGAACATTCTCCGGGCCTATGGAGTTCCTGAGAAGATGGTTCAGATGATGGAGACAAGCTACTCGAGGCAGTCCAGGACTTCTAATAACCTGGGCCTGGACTGCTTCAATGGAACAGGACCTGAAGGTCCGGGGGGCACTTGACTGGAATGCCTTGCATGGGATGAGGAGAGTGTGGAAATCAGACATGGGAGAAGACCTCAAGAGGCGGCTGTTCGTATAGCTACAGTGGAGTCAGTACTGCTGTATGGGGCTGCGACATGGACCGTCACAGCACAACAGGAAAGGGCCTTGGATGGAGTCTACACAAGAATGCTATGAATGGCACTAGGAGTCACATGGACGGACCACATCAGAAATGTGGTCCTCTACAGGAACCTACCATGGGTCACAGACAAAGTCAGAGAGAGAAGGATGAGGCAGGGCACTGCTTCAGGGACCCATAACTAGTGGCAAGCAAACTAACACTATGAGAGCCAACCTAGGGCAAAGCCATGCAGGAGAGACAAGAAGTGCACCACCTACGTAGATGCACTTCGGCGTAACAGCTTAGCCAACAATACTGTAGAGCTCAAGACCCTGATGCTAGATAGGAGAGTGTGGAGGGCAGCGATTCAGTAGTCCCAAGTTGGTGCTGGCTAGACCACACTTACACATCGCATCGCAAAGACCCTATTCTATATGATCCGGCCTAACTGACCCATGCCCCCCTCAACATAATCCCCCCCATACCCTCTACCCCCAACTCCACCACCTGCAATACTCCCCCACTCCCACAACCCCCCCCCCCCCCCCAACTGCCAGCCCACACCTCTCCACCTCCATAACTCAAAACCCCATCCCACTTCAGGGGTCCCGAGTTGGTGTTGGCTAGATCACACTCTCGCATCGCAAAGACCCTATCCTGTGTGATCCGGCCTAACTGGCCTATGCCCCCCTCAACATAATCCCCCCCATACCCTATACCCACCAACTCCACCTACTGCAATACTCCCCCACTCCCACACCCCCCCCCCCCCCAACTGCCAGCCCACACCTCTCCACTTCCCTAACTCAAAACCCCATCCCACTTCAGGAGTCCTGAGTTGGTGTTGGCTAGACCACACTTTCGCATCACAAAGACCCTATCCTGTATGATCCGGCCTAACTGGCCTATGCCCCCCTCAACATAATCCCCCCCATACCCTCTACCCCCCCAACTCCCCCACCTGCAATACTCCCCCACTCCCACAACCCCCCCCCCCAACTGCCAGCCCACACCTCTCCACCTCCCTAACTCAAAACCCCATCCCACTTAAGGAGTCCTGAGTTGGTGTTGGCTAGAACACACTTTCGCATCACAAAGACCCTATCCTGTATGATCCGGCCTAACTGGCCTATGCCCCCTCAACATAATCCCCCCCATACCCTCTACCCCCCAACTCCACCACCTGCAATACTCCCCCACTCCCACAAACCCCATACCCCCCAACTGCCAGCCCACACCTCACAACCCCCATAACTCAAAACCCCATCCCACCCCATACCCTCATACCCCCAAATCCCACCCAACCCATTACCCCCACTCCAAGAACCCCCGGTCCACATGCCCCCAACCAGCACACCACAACCCCCAAACTCCACCCACCCAAGCCCTCATGCACCCCCACTCCATAACCCCCCAACCGCCACCCCACACCTCCCACACCCCATAACTCCAAACCCCATCCCACACCCATACCCTCATACCCCCAACCGACACAACACAATATTCTCACAGGGTTGTTGGCTGCCACGGTGTTCACGTGTGATTTTGATCTGCATTTAATAAAAAATCACGACATGGACGTTCACATCTAAGCAGCAATGACAACCTCTAACCACAAGTTCAAAATGTTCAATGCCAAAACCTCCTATCTATACCTAAAAATGACCTCCTATCTACATAGATGCACATAGGAGGTTTTTACCTAGAAATAGTTAGGCTTACAAACAAACATTATTTTTGTTAAATAATGCTTTTTTTATGCTCATTTTGAGATCAAGACATTCTACAGTACTGTATCAAGTATTACCATTACATTTTTTTATCAACTCACACTCTTGGTGTGATAAAAGTGTCACCACCTGACACTAATCATTAGCAATCAACAAGGCAATGCAATTAACTTGACAGAGTTACTAACAAATACTTAACTAGTAAGGGGGGAAAACACTTTTTTATTTTGAAAATAATAGATGACTACAAACTGAAAGACATTTAGACGGTCTACATAACATAGAATTCCCAAGTTTCAGCTCTGTCTGCTGCTCAACTAGTTCTGGTGCAGATAAGAGGTTTTGCGCTTCAACATTTTAGCACTAATTGGCACTGAACAAGATAGGAGGTTTTAGTCAAATGACTTTTTCTGACAAAATGAGGGGCGGGACTATCTTGCAGACAGACTGAGCATGTGCAGCATAGCCTATAGTCCTCATCCACAGTGAAATCCGAAAATCATGAAATTTGCACATAGGAGGTTTTGCATTTTGGCCATCGCTATGTATATCCAATGGAAATATCACTCCTCTGTGCTTTCAGAAAATAAAGCAACATTTATAAATGATGATACAAATATTTGTATTCTGTCTGACGTAGGCAGATTTTTTTTTCTTCCATGGGCTCAACCTCAGCTGTGCTCAGCTCATCCCACAAATGCATGTTTCTTACAAATGGAGCACCATTAAAAAAGTAAATAGGATTTCCAACGGTATAAAAGTTATTGCCAAGAAGCATTGCTACAATGGAGAACAAAGAAATAATCTGCCAAACACACATTTCTGAACAAAACGTTTGGAAATCTGAAATTTAATAATATGATTAAATTGATTAACCTGTATATCGTATTATGTCCATCAGTGTTTGAGACAACTTACTGCCATCCAATATTCATGTTCTTGAATGAATTAAAATGAATTAAGTATAGATGATTCTATAGAATATCAGGTACATTGTGTGTGTGTGTGTGCGTGTGCGTGTGCATGTGCGTGTGCGTGTGTGTGTGTGTGTGTGTGTGTGTGTCACACAGTGTGTAAACAGGGAATAGACAAGAAACCAAACAAAACTATAAAAAGTGCTCCTCGGAGCACAGGTCTCCGCCAGGTCAGGTAGGTTATTGTGGCCACCTGGTGGCGCTATAATAGGCCAATGTGAAAAGGGTGCCATTTCTTCTTCGGGCTAGTGGGAATGTGTGTGCATTCATGATTTGAGGCATTTTGTTGCAAAAATTTGTTTTGGTAAATTAGACCTGCTGGTGGCGCTATAACAGGCCAATGTGAAAAGGGTGGCATTTCTTCCTCGGCCTAGTGGGAATGTGCGTGCAAGTTTTCACGGAAATCGCACGCTGTGTTCATGATGTGAGACATCGCTCCTGTCCGTCCGTCTGTCCGTCCGTCCGTCCGTCCTTCCGTGTGTGTGTGTGTGTGTGTGTGTGTGTGTGTGTGTGTGTGTGTGTGTGTGTGTGTGTGTGTGTGTGTGTGTGTGTGTGTGTGTGTGTGTGTGTGTCTGTAAACAGCTAATATCCGGCACTATTGGACCGATCTGTGTGGAACTTTGCACGCACACTCCCAGTAGGCCAAGGCAGAAGCTCCAGCCCAAATATTTCAAATCGGCCTCATGAAGGTGCTTCACGTTTTGGCCTAAGTCTTGAACCGCAAGTCTTTCCCTGTATCCCTTGGATCACGACGCAACTCCCCATAAAAGCCACGCCCACTTCTGCCTGTCAAGATCTTCCACCATGTTGCGTTTTCTTCAAAACACACTTTTTGTTACTACAACAGTCAGATTTTGTCCAAAACTCACACAAATCGTCACACATTATCTCAGGAGTCACATTTTTCATATTCCATTCCAATTGGCTATGATGGATATAGGCAACCCAGCCTGGCGGAGACCTGCGGACCAAGGAGCGAGCGTTACTGGTTGGTGTTGCAGACATTTCCGTCCAAACCTTCATCATCTGAACTAGATTATATAAAATGAGAGCTTGTCTCTTCATCCCAACTAAACTTCAAGTTTATTGTCAACATCACTCATTTACAGGTGTGAAAGAGTGGGTGAAATTAGTATTTCACTTCTTTTTTACCCCCCGTCATATAACAACAACAAAAAATGTATTAACCACTTCAACCCCAGCATCCGTATTCTGGGGAATTTTGCAGGAAGATAGCAGATCGACATGTCGACCAGCTATTTTTATCTAAGAATAAATGTAAAGCGAAAAACGACACAGAGACACAAAGCTCTGAGGGACTCCAGTCAACAACACGTGGGGTTTAAGTGGTTATGGTGAACCAAAAATGAACCGTTTCTAAACTCTGCCTGTGAAAGAACCTTTCCATAATATTTTTCAAGGACATCTTGACAGGTGCCATGTTGATAGAGCCCTATCTACAGTGTGTCCTTCACTTTGACACATACTGTACCTTAGTTCACGTGTCAGTCAACAGCACAGCCCAGGAGGGTACAGAACAGTATATATATAGGTGTCAGGACTCAGGACACAGTATACTGGATAGCACCATGTACACGCTTACCTTCCTGTTGGCCTGGGCTCTGCTCGCCGTGAGGGTGCCTGCCACCCCCGTGGCAGAGGACAACGTAAGTAATGACGACTATTATAGGGACATGGGACGTTAATCGTTCACAATCGTATCGAAGAGATTTAAATTTATCGTGAAATTGTCCCCCCGTCATACACTGGGATCAATTCATTTTTGCCGAGCTTCATTATCCGGTATCCGGTAAACCCTTATGATCAGTAAAACAGACTCTGTAAAGAGTGCATTTTCTGTGCTCTTTTCCCGCTCTAAACCAAATCGCTTTGCCAAAAATAGCCCAGAATATGGATGCTGCAGTTCAAGTGGTTAATAAAAGTCTTTTAGGCATATTTTGATCAGTGCGATAATATTGCTAATTTAATTATTCTTTTTGCCACAGTAATCGTGACATGAAACGTTTAAATCGTCCCATGCCTAATGACAACTCCATTGTTATCTGCATCCTGCAAAGTGTTTGCTGTAAAGCAGAGTAGAGTCCGATTGATATAGCAGTCTTGCCGATAATATTATTTCAATTTCAACAATCGGCATCTGCTATGCAGCTGATGTGTCCCAATATTTAACCACTTCAATGATGACTCATTTTGGTACAAATGTTCTCAAAAGTTTCCAAAATGTTTCAAAATCAGCCAAGCTACAATTAAGCTCAAGAGCTTGTTTGTTGCTCTGGTATATTATTTTATTTTTTTACATTTTTGAATAGGGATTAAGTGGCTAAATGGAATAAAGTTGACATGTTCATTTATATCTATCAAAAAGTTTTTATTTTTTTTCTCAAATAGAAATTTTTATGAAATCGTATATACTATACCAAAGAGACTTACTTATTCATGACATGGTATATTTTATGTTTCCACGTGATGATGCTAGCATTTCTAATGAACATTGAGTGTTTCCCTTTCAGACATTATGTCAAAAATCGATGTTTTGAATTCATGCACTTTTATTAATGAACCTTTCTTCTCTATCTCATCTCTCAACGCTGCACCTGCAGGAGGGTGAGTGTGTCCCATTATTTAAAAGTCATTGCAATAGTAAAAGTAGTTTATCAGAATTTCACTCAATCTTTTCTGTCTTTTTGGTCTATTTGTGTCCAGGTCTTATGCTGACCTCCATGTCAGACCAGAATGACATTGTGAACAAACACAACACTCTGAGGAGAGGTGTGCAGCCTACCGCCAGTAACATGCTGAAGATGGTAAGACACTCCATATACAGTAATGTATTCCATTCAATTCAATCGGTATTTCAGACTCTCCAGTATGTCCATAGAGTACAAAATACAAGACACAATATTAAAAATATATATACAATCCAGTGCCTCGTACCAGCCAATCCATATAAGCTCACAAGTGCTGTGAATTGAATATTTTTTCAAACATAACAACACAAATCTTCGTTGATGGGGGGCACAAAATATTTTCAGATGGGGGTCTGCGGTCCTTGACGTGAACAAGTTTGAGAACCACTGATACATTATGGTCATAAACAGTGTACAGATCTAACATCCTGTCCTCTCAATCTCACAGAGTTGGAACAATGAAGCTGCTGCCAACGCTCAGAAATGGGCCAACGGCTGCTCCATGAACCACAGCCCCCCCAGCCAGAGGACCATCAGCAGTAAGACCTCTTTAAATGAGTACTATCACGTCTGTCCTTTTTGGAAAGAAACACGCTAATGCGAAAGGAGCAGCACAAACGTCAAACGTTCAAACGTATCTTCATATAATCGGTCCTCACTAATGCACATTATAATATGGCACCATTTCTGACTACTCACTCTGTGTCTCATTGTGGGCTGTAGACACTGGCACGGGGTTAATGCGGGTTAATGTATATACATAGTAGTGTCTGAAAAAAACCCTCAAATATCTAAATACTACTAATACAGGGGGCACGGTGGCGCAGTCGGTAGCGCTGTCGCCTCACAGCTAGAAGGTCCTGGGTTCGATTCCTGCAGGGGAAGCTGTGGGCGCTGGGGGCGTGTTCTCTCCTCCGCGTCATCAGTGCCCATAGGGCATCGCAGTTGCGGCCACTTCCGGGTTCCACTGCAAAATACTCAATGCATTTTTCCCATTGACATTTCCAAAAATATTGATATCAATTATTTTAAGCCTAGAATCAAGCCATCCAGGGTCCTGGTGAATCATGACCATAAAACGTTTGATTCTGTGATTATTTTTTTTTGAAAACGGCAAAACAAAGGGTATTTATTAAATATAGTATATCATATAATTAAATATAAAATAAAATAAATCACAGAAAAAAATGTTTTATGGTCATGATTCACCAGGACCCTGGATGGCTTGATTCTAGGCTTAAATTAATTGATATAAATATTTTTGGAAATGTCAATGGGAAAAATGCATTGAGTATTTTGAAGTGGAACCAGGAAGTGGGCGGGAACTGCGATGCTCTATACCCTAGGTGGGGTTGGTGAAAGGGCCTTTCTGTGTGGAGTTTGCATGTTCTCCCCGTGTCTCCTAGGGTAGGTACCCTCACAAAAACATGCAGTAATCCTGGTCTCTATACTGCCTCCCCCTGGTCAGCCGGGGCGCCTGATGGAGGGGAAAGGAACTGGTTGGAATAACGTGTTCCTTCCACGCGCTACGTCCAACCAGGGAAACTCTCCCCTGTCAGGTGACAAGAAGGTCAGTTGGCTCTCATGCATTGAAGGAGGCATGAGCTCGGCCCTGGCCTCCCTAGGCTGGCAGAGGGAAGGTAGTGCCCATGATTACATAGACAATTGGCACTGGGTGTAAAAAATGGGGTTACAAAATTGTGGGATAAAAATTTTAAGTACAAAAAAAAAATCTAAATACTGAATAAAGCAACTTAAAAACTGTCTGGGGTGAAACACAAAAACCTGAGTATAGACGTTCAAATTAGCCCAAACTTGTTTGAAAGTGAAATATCCCTTTAAGTGCTCCTCCCTTCATGCAAGCGTGTTACTTGTCAAAAAGGACAGACTTGCAAGCTTAACAACGCGTTGATAAGCTTGTAGATCTGTTATTTTTGGTCATTCTATGGACTATATACATGCACAAGTCAGACACACTGCCACTACATCAGATAAGCTGCCTTCTGTTTGATAAAAAGTTCTCGAGTGGGGGAGCAAATATTGGCATCACAGATTTATCAAAGGTTATTTAATTTGGGATATGAGGCCACTGAAAACCCCCTCCTTCTCACAAACGAGCTGATAAGCATGTAGGTCGGTTGTTTTTGGCAAGCGACACTGTTGTACTACGGAGGATAAAGTCTCGAGTGGGACACACTGCCACTACATCAGTGTTCTCAGATAAGCTGGCCTGTACGTGGCTTCCGTTACATTAATAAACGTCTTGAGTGGGAGGTATTGGCATCACAAATCACATTGTACACACAGTCTATCAACCTCAGTTTAACTTGTGATATAGGAGAGCATTGAACATGCCCTCCTTTTAAAGGACAACTTTGTTTTTCACAACCAATGTTTATGTTTTAGCTTCAAATTAAAGTTTTTACAGTGGGCGGGGGCATTCAGGCAGGTGGCTCTTTTTTTTTTACACAATAACCTGGCGATTTCTTTGTAATTATTTACAGTAGCTCTTCTAGCCCCCAATAACTCACATCTGGCCATCAAAGACCACGGGACCTTTAAAAAAAGACATATTTAGCCACCTGCCCAAATGCCCCCGCCCACTGTAAAAAAGATTGCGAAAATTGCTAAAACTATAGAAAGCAGTAAATGAAAATATATTAACACTCATCTTGTATTTACTTTAATTACACGCTAAAACATAAACCGTGGTTGTAAAAAAACAAAGTTGTCCTTTCACTAACTACTAGTACTGTAGCAGTTAGCAGAGGCGAGGCTATGACGCTGTGATATCAGTCATCTCCATATTTGGGCATACTGAAAGACAGACAGACACACAAACATGCAGAGATTCCTGAGATAGATAGATAGATAGATAGATAGATAGATAGATAGATAGATAGATAGATAGATAGATAGATAGATAGATAGATAGATAGAAAGATAGAAAGATAGATAGATAGATAGATAGATAGATAGATAGATAGATAGATAGATAGATAGAAAGATAGATAGATAGATCCAATCCACTTTATTTGTATAGCACATTTCACAACCAGGGTTTACAAAGTGCTGTACAGAAAATCATGCAAAATACACAGTTAAAATACCCTCCACCATATTTTACACCTATGTTTTATACATTTTTAAATATTCACTGAGCGGCTGGTCACATGAAGACTCTCTCTCTCTCTCTCTCTCTCTCTCTCTCTCTCTCTCTCTCTCTCTCTCTCTCTCTCTCTCTCTCTCTCTCTCTCTCTCTCTCTCTCTCTCTCTCTCTCTGTGTAGCCAGTGGATGTGGTGAGAACCTGTACATGGCCAGTTATAAGAACACATGGGACGGTGCCATCCAGTCCTGGTACGATGAGGTGAATGACTATCGCTACGGTGTGGGAGCTGTCAATGGAGCAATGATCGGACACTACACACAGGTACACACTCTGACACTACACACAGGTACACACACTGACACTACACACAGGTAGTCTACACACAGTATATTTGCACTTTTGCACATGTTGGTAAATCCATGCCTCTGCTTTTGATATCCCACTCTGGTCATTCCGTTTTCATGTCCGGTGGGGATACGTCAGTGGCGTGCACAGACATTTTGAGGGGCAGGTGCTCAAGTAAAAGAAAAAAGGGCACCTTGCACGGCGCGCGGAACCGCCGGCTGCCTTAGTAGTGTGAGATTTATAGAAGAAAATTGCAACGCACATTTTGGGGAATTGTTAATATATTAGAAGCTTTTAATCCAGAATTGATCGATGTCACCATGGGCTACATACTGTAAACCAGGGGTCTTCAACGTTTTCAGGCCAAGGACCCCCTAGCTGAGAGAGAGATGAAGCAGGGACCCCTCTATATTGTATAAAATTGTGTTTAAGATTATACTTTTTTTTGTTTACTTGGTCTGCTCTTTTTTCCCTCTACACCTATACCTTTTTGCCAAAAATAGCCGATCTACAAGCTCACAACGCCTCGCAGCGCGAGGCGTTGTGAGCTTGTAGATCTGCTATTTTTGGCTAAAGTTCTCCTCAGAAAAGGGATGCTAGGTTTCGAGTGGTTATGGTAAAAAGAAAAATCATATCACATAAAGATTTGGCGGACCCCCTGTAGTAACTCTGAGGAAGACCCATGCAGTAAACTGAAGAAAAAAAAATATATATATATTTTATTTTTTCAAAAGGGCACTTCTGGTCAAGAGGGCAAAGGGCAGGTGCTCTAGCACCACCTAGAGTCTATCTGTGCACGTCCCTGGGATACGTATTATCCCTGCTTATTACACGGCTTGGTTGAATGCTTGATTCTGATTGGTCAATCGCTGAATTCAGCGGTGTGTTATTTCTGGATAATGACCGATGAGCTCTAGAACAGACCGCTGTCTAATCAAAGGCTCAGAGCACCTGCTCATATCAAATCTCTATACTGCCGGGGCAGAATAGAGACCAGGATTACTGCATGTTTTTTGTGAGGGTACCTAAACACTGAGTTGATGTGGTGTTGTGTGTGTTGCGTGTACACAGTTGGTGTGGTACCGCTCCAACCAGATCGGATGTGCTATGGCCTACTGCCCCAACGCCGCCTACAAATACTTCTATGTGTGTCAGTATTGCCCACCGTAAGTACAAATACGTCTACATGTCTAACATTTTTATGGGTCGCGAGGAAATATCCCCCTTTTTTCCCCCGTTATATTATGTATTATTTCAAAGAATAAAGTTTTAAAAAAAGACACAACTTTTCATCAATCAAAAACTATTCCAACATTTTCCAAAAGTATTTCATAAATAAAATCTAAAAATCCAATAATTTCTATAAATGAAAACAAAAAAGTGAAAATAGCAGATCTACAAGCTCACAACACAGCATGAAGCGACTTGTTGTGAGCTTGTAGATCTGCTATTTTCATTAGTTTTGGTCCCGGCCAAACGTCTAATTTCTCTTTTGGGTCTTGAGCTAAAAAGTTTGGGAACCACTGCTCTGCACCATTGCACTGGACACACCCCCATGGCGCAAGTTAAGACCATGTGCCATGGCGCAAAGTTCCACAGTTAAAATAGAACCCAGAAGACTTTACTGTGTAGATTAAAGATCCACAGTTAAAATAGAGCCCAGAGGACTTTACTGTGTAGATTAAGGTCACATAGATACACATGGAATCAAATGGATGTCTGTGGCCTGATGCATGTTAAGATGTTTGAGAGTCACTATAGCATCACAACACAACTAAAGACTTATTTGATGTGTTTTATAACTGACAACGTCAGAATCACCTTCAGGAGGCTGCAATTCCAAACTGGCCCCTGTCAAAGTCTAAACCTACCCCCCCCCTCCCCTCCTCCTAAAACTGTCTATTGTACATATTTCTTGTTTTTCATACCAGTAACCTGTAAGTTGATTGTATGACGTTCTGCATAGTAGTGTATATTTGTATGTCTTCTTAAATGTCATCATGATTTGAGTGCACAGGGATCTCATTTTAAATAAGCCAAGTGCTTTTATGAGCGATCCAGTTTAGAGGACCTTGTATTGTGAATTGTACTTCCATGTACTGTTTCCATGTCTTTCTAAATAAAGTATTCAATCAATCAATCAATCAAACAAACAAACAAACAACAGTAATGGTAGAAGGCCATTCCATATGAGTGACCTGATATGACGTTGAGAAAAACCACACTCACCACTTTAAAATGCATTTGGGCAAGGGTTCTCAAAGTGGGTTCCAGGGGCTTGAGCCGAGTGGGTTCCAAAATGGACGGTGTGCAAATGAGAGTGTACAAATGGAATGGTTCCTTTTGTACACTCTCAGAGTTATGGGGGATTCTTGAAATTCATTGCATTGCAATGTATAGGTCAACGGTACTGTAGATCCATGTGGAAACATCTACAGTACCTAGGGTTGCTGAAAAATTTATTATTCATTAATGTTTGTAGGTGGACATGCAATGAGAAAGCATGTCTCAGACACTCTCAGATCATATATAGTGTTTAATATTTGATGTTCTGTCACATATTGCAGTGGTAACTACCAGTACACCCACCCCTACAAGTCTGGATCATCTTGTGGTGACTGTCCCAACGCCTGTGACAACAAGCTGTGCAGTAAGTGACCATAACATTTCTGCCACACAGCGGATTGTACTGTGAAGGTGTGATGTGCAGTGGTGGACAGTAGTGATGTACGGTCCGACCCATAACCCGCGGGTCAACCCGCGGCGCGGGCGGACGAGTAAAGATTTCAGAGGCAATTATGCGGGCTGCGGGTGTTGCGGGTCAACGCCACTCTCACACGCAAAAAAAATATTTAAAAAATCACATGCTCTTGTTTTGTCTTTATTCCTAATAAGAACAAGAATAAGAATAATAACAATAAAACAGTTTGAATACACTTGGGGTACATACTTATACTTTTTTTCCCACCGCAGGGCGGGTTGAGTCATAGATTTATATATGGGTTTGCGGGTTGAGTTCCATGGCGGGTTGGGCGGGGCGGGTTATGAAAAAACCCGACCCGTACATCTAGGAAGGGACCCCCGGGACCCAACCATAAATACCCTATGAATTAACCACTTATAAGAGTTGCAATGCCATGTATATCGACTTTTCAGGTCGGGATACCAATTTTATCCAATCAGGAGAGAGAACTGATACGGGATACAGGATAAACGAGTGAAATTGGAAATGATGCCTCAAAGAAATTAGCAGACAAAAGACTGATACATGAGTACTCTCTCCTGATGGTTTGAACATTTGCAACCCACCTGAAAATGTATTTTCAATCTATTTATTAATGAGCTGGAGAGACAGGGGGACCCTTGTTATTGAACAAACACTCTACAGCAATGATTACTATCCGAGTATAGTTCTTTTACTTTAACCTTTTAACAAAGAACTTTTTGTTTTGACCAAAGCAAACATCACTTATAACCTTTAAGTAGGGGTTTTACTGAGAGGTTTGAACAATAATTCAGGAGAAGTTGAGAAATAAATAATAACTTATTGATATTTCACTCCACACCGTCATCAACTCAATGACACCTGAACTGTTGTCTCTCTTTCTCTGTCTCATTCACTCTCTCACTGTCTTCTCTTGGCCTGTGTCTGTCTGTCTGTCTGTCTGTCTGTCTGTCTGTCTGTCTGTCTGTCTGTCTGTCTGTCTGTCTGTCTGTCTGTCTGTGTCTCTCTCAGCCAACCCATGTCCCTATGCTGACCAGTACAGCAACTGTCCTGACCTGAAGCAGCAGTGGGGGTGCAGCAACGCCAACGTCAAGGACTGGTGCCCCGCCTCCTGCAAATGCACCAATGAGATCATCTAAACGCCCATCCACATGTCCCGCCTCCTGCAAATGCACCAATGAGATCATCTAGACGCGTGTCTACATGTCCCTCCTCCCGCAATTGAAAATAAAGCAGCATTTATAAATCACAATACTGATTTTCTCTCTTTCTGTTTCTGCCTGTTTTTGACATGTTTAAGTTCAGACCATTTTTGTACAAGGTAAGCAAGCCCAGTACTTGAGTAAATACTCCTGGTCATATATTACTTAACTACAAGGGAATGTTGCTCAGTCACATTTTGATTATCTGGGGGCTCACTTGCAGTACCCTCACGGCCCCACCAGTGGGCGCCGGCAACCACCGTTATAAGGTTCTTCTTATAAGGTCACCAGCATGATGGCCCAAGGCAAGTGTAATGTCACATCATTATGACATAATCGTCTCTGTCGGGTGGAAACCCCATATTATGTCCAAAACTGTTTGTTCCTTTTCAGGATTCAAATTCAAAAACAGCAAAAGTAACAGATCGCTGTGTTTCGAGCTTGTAGATCTGCTACTTTTGATACTTTTGCTGCTGTTGTCTGATCAGGTACACAAAAAATTAAGATTTCTTACCCGACAGCAACAATATAAAATATCAACTAAAATAATTGGCCATAATTGGCCCAGAGAATGTGTTTGTTTGTGCAGCATTATGAGACAATGCCTGGAGCCATGCTTGTGTTTGTTTTCTTCATTAAACAGGTTTAAATGGAGAGGTTAGATGAGGACAGTGGTGGAAAGTAACTAAGTACATGTACTCAAGTCCTGTACGTTAGTAAAATTTGGAGGTATTTTTTACTTCACTGGAGTGCGTCAAATGTTCAATAATTTTACTTCTGCTCCACTTCATCTCAAAGGCAAATGTTGTACTTTTACTCCACAATAACTATTTGAAAACTTTAGTTACTAGTTACTTTGAAGCGGTTTTACAGACCTATATATACTTTGACAATTTGCACATATACGATCTACAAGCTCACAGCGCATCACTTTGCGATGCGTTGTGAGCTTGTAGATCTGCTATTTTCAAAAGATTTTTATACATTCGAAAACTTGTGAAATGGGACCTTCTGAGTACTTTTACTTTTGGCACTTTAAGTACAGTACATTTTGATGCCAACACTTTTGTACTTTTACTCAAGTACATTTTTGAATACCGAACTTATACTTGTAACATACTATTTCTACATTAGGGTATTGATACTTTCAAGTAAAACATTTGACTACTTCACCATCACTTCAACGGGTTTAACACATTAAGACCGGGAATACGTCTGTGACATTTTTTGATTTCTTTAGCTATTCAAAAATAGCAGATCTACAAGCTCATAGCACGGCACCGATGGTTACAAAGATGCGTTCCCGGGTTTTAATGGGTTAAATGGAGAGGTTCGATAAGGACACGGCTGTGTGCTGAAATGAGTCAAATCTCACTTAATCTCATTTGATGAAGAAAAGTCGTACTCGTTAGTTGTCTATATTTTGTGTCATGTTTTAATCGAACAAAGTCTTGAATGTATTGTTCATGTGACTATTTTAGTAGTGTGTGTGTGTGTGTGTGTGTGTGTGTGTGTGTGTGTGTGTGTGTGTGTGTGTGTGTGTGTGTGTGTGTGTGTGTGTGTGTGTGTGTGTGTGTGTGTGTGTGTGTGTGTGTGTGTGTGTGTGTGTGTGTGTGTGTGTGTGTGTGGCTCATTGCCTGTGAAAACAATTTACAATTTAGGCATTTAGGCTCTTAATCCAAAGCGATTTACAGTAAGCAAGGTAAACACAAGGTAATGCACATCATGTACATCAAATGTTCAAAGCCCGGAATAGACAAATATAAATTATTAGCATTAAGATTGTGCCAAGTACAGTAGTGCCAACATGCCAACATATTTATTTTGCAGCATAATGAAACATATCCAGAGGAACTGAGGTCAATGTCAATGTTTGTTTTATTCTTCAAACCCATCTAGACAGGTGAGGCAAGTGACGATCTACTGTAGCTACTCCGTTGAAATCAATTGGATATTCCGATGTTTAATTGGAGAAAAACGTATAGTAAAAATGTATATACCAGCACACACACCAAAGTTCTAAGAAGAAAATATAGTATCCATTTGCTAACCAATAGAATACTCTCACGGTTTCTCAACCTTTTCTGAACACTGAACCACTTTGACCTCAAAGGTTGAAGGCTGAAGTACCCTCTATGATTTAGATTTGTGTGCAGTATAGGAATAAATAACAATTATTACTCTTTCTCACACTTTTTTACATTGTATTGGTACGAAATATATTGAATATAATAATAATATATTTAAATACTATTTTGGTACTTTATTATAATTTTTTTAATACAGGACTTTTACTTATTTTTACAATGTGGTATTGCTTCTTGTAAAAGTAGCAATACTTTACTCATTATGCGTAAGTTATTTCAAAGTTTTCAAAATGTATAAAAAAATCTTTTGAAAATAGCCAATCTACAGCTATTTTCAAATGTTTTTGAATAGAATTCAAATATTTTCAAGTAGAAATTCCAGTGTTTGTTGTTGGAGGCCCTGATTTTGGGTCCTACTTTAAGTTCTAGAGTCCAACCTGATAACCATCAATGTACAATAAAACACATTGGACTATAGATAGAGCAGGTGTTCTCAACCAGGGGTTAACAAACCTTTAGGGGTACTTGCAGGGGTAGTGTTGATTTTGACAGCAATTTTTTATTCAGTTTTAGTCAGAGTCTTATGAATCAAATTCCATTTAGTTTTATTAATATTTTAGTCATCTGGAATGTTTTAGTTTTTGTCTAGTTTTAGTCGACTAAATATCATAAGAGTTTAGTCGACTAAATCTACAGTTGATTTAGTCGACTAAAATGTATTTTGGCGGTGCCTTGATGGCGTTGTAATGGCTGATTTATCACTTGGTTGCTTGCTGAAAATAGCGTCGCGCTGCAAGACGTTGTGCGCTTGTAGATCTGCTATTTTCAGAGCGCAACCAAACATAAAATGACTTGTCTTTTAGTTCTACTGGATCTCTTCTCCACTAGTCCCTCACTTTAGTCTAGTTTTTATTTGTTGACAAAATTGTCAATATATTTAGTCATCGTAGCTTAGTTTTTATTTAGTTTTTATTTAGTTTTCGTCAGTGAAAAAAGGTAGGCTACTTGACGAACATTGACAAAATTGTGCAGGGGTTCGCAAAATTGTGAGGAAAGTAGTATTTAGAAACATGAATACATGATTCAATATATTCTGTACACAGTACAATGTAAAATAGTGTGAGACTGAGTATAACGTGAGAAAGAGTAATACTTATTCACCATATGTGTGGCACATTATTTATTATTTACTAAAATCATAGGGGGTATTTCAGTTGAACCTTTGAGGTTGAAGGGGTTCACTGATCAGAAAAGGTTGAGAAACCCTGAGAGAATTCTATTAGTTAGCAAATGGATACATGAACCATATTTTCTTCTTAGAACTTTGGTGTGTGTGTGTGTGTGTGTGTGTGTGTGTGTGTGTGTGTGTGTGTGTGTGTGTGTGTGTGTGTGTGTGTGTGTGTGTGTGTGTGTGTGTGTGTGTGTGTGTGTGTGTGTGTGTGTACCGGTATTACTAAACATTTTCTCCAAATGAGCCTCCTAAATATCCAATTGATTTCAACGGAGTAGCTACAGTAGATTGTCACCTGACTCAGCTGTTTAGACGGGTTTGAAGAATAAAACAAACTGACATTGATTGATTATGCTGCAAAAAAAAAAAAAACGTTGGCATGTTTGCACTACTGTACTTGGCACAATAATGATGTGACACTAAAGTACACACCCGGTTGTTTGTCTATTAAATCACTGTGACACACACACCCCTAAGGCTAATAATGTAAGGATATAAATGACCACCACCACATAAGACCAGCCAAACATTAGCAGAATCAGCAGTCATTTCATCTGAAAAGACACACTTCAAACTACTGGAGGTAAGTTTCTTCAACTTTCAGCAGATCATCTGTATCCATCTGCTTAAATTTGACTTTTCTGTTTAATAGCCTGAGGACGCGGTCACACAGGAACTTTAATTCTGCCTATGAGGGCAGATTCTGCCAATGCTTTTCAATGGGAACAGAGGTTTATTTTTTTGCAGAAATCCGCAAATGGCAACAAACCGCTCCATTGCCATTGAAAAGCATTGGCAGAATCCGCCTGCATAGGCAAAATTCCAGTTCGGTGCGACCACACCCTAACGGAGTAAATTAGAATTTATATTCTGAGCATTTATTTCATCATGCAATCATTATAGATTACATTTTTTTTAAATAATTTGTTGTTGTTGTTGTTGTTGTTATTATTATCATCAGCATCATTTATTCATGAAAATGTGTAACTTTTCTTGTGGTTTCCACAGAGGATGAAGGTGTACATTGCTCTAACGGTGCTCTTTGCTCTCCTGGCTTTAACTGAAGTAAAACCAGCAGCTGGGGGTAAGAACAACCATGGTACAAATCAGGTGCAAAATTTTGCCTTGATTATTGAACAATTATAAAGAATAAATATAGCTGCAAGCAGCAATGCAGAGGCCATGGAAACAACTGAGCAGAGTGCAGATGGATTGTGGATCTGGTATCTAACTCTGTATTATGTTGCATATAATGTGGATTAAAATTTTGGGCCAACAATTCAGTTATCATGACAAAAGTTTTGCAAGCAAGTTTCATGGTGTTTCATGACAAACGCCTGTTCAAATTTTGCATTTTCAAACGTTTCCCCTTTGGTCAATTGGAGTAAGATTTGTTCCAGTACTGTTTGGCATGACTCTCAACCATAATGCATTTTTTAAAATTGTGACTCTATATTTATGTAGTTAGCGGCATAGTGCCTATAGGAGCCTGTGGGAGTGCATGCAACAATGACCAATATCACCCTCCCCTCCCGGCTTACCTCCCCCGAACACTTGTGTTAGCATAGACGCCAGACAAAGCCGGATGCACCATGGTGGATTCGAACCTACAACCTCCGTGGTGGTGGGCAGGGACAATTTTTTTCATGTACAAAATCCAACTTGAATTTTAGACATTAGTCCAAAGTCTGTGTGTACAAAGTTTTGCAGATTGCATAAAAATCTGAGGAGGAGTTTGAATTAAAACTGTTGCAAATGTGTTGCAAATGTGTTCCTCATGAGGAGACACATAATGTGTAATGAAGTTTCATAGCTGTAGGTTAAACAGGACATAAGTTATATCTGTTATGACATCAGCACTTGAACAAGGCTAGAATTTCACTCAATCTTTGTGGGTCTCATGGTGTGTTTGTGTTCATAGCGCTGACCGAAGCCGACAAGGAGGAGATTGTGAACAAACACAACCAGCTGAGAAGAGGCGTGCAGCCTACCGCCAGCAACATGCTGAAGATGGTAAGACACTACTGGAGGTTTGATTTGATTTAATGACAATGCTCATATTATGTAGAACACATAAAGCTGCACACCGTTGGGTATGCATGCATGCGTGCATGTGTGTGTGCGTGTGCGTGTGCGTGTGCGTGTGCGTGTGCGTGTGCGTGTGCGCGTGCGCGTGTGCGTGTGCGTGTGCGTGTGTGTGTGTCTGTAATGTCCTGTGTCCTCTCATTCTCACAGAGCTGGAACGAGGAAGCTGCTGCCAACGCTCAGAGATGGGCCGACACGTGTACCAAGGGACACAGCACCGGCGCGGAAAGGAAAATCAGCAGTAAGACCCCTTTAACATTGATATCAATAATAATACTATTATGTTATATAATATAACATTAATGTATAATCCATCACGCAAGTATGTGGTAAATTAGGGTTTCCAACTGTCCCTTCAAATATGGAATCGTCCCTTGTTTGGAAACTAAACGACGTGTCCTATATTGAACTGATAAGGGACACACATTGTTCCTTATTTTAGGGGAATCAATCAATAGAGCACCGAAGTCTGACGCCAATGCCACTAGAGGGCGCTGTTCCACGGGTTCGTGGCTTTATTTTTTGTGTTGAAATCCCCATTTGGGAATCTTAGATCACGTCATATAAGAACTGTGTTCCAAACATAAACACACCAACCTGACGTTTTTGTCAGGGGGATGGCTCTGCATCGTTTATGATATTCATTCATATTTGATACAGCCTGTTTCTGGCGAAAATTGAATTAATTCTGCCTTAAAAGTCTTAAGAACTACTACTTCCGGGTCTGAAATCACTGTCCCCACAGCAGCCGTGTTCATGGGAAATGTAGTCTTTGGGTTGTTTGACTCGTTTCTAGTGCTTATATTGTGTTACTCTTTGGGTAAATGTGTACATTTACACCTTCAGTCGATGCTTCATATCCATATGAGTAAAAACGCCAGGGTGGTGTGTTTATTTTTGGAACACAGTTCTTATATGAAGCGATCTAAGATTCCCCAATGAGGATATCAATACAAAAAGTAAAGCCATGAACCTGCGGAAAGCGCCCTCTACTGGCAGTGACGTCAGGACTTCGGTGCTCTATGACACACATCTTACAAGTTCAAAAATAAAATCTTGGTGGGGCACGGTGGCGCAGTCGGTAGCGCTGTCGCCTCACAGCTAGAAGGTCCTGGGGTCGATTCCCGCCGGGGACGCCGTGGGCACTGGGGGTGTGTCTTCTCCTCCGCGTCACCAGCGCCCATACCCTAGGTGGGGTTGGCGAAAGGGCCTACTCTGTGTGGAGTTTGCATGTTCTCCCCGTGTCTCCTAGGGTAGTTAATACCCTCACAAAAACATGTAGTAATCCTGGTCACTATACTGTCTCCCCCTGGTCAGCCGGGGCGCCTGAAGGAGGGGAAGGGAACTGGTTGGAATAACGTGTTCCTTCACCGCGCTACGTCCAACCAGGGAAACTCCCCCCTGTCAGGTGACAAGAAAGGTCAGTTGGCTCTCATGCATTGAAGGAGACATGAGCTCGGCCCTGGCCTCCATAGGCTGGTGGGGGGAGTGCAGTGCCCAGGATCACTTAGCAAATTGGCACCGGGTGAAAAAAGGGTTACAAAATCGAGGGATAAAAAATATTTAAAACTAGAAAATGTGCTCCTCGGAGCACAAGTCTCCGCCAGCAGACCCGTGCTATTTTAATCAAATGAAATCACTTACCCTATCTTTAACCACAGTTCTCTAGGAATGTTCTAATTCTTACTTAAAATAGAACATGTATCTACTGTATCTAATGAGATACAGTAGGGTAAAAGATATATCTTTTAGTTAAAAAAAAAAAGTGTGACAATAAATATTTCTTTATGTTCCTCTTCTCAACTTCTAGTTCTTGTGATCTGTAGCGTCTCTTCTTACTGGTGTTATGTGCTTGTTGATGTTGTCTTTCATTACTTGAATACTGTGACCAGTGCCTTCTTTTCCTTTCGATGTTCTTTACATACTCTTGTACTTTTTCTTCCAGAGATTGCAGCAATCTTTGCTGTGTCATGTTGTCAGCATTTGTGGCTCGTCTTCGTTTTTTGTCATTTAGGGATTCTTTGTCTCTGTTTAGTGTTCTTTCTCTCTGTTTCTTAGCTTTGGCCTTCTGCGCCTTTGCTTCTTCATCAGGTTTCAGATGATGATTTGCTGCTTCTTCAGTTTGCGTAATGGGAGTTAGTTTCATTGTGTGATCTCAGCCTCTCCTGTCTAAGCTATTTATATATTTATATTACATATTGTGATGTCACGTGAAACTGACCAATGTTATAGGTGTTCTCAGAGGGACACACACACGCACGGACGGGTGATTTGTACTGGAAGGTACTGTTCCAATCAAGACTGATTGATCCTGTCTTACCTCACTTCAAAAAACATAAATAGACACACCTATTTATAGGATTTTATTTCGTCATGCGTCCCTCTAGCCAATCAAAAGCATTGGTGTCAACATATTGTCACGTGTCACGTGGAGCTTGACCAATGTTAGCTTGGCTAGGGGGGGGGGACACACAGCGGGACGAAGCGAAAACATACTCTCCGCCTCCGGCGGAGACAATAAAATCTTGGAAATAAGGGACGCCCAGCCGGGAGTCACTCTGTTCCCATGTGGATCCTGACATCTAGCCTGAGACCAAACGCATCTGCCAGTGCAAAAGAAAATTGCCCTCTGCGATTTGGGTCTGGCACTGCTCCGTTGTGAATCCATTTCCTGCTCCCGAAGTCTGGGGTGACCAATCAGGGCCCAGTATTCAAATATGGCAGACTGTAATTGGTAGTTGGTTGTAGGTCTAACCAATTGTGTCCAAAGCCATTGTTTTGATCCCGCCCCCTTGGAAAAAAAAACATCCTCATAGAAGCACCAGACTCATATCCACGCAGTGATATAGTCTGGCTACGCGAGGCTACCTGACATCCACATAATTTGATATTTAAGACTCCCTCTCTCTCTCTCTCTCGCTCGCTCTCTCTCTCTCTCTCTCTCTCTCTAGCCAGTGGTTGTGGTGAGAACATGTTCATGTCCAGTAACGAGAGAACATGGACAAATGCTGTGGAAAAATGGTATAGTGAGGTGAAGAACTTTGAGCACGGAGTGGGATCTGTCAATGGAAAGACAGTGACACACTTCACACAGGTACATTTATACCCAGTGGTAGAAGAAATACTCAAATGTTTTATTTTCATTTTTTTTTACATGATTGATTGATTGATTGATTGATTGATTGATTGATACTTTATTAACAGTTGGTTGTTGTTGGAGTTAAATTTCACCTTATGACCCACACAAAGTACAGATACTTGTAGCACGGAGACAATAAGGAAAGACCAGACTCAGACAGGCAGCGAAGGGTATAAGGAAACATGATTGTATTCAGATCAGAGAGACAATAGAAGGTTTACAGTATATCACAGGTATGGTACATCGGCCGTCCGTCTCTCCGTAGTGTAACAGAGCAAGCACGAGCTTTTAACATTGTCCAGTAACATAAACATATGACATCATAGGATGTGACATCAATCGTCCAGCCGTCGGAGGTGTAATCCTGCCATTGGTGGAGAGCGATGAGGTTCCGTCGTCTGATGATGATGGTAGATGATGGTAGATGATGATTGTGTGACAGTTTATCTCTGGACAACAGCGTCCCCATGTCTGGGTCAAACACGTTTGACATCTCTGACCTGTCACTGGTCAGTGAAGATTTGGTGACACTAAGGGAGACAGCTGTAGAAGAGAAGAGAACACCCAGATACCGTGTTCCCAAAACAAGATTGCCACAGAAAAGGCCTGCTTGAGTTCGACCTTGGCTTGCAGACAGAGAGACTAAGAGTACAGAGTACTTTTACCATGACTGAGGTACTGGCCCGTATGGCATTATTAATAGGACATTTTAACCAGGTTAAGGACCCTAGACACATTATGATAATTCAGATAAGAGTAATCAGATAAGAGTAATCAAATAACTCTATCAAGCCTACATCTTATCATGATTTGGATAGGGTCAAAGGTCAAGCTGATTGTACCTTGTGACATTATTCAAAATCAAATCAGACAGGCAAAGATTTAAAGGACTTAAAGGCAAAAATAAATGCTTAGTTAGATAACATACACATTTATACTTCTTCAAAAGGACTGTATAATTTATTAATTTGGAAGCAAAACAGGGTTTATAGTTCATGAATTTCCAAGACACTCCACACGTGTCCAAGTTTTCCCTTTGCAACTTTGCAAATGACTTTATTATAATTAAAAAAATCTCAGCTAATGTCACCGTCCCAAGCAAATCTTTTCAACATGTTTGGTTTAACTAAGACAGACAATTTTAGCACAGTTTAATGACCATGGCAGCAGAGAGATTGAGAGGGAGGGACACTCACCAGTCTGTAAGTTTTCATATTGAAATCTGACAAGAAACCTACGTCACCCGTCATTGATTGTTTCTGTACACGTTCAGAAATAGAAAAGTTACCTTCCTCGTTGTGGAGCTGCGATCCTGTGCTCTTATCAAGATACAAGTATTTAAAATGGAACGGGACACTTCTGTACTATGTAAATTTGTACATCACTTTACACTTTATTTTGGGAAAAAACTTACGTGATATCATCTTAAAACTCAAGAAATACTTCCTGATTGCATGTAGGCATGTGGCATCAAACATCTGTCTATCCAAGACATAAGTTGAAATCTTATAGTTGTCCAGGAATTGGATTTATGGGGTGGTTTACATTCTCGTTCTAAAATGAAACACAAAATGAAAAAGAAACACAAAACACAGTAATTAAACATTTAAATCATAATCATATTTAAATCAAATATTCATCAAACTCCCCTCTATTTGACACCCATATATCTATAATATAATGTGTGGCAGATGATTTGTTGATGAGAAAGGGGATGAAAAAAAATAATAATAAATTAATTTAAAATTAAAATTAAAAAAAATTAAAATTAAAAAGTTATAATTAAAACTTTTTTAAAAATAAAATATAACAATGAAAAATAAGGAATAAACATCTTTGTTCTGAAGAGTATATTGAAATGAGATAAGTACAGAAAAATAGCAAATCTGCAAGCTTACAAAAAAAAATCTTAAGTTAAAATGATAAAATATTTTCAAAACTTTTTAAAATAAATCAAAAATGACTTTATAATAAACTTAATATTATAGTTAATGTTTCCCAATATTGATATAGAACAAATTGAATCTTATTAGGGTAAATTTAACGGATCTATGTTTTGAATGGAATTCAATAGAGACTGTAACCGGTAGGATCACGTTGTCATGGAAACGTGTCTAACGTACCACAAAGCTAACACTTCCTGCTGAAGGAATTATGGGAAATGGAGTCTCAGACCAGAAGGAATTATGGGAAATGGAGTTTTAGACCAGAAGGAATTATGGGAAATGGAGTTTTAAGAGACCAGAGTGACTTTGTTCTAACTGACTGGAGAATGACTAAAATTTTGACTAAAATGGTTAGAACTAGCGAGACAGACACACGCATTCATTCACGCATGCCTTGCATAGCTGAAATCGTTCATACATAGATAGTAGAAGGGACACAAAGATAAACAGAGAAACTTTCATTCCTTAGCTCCCTCGCTCGCCCGGACACACACACCGTACGACAGCTTGCTGACCCATAGAGAGAGAGAGAGAGAAACCGTTCATTACTACACACAGACAGACATACAAACATACCGAACATAGATATCTTCCAGCAACAAACTAATTTTGGAATGAAAAAGATTTTAACCTGATTGGTTTACTTATTATTTTAATTATATTCAAAATATTTTAAATAAACTAAAACTTATTTTTAAGGCAAATATAATTATACTGATGGTTCAATGAATTTAGAACAGATAAAAATATATATATTTTAAACTTTTAAAACAAGCCTTCATAGTTATAGTGTGTGAATGTATTCTTCTGTGGGCATAGCCTTGTTATGATACCAGCTCGGAACAAGAGAATGTAAACAGATAAGACATGGGAGAAGTGAGAGGCTGTAGGGAAGAGGGATTTAAAAGTTATTGTTAAAGCTCAATATATTAAATGGATGGATGATTTAACTACAGTGGTCAAAATAAAACAAACATATAAGACAAAACAAAAAAATGTACTGACAATGGAGTATCGGACGTATAAATTGTAGAGGACAAATCCCCTACCCGTCCCTCAATGGAGTAATTTGGACGTATAATTTGTAGAGGACAAATCCCCTACCCGTCCCTCAATAGAGTAATTTGGACGTATAATTTGTAGAGGACAAATCCCCTACCCGTCCCTCTCATAAACATATACAGAGACAAAGACAAACTATATAATGACCCAGGTAGATAAGAGAATTTATGAGACATTCAGGAATGTTCTCCCAGGGATAAAAGTTGATAAAACATTTTTACTTGACTCACTCCCTAGCGGAGCTTTGTTAAACAGTCATTTACAAACAGGCTGATAATTATGAGACAAATGGTTCGGTAAAGACAATACATACAATAAAGAAAAAGGTATACTCATCAGATCAAGGCAGGGATAAGTTACATGGAGATCCCAATCACTGGATCATGGTACAATAAAAATAAAAATATATACTCATCAAATCTGATGTTGGTTCAGGGATCCCGACCCCGATGGCTGGACCATGTGGAATTTGAGACATGTCGAGGGTCCAGTCCAAAGGTCCAGCGATCGCGTCCAGGTCCCAAACAAAATAAATTGTGATACTGTTCAAAGTTAACCTTCATCTGAATAGAAGTGATAAGTCGTTACACCCAAGGCTGGTTCGTTTGATACGTATTAAAACATGGTCTGCCGGGAGTCTGACAATAGCAGTTCCCCCCCGTACACCATATTTCAAACATATCCGGGCTCGATGGACCAATTGTTGGAGTTAAATTTCACCTTATGACCCACACAAAGTACAGATACTTGTAGCACGGAGACAATAAGGAAAGACCAGACTCAGACAGGCAGCGAAGGGTATAAGGAAACATGATTGTATTCAGATCAGAGAGACAATAGAAGGTTTACAGTATATCACAGGTATGGTACATCGGCCGTCCGTCTCTCCGTAGTGTAACAGAGCAAGCACGAGCTTTTAACATTGTCCAGTAACATAAACATATGACATCATAGGATGTGACATCAATCGTCCAGCCGTCGGAGGTGTAATCCTGCCATTGGTGGAGAGCGATGAGGTTCCGTCGTCTGATGATGATGGTAGATGATGGTAGATGATGATTGTGTGACAGTTTATCTCTGGACAACAGCGTCCCCATGTCTGGGTCAAACACGTTTGACATCTCTGACCTGTCACTGGTCAGTGAAGATTTGGTGACACTAAGGGAGACAGCTGTAGAAGAGAAGAGAACACCCAGATACCGTGTTCCCAAAACAAGATTGCCACAGAAAAGGCCTGCTTGAGTTCGACCTTGGCTTGCAGACAGAGAGACTAAGAGTACAGAGTACTTTTACCATGACTGAGGTACTGGCCCGTATGGCATTATTAATAGGACATTTTAACCAGGTTAAGGACCCTAGACACATTATGATAATTCAGATAAGAGTAATCAGATAAGAGTAATCAAATAACTCTATCAGTTGTACAGTCAAAGGTTATGATGAAAGGATAACACAAAAATTACCATGGTCTTGTTTCCATTGTTGTCCTTTGTGGTCAGGGGATTCTACTTTCAAGGTATTAAAGTAGTTAAAGTATGTTCACTTGTATTTTGAATTGAGGAATTATTTTAGGTAAAGTAAATGTAGCAATATCACAATATAAAAATACTGTTACAAGTACAAAGCCTATGGCTGTATTCAAAGAGTTACATGGCATCACAATATAAAAATTATAAACAATTCAAGGTTAAATATGAACACTAGGGGGCGGCAGTTGCCATTCCTCTGAGACCCCAAATAACCCCTGTCCTTGACATGAAAGCGGCAGTTGCCATTCTCTGAGACCCCAAATAACCCCTGTCCTTGACATGAAAGCGCTTGAGAAGCACTGGCTGTCTCCGCCAGGCCGAAGGTCTGTCCGTCCTTGTCTGTCCGTGTGTGTGTGTGTGTGTGTGTGTGTGTGTTTGTGTGTGTGTGTGTGTGTGTGTGTGTGTGTGTGTGTGTGTTCGTTCGTCCGTGTGTGTGTTCGTTCGTTCGTTCGTTCGTTCGTTCGTCCGTCCGTGTGTGTGTGTGTGTGTGTGTGTGTGTGTGTGTGTGTGTGTGTGTGTGTGTGTGTGTGTGTGTGTGTGTGTGTGTGTGTGTGTGTGTGTGTGTGTGTGTGTGTTAGTCCGTCTGTCCGTCCGTCCGTCCGTCCGTCCGTCCGTCCGTCCGTCCGTGTGTGTGTGTGTGTGATCGTCCGTCCGTCTGTATACAGCTAATCTCTGGCACCATTGGCCAGATTGGCGTGGGTGGTTTTGTCCAAACATCAAACAAATAGGTACACATTATCTCTATAGTCATGTGATCGAGACGGATCTGTCCGATTTGTCATATTGATTGATTGAATACTGTATTGACAGTTTGCAAATAGTACAGTGGTACGATTATACAATGGTGCTAAAAGGATAACGCCCTGAGAACTTATTTCCATTGTGGTCCTGAATTCCATCCTGATTGGCTTGTTCAAAACGGACCTGTCCAATTTTTCATATTTTATCGTGATTGGCTAAGATTGACTTTTACTACCTGGCCTGGGAGAGACCTGTACTCCGAGGAGCACATTTTTCTAGTTTAAAGTGATGTTGTGTTGTGTGTGTTGCACAGGTTGTGTGGTACAGCTCCAACCAGGTCGGATGTGGCATGACCCACTGCCCCGATGCCTCTCCGTACAAATACTTCTTCGTTTGTCAATTCTGTCCACCGTAAGTACTACTGTCACCAACACCATGTACACATACAGTACAAGATTTTCAAGTGGGCCCTGATATGGAAAAGGTTTGGTACCACTAGTGTAGATGTACATGAAAAGCAAAAAAGGTTTACTGTCTCATCAGATATCATGTTTAATATTTAGCATGTTTAATATTATATATGTTATATGTTCTGTCCCACATCGCAGTGGTAATGTCGTGAGTAGTCACGCAGATGTCGTAGCTAGTATCGCAGAGCCCTACAAGTCTGGACCATCTTGTGGTGACTGTCCCAATGACTGTGATGACAAGCTGTGCAGTAAGTGACCAAAATAATAGAGAGTTTAAGTGGTTAATATAAACAGTTAGTCTTACCTTAACCCTAACCCCAAGCCAAACCCCATTCCTTACCCTTACCCCAATCATCATCCCAACACTTAAACTAATCCTAACCCAACCCAACCCTATAAACTGAGGTAATATAGGGCTGAGAGAACAGACCCCCTTAACCTTAAGGAGGGGTTATATTCAGGAGAAGTTGAGATGTATTTAATACATATTGTTTTTTCACTGTTCCATATCAATAGGCATAAAGATGAGTTTGCACACTGTAGCTCCCTTCTAGAAAGTGTTACCAATTTGTTTTTATGTTTTACGTATTATTCTTCAGTCTGAAGAAGAGCTCTCGCAGTGACCATCGCAACAGCCAGTGAGCAAACTCATCTTTTTGCCTTTTCGGCCAAAAATGATATCTTTGACAATATGTTGTAACTAAGTAACTAAGTAACTAACCATCAACTCAATGACCTCTCTGTCTGTCTGTCTGTCTGTCTGTCTGTCTGTCTGTCTGTCTGTCTGTCTGTCTGTCTGTCTGTCTGTCTGTCTGTCTGTCTGTCTGTCTGTCTGTCTGTCTGTCTGTCTGTCTGTCTGTCTGTCTCTCTGTCTGTCTGTCTGTCATTCTGTCTGTCTGTATGTCTCTGTCTCTGTCTCTGTCTCTCTCAGCCAACCCATGTCCCTATAGAAATAAGTTCGCCAACTGTCCTTCTCTGGCGCAGAAGAAGGGGTGCAGTAACTGGAGGTACCCCACCATTGCAGGCATTTGCCCCGCCTCCTGCAAGTGCACCACTGAGATCATCTAAACGCCTGCCCACGCATCACAAGAAACCACTGTCATATACTCTATGTACTGTATATCCAATGGAAACTGCACTCTATGCTTTTAGAGAATAAAGTAGCATTATAGATTGAACATTACAATACTGACTTTCTCGCTTTCTTTTTGCCCGTTTGTTTCTTTATTATTATAAAAAGAATGTCTTACTATGTTCACACTGGCAGACCAAATCAGACTGTTTTTATCAACTCTGATCAGCATAAAAGCACATGGTTTTCTTATGTTCATCTTCTGTACCCACCGGACTGATTCATAGTGGAGGTGTGTGACACCATTACAAAACATACAGTGAAATGGTGGAAAGGATTTCAGTTTGGACTGGAGAGTCTGACAGTTACTTTTACTTTACTTGAGTATATATTTCCATTTTTGAATGCTTATTTTATACTTCTACTCCACTACATCACAGAACTTTTTATCTATAATGACTTGACATCTTTAGTTACTAGTTACTTTGTAGATTTGATTATTGTGTCGCCCGCTAGGGACCGGAGGTCCCAACAGCGAGACTAATCAACACTAATTGTCTGTGACTGCGGCGACAAAGATTAACCAAGACAATCGCTTATCAGGGCCGGATTAGCACTATGTGGTGCCCCAGGGCGACCTCAAGTTGAGGTGCCCCCCGGCCGTGCCGCTTATACACGGTCATGTGAGGGGGTTGGCCTCATCTCAAATTTGCCGTCTTCCGCTGCGTCACCTGTTTGCTATGCTTAGATGTTGATTTGATTATACATTACTTGCACCTGTTGAGAGAGAAAGTTTGTCCAGTGTCATTTATAGTTTCTCAGTTCAGAGAACAGCAGCATTCCTTTTTTTCCAGTGTGCATCTGCGGTATCTGGCCCTACGGGACCGGTAGGAAATGAGGTCCATTTCCGGAGGCGGGGAATAAACAGTCAACGCTCAGAAACCGGAGTTTTTCCTTTCTTAACAATTCCATTTTATTGTCAGAGTTCTCAGCAATCCATACACTTAGGTCAAATTAACGTACAGCGCTTAGTCCATAGATCCATTTTATCCTGTCGAAACACAGAGTCCCGTTTCTCACAACAACACCATATTATATTTAAACAGACATTTGACCTAGGACCTCCTTCTGACCACTCACAACAGGTTCTTAAAGAACAATAGACTTCTTGGGCCAGCCTTTCACAATGGATCTGCCTCCTTCACACTGACTCATGACAATTTACTTTAACCTATTTATAAAACTATACTTTTACACAAGCTCATATTATGCAATCTTTGTTTAACACCTTATTACCTTCAAAATAAGACCACACATATATGTATTCAACCTTGTATGAATGATTTAGACAAAAATAGATGATTTAAGAGGACTTGACATTTTCCTTAGATTCAAGAAGAAAAGTTTACATGCAACTAACTGGTTTCTCCCCAACCACATTTCACCAATGTTTATACTTGCTACAAAATAAGCTTTTATTGTGAACTAGTTATAATTACAAGAATTCAATTTGAGTCTGTATTTCTTTACCAGAGGTCTGTGGGGAGAAAGAGACAACAGGCAACAGGCACTCTCGCATAATTAGAATGCGCCCTTGTGGGAACAAAGAACTCGGCCGGGTGTGGTGTTTTAGGTTCGCACCTAAGACAATAGACAGGGTAGCTGTCTATTGGTGTTAAGGTGTTACCTTAATTACCGCCACTGTAGCAGACCACCACTGCTGTTCTCCCCCACTACAACCTTTTGGTCTCCTCGTTTTGGTCTCACTCTGACATGAAACATTCTGACAATTTGTGTTCATAATGTATTAATAGCATATTAACTTCATATTCCATAACTTCAGTCTTAAATACACCACACATCCATTAAAAAGTAAGTAATATTATGAGTTTCTGGTTGCATATAGGCCCAGACCTGTTTTTTTTATTATCAGAGTTTCTTTTATGTATAGGCCTAAATGGCTTTATTTGATATTAGCTACTATGATACATGTGGTCTTATCCAGTGGTGGAAAAAGTACTCACATGTTTTACTTAAAAAAGTATCAATACCACAATATAGATATACTCTGTTACAAGTAAAAGTCTGGTATTCAAAATTTACATGAGTAAAAGTACAAAAGTATTAGCATCAAAATGTACTTAAAGTACCAAAAGTAAAAGTACTCATTATGTTTTGTGATAATCTAAATCTGAAGAGTAACTAGTAACTACGTGACAACCAGGAATAGATTGGTGACCACCGGAGAGACGGGTGACAGCCGGAATGTAGACGGCATCCGGGAGCAGTTTGGGTTGGCGCCCCAGTCTGTGTCTTCCGTGAGGAAGAAGCCCAACAAATCCACGGTGAGGCCTTTAGGAGGACCATTCAAGCAAGACGCAAAGGGAGCCTGCAATACCACCACGGGCCAAGACACCATCACACCAGAATGAAATGTTTGGAGCGGGGGAGTCTGGTGCAACGCTCAGGTCCTGGACCTGGTGAAACGGAGGAGGAGCCCGGCCAGGAGGCCATCCACAGAGCCTAGCCCCTCCACGTGCCAGAGCCTCCGCTCTCCCCCATTCCTGGCAGAGTAGTTTCGGACAAGCGTATTGAGTGGCCCTGTCTTTCCCTATTTAGGACTGACCGTGGGTAGCTACCTGGGACGTAAGTCGGGGCTTGATCAACCCTGGCTGGGTCACCTGGGCGAGGGTGTATGTTGCGACACCCGAAACATCCTATGACCCCAGGCTACAACACTGATGATACGTCCCAGGTGCATCCATGTGATGTTTTTTTTTTCTCGTTAAGCTGTCAAATAATGTAGTGGAGTAAAAAGTACAATATTTGCATCTAAGATGTAGTGGAGTAGAAGTAAAAGTAATGCAATTGGAAATACTGAAGAAAAAAAAAACTCAATAGACCATATTCACATGGCGGCCATATTGGAATTTAACATTGAAAGTGCCGCCACCCGGGGTGGCTACTTTCATTGACTTCATAGAAACATGGCCGCCGTGTGAATATGGTCTATTGTACTTGAGGAAATGTACTTAGTTACTTTAAACCACTGGTCTTATCTGTTTTTTTCTATATTCTTTCATGTCTAGAAAATCACACAGGTATGACATTTAAACCCATTTTGGAATCTGCACAGTGCGTGAAGAAAATGTATATATAGGCTACAAAGGCCTTGATGCATAAGATGATGATTCTATGATGGGATTTGTAACGAAGAGGTCCTTCGTTACTTATATTTGGCACTATTTTGCACAAAACTTATTTTGCACATATGTATTGTACCAGTATTTATTGAATTTATTGAATCTATCACACATTGAGTACTGTTTTACAAACTGGTCTTGCACTGGCGTGACGATCCTAAAACCCATCGAACAGCTCTACAAAAGTGCGCTCAAGGTGTTTGACAGGAAGCCTCACTCTTATCATCATTGTAACATACTCAGGAGGCTCAATTTTTTTAGCTTCGACAATTTCAAAAAGTTCAAACAGGTTGGGGTCATATACAAGACCTTACATGGTCTGTGCCCGCCCCCCCTAAGGGAATTCATTAAAAGGAAGCCTGAAAGAGGAATCAGTACCAGAGCAACCACTCGAGGAGATTGTGAAGTGCCGCACCGGCAAACAACCTTCGGTCAAAATGTCCTCTCAGTACAGGGTTGTGTAGCATGGAATGGCCTTCCTCTACATATAAGGGATTGTGCTACATTTCCATCTTTTAAATTCAATGTGAAAAGATGGTTGCTTGAAAACCAAAGCTGCAACCATTTGTGATCATATTTTAGTTTTTTTTAGGCTATGTGATGTAATGTAATTGTATTTCACAGTTTGTCTGTTTTCTGATGTTATTGTTTTTCTGTTTTTCTGTTTTGTGTGAGGACTGCGGATGAAAATTAGCATCTTTGCTAAATCCGGTGTATTTACGTTCATGTGACGTTCATTAATATGCTCTGTCCTGTCTAAATAAACAAATAAAGTAAATTATTTATATTTGCACAGCATTATGCACTTTACTCTTTTGCACAGTATATTTGCACACAAAGATGTTTGATCATGATGGGCAAGTGCAATATAATCAGCGCAATATAATATTTGGCAATATATATGTGATGTTGGATTGTGATTTTAATACTGCTTATGTCTGTCTGTTCCAGGGTGTTCGGGCAAAAGAGTCCCCAGGGTGCCCGAGCACCATATATGGGTTTGGACTGGACCACAGTAGAAGAGAGAGAGGGGTGTTGTGTTGTGTATTGGAAGCTGCTAATAATGTGAGATGGTTTGTTTTGCAATAGGGTGCATAAGTTATATTTATTTACCAGGGGTATTGATTCAGATGTTTAATGGGATGTGTGGTTTAGATTTGCTGCATGTTTGAGGTTACCTGCAACATGGTAGAACCCACACTTGATTGACTCACACTTGATTGGCTCAGCTGAGTATAAAAGGCTGACAGAAAAAAACACATTCAGTTTTAGTTAAGTATTAGGACATGGTGGAGCTGTCGACCACCATGCCACCTTTTGCTGCTGATGCCTTTATCCTGTCTGTGAACTTTGGATGAATAAAAACACCTTTGGTTGCACTCTATCTCCTGACTCTGTGCTGTTTCCAGCTGCTTATTGGGCCCGTCCTTTACAAGGTGGTTTGTCACAATGTGTTAGAGTGCATTGCTGGTTCATAACAGGCTGATAAAATAAGTTATAAGAATGGAAGTGATACCCAGTTCAACCCCAAGACTTAAAGCTTCTCTCCAGGAATGACTAGATGTGTGATGAGAAATCCACATCGAGTAAAAGTGTGACCTGTCTCCACTATATCCTGTATAGTTAGGCTACCATTTCATATATCGTTTTCATATCAAAGATAATGTTTCAAAAATGTAATCAAAGAATACAAAATGCATTTTAACATACGGTATATGCTGGTAGTTAAGGCCTATTCAAATAAAAAGAACAGTTTTGCCTTCAAGAGATGACATTTTAAGCAATTGATTTGGAAATTGACAATTGAAATCGATTGGAAATCAAAAAATATGCATTTCAAAATAATTTAATGGTGCAGTTCAGTTACAGTTTCCTTGCAGAAATATAGTTTGGTAAACAACAGGCTTCAGAAAATCACTTAATGGCAAATTTTGCTCTTGGTTGTCTGGCTTTTAACTATCCTGTGTGAACAACACAACATGTGGTTGTATTTTTGTTTTGTCAGGTACTGTTGTGACACGAGTTGACAGGTCATCATATTTCTCCCAGACAGAGCAGGATCTCCTGCAGTAGGCCACATCGTGTCCAAGAGCATCTCTTGGCCCTGGTACGAATGCAACAATTCCTCTTAGAGTGAATGGCTTCTGAAGTTGCAGGCTGACAGGAAATGCACTCAGAGGGTAGGACGTCTCACCAGCTGTCTCAATGCACAGCAGTTGTCCAGTTGTGTAGCTGTGTGTGACTGAGCCTGTGCAGTTAGATATCTGTGAATCAGAAGCATCTTTATTGTCACATCACAGGTGTGCAGGTGCTAGCTCACCGTTTTGTTGTTTACATAAAAAAGAAGGGAGGGAGGGACATGGGGATAATAATTAAAACATATATATATCTACATACCTGTGACGAAGGGTATTTTCTTTTCAACAGGTCTGGGCAGTCTTCAGGTGTCCTCAGTGGCCGCAGACATGTGGATGCATTGAGTTGTAGCCCTTGTACTGCAGCCTGAAGATTCTCCACTCCTGACAGTAGAATATTGGCCTTAACGACTAGGCGCTCCCTTGAATATCCTGTACTCATTGTGCAGTGTGGGGAGGAGCACTCTTTCTTGCTTGTCAGACTCGGAACTTGCTTCATTGTTTCACTGATATAATATTTGGCAATATATATGTGATGTTGGATTGTGATTTTAATACTGCTTATGTCTGTCTGTCTGTTCCAGGATGTTCGGGCAAAAGAGTCCTCAGGGTGCCCGAGCACCATATATGGGTTTGGACTGGACCACAGTAGAAGAGAGAGGGGGGTGTTGTGTTGTGTATTGGAAGCTGCTAATAATGTGAGATGGTTTGTTTGGCAATAGGGTGCATACGTTATGTGTTTATTTATTTATTCAGATGTTTAATGGAATGTGTGGTTTAGATTTGTTGCATGTTTGAGGTTACCTGCAACATGGTAGAACCCACACTTGATTGACTCACACTTGATTGGCTCAGCTGAGTATAAAAGGCTGCCAGAAACAAACACACTCAGTTATAGTTAAGTGTTAGGACATGGTGGAGCTGTCGACCACCATGCCACCTTTTGCTGCTGATGCCTTTATCCTGTCTGTGAACTTTGGATGAATAAAAACACCTTTGGTTGCACTCTATCTCCTGACTCTGTGCTGTTTCCAGCTGCTTATAGGGCCAGTCCTTTACAAGGTGGTTTGTCACAATGTGTTAGAGTGCATTGCTGGTTCATAACAGGCTGTTAAAATAAGTTATAAGAATGGAAGTGATACCCAGTTCAACCCCAAGACTTAAAGCTTCTCTCCAGGAATGACTAGATGTGTGATGAGAAATCCACATCAGAGAAAGTGTGACAACCAACCTGTCTCCACTATATCCTGTATAGTTAGGCTACCCTTTCATATATCGTTTTCATATCAAAGATAATGTTTCAAAAATGTAATAAAAGAAAACAAAATGCATTTTAACATACGGTATATGCTGGTAGTTAAGGCCTATTCAAATAAAAAGAGAACAGTTTTGCCTTCAAGAGATGACATTTTAAGCAATTGATTTGGAAATTGACAATTGAAATCGATTGGAAATCAAAAATATGCATTTCAAAATAATTTAATGGTGCAGTTTCCTTGCAGAAATATAGTTTGGTAAACAACAGGCTTCAGAAAATCACGTAATGGCAAATTTTGCTCTTGGTTGTCTGGCTTTTAACTAGCTATCCTGTGTGAACAACACAACATGTGGTTGTATTTTTGTTTTGTCAGGTACTGTTGTGACACGAGTTGACAGGTCATCATATTTCTCCCAGACAGAGCAGGATCTCCTGCAGTAGGCCACATCGTGTCCAAGAGCATCTCTTGGCCCTGGTACGAATGCAACAATTCCTCTTAGAGTGAATGGCTTCTGAAGTTGCAGGCTGACAGGAAATGCACTCAGAGGGTAGGACGTCTCACCAGCTGTCTCAATGCACAGCAGTTGTCCAGTTGTGTAGCTGTGTGTGACTGAGCCTGTGCAGTTAGATATCTGTGAATCAGAAGCATCTTTATTGTCACATCACAGGTGTGCAGGTGCTAGCTCACCGTTTTGTTGTTTACATAAAAAAGAAGGGAGGGAGGGACATGGGGAAAATAATTAAAACATATATATATATATATATCTACATACCTGTGACGAAGGGTATTTTCTTTTCAACAGGTCTGGGCAGTCTTCAGGTGTCTTCAGTGGCCGCAGACATGTGGATGCATTGAGTTGTAGCCCTTCTACTGCAGCCTGAAGATTCTCCACTCCTGACAGTAGAATATTGGCCATAACGACTGGGCGCTCCCTTGAATATCCTGTACTCATTGTGCAGTGTGGGGAGGAGCACTGCTTCTTGGTTGTCAGACTCGGAACTTGCTTCATTGTTTCACTGATGATTAGATAAACGTGGCATTCTGCTGATACCTGCTGAGTACCATACTTCAGTTGCACAGAATCAAATATGTTGACCAGCATGTTGGCCCTCTCTGCATAAGCATCCTGTTCCACTCCCTTTGTGGCAATAGTCCTAACTAAATGAAACATTTCAATCCTGTGTTCTTCTCTGTTGACATTACAGCAAAAAGTCTGACTGTCACAGACTGACGGTTGATTAGCTCTTTCAAAACAGGGTCATAGTGAGACAATAATTCAATTATTGACACAAAGTTGCCAGCATTTCCCTGACCTATAGCCTCCCTATGCCCCCTGAATGCCAAGTTGCATGAAGCAAGATTGAGTGTTACAAATGTGTACAATGTCTACAACAGAGACATTGGCAAAAGGAATCAAAGGCACAAGTATTGGTCACACTAATGTGTGTTTTTCCAACTTTAACAGGCAGTTCATGGTTACCATTTCTTAGGAGACCAAATTTTTCTTTTCCTTTTCACTGTTGAGTCTTCATGTAGCCACTCAGGGCAAGGGGTAAGATAGGTCAACTTCCTCTTTTTTGGTGGAACACCATGGCCTCGCCAATTTTCAACAGGTTCCTCCTTTAATGGGGACTCATCTTTTGCCTGTTTCTTATTCAGCACTTCCTGTACATCTTGCTCTCCATCGCTTGCCTGTACAGCATGGCTCTCTTGATCCTGCTCTCCGTGGTCTGCCTGTTCTGCCTGGAGGTCTGGACCCGGCTCTCCATCACTTGCTTGTACAGCCTGGATCTCTGGATCCTGCTCTCCATGGCCTGCTGTGGATTCCTCACACTCAATATGATATGTTTTTCTCACTGTTTGCTGACATGTTCACAGCTGCAGTGGAAAGCCTCATGTTGCCCTCAATTTTCCAAGGTGACGGATAATGAATCGGTCTACTCGAGTAGGCAAGCTTTCATGTTTGAAGAGACCATGTTTGACATTCTTGAATTCTGCCTCAACGTGGGCTGAGCTTGCAATAGTTATTAGCAGTTATTACTTTTGAAGGGAGGCACCATTATTCCTGTCCAGAGAGGCAGGTAGCATGACATTCTTATCACATGAGGGACAAGCTCAGGAACCATCAGCCACAGCAAGCATCTTGCCCTCCATAAGTGGAACTCCGGTTCATATTCCAAATAGAGCAGGGGTCTTCATCAGGGGGTCCGGGACCCCTAGGGGATCCTCAGAGTTACTACAGGGGGTCCGCCAAATCTTTGTGTGATATGATTTTTTTTTTTTTACCTTAACCACTTGAACCCTAGCATCCCTTTTCTGAGGAGAACTTTAGCCAGGGGTGGCCGATCTACAAGCTCACAACGCCTCGCAGCGCGGGGCGTTGTGGGCTTGTAGATCGTCTACTTTTGGCAAAGATGTATGGGTGTAGACTCTGCACCTATGCATCTTTAACTTTTTTGTCTACTTCCCTTTCCTTCTACACTGTAGAGGGAAAAAAGAGCCAACCATGTAGACGGAAAGGTTTAATTTGAAACACAATTTAATACAATATAGAGGGGGTCCCTGCTTCATCTCTCTCAGCTAGGGGGGTCCTTGGCCTGAAAACCTTGAAGACCCCTGAAATAGAGGATATGATTATTAGCCATAAAGGTTGTAACCATCCACGGTAGACTTACCACAAGCTACATCCAATAACATTGTGAAACAATGTTACAGTATACCTATGCTCCTGTACAAGCCACACGTCTGTATAAAATCAACCTTATTTTAACCACTTGAACCCCAATCTGGGAACCCTCTTGAGCGATTACTTGAACCCTAACCTATTCTGGGGGGCGAACATTCTGCAGAAATAGATGATCTGCAAGCTCACAATTTGCTTGATTGTGAATTTGCTTGATTTTTTATTATTCATTTTTGTAAATCCTTCATTAAAAATATCTATAATGTTATGACATTCTGAGTCTCTGTAACCCGAATTACTAGCACAAATGTCTGTGACTTTATCAGACAATAAAATAAAACGATGCCGTTTAAAGAGACTCCCCCCCACCCCGAAAGAATTACCTTGATCCTTAGAATACAGTACACCATCAGTAACTGAAAAAAGACATTGTCTATTATGTGATATTACCTCTTAAGTTCAGTTTTGTCTGTATGAAGGGGATCATTGGTCTCCACCTTCTCCAAATTGTCTTCTTCGATGAAAGGAATTTGGAGACATCCCTCCACAATTCTTCTCTTCAGTTGTGTCTTGCATGCCTCTGAGATAACAGGCAGACCTCTATCATCATTCCCCTCAGATTCACTCAAAGCAACAATTACAATTGAACGAATAAGATCTCCTGCATCCTCCATTGACTCCGACTGTAAAAGCTGTGCCATCGCTCTGAGGTAGAATTCTCTCACCCGATATTTTTTGTTTTCTGAGACAGTCCCATTGGCTGATCAATTTGATGCAGTGTGCAACATCAACTCTTATGAAACAAGGTGGTAGCTCTGAGGACTCGTTCCCCATTAGCACCCCAAATCATTCATTTAGGTTGGACTTCAAATCTGGGTGTGGTGTGAAGGCCTTGACAAGACCACCCAGTAGTGCAAGAGAGAAATCACATACTGCTTCTTTTGGTACAAAATCCACGGATGGCCCCGCGTCCTTGAAAGATTGTATAGAATCAGATGAATGCACTATGTCATCATAAAAAAAGAAACTCCATTCCAGTTATTAAGCAGATGGGACCAGAAGCGTAAATCAGACCTGCACCCTTCATCTAGAGACACTGAATCGAATAGATTAGGCACGGATGAAGCCAGATCCAGTAGTCCAGAGATAAAAGACCGGCCTTGTGGAATGACGCGCATTGCAACGTTTAGATCACCGAGCAGGGACAATAATTGACGTTTTGAAATTGATACGCTGGAAATGCAACATTGGATACTGTCACGGATGCGAAGTACCTTTTCATTTAGCACTTTCATTTATAACAGACTAGAACACATTTAAAGAAGTTGATAGTGATGGGGGAGGTCAGGTGATGGTCATGGATGTTTGGTGATGCTGGTTATGGTGATAGTGATGACTGGTGATGGTTATGGTGGTAACTGATGACTGGTGAAGGTGATGGCCTTTAGGAAGAAGTGAATGCAGTTCATTTTCCATACTTCACACCTAAATATGGACTGAAGCCAAGTGCCAAACATATTCAACACATTGTTCTACTCATGTCATGCTTTAAACACCTCTTAAATGATGTCTGAGGCCATGTGTATATCCTGCAACTTTAGCATCCCTAAGATGTATCCTGCACAGCAGTGATAAGTCAAACTCACCTTCATTCTATTCTAGGCCTTGCCAACACAAGCATACAATCAAGAGTTTATCACATGTCATTTGTGTCATGTACAAGGCAGTATACCTACCACTGCACATGGCTGCAAAACAACAACGCCCTACACACACCACACACCAAATTATACAACACTTGATCACAGCATCAGAGCAACACAGTCACATTCAGATTGTAAGTGTTTTATTCAAATGTACATATTTATACTATTACCACTAAAAATTCTACTTCTAAAAGTATTCACACGCAACTACTACTACGACGACGGGATAAACAGACATGCTCCATCACATGTTCATTATTAAAAACATACATTAACCACTTCAAACCTATGCCATTTCTATTATACATAAATAATACTTGTTAAGTATGTTTTGACACCAATACCTTTGAACTTTCAGTCAAGTACATTTTGAATACTGCTAGTATAAGTACATTGTGGTATTGCTGCCACACAATATCAAGGTTTTCATCTATGAAATGTTACAGAAAACAGAATCATTTACAACAAAGCCTACATCAAATCACACATAGCCAGAACTACATACAAGTAGTACTCATACCTTCAGAAGGCATTCCTGTTACCTCCATTACAGAAAGGTCCTGATGCTGGCACACTGTCTCAAGGCCTTCATGGACATTGCCTTCCACAACTTCACATGCAAAACCAACAGAAAACACATATAGAGTTAAAATGTACCAAACATCATGTTACACTCATAAAACACATTATGTACATTCAAAACGCCTATTATGCAATTAAACACACACCTGTAGAAGTCACTGCTGTGGTGTCCATGACAGAGTTGTCCTCCTGCTGCCACACAACCTCTTGCTGGAAAACTGTGTCAAGGCTGTCATCTATGAAAGGGCAACATGCAGAGACGCCATATGGCAGTACAGTACATGACGCACTGGATGCCACTAATGTACTTGATAATGACAAAGCAAGAGAATATCCAGAAGAACAAAATCCAACTATGGCATTCAAAGACCCTTCTACACTTTCTAATGACAACCAAAACCCACCTTCTCTAGACCAAACATTCCGACGCATTGACCTGCAGCCTGACGATGAACTTTACTCCAAAATAACCACATTTGACAAAGACCAAAGAGCTGTATTAGACAAAGCCCTTACATTTGCACGGCAATACGAGCACGCAAACACAATAACCCCTGGCCTACACCTCCACTCCTCATAGTTAATGGAGGAGCCGGCACAGGTAAAAGCCGTGTGATTGATGTCCTTGCACAGCTCTTAGAAAAGACATTTAGAACCAGTGGAGATGATCCAAGCCATCCCTACATCTTAAAGTTAGCTTTCACAGGCAATGCAGCAGTAATTTTCAAAGGACAAACCATTCATTCTGCATTCAACGTGCCTTTCGGCAACAACATAACATCAATGGGGGACAAAATCCGCGACACAAGGCGAACACAACTACACAATTTACGTGTCATCATTATCGATGAAATCAGCCTAGTCAAATCTGACATGCTCTACCAAATCCATTTTAGACTTTCACAAGAAAATTTTCAAAACAATTTACCCTTTGGCGGTGTTGCATGTATTGTTTTTGGAGACATTCTACAAATAAAACCCCCACTTGGTTCTTTCATATTCGCCTCTCCCAAAAATACCAAATCCAGCATGCTACATGCAATTGAACCCCTATGGACACAATTTCAAACCATAACATTAAAGACAAACCACAGACAGGGTGCAGACAAACAATATGCAGACCTACTCAATCGCATTCGCATAGGCCAACCAACCGACATGGATCTGAGACTTTTGTAAACCCGCGTATTTCCCAGAAATAGCCCACATTTACCTGAAAACGCACTTGTGAATACAGAGGAATTCGGGGCTAGTGGGTGGACCGAGCGTTTTCTCCTCTGACAGAGGGATGCATAAAAAGGCAAATGCGGACTTCAATTTGGCCAGAGAAGAACCAGAATGGTCCTTGGGCAGCGGATCAACGAGTATAAAATTGTCAAGCAGGTGCACAACGGATGGCAAACGAATCCTATTCAACATGATCCACCAGAGCGCTTCTGAGACCATGTTAAATAAGGCTGGGCTACTTCTGCATCCAAACGTCAATCTCACGGCGAAGTAGAATTTTGACTCCCATTTAATCCTGAAAAGATGCCACTGGGGAAGGGTGGATATGGGCACTATTTTAAAATCGTCTGTTATGTCCGCTTTTGAAAGCCAAGCGCCTTGGCCTGCTAATTTTATTAGCCTGATGGCATTATCCACCGTTGCATAATGCAGGGAAAAGAGTTCTAGTGGGATTCAGCGGTTTACGCTTGCCACTGGGCCTGAACGAGGAGCAGATAGATCGCAAATAAGCCTTTTCTTTCCCGAGTATTTCTGAGTAGCAATGCCGACAAGGCTATTGCGAAACATGGAAAAAGGAGAATCACAAAAACAATTAAATACCCCCTTTTCAACTCCTTCTTTAACAATTGGGAAACGATTTCAGGCTCTTTAAACTCTGATTGCAGATTTTTTACAAACAAACGTTTCACTCACATCTTACGCCTACTCTAAAGCTCTGAGACAAACCTGTAATTAAATGATCGTCAAAGACATGATCTTGATGCTCAGCCAGTTCACCAGCCAGCAAGCTGACATTCAGCATGTAGCGCAAGCGAGTGCCTGTTGACCCCCGGTTAGCAGCACGAGCAATCAGTGTCGAGGATTGACCAGTCAATAATCGTGTTATACTGAGATATATACAGTGCAGACTTGCTGGAGAGAGCTTTGTGATATTGATAAGATATGTTCTCCTTTCCTGTTCTCAGAATCAGAATCAGAATCAGAATCAGTTTTATTGTCACATCACAGGTTTACAAGGTAAAAAAGTGGGTGAAATTCTTTTTTGTACATCGTTCCCATCGCAACGTTAGTTTCCATAGAAAGAAGAGGGGGGGGGGAGAAGAAGAGGTTGGGGGGTAAGTGGGAAGGAGATCAAAACAAGAGAGCAACAGAAGGCCAGACAAGTTATCTACATATTTACAAATTACCTGAGATAATAAAAACTAAAAAAACAACTAAACTAAACTAAACTAAACTAAGGTGCCTGAGCATAGCAGCAATGTATTGTATACTGTGCATGTTATACTTATACTGTGCATGATAGACAATGGACGTTAAGGTGCTTAGAGGAAAAGGAGCACAATAAAAAAAGACCCAAAAAAAAAAAAAAAAAAGAAAAAAAATCTCTCGCTATCGCTATCTCTCCTACTACTCTCATTTATTTTGTGTTAGTTCTAGTTTTCTTCTCTCCAAATCCTCTATCATCCCATCCTGGTCTCTTTCTTCCTCCTTTCCCTTCTGTCTGTCTGTCCAAACAGGACCATTCCTCCCGTTATCAGGCTTATGCTGTCCAGTGACGGTGTCTGGATTGAGGCGACTCTTTCTCCTCTCGCTTCCTCATTGTGTTTTTGTTCTCTTTTACAGTGTTTGGAGAGAGGGAGGGCCAGCGCTCTGACTGACAGGAGGACAGTTTATTTTATGTTGACAAAACATAGGGCCGCTGGCAGTGATTCTCTTTCCTATTGCTGCGATAGGGACTGTGGCATCAATTTAGCAAGGGTGTGGCAAGTTTACCTGATGACATCAACATCAATGGCCTTTAAAGTATCAATAAATAGCCTATTCTACCAACTCAACTCAAAGTTTATTTATGGAACACATTTAACATGACCACGTCAACCGAAGTGCTGTACATGTTAAAACTAAACTAAACAAAGCGATGAAATATACCAATATACCAATGAAGTGAAAACAAAAACAAAACATTAGCACCAGTAAGGGGAAAGCATAAGGTGCCAGGATCAATTGTCACCAAATGCCAGGAAGAAGAAATTAGTCTTTAGAGATTTGAAAACATCAATTGACTGGGAAGCTCTGATATTATATCAATAGATAAGACTATTGATAGAAAAGGTACAACAGCATGTATATCTTCAACTCGAATTCTACAAGACACGTATACCAACATTCTATGGTGTCTGAAGCATCTTGTAGGTATATGAAAATATGAAATATAAAAATAACTTAATAAAATGGAACTGAAATGATGAAGTTTAACATCTCAATTATAGATTTAAAAACTTTAACTTTAAAAACAGTAGAGGTCTGCATACATAGATTGAGACAACTTAAAGCTAAGCTTTCAAATAGAGTATCACCTTATCAGGATGATCATTTCTGTAGGTTACACAATGTGTAAATCAATAATTGATATTCGACATTCAGCACCATGGACAGCGTACGGGTCAGAGAGCAGAACAGAGAGAAGGTTATTTTATTCACACCCAGTTTTGATGTGTGTTTGTGAATCAGATTAAGCATACATGTAGCAAGGACCGCCTGTCTTGACAAGCCACGAGTTTACTGATTCCCTCCATACTATGCAACAATATCACTCAAACAGACAAGATCGCCAGTTCAGTCAGTTCAGTCCAAACGCAGTTCAGTCCAAACGCAACACAATACTGAGAGAATCAATGATGATAAGCCAGACCGGAGTAAAGTTATGAGCCTACTAGTACTAATGCCTTAAAAAGGTCTCCAGCCTGGAGGAAATAACGCATGGCTGCACAGGTCTAAAAGTGAGCTTAAAGCTATACGCAATAAATCAAAATGATTTAAAGAATAAACAATTACATTTGGTGCAGTTAATATTGGTATTGTTGCAGCCATCTGAAAGAACTGTATCACCTCAGAGAATGCCACAAAACATGTGTTCAGTTTTGCCATGAATGACAAGCTGCTTTTAATTTTCCTACAGCTCAAACTGAACTGAAAAATTTGGCTGCCAACAGCAGGGTGATGTCTAGTAGTTTCTCATGTTGAACACACTTTTCCATTGTATTCAAGTCCATGAAATGAGACAAAGAACAATCAAATGCCTGTAATGCTCCTCTGCAAGTGCTATACTCTGTTAGGAGCACCGCAGCAGAGATAAAGGAAAGTGAAATGAACATTTTCCTGAATGAGCCATGCATTTCACCCGATGAAAACACATAACGTTACCCTAGTTAAGCAGTAGTACCTGGCAATACCATCTTGCTTGCATTTCTTTACAATAATTTGTAACGCTGAACTTTTCCCTGAAATTTGTTTTAACTGGGGAGGCCCGGACGGCAGACGAAGAGCCGGGGGGGGGCAGGGAACCAAGGCAGAAGAGAGGAGGCCCGGGCAGCGACGACCGGGGCACGGGAACCAAGCGGACCTGCCGAGACTGCCAACCAAAACAGAAGGAGCGGACGCCGCACCGAAACTGGCGGCACCCGTCCAGGCCCGGACGTCTCGGCAGGCCGCCCGCCGTTCGTCGCCGCCGACCCGGGGCGAAGGAAGAGCTGCAGACAGGACAGGTAAGAAAGAGAGACAGAGGGGAAAAAAACAAGGGCAAAAACGGTGAGCAAAAAACAGAACCACAGCGGCACGAACAAACTCAGAAATAGTCGCAACAAACAGAAAACAAGAACTTAACTTCTACTTTGGGCGCGGGGGTCTCACTGGACAGTTATTGATATGATGGTCCCCGACGCCACAATAGAAACACAGACCAAGCCGGGTCCGCCGCTGCTTCTCAGTCTCGAGCCCCGGCGGGCCCCCTCCCACAGGAGAAGGAGCGGGGGGAAGCAGGAACTAGACGGCGAGTGAAGAGAGGACCGGAGGACGTGGCCCTTCGGTGACGGTCCCTCTCGCGGGAGAGGGGACCAAGGCGACTCCCCGACGACGACCTCCATCGCCGAGCTTGCTCTCTCTCGCGGGAGGAAGAGCGGTGACGGACCCGAGGCGACCCCCGGCGGCGGGTTCTCCCGCGGGTTGGAGGACGGGTTCGGGCCCTCACCCACGGGTCCGAAGAAGAGGAGATCGACGTCTCGGGCAGCAGGCTGGAACCCGAGTCCGAAGCTCCGGAGGAGCCGCCCCACGCGCCCTCCCACCTCCACGGTGTGGGAGCGGATTGTCTCCACCTCCGTGCGTGCGCGAACGGGCGCCTCCCCCGCCTGGAGCATTCGCTCCCACATGCTCGAGACACGGAACAGGATTGCGGTCTGGCCGCCGGACAGGTTTGTCTCAAGATGTCTCAAGCATGCGATCCTCCAAACGTCGCAGGGTGTCGAAAATGGCGTCGAAACAGCCCAAGACATACTCGCCATCCACCGAATCTCCTGGCGCAGACGCGCGCCTTGCTGGATCCATAGATGGCTGGATGATACTGTCACGATGCGCTCTCGACGGGACAGGTAGGATCCAATTGCAGGACACGACACAGGAATGATGATGATAAAGGTACTTTACTTCACATAAAGGTCAAACACAGGCTATCCTCACATAGGAGGGAAACAGGCAAGGAAACAAAGAAGTAAACGGCTCGACAGGCAGGTCGCACCGAGACACAAATTATCATCCAGCAAAGAGGCACCGGCTGGAAAGTCTTAAATATTAACAAAGGTAATCAGCCCAAAGGGCTTGCAGCCGGGCGTGCTGCGGGTCCAGGCTCACATACAAGGCCACAACAGAGTCAGAGAGGAGGAGGGTGGGGCCGAAAGCCCGCACGTGACACAACCCCAAATGCATCTAATTCTCTCTGATGGGATGTTTGTAAGTCTTCTCAACGTCACCAGTTGAGTCTGGTTTTTGTGAGGTTTGGAAATTGCACCCCCCCAACCCTGCACCGTGATTGGCCACCAGTGTACCCCCCTAACCCTGCACCGTGATTGGCCAATCACAGTCTATTCAGGACTGTGATTGGCTAGTGAAACATGTGCATAGCCCTATAAATAGGACTATGCACTTAAAAAAAACACATTTATGTTTTTTTTTAAGTTAGGGGTGTACAATGGTTGGTCCACAATATTACTTTTCTTTAAGTGAACTTCCATCACTGTGATGACCACTGTGACCACACCGCCCACTTCACACTGGGTGTGATTTTTTACTTTACTGGAGTATTACTGTACTTTTACTTCTACTCCACTACATCTGCAGAGGCAAATATTGTACTTTTACTCCACTACAATTATTTGAAAACTTTAGGCTACTTTGCAGATATAAATGATTATATTATAAAACATATACATTAACCACTTTAGCCCTATTTTATACCACGGCCATTAGAAAATACTAATACTTTCAAACATTTTAGTACTTTTACTTTTGGTACTTTAAGTATATTGATGCCAATAATTTTGTACTTTTACTCAAGTAACATTTTGAACACAGGCCTTTTAGTTAGTAGAGTATTTTTATATTGTGGTATTGCTACTTTTACTTAAGTTAAATGTCTGTGTACTTCTTCCACCATGAAACACAGTTGTGTTTAAAGAAACAATAGCTTTTGAATTCATCCTAAGGACTGCATTATTTTCTTTGAAATGCATTCACCCTTCCCCTGTTGCTAATAATGTACTGTAGGGTTCATGGACAAAAAAAAGGTGTCAAATGTGGCACCAGTACCACCAAGTAGTGGCTCTGTGGTAGTGCCTCTGTGGTACCACAGAGGCACTCAGATGGTATTACTGCCGTTATCAAGTGCTAACCACTGTACCAACAGACAGCTGAAAACATGATTTATTGTTTACCATATAGATGCGTTTACAAAATAGAAGATCAAAGCATAATATGTAGGGATTCATTTTATAATTCATTTTGTCTTTAATTAAAGACACTAACCAAGTATGGCGTCAAGCTTAGTGCCATCCAGTGGTGGCTTCGACGCCACCTCTTTGTGGGCCCCTGACTGTTTCCCAGTCAAACTGGAGTTAGACAGCGTTTCCCTGCCAAAGATCACCACCGCACGATCCCCAATGTAGAGAGACGAACTTGAAGTCTGCAAGGACCTCAGCTTCAACCTTGGGATCTTTACGTCCGAGCCTGGCACAAGAGGCACCTAAAAAACATTTGAGTGTTACTCTCAACAAACAATGATAAAATATTGACATTATATTCATCTGTGAGTATGCACTAACTTATTAACCCAACCAGGAGAAATCTGGGGCATCATCCCATTTCCCAATGAAACTATTAATGAGAGTGCAAATACTATAACTCCACCACAAAGTTTGTGACCATGCTTTCTTTCCAGGTAATGTGTAAAATCACCAGATTTTACACATTAACTAAGTCACAGATCTACTGGGAAATTGTATAACAAACATTTTCTCACATGGATACATTACATAAGATAACATCTATGCATGTTGGGGTAGTTACCAGATCATCACAGTCAGCTGACACGACTTGTGTAACGGTTGCAGAAACTGCTGCGTCTCCAGACTGTGTGGGTGTTCAGGTGGATGTAGTTGCGGCCTGAGATTTGAGCTGTTCTATCACACCTTTCAATTCTGCCACTACAGCTGGAAGCTCTATACAGGGAATGATGTAAATGATCATAAGACAAGGGAATGAAAGCATTAAGTGTCATGACTGCATTTTGTCCATTTTACAATTTAGCAGATTGACTTACAGTAAGCAAGTACAACACAATGCATCAACTGCATAGAATATAGGATCATAGGTAAAACCAAGAAGGTATTTAAATACCTCTCATAGCATCCAATATCTCCATGACGTTGGTTTCCTTCAGGAGTTTGTTCTTCCTCTGAAGCTCCTTCAACTGAATGTCAATATCTGAATTAAAATAGGAGACACAGTCATTTGAACACATACCTACAATAGGCGGTAATGTAAAACTATGTAGAATGTTCTCTTTACTTTTGTAGTGACTGACATGGATTGTCATAGCAGGACATATTATGCTATCATGTTGGAAAAGGTGTGGTTCCACTGAATCCAGCAATATCAAGAGTAGCTTTAATACTCATGGAGTTGTGTCACTAAACGGATATGGTGTCCCAAATGGGGAAAACATGAAACAGTCCAAATGAGATCTACAGTATCACATCGATTATTTTTTATTTTCAATTCACTTATCAAGGGTGGAAAGATATTAACAAATTCACTTGAGTAGAAGTCCCAAAAATGAATGAAATGTCCGAAAATTGGAAATTGTATGCAACTTCAACAATAGTGCAGAGAAAAATTCAGGCCTACAGTAGAGCTACTAAGAATTATTTAGCAAACCTGGCTTGTTTTCTTTCAGGAGTCTGTTTTCCCCCTGAAGCTCGAAACTCCAGTTTCTGGGCAGCTGGTCCTCATCTGAGGACTCCTCATTGGAGTTGGTCAACTACACCAAAACACAGAAAATCAAATAATCAGTCTTCTCTGTTGCAGCAAAATTGACAGGAATTACTACATCAACTCAAAATAACACACTTCAAATCTAAAGTTTGTAAATAGTGAAATATAGTTGACCTCTGAAGATGCTGCCAGCTGCTTTTTAGGGCGGTTTCAGACTGGGTTCGTTTGAATCAAACCGTTCCCGAGTACGCTTGGCTGGCCAGCATTCACACTGGCCAAGATTCTAACGCACTCGAGACCATTTTCATTGAACAGTAATGGTAAATATGTGCCTCATGGGGGCGCTGTTGACTATGGGGCTTTGGGAGAGCAAATGTCATTCACAGAAGAAAAGTCACTCTAGAGTGAATAATAAAGTTTGACTGTGTTCCTGACGTTGTCTTGAGTTATAATAACAACAGATCAACAATACACATCCAAAGCAGTGCATCCGATCGTCAGTGCAGGAAGGATCAGGCAGAGAGTGACTGGGTGACAGCTGTCAAAACCCGCCGCTGGCTACTGCTTGCAATCCGACTAGTGACATAAATACACTAATATCAGCGTATCCAATCAATAAAATCCAATGGCCATGTGAACATGAATGAATAAAGGTCCAAAGTAAAAAGGTGGATAAAAGTTACGGTGTTAAACTGATAAAAGGAGCCTGTTTGTAGAGGAGCAGCTGGCGTCAGCGTCTGCCTCTGTCAGCGTGGTTACACATAGGACAAATCACGCGACCACACATGTGTTTTTTGTTTATTACACATGTGTTTTTTGTTTATTATTTTTCACGGCTCGCGCTACTCAAACACTAGCGGGATTATTATTTCTTGTCAACATTCAAGTAGAACTATGAGAAGGTATAACCCAGCTAAAATAATGTGTCATTATAAAAAATATATAAATGATATATGATTAGCAGTCCACTTCCTTCTCTTGGAACGGATGGATTCACACTGCCGCGTTCCGTTCCCGACTCTGCAGCAATCGGACCCGAGACTACCTCCCAAGGTGGTTTCGGGTACGGTACGGTGATGCGTTACGGGGAACGGTTCGCTACGTTCACACTACCACAACATCTGCCATGTGGTCCAGGGTGCGCACCCGGTGACAAAGATTAAGACGAGACCAGATCAACCTGAGACCGCGTCTACTGTTGTCCTAGTAACAGCAGATGTTGTCTACGGTGAAAGAAAGCGTAGCTGTCCTCGTCAATGCCTGTTTTTTGTTATTTATTTTATATCACAATGCCAAAACATACCGATCTGATTCTTGTTTGGATGAAGAAACGTCAGACAGACGAACACTCACGTTGCGTTGGACGCTGCTTCTCCGTTGGTTGTGTTGTTGTTGAGAAACAGGAAGACAATCACTTCCTGTGTCAGTCTCTCTAACAATAGATTTACACGTTTAATAAATGCAACTATTTGCCATTGGAGTCGGAGTCAACATGTGTAAGGTACAATCACTATTCAGCCCATTCAAAGCGTGCAAATAAACGCATCAATGAATGAATTAATAAATAAATGTTCATTCCCTCCTGGGATTCGAACTCTTCCCAACATCAGCATAATTACACCAGACAGGCGCTTACGCCGGTGCGCCATTCTTCTCACGACAAATGTGTACCGTAAACAATTTATAGAGTATACAACCAGCCATTAAAAAACAAAATAGTCATGGTCTAGATTAATTTGAGACCTCAGTCGCCACACTGATTTCATTGTACTGCTCTCTAACACGGCTGTTTACTACAGATTTGTTTCTCAAATCTATCACCATCACCATCACCATCACCATCATCATCATCATCATCATCTATTATTCATTATGTTAGAGGCTACTTAGAAATAGTCATTAGAAGACAACCACTTCTTCCTGTGACAATCTCTAACAATACATTTTATAAATGCAGCTATTCGCCATTGGAGTTGGAGTCAACATGTGTAAGGAAGGCAATCACTATTCAGCCCATTCAAAGCGTGCAAATAAACGCATCAATGAATTAATTAATTAATAAATATCTAAATAAATGTTCATTCCCTCCTGGGATTCGAGCTCTTCCCAATATCAGCACAATTACACCAGACAGGCACTTACTCCGGTGCGCCATTCTTCTCACGACAAATGTGTACCGTAAACAACTCATAGAGTATACAACCAGCCATTAAAAAACTAAATAGTCATGGTCACTAGATTAATTTGAGACCTCAGTCGCCACACTGATTTCATTGTACTGCTCTCTAACACGGCTGTTTACTACAGATTTGTTTCTCAAATCTATCACCATCACCATCATCATCATCATCAATTATTCATTATGTTAGAGGCTACTTAGAAATAGTAAATATGACACATGATAGGTTACATCAACAGTTCATTAGAAGACAACCACTTCTTCCTGTGACAGTCTCTAACAATACATTTAAAAAATGCAACATTTCGCCAGTGGATTAAACATGTGTCATGTAGCCTACATTAACTATTCAGGCCATTTAAACCGTCACAAATAAATAAATGTTAGCCTCTCATGGGATTCAAACTCCTCCCAATGTCAGCAGAAATCCAACAGTCTGGGGAATAGCCTACTCTTGTGCGCCAGTCCACCCACTCTGACTCATAATCAACAAATCATAGACTATAAAACCAGCCATTAAAACTTGATTAAGTTGAGACCTCAGTCACCACACTGATTTCTAACAGCCCTAAAATCTCTCTCAGTCTGTACAACATGGCACCCTCAAGGAGAAACACCCCCATACCATTTACACAAAGAGCAGAGAAAGAGGCATAGTAAATCAGCCAATGATTTAAAAGTCTTGTAAAGTTTTTTTATTTGTCACATCTCATACACGGTACACAAGAGTGAAATTTGTGGCTTTATCGTCTCTTCTAGTGTAACAAATAGTCCCAAACGGGCACAAACTGGCAAATTGTCTGATTGCTCCTGATCACCTCAGGACAGTTAAGTATAGGCCTTGCCGAGCCCTGAGGCCCATAGGGCAGGAGCCCATCTCCTGTTTCATTAGCGTGCTTGACGTACAAGCACGGATGGCTTACAGTGAAAATGGGCCCTGTGCACAAAATCCCCACGGGCCCCCACCAAATATTAAAGAAATATGAGGTTTTGCCAAATACTTGCGTTTAAACCAAGTCTGTTTTGCTTAAATGAAGCGTCACATGGCTTCAATAGAAGATTTCCTCCTACAACTGGGAGGCTTTCAAAATAAGTGTGTTTTATTTTACACAATTAGAAACGTGTAATGTGATTTGAAATCTCCCTGGAAGTTGGAAGTCAACATGGGAATCATGTTCTCAAGTAGATGACTGACTAATCGAAAAGCAGAGTTTCAGGTGGCAGTGCCAGGGCCCCCTTGGCTCCAGGGCCCCTGTGCACGTGCACAAGCTATAATCCGTCCCTGCGTACAAGGCACATTCTTGGCTTTATCGTCTCTTCTAGTGTAACAAGAACTAGTCACAAAAGGGCACAAAGTGGCAAATTGTATGATTTCAGATTGCTCCTGATCACCTCAGGACAGTTAAGTAGGCCTTGACGAGCCCTATAGGGCAGGAGCCCATCTCCTGATTCCTTAGCGTGCTTGATGTACAAGGCACATTCTTGGCTTTATCGTCTCTTCTAGTGTAACAACAACTAGTCACAAAAGGGCAAATTGTATGATTTCAGATTGCTCCTGATCACCTCAGGACAGTTAAGTAGGCCTTGACGAGCCCATCTCCTGATTCCTTAGCGTGATGCACACCCACTGGATCTGACTCTAGTATGCCACAGGGATTTACCCCAATCCAACCCTTGATGCTGAGTTCTAACCAGGGAGGCAGGGTACCTTTTCTAAAAGTCTTTGGTAGGACCCGACCGGGGATCAAACCGCAACTTCAAAGTCTCAGGGTGGACACTGTAACCACAAGGCCACTGAGCTCAGGACAGTAATAATAGTGATGCATTGCACTCTGCTCCTGTGTATGGGTTTGTAACCTTTCCTGTGCATGCTGATGGAGCAGGTGACATTGGTTGGCAGTGTAGAAATGCACCATAATTGACTTTGGTAGGTTGAACTGAATTTAGGCATTTAGCAGACTCTTATCCAGAGTGACTTACAATAAGCAAGGTAAACATGCATCAAATGCAGAAAGATAAGCCTCTGTCTAAATAGCATGCCATCTAAATTGCAATTTAACCTTTGCAGAAGTCTGCATCCAGACTAGGTCAAGAGCAGCAAGACAGGTCATCTTTTTTGGGGCAAAAAAAACAACTATGCTCATACAGGATTCCAAAACAAAATCATAAAGAGTTCCCAGCTGGCCGAGCAGTCCAGGCGCAGACCATTGGCTCTAATGCAGCCTGACCGCACGCGGGTTCCAACCCAACGACCTTTGCTGCATGTCTTTCCTGTCCATCTTCACTGTAACAATGAAGGGGAAAAAATGCCTCTTGATGAAAAAATAAATAAAAAAGTGATGATGATCCATCCTGGCATCACATAGTATGTGGAGATCCATGTGCATTGTGATTCCACTGGGTTATGTGCAGGCTGGGCAGAAGTAGTCCTCACTGGTGTTAGGCCTGCCTACACACACCCAGTGGAACCACAATGCACATGATGAGCATTCAATCTGAAAGAAGATGGATACAATGTTATTCATTTATTTATTTAGTTAGTTACAGAAAGAATGTGCTCTCCATGTAAAAAACTTTAAAGGTTTCGTACCCATTCATCCACGGATGCGGCGGACCTTCCTGTCCCAGCGCTCACCTCCCCACAGGAGCGACAGAGATGTGTCTGGTCATCTATAAAAACATATTTTTGAGTTCAGTGAAGTCCAATTTTTTGGTCTGGGTGAGGCTGATAAACATTTGATTGAAGCCTACCAGAGTCCTCCAAAAGTTGTCTTGCAATACTTTGGCGTACCAGGTCAATGTTCCCTAGCAGGCCCTGCTCCACCCCAGCAGTGGCTATGACCAGCATCTCTGCGATCTTAAAATACAGGTTAGTGTTAACAGTGTTCTTTTAGAATGTATTAAATTGTTACTAGGATAGATATTCTAGGCTATATAATCTCACTTTGCACATAAACACCCCACATGATGTTGTATCCGTTTGGCGGGGATGAGGGACAGTCTCACAGGTCCAGCGAGAGATTGTGCCCCTCATCCTCCGCATATAAGCTCTGAAGAAAAAAACGAAACCGTTGGTTACTTGTGTATCAGAAGCCATTGAACAGACTTGCAATGAAGCACAATAAATCTATGATTTACTTGCCTTGTACTATTTTGACAGATCTCCACTTGTCTTGGGGTGGCAATGAATGGGTCCACAAACAGACACTTGTGGTCATGTGGATACATAACCTTCGGCAGATAGAATACTTTAATACTTCAAAAGCTTAGTTGTAAATATAGTTGCATAATTTGCATTGATTAAAGTTAACTTACTACTAGTGTGTAGTGGCCATTCTTACACACTGCCCCCATAATGATGTCCCATTCCAGGACATCAATCTGCAAGTGAAGTGATCATTTAATTTGTTAACATGGTGCGACTGTAACCAACACTTTTAAAAGTAACTATTATCCTTACTTTTTTAACCCCCCTGGTCAGACCGTCCCAAATCCGGTTGACCTCCTCCACTGCCAAAACGGTCACCCTCGTTGTAGCCTGAGGCTACGAGCTCAATCGATGGTCTTGAAAGGCGGATCCAAACACAGCCGCCCGGATTTGTGCGTGGCTTCCTATTGCTTCACCAATCTATGTCCCCGCCTCCCCTCCCCTCCCCCCCCGGCCTATGCACGGAGCACGCTGACGTCACCAAATTTAGAGCGACGCCCCTCTGCACTCTGATTGGTTAGGAGATAACAAGGCTCAAGACCATCGTTCCTGCATGGCTCCCCCAGGCTTTTTTTCTTTTGTAACAAAAAAAAAAGCATGGGTTTCCGAGGCTACCCTCGTTGTGGCCTTTTGGGCGACCCACATGAGGTACGCATTGACTATCTACACACAAAAATAAATACAATTAAAAATCACTTTAATATCAATGAGAACACTTGCTCACAAAACGAGACTTAGGCTTCGTCCACACGTACACGGGTATTTTCATAAACGTAGCTTTTTATATGCGTTTTGGGGGGTTCGTCCACACGCAAACGCGTTTTTGGTCCATGTAAACGCATCTTTTTGAAAACTCCGGCCACAGTGTAGATTTCTAAAAACGGCGTTTATGCGTCGCCGTGTGGACGGCGTAAACGGAGTTTTTCACATTATAAGCATGCGCAGTTGAGAGTACTGTAATATAATATAATATGATATAATAATTAGCCTATAGCCTACATCATTTATTTAATATTCCTTTCCTCACTGTCATTGCATGTTGACCGCGCATACACTTGTCTTCCATTAATGGTAGGCTATGTTCTACATATAGGAACGAATTATATTCTGTAGGCCTATGAATAAACAAAATTGAGTTTGCACCGAAGAAACATTATGCAAAATTAATGTTACTCTGTCAATCATAATTAACAATCAAATCAAACGTGTAGACTCGTCGCTCCAGTAAATTTCATACAATGACCTTTTCATGCTCCTCTTTTTAACCCAGCACCCCAACAAGTGATGTGCATTCAAATCTGCATTTTTATCATTTAAAAAAATCGCCATTTAATAGGCTACTGGGTTGTGGGACACAGGCACTCATTTATCAAATATTTCCAAGTGACATAATTACATAATTGGCCTACAAGCAATTAAAATCAAGCGATTTAAAAACAATCTAACATATTTACAATGTTATAAGTTAGATGCTTAATCATTCACCCATTTAAAAAGTGCCATAACAGTCATACAGATCTAAAGGATTTAGCTGGAATATTTTCATGGAGAGAGTGGTCTCTCAACTTGGGTAGCCTACAGTTATATATAACCGACATAAGCGCAGGAGCTCTTCTTCACGTTGTGTGTTTTTGATCACAGGACTTCAGCAGGAGATTGGAGATGGGTAACTCCCACCAAACACCAGCCATTATCCATTAATGTTTAAGCATTCATTAATCACTCACTCCATAAATGTTCAGATTGTGACATTCTGACCAGGGCAGGCTATCCCTCATGAATGTGCATGGTGTTATGGGCTTTTTATTTGCAAAACAGCAGCAGTCAGGTCTCCACAGAGCGCACATTGCGCACTGCTCTATTAATGGGTTAAATTAAAATACAAACCTAATCCATTCGGTACGATGTGATGGTATCATTCTTGACAAAGAAAGTTTATACCGTGACCGTCACAGAATATGGTAATCCCACTGGCAAACCCTGTAGGACTATTATAAAAAATCAATAAGGTAGGAAGGTTTGCGCTCTGACAGAAAAGGCTTTACCAAAAGTTACAGCCAGGTGCGAGATGTCAGCAATGACGTCGAGAAACAATAGAATATTTTTTTGCATCCAAAGAGCCACAACATATTTTTGTCAATGTGTGCATCTTCTCGTAGGCTAATTCAATAATCACCATTTAATAGTGAGTGTAGTAAAAGTTGCAGGACAGTTTGTGCTCCGGTGGAGAGCTGCGCATTGGGCAGGAGCCAGCTGGTGATGCTGACGTCGTTCTGAAGTAGATAGTCTATCTATGGTTTGTCTGTAAAACATCTATACAGTAGGCAAGGCTATTTAACCTATAGGCTACTTTGTTTGATGGGAAAGCATTGCGATGGAGAAATCACATCCAATATAAACTAAAACAACTGGATGTGAATCACCCATGTTACCTCGTAACCTCGCTGCCTCTGTGATCGCCGACGGTCTATATGAAGAAATAATCCACCGTTTACTTTGAGTTGAGGACATGAAGAATGCAGGCCTACGTTTTCAATCACACTAGTTTGGCTGAATATCCACAACATGTCATGTTATGGTTTAATTAACTTTAAGGGGAGCTGGTCACCTTGCGCTGGAGTGACTGTGACAGCCTCAAATTACTAATGCGTGCCTCGGATGAATTTGTATTTCGAGCCCACAAAATACTAATTTGAGGCCACAAGATAGTTAGGACGAGTTTACTTAACTTGTACTTAAGTACAGTGCTTGAGTAAATGTACTCAGGCCATGTTTTTAGAGACATTTTTACTTGGATTATGCAACATAATAGCCTATATGTGCATTCATCATATTCTTTATTGTGGTGGAGAAATGTTTGCTATTCAAGGATTATTATTATTATAATAATATTATTAACATTATTCGTTGCGCACTGGTCCAATACAATATAAACCAATGCGCTGTTGGTTATATCTATACACACCCACAGCCTGGCACACAACATTCTATCTTCTAATTCTCCAGGAATGTCTGTGATTATAATTTTCCTATTATCAGCAGATGTGAGAGTGTCAATTCCTTGTGTCTATTGTGTTTATATAAGATGATAGTCTATTCAAAGAAGACAATTTGTGCCGCGTGATGCCATTCGCTCCAAATGACACACCTCAGTTGTATTCATGGATTAGGCCTACATAGGAAATAATGAACTGATTACAATAATATACAATTCTCTCAAATCAGTAACAGGTAGGTGATACGTATGTCCATCAAATATGGTTTTATTGAAAGGCAATCCAAGGTTAGAGCTTGGAAACCAACCTTCGGAGAATGTCTGACGGCTTGGATCGCCTCAGTGCGGCTGCAGAGTTCATCTTGGAATTTGTCATTACAATTTTACTGTAATCCACAAAAGTGTGACTGTTAATTCCTTGTGTCAATACATTGTTTTTATCACCGGTGTTATATCTTATATTTAGCTTTTATGAAATGTCTGAGATCATTGTTTTTTTTTTGGAAGATTGGAAATGTATTCTATTGCTAGTTTGGCCACAAAATAGGCTATCAGCACGTCACACAGCTTGTACACACACACACACACACACACACACACACACACACACACACACACACACACACACACACACACACACACACACACACACACACACACCATGTATCTATCTATCTATCTATCTATCTATAAATCTATAAATCTATCTATAAATCAATCTATAAATCTATCTATAAATCTATCTAAATATCTTTCTATTCATCTGGCATCTATCATCTAAAGACCGCTGACTGCTCTGTCTGTAGCCATAATGCTTTAGCTATGATGTCAGCTGACAGTAGCCTATATATAGCCTAATATAGTACATAGTATCTGATTATTAGGCAGTGCGTTTGGCGTGTGCGTAAATATGAATCTGGCAGCTAGGGGATAGGGATAATACATTAATTGACGTTCATTATACCATATAGATATAGGTGTTTTGATAACATTTTTTTTATTTTTTATTATTATTTATTCACCTGGGGGGGGGGGGGGGGTACGTGTGGTAATAACGCCTGGGTTAACTGCGTGCGTGCGTGCGTGTGTGTTACGGCCGCGGACTTTTGATAGGCAGGCAGGCAGGCGGAGACACAGACAGACAGACAGACAGACAGACAGACAGACAGACAGACGGCTGTGGGCGCACCGCTGGAGCGCACTCAAGCATTGGTTTGTATTGGACTAGGCAACGAATAATAATATAATAATAATAATCCTACACTTTGCAGATATAAATTATTATATTATAAACTATACATCAACCACTTCAGCCATATTTTATAGATAACAGATCTACAAGCTCACAATGGGAGCTTAAATGGGTATTTTCAAACATTGTATTACTTTTATGGGGCGGGATGGAGGGGTTAATGGGGGGGGGGGGTCGCGGATAGCTTCAGGACATGTGGGGGGGGGGGGGGGGGGGCTTGGACACACGGCCGATGCGGTCCGTGCGTCGGTCGGGAGCCTGGCACACTGTTCGTAGCTGGCGACCTAGCTGGCAGGCGACGTGCGTTGCGACCGCAACCCCCCCTACATACACACGCACGGCCACACACACACACACACACACACACACACACACACACACACACACACACACACACACACGTGCGCGCCGCAGATCCAAAAGTTACATTTCAACATAGCATTTTATTGAGTGGTAATCAAATCATAATTGATACACAGAAGTAACATAGACACTTCAGAGATTAGATAGAAAGTTTACAAGACAGATATAAACTTTTATTTTATTTAATAAAAGGAGGATTAATGAAGGATTAATGCACACGGGTGCTTCGATGTTGGTTGGGGTAATTAATGACTATAGCAACATGTCATCCCGACCCTACGAGACACTTTACCAAGTTCATTCATTCAGGAAATATTATTATATTAATATTTAGAGAATACATATTTTTATTGACATTTTAATAAAATAAATATAGGCGCTGTGGATTCGTCTGTCTCATCGGGACTCAGGGACGGAGGGACCAAATAATAATAATATATAATAATTTGTTATGTTCTGCAAGCACTTAAGTTGCTCTAACATATATGTTGCAAAGTAGCCTGTCTATTAACAATAATAATAATAATAGCCTACTGGCACCGGTGATAAAAACACAACCTTGGATTGCCTTTCAATAAAACCATATTTGATGGACACATCTGTATCACCTACCTGTTACTGATTTGAGAGAATTGTATATTATTGCAATCAGTTCATTATTTCCTTTGTAATCCATGAATAAAACTGAAGTGTGTCATTTGGAGTGAATGGCATGGCGCAGCATTGACGTAGCACTTTAATTCCTGGGCCAGGCGCAACAGCGCATTGGTTTGTATTTTATTATTAAAGATAAATCTTTAATAATAAGATATATTTGTCTGTCATCGCGAGACTACAGTTGTTGACCGCTGTGAATAGACAGTCTCGTGATGACAGCTGCGTTTTTACCGTCTTAATGCGTTTTCATGTGGACAGAGAGATTTTTATAAACGGGGCCGTGTAGACGCGGAGGTTTACAAAAACGAAAACGATAAATCTGCGTTTATGAAAATACCCGTGTGTGGACGAAGCCTTACTTCGCTGGTCAATGTCTCCCCTGGCGCCAGGCTCTGGACATCAAGGGTCAGAATTTTAAATGGGCCAAATTTGGCCCACAAAATTTGCCCCGTTTGGCCCTTCCATATAGCTTGGAGAAGTGGAAATTCAGAACATTTCAGTCATTAAAAATTGTACATGGCATTATTATTCTTCATGTCACATTAGTGAATGGGATTTACCAGTGACCTGGTCCTCTGGTGATCTCCCTCCTCTGGCAGGTGGGGAGCCAGTGGAGGGGCCCGAGGATGGTGGTGGGTGGTGGATGGCAGGAGGAGGCCCGGAGGGGCTGCATGATGGCTGTGCAGGGCGGCCAAGAAGAGGGCTGGAGGGACTGGGTGACAGTTGGGGAGGGTGGAGAAGAGCAGGAGGATGAGATAAAGGGGAAAGTGGTGGAGGGGGGCGAGCCAAAGGAAAGGTTCCAGCTAGCTTTAAAAGCTTCGCTGGAATCCTCTCCTCTGGCTCGATGTAGCGTTTCAGCTGGTCCAAATTAGCAATAAGCTTCTGATTTTGGTCCCCAACCAAGTACACCACTTTCCCCTTTATCTCGGTGATGGTATAGGGGCCCAGCATCTCTGGTGCCAGCTTGCCTCCCTTCCTCTGCTCTTCTCTGATGTTTTTCTTTAACACCACATCCCCAACTGTGAACTTGTCATCCCAGCCCTGCTCCAGCTTCCTCTTCATGACCTTGTCTTGCTGTTTGAGGACATTGCCCTGCACAGCCTCATACACTGGTGTCTGCTTTTTCAGCCCCTCACAGACCTCCTCCGACCCACAGTACGCCTCCATATCTTCTGGTGTCACCTAAGGTACAAAAACACCAGGTGGGGTTATTGACAGTAGTGTTTTCAATTTAATATATTCATGTCAAGGACCCCCAAATCAATATGCATTTGGCATACATTTTGGGAAATAGCAGATCTACAAGCTCACATCGTGTCGCTCTGCGTTGTGAGACTGTAGATTGGCTATTTTCAAATAGCCAATGTATAAATGGATCCACTTACATCATAATCCACATGGACTTCGGAAGGATACCGTGCCTCTCGCCCATACAGCAGATAAAAGGGCGTGTATTGAGTAGTTCAATGCTTTTTTGTCCTCAGCGCAAACAGGGCAGCTGCCAGGTACTTATCCCACTGGTTTGGATGATCCTGACAAAGGGCTTTCAGCGACCTGAAAATGTTCACATTACATAACATTATAGCAGACATTCAGACGCATTTAATGTAGTCTACAGCATTCATGTTGTGTACTGTAGGTGTATCTGCCAATTTGGCATTATGCAACTTACTTCTGGATGGTCCCGTTCATTTTTTCTACCAGACCGTTCGTCTGCGGGTGGTAGGGCGCTGAAAAGCTTCTTTGGATGTTGAGCTCCTCACAGAGCCGAAAATTCACCTATAAATTCCATTAATAATAGATTTGGAACACAATTTGACACAAATCTCAAAGTGCTACATTGCATAAAAGTATAAAAGCAATTAAGAATTGTTTTTAAATGGAAACAATAATAAAAACAATTAAATGAACACAATTCAGATCAATTGTACGAGCCCCATCCCCAACATAAAAAAATTAATAACAATATAATTTGTAATGTTTGATGAGTGTTGTACCTGATTTCGGAATTCCGAACCTTGGTCAGAAAGTAGCCTTTGCGGGGCCCCATGCTTGTAAACAAAGTCCACTATGCATTTGGAGACCTCCCCTGCATGCTTGGTTTTCAGTGGGTAGGCCTCTGTCCATTTCGTGAAATAGTCCACCATCACGCAGACATACTCATTGCCATCTTCCGTCCTTTTGAGCTTCATTAGGTCGATACCTACAAGCTCAAATGGCTCCTTTACCTGATAAAAAGGTGATTAAAAAAGAAACCAATTAGACATCTGTATGATTGCTGGTAGCCTATCTTTGCACATTTAGATGCATGGGATTTTCAGTTGCAAAACACTCACTGTTATGGGTTCATACTGAGCTTTGTCCTTCAAGCAACCCGCCTTTTTCTGGCACCCAGGGCACTCCTTGATCTTAAGTCAAATGATATGCACATTCATTTATATCACAGGCCTTTGGTCAAGCACAAACAGTAAGTGAAGGGGATATACAATCACATGAGTGTGTGCATTTAGTTAATGCTTTCCTAAGTAGGGTAGAACCGGGACGAACGACGCGCAGGGACGGTTGCAACACGGACCTTTTTTCATGCTACACTTAAAATTCACATCCGGCGACGTCACCCTCTTCGTCTTCGGTCGAAAACATCAGACACGATTTTTTCCCAGTTCTGATCAAAATTGGCAGAGTTGAAGCCACTTTTGTGTATTTCCACACTGTAGTAAAAAATACCCTATTTGAGTGTTTTCCATTTGTACTGCTGTGTTTATTTGGTGCCGATTGTAAATGGATTTTGTCTGTTAGGCTAATCTGTGGGCTAACTCTCAGTGAAGGTTCCATTGAAAAATATTCATTAGCTTTTGTGCTAGCTAGCAAAACATCCGGGGAGGGCAGGGAGGGACGAACGGCGCATTAAGCCACTCGATGCATTACGGACAGGGAGGGACGAACGGTGCATGTGTAAAACACAAAGTTGAGGAAACAGACAGAGGGGACATTAACATGATACATTTATTTGACTATCAGCATGGTCATTTGCTCGTAGGGTTCTACTGAAGCATCAATGAGAGTTAGATGCCAGAAATGTAACGTTTGTACTTGTTATAGGACATTTCATCCAACCGCGCCGTCCGACCCCATGTATGCACCGTTCGTCCCGACTGGCGGCCGAGTGCGGAGAGTAGCGCAACGTCACTTTACTTACCGATTGCGTTCGACTCGTTTCACTAAAATTAAAACGGACTGCGGGTAATGGGAGAGGACAAGTGTCTCTTGTTCACAAAAAAGTATGGTTACATGAAATTAAGTAATCTCTGTGCAGGGAGGGAAATAGAAAAGGGTGCGTCATTGGACCCCACTCTCCCCTAGGCCCTGCATGAATAGGCCTGCATGTACAAATGATATATACACATTTGGAGGACCCTTGACCCTTCCAACTTACCCATTTGCGGATGTCCGCCTCCATTCCAGGCCAGTAGTATCGGTGGATCACTTATGCGTGGTGTGTTTTCTCCACACCACAGTGACCACCGATACTACTGGCATGGAATTCCTGGAACACAGACGCCGCCTCAGCAGCCGACTCCACCACCTACATACATAGATAGCATATAGAGAGATGAGATAGACAGATACTTAGATTCCTCTTTTGATTCCCATGGGGAAATTCAAGTGTTTGAGCACCAAAAGTAAGTATGAAACACATTTACCTTGGCGAAATGGGGCTCCTGCTTCTTGCTTCTGGTGCACAAGTAATGAAGGATGCCATCTAGTACAAATAAATGTGAAAATGTTCAATTTACTCTTAAAGTGACTTTTATCGTTGACTCTTGCTTGATTCAGTATTTAGATATTTGATATTCATTTTATCAGACACGCCCCCTTCCTATACAAACCCATTATAACTTCAAACTCCATTTTAACCATGATGGATTAATCAAAAACACCAATTCTTGGTCCTGGTGACTGATATTGTCCTTCTAATGTGTGAGGAGACCATGTTTTTTCAAATAATTTTAAAAGGTTAATGAACAAAGTACTTTAAATAAAGATTGATAGTGTAACAGAATACATACCCTTAAGGACATACTGGTTGGCCCTTCTTTTCAGGTTGAACCTCTGCTGCTTTGTGAAGCCTTCTGGAAAGGTTGCATTCCTCTTGAAATGGAATATTTCGGAAAACATTTGTGGGTCCATGACTCAGTCACAAATCTCTCTCTCTCTCTCTCTCTCTCTCTCTCTCTCTCTCTCTCTCTCTAATAACTCTATATAGTTATAATCGCTCCAACTCCCAACACAGTTGTTCAACCTTTTATATGTTTGTTAATTGAGCAAGCAATCAGCGCACACTTTCAAACATGTTTGGCCCATTTATTTCTTAATCTACTCAGAATTGTGTGAGCACCCCAGACCTTTTTACGTTGCTTGATTAAGTATTTAGATATTAGGTATATCCTATACCAACCCATTGTATACCCATTGTCAAATAGCAGATATCATCTGAAAGTGTGAACTACTGATTTAGAAGGCATTTGTAGAATAGGTGGTCTCAATGGGTTAAGGTTACTGGTTGTCATGGTTACTAGTTCTAATGAGATAACTGAGCAAAGGCTTTGCTCTTGCAAATACCCCTAGACACAAAATGCTACACACACACACACACACAATGCCTAAAATGATTCATACTTTTAACTTATAAAGTGGTTTGTAGGTGTGTTGCCTACTACGAATGTGTTCCTTCTGGGTCTGGCAGAACCAGGTCTCCTGGTCTGTAACATAATGAATAAGAATAATAGATGATGATGGTGGTGGTGGTGAGAGATTTTAGAAACAAATCTGTATTAAATAGTTGGAAATCAGTGTGGTGACTGAGGTCTCAAGTGAATCTAATGACCATGTGCGTTTTAATGGCTGGTTTTATAGTCTATGATTTGTTTATGATTATGAGTCAGAGTGGGTAGACTGGCGCACAAGAGTAGGCCATGCCCCAGACTATTTCTGCTGACATTGGGAGGAGTTCGAATTCCATGAAAGGCTAACATTTATTTATTTGTGACGCATTAAATGGCCTGAATAGTTAATGTAGGCTACATGACGCATGTTTAATCCACTGGCGAAATGTTGAATTTTTTTAATGTATTGTTAGAGACTTTCACAGGAAGAAGTGGTTGTCTTCTAATGAACTGTTGATGTAACCTATCATGTGTCATATTTACTATTTCTAAGTAGCCTCTAACATAATGAATAATAGATGATGATGATGATGATGATGATGGTGATGGTGATAGATTTGAGAAACAAATCTGTAGTAAACAGCCGTGTTAGAGAGCAGTACAATGAAATCAGTGTGGCGACTGAGGTCTCAAATTAATCTAGTGACCATGACTATTTAGTTTTTTAATAGTCGGGGATCCACAGGCCCAAAAGCTCTTGAAAATGGGTTGAACCTGATATGTCATGCTATACTTTTTTTTTGTGTTTTTTCTATTAATTTGGTCATTACGGTCCACAGAATGAGAGGCCTGCTCTGCCGGAAACATCGCGAAAAAAAGTTATGGCCATTTTTGTATAATGAAGCCTTTATTTTTTTGCCCATTTTCGCCTATTGTAAAAAACTAGGTTTCTTTTCTTAAAGTGCTCAGTAGGTTGTGTAGGCTGTCAATAAATGATTTCCAGATACACAGCACACATATGTGAACAACACCAAGTCCAAAAATACACTCACAAAGCCTTTCCAAATGATTTATAGACATTTTTGGTACCAAAAATGCACCAGTTTTTTGCATTTTCCCCAATACTTTCATCTTTACTTCAATAGTAATCAACTTTGCCATGGGTTATGACATCAGCCAATGTCTCATTCTTTTCATCAATCTTTATAGTCATTCCACAAAAAAATGTATTAAAATCAACCCTAAATTAAAGGAACTGTGGTGACTTTATTACCCTTATGCTCAAAATTCCCAGAACCTTTTATTCTTCTTGAAAACACCTGTACCCCCACAAAAGAAACGTTTGCCATGGGTCATGACATCAGTCAATGACTTATTCTTTTCAAATATATATCAGCAAATATTTTGATAACTTTAGTTTAAAAAAAACTAAAGGCAATACACATTTTAAGCTGTTTCTGGCCTCTAGCTGTCTCCTCTTCTCTCCTTGTTCTGCACTGAAATTGATTGCACCTGTGCTAATAATCGTGGCCGCTCGTGATGGGGATTGGGGATTGAAATTATTCCCCATGAACGAGGAATTCCCAGTAAGCGTGAGTCACCAGCTTGCGTTGATTAAGTCCCTGCCCTTTGTACACACCGCCCGTCGCTACTACCGATCGGATGGCTTAGTGAGGTCCTCGGACGGGCCCCGCCGGAGTCGGTCACGGCCCCGGCGGAGCGCTCGGAAGACGCCCGAACTTGACTATCTAGAGGAAGTAAAAGTCGTAACAAGGTTTCCGTAGGTGAACCTGCGGAAGGATCATTACCGTTCTGTCTGGCACCCTCGCGCGGGGGTCTGGAGGCACGAAAACCCTCGCCGCGGGCGGGTGTCGGCGGTGGCGCGGTGCGCCTGGCTCCTCCTCGCGAGGGGCTAGGTATCGCCCGTGTCGTGAGCCGCCTTCCCCTCCGGCTTCGGGCCCAAAGGCCTTGTCAAACTCGCACGGGCGTCCGTGCGCCTAGCCGAAGCCCAGGCATGGTTGTGGTGGCCGTTCGCGGCCATCGCAAAATCCCGCAATCGTCACCTCAGGTCATGCCCCGTCGCTCTCTCTCTGTGGGGGGCGGCGGGCCTGTGGGCCTTGTGTTGGCTTTACGTGTTATCCTGGGCCCGGCGGGCGTACGGCGTTCATCGTCTCTGGTCTCTCCCCCCTCGGGCTCTGGCCCCGGGGCGGGGCGTCTCCGGTCAGAACCTATAAACTCAAGGCCCGCCCGAACGGACGGACGGGCCTGCCTCACGGGTACCCAACTCGCCTCTCTCCTCCGGAGGGTCGTCGGGGGGTTCAATGTCCGCAGCCCGGCCCGCCTCGGCGGGGGCGGTGACCTGCGGCGCCCGGGGGTCTGTCGCCGAGGTCTTACTTACTCTGTTTTCGTGAACCTGCGGCCGTCGCCAAACAAAACCAAAGAGTACAACTCTTAGCGGTGGATCACTCGGCTCATGCGTCGATGAAGAACGCAGCTAGCTGCGAGAAGTAATGTGAATTGCAGGACACATTGATCATCGACACTTCGAACGCACCTTACGGCCTCGGGTCCATCCCGGGGCTACGCCTGTCTGAGGGTCGCCACACAATCAATCGGACGCCCCCCGTCTCCTCGGAGGCGGGGGCCCCGTCTGCGGCTGGAGCGTCGCAGGCCCCCCGGGGCCTTCGTCCTCTCAAGTGCAGACGAGATGCCCGGTCCGGCCTCCTTCGGGGGGCTCGGAGCCCGGGACGCCGTCACCCCTGCCGTCGCTTCGCCCCCGGGCGGGGAGCCGGCCGGTCAGTCCCCCCCGTTCGCGGGGTGGGCCCCGGTCGGCCACCCTAGCCCGGGGCCCGCGGAGGTCGGACCCGGCTCTGCGCCGTGCGTGCCGTGCGGCTGCCTGTGGACCTTGTGTCTCTAGCAGCCTGCTGGCGCCCGGCGCACTCCGGCCGACCCACCGCGTAGCGTGCGGTTCCTGGGGAGGCTGACGGTCTTCTCACCGCGTTTCGGCGAGCCTCCTCCCTCACGGGGGGAGCCGCCACCAGCAACCCGTTGCTTTACGACCTCAGATCAGATGAGACGACCCGCTGAATTTAAGCATATTACTAAGCGGAGGAAAAGAAACTAACAAGGATTCCCCCAGTAGCGGTGAGCGAAGAGGGAAGAGCCCAGCGCCGAATCCCCGCCCGCGGTGGGCGCGGGAAATGTGGCGTACAGGAGACGGCTGTCGCCCGGGTGTCGATCGGGGGCCTGAGTCCTTCTGATAGAGGCTCAGCCCGTGGACGGTGTGAGGCCGGTAGCGGCCCCCGTCGCCCCGGGGCAACGTCTCCTCGGAGTCGGGTTGTTTGCAAATGCAGCCCAAAGCTGGTGGTAAACTCCATATAAGGCTAAATACCGGCATGACATTACATTACATTACATTACAGTCATTTAGCAGACGCTTTTATCCAAAGCGACTTACAATAAGTGTATTCAACATAGGTAGGGAACGAAAACTACTAATCACCAGAAGTCTTTAGTGCATTTTCTGCAAAAACAAGCAACCAAGAGTATACCTAGCGCTAAGGTAAAAGTGCAATATATCAGCTACCTATTTCCTTAAACAGATGAGACAAAATAGCTAAATCAAATGAGCATGAGCTAAAACAAATAAGTGTATCGACTAAACAAGATCCAATAAACAATACAGCAATAGAAAACAAGCGTTCGTACAACTAGTTAACAACAAGTAGGTCAGGCTGAGAGGAAGGGTAGTGTTTCCTGAAGAGGTGGGTTTTCAGTCTGCGGCGAAATATGGGCAGTGACTCTGCTGTCCTAACATCAGTGGGAAGTTCATTCCACCACTGTGGGGCCAGAACAGAAAAGAGTCGTGACCGTGTGGATCGGCCAGAAGGACCCTTGAGTGACGAGGCAATCAGTCGCCCCGAGGTGGCAGACCGAAGTGGTCGGGCAGGGGTGTAGGCATCGACCATAGCCCGGAGGTAAGAAGGAGCTGTTCCTTTCACTGCCCTATAGGCTAGCACCAGGGTTTTGAACTGGATGCGAGCCGCTACGGGGAGCCAGTGTAGAGAACGGAGAAGGATGGTTGTGTGGGAGAACTTGGGGCGGTTGAACACCAGACGAGCCGCAGCTTTCTGAACAAGCTCCAGAGGTCTGATGGCAGATGCCGGAGCACCAGCAAGGAGGGAGTTGCAGTAGTCCAGGCGGGAGATGACGAGAGCCTGGATGAGCACCTGGGCTGCCTTCTCCGTGAGGAAGGGGCGAATCCTCCTGATGTTGTAGAGGAGGAATCTGCAGGACCTTGTCACTGATGCGATGTTTGCCGAGAACGTCAGTTGATCGTCCAGGGTCACACCCAGATTCTTCGCAGTCCGAGTTGAGGTCACCACAGCATTATCAATGGTGATGGCCATGTCTCGGTGCGGACAGCCCTTCCCCGGGAGGAACATCAGCTCGGTCTTGTCCAGGTTAAGCTTCAGGTGGTTTGTCGACATCCACTCCGAGATGTCAGCCAGACAAGCAGCAATGCGTGCCTCCACTTGGATATCAGAGGGGGGGAATGAGAGGATCAGCTGGGCGTCATCGGCATAGCAGTGGTAGGAAAAGCCATGGGAGTGGATGACAGCACCCAGAGATGTAGTGTAGAGAGAGAAAAGAAGAGGACCCAGAACCGAGCCTTGGGGAACCCCAGTTGTGAGCCTGTGTGGTTCTGACACAGAGACCGATAGCAGGCATGAGACCGATAGCAGACAAGAACCGTGAGGGAAAGTTGAAAAGAACTTTGAAGAGAGAGTTCAACAGGGCGTGAAACCGTTAAGAGGTAAACTGGTGGGGTCCACGCAGTCTGCCCGGAGGACTCAACCCGGTGGCGGGCCGGCCGCCCGGGGCCGGCGATCTCCCTTTCAGGGGGACCCCGCCCCGGGCGCCGACGTGCTCTCGCCGGGTGCACTTTCTCCGCGGCGGTGCGTCGCGACCGGCTCTGGGTCGGCCTGGAAGGGCTCGCGGCGAAGGTGGCTCAGGTTGCTCGCGCGGCGGGCCCGGGTGGAGCCGCCGCGGGTGCAGATCTTGGTAGTAGCAAATATTCAAACGAGAACTTTGAAGGCCGAAGTGGAGAAGGGTTCCATGTGAACAGCAGTTGAACATGGGTCAGTCGGTCCTAAGGGATAGGCGAACGCCGTTCGGAAGGGTTGGGGCGATGGTCTCCGTCGCCCCCGGCCGATCGAAAGGGAGTCGGGTTCAGATCCCCGAACCTGGAAGGCGGAGACAGGCGCCGCGAGGCGCCCAGTGCGGTAACGCAAACGACCCCGGAGAAGCCGGCGGCAGCCCCGGGGAGAGTTCTCTTTTCTTTGTGAAGGGCAGGGCGCCCTGGAATGGGTTCGTCCAGAGAGAGGGGCCCGCGCCCTGGAAAGCGTCGTGGTTCCGGCGACGTCCGGTGAGCTCTCGCCGGCCCTTGAAAATCCGGGCCAGAAGGTGTAAATCTCGCGCCAGGCCGTACCCATATCCGCAGCAGGTCTCCAAGGTGAACAGCCTCTGGCATGTTAGAACAAGGCGGGTAAGGGAAGTCGGCAAGTCAGATCCGTAACTTCGGGATAAGGATAAGGGCTGGGTCGGTCATTATCGGTCAAGAGATAGTCTAAGGTCTATGGTCAAGAGATATGATCGGTTATTATCCATAAGGGTAATAAAGTCACCACAGTTCCTTTAATTTAGGGTTGATTTTAATAAAAAAATATTTGGAATGACTAAAAAGATTGATGAAAAGAATGAGACATTGGCTGATGTCATAACCCATGGTAAAGTTGATTACTATTGAAGTAAAGCTGAAAGTATTGGGGGAAATGCAAAAAACTGGTGCTTTTTTGGTAACAAAAATGGCTATAAATCATTTGGAAAGGCTTTGTGAGTGTATTTTTGGACTTGGTGTTGTTCACATATGTGTTCTGTGTATCTGGGAATCATTTATTGACAGCCTACACAACCTTTTGAGGAATAAACCTAATTCACATCACACGGTCAAAAAATTAAGGCTTCATTATACAAAAATGGCCAAACTTTTTTTCGCGATGTTTCCGGCAGAGCAGGCCTCTCATTCTGTGGACCTTAATGACCAAATTAATAGAAAAAACAGGGGAAAAAAGTATAGCATGACATCACAGGTCCTCTCAAATTTTCGGTGACTGGATCCCCGACTATAATGGCTGGTTGTATACTCTATGAGTTGTTTACGGTACACATTTGTCGTGAGAAGAATGGCGCACCGGAGTAAGTGCCTGTCTGGTGTAATTGTGCTGATGTTGGGAAGAGCTCGAATCCCAGGAGGGAATGAACATTTATTTATCTATTTATTAATTAATTAATTCATTGATGCGTTTATTTGCACGCTTTGAATGGGCTGAATAGTGATTGTACCTTACACATGTTGACTCCGACTCCAATGGCAAATAGTTGCATTTATTAACAACACATTGACTGCCAATCACGTAGATCTACGCGAACCGCTTAAAAGCCGCCACGTGCCAATCGCGTAGATCTACGTGAAGTGAAAAAAAAAAAAAGTTTTTTTCCCCCCAATTTCACCCAAAGACCAAGGAGATATGATTAGTTGAAGATCTAGACTCCTATCCACTTCCTTGTTAACTTAAAACTTAAAAATGCTGTATTTCGGCTCCTGAGTACTTTTTTTTTCCAATGAAAAACTCTGGCACTGGCTAAAAAAATATGAAATAATTCTGGCAGTCAATGTTAAACGTGTAAATCTATTGTTAGAGAGACTGACACAGGAAGTGATTGTCTTCCTGTTTCTCAACAACAACACAACCAACGGAGAACCGTCCGCAACGTGAGTGTTCGTCTGTCTGACGTTTCTTCATCCAAACAAGAATCAGATCGGTATGTGTTGGCATTGTGATATGAAATAAAAAACAGGCATTGACGAGGACAGCTACGCGTTCTTTCACCGTGGGACAACATCTGCTGTTACTAGGACGACAGTAGACGCGGTCTCAGTCTGATCTGGTCTCGTTAAAAATTGAAACACCGGGACCATAGTGTGAAAGCGCCGTTAAGCTCTTCAATCATGTTGTAACAATCGGCCTTTACCTAGAAAGGATAATTATTAACTAAAAGGAAAAACAACGGGATCGGCAGGTTTTGAACTGAAATTACTTTATATAAATAAGCCACAAATTAAACAATTGACAAATTAAATGGTAAATAAATAATACACATCGGCTTTAAATCAACTTCTGTCCCTAACTCTTTCCCTAATAAACTAAATAAATAAACAGATGAACAAAACAGTACTTCTTTCACAAACTCCCTCCCACCCAAATCACAGCTCCCCCCTAAACAATGAACAAAGGTACAACAAAAGTCACTTAGTCAGAGCGCCGCACAGACGGTCGTTACCCGCTTTCCAAACAATAACAAACAGTCCCCCGTTATAGTCCGAACGGCTTCTTGTAACCGCGGCCTCGAGAATGTCTATTATGTCCTTTAATCCAAAACGGAACGTAAACGGTCTTCCGCACCGGCGATCCAAATAATAACTCAAGTTTGGGGTACCCCGTAAATTGTAATCCAACAGAACAGAAAGCTTGGTTTTATCTCACCGCGGCGGCTCCGTCAGAATCCTTCCACTCCTCTGCGTTTCATTCATAAAACCGTCACTCGATTCCCCACGGCGTCGCAACGACTGTCCGTTGTCCGCAGGGCTCGTCCGTTCTTAATTCTTGGCTGCAGCTTACACCCGAGTCTAAACTTTATATAACTTAAAGGGATACTTCACTTTAGGGCCGGGGAAACATTTAAAAAATATATTAAAAATAAATGAAAAAAGTTATGGAAAATTCATGGCCCCCTCACGCATTAGTAGGACACTCTAATGCGTGAGGGGGCCATGAATTTTCCATAACTTTTTTCATTTATTTTTAATATATTTTTTAAATGTTTCCCCGGCCCGAAAGTGAAGTATCCCTTTAAACACGGTAACGCTGGCGCCTAGGAGATCTCCTCTCTCTTCCTCCTGTCGCTTCTGATGCACAGGTTGTTTGCTCGATTCCCTCCCCCCTGAACCGCACCCTCTATTAGTAACGTCGGGTGGCACAACTCATTCAATCACCCACTGATCAGACCCATTACCCCTCACGTGAATAGGAAATGTTCATATTGCTCAATGCTCATTGTGTCCAACATGTTACCACACGTATATAATAACATGCATAAGTAGATCAGATGTTACATATCCCTCGTATAAAATAACACCCATAGATCAAGCAGATAAATATAATAATATAATGTGCATTTTGTCACAATGTGATCTGCTGCCTCTTTTTCAGAAGGGACAGCGTTTTTGCCGTTTCTCTGTGAAAATGACAATTTATGTTTTAATAACAGGGATGTGTAATAACATCCAGTCTAATATGTTACAGAATCAACTGCACCACTGATAGATCCTAGCTCCATAATTGTGTAAATAATCAAAACCAATATAGTTTGACAAGTGTGATCTGTGCACTTGGCCAATTATTAATGTATTTAATTATCTGGTATTTGTTTAATGATCTGCTAGTAATTCGGGTTACAGAGACTCAGAATGTCATAACATTATAGATATTTTTAATGAAGGATTTACAAAAATGAATAATAAAAAATCAAGCAAATTCACAAAAACAATTATAACAGTGGGTAAAAACATGAGAAACAGAAATGGCATTACTTTTTTAAAGTGCATTTAGGTGCCATACATGCCTTTTTTATTGGTACAGTATTGTTTTTTTTTTTGTTTTTTTTTCTCCTTTTCATGTTTATTGTGAAACTTCATATGAAAATATGGTAAACAAACTTTTTTCCCCCTCTATTACAAATATAGCTGACGCCACATAACCCATAAACATTTGGTTGTAATAACATAACATAAAATAAAGTCCAACATTTCATTGGAAATAAAATAACAATAATGATAATAGAGCTGTTAGAAAGCCTACAAAAGTCTGTATTTTCAATGATTGCATTTGCATTATACAGTGGCTTCCCTCCCTTTTATATAGTGCAGTATTACTCCATGGCACTGTGAATAAAACACATCTTTCTCAACCACCGGGGTCCCAGAGGGCTCTAAACTAGGTCTGCTAGTATTTCCCTCTACACCAAATCTCCTGGCTGAAAATATCGAATCAACAAACTCTAAACACGTCGCAATGCGACCCGTTGTGAGCTTGCAGATCATCTATTTCTGCAGAATGTTCGCCCCCCAGAATAGGTTAGGGTTCAAGTAATCGCTCAAGAGGGTTCCCAGATTGGGGTTCAAGTGGTTAAAATAAGGTTGATTTTATACAGACGTGTGGCTTGTACAGGAGCATAGGTATACTGTAACATTGTTTCACAATGTTATTGGATGTAGCTTGTGGTAAGTCTACCGTGGATGGTTACAACCTTTATGGCTAATAATCATATCCTCTATTTCAGGGGTCTTCAAGGTTTTCAGGCCAAGGACCCCCCTAGCTGAGAGAGATGAAGCAGGGACCCCCTCTATATTGTATTAAATTGTGTTTCAAATTAAACCTTTCCGTCTACATGGTTGGCTCTTTTTTCCCTCTACAGTGTAGAAGGAAAGGGAAGTAGACAAAAAAGTTAAAGATGCATAGGTGCAGAGTCTACACCCATACATCTTTGCCAAAAGTAGACGATCTACAAGCCCACAACGCCCCGCGCTGCGAGGCGTTGTGAGCTTGTAGATCGGCCACCCCTGGCTAAAGTTCTCCTCAGAAAAGGGATGCTAGGGTTCAAGTGGTTAAGGTAAAAAAAAAAAAATCATATCACACAAAGATTTGGCGGACCCCCTGTAGTAACTCTGAGGATCCCCTAGGGGTCCCGGACCCCCTGATGAAGACCCCTGCTCTATTTGGAATATGAACCGGAGTTCCACTTATGGAAACTCACTGTTGAGCTCTATAAGTGGTCATTTTGAAATGTGTTCTTGCAAACATGATGAATAAAATGCCCTTTTCTTTCGTAATTCCTTCATTCCTTTCTTTCTCTCCTTCTTCCTAAAACATATTAGTGTTACAAGTGACATTTATAGAATGAGAGGTTTTCAAAGTGTGAAGTGACAGATCCTTGCAGGAGAGGCGCAGAGACATGAGGCTGAAAGGAACAGATGGCCTCCCATAGTTAGGGCCGATGATTCACAAAACAGTTTGATATTACTTATACAAGTTTGGACGGGGGGCAGACTTTGAAAACCCCAGTTGTAGAAGAAATTCATACACATTACATTTCACAATTTGGTGATATTTAGACACAATAAGTGTCTTATTAATCAAACCTGTGTGAAGAGGTAGGCAAGAGAAGAGAGAAGGAGTGGTGTGGCAGTCCTACACTCTGGTCCTAGACCCCTTTTTCCAAAATTCTATGGGGGCCCCAAACATTATTTTGCCTCGTTTGCCTCTCCTGATGGTGTGCCACCGTGAGAAGGTTAGACAAGGAGGGGAGAGAGGGAAATGAGAGACACAGAGAGAAGAGGGAAACAAAAACAGTGCTGGGGGAGAGAGAGGGAGAGATGGAGAGAAAGAATGCATAAAGGAGAGACAGAGATATGACAGAGAGAGGGGAGGGAGGTAGTAGTATCAGCTGTTTCTGGTCAGCTTCCAGGTGATGATGCTGCCCAGGATCAGACCAGCCATGAAGATCAGGACCACACCAGTTGTTTGAGAGCTCACTGATGACACACGAGCCACACGAGCCAGCTCTGAAAAACTGTTGATCCATCCTCCATGTTCTCTGACCCAGCTCAGAAGAGTGTCTCTAAAGTAGTTCAGGGTACACCTCAGGATGTCCATCACACACTGGGGAAAATGGGCCTCAACCATCTTGACAGCCAGTCTTCCTGCTACATAGAACAGCACAGCGATCACCTCCCAGGTGATCTTTCCCTTGGTGATCACCATGCTGACCAGCTGCTTGAACTTCTCGGACACTGGACCAGGGCTCTTTGCCATCCCATCTATAGCATCTTGGAAGGTCTTATTCTCCTTCATGGTGTCGCCCACAACTCGTACCATGATGCCGAGTTGTGTGACCATATTCTTCTCCTGCTCCGTCTTCACCTCCTGTACCAGCGGCGTGAAGGGCGGGACATCCTCCGAGGGCACCTCCTTCAGCTGCTCCTCGATCACCTCTTTAATGAGGGATTCTCCTATCCTTTCATCAGAATTTCCTTCACACGTCGCCATGGTGATGGAAAAAACTTGTGTTGTGAAGTTCTCGTCGTTGTAAATGAAATGTATTCATGGAATATTATAGTAACTTATTGGCATAATCAGTGTGGTTTGTGTTGTGACATGTCCACAATGAGGCATTGAGGAGGATGTGCCATTGGTACAGTATTGTTGACAATAAAGTTGAACCATTTATCTAGGGAATTAACTTTTTTAATGGAACTTCCTCCTCCTCTTCCACTTCCTTCCTCTTTGCGTTTGGCTTGACCCTCCTCTTGGCTGCCTCTTGCCAGATGTCTTCACCCTTAATGAAGGCCTGTCTTTTCTTGCAAAGATCACTGTAGGTGTCTATGTGAGAAACATGAATTCAAATTAAAATGTTAACTATGGGCTCTCTTTTGAGATCACATAATGTTAAATTACCCATTTTCTCAATCTTTTTTGTTATAACTTTTTATCAAACATTTTCATGTCAGGGACACCCAAATTAATATGCTTTGGCTGAGACCCCCCCATACAAGATTTTATGTTAAAAAGTAAGAAAAAAAGAAAAAGCAGATCTACAAGCTCACAGCTCACAGTAGATCTTCTATTTTCTAATAGCTGATGATATAAAGTGTAAGTGGTTAAACTGATGCTACATTAAATCATTTTGCTGGAGACTCCTTGAAACCCCCTCAAAGACACCAAGAGAGTGGAGGAAAAGGTATTCACATTTTTTACTCTAAGTAAAAGTATTAATACTGCAATGTAGAAATACTCTGTTACAAGCAAGTTTTAAAATGTAGAAAATGTATTTGGGGCTGAAGTGGTTAATGCATGTTTTGTAATAATAATCAAAATCTACAAAGTAACTAGTAACTTAAGTTTTCAAATAATTGTAGTGGAGTAAAAGTACAATATTTGGCTCTGAAATGTAGTGGAGTAGAAGTAAAAGTACTGGAAATTGGACATACTCAAGTAAAGTAAAAAATACCTCAAAATTGTACTCAAGTACAGTAGCCTACCTGAGTAAATGTACTTAGTTACTTTACACCACTGTCAAAGACCCCTGGTGACAGATTAAATCAATTGCTATCAAGGTAATACCAAGTAATATGATCAACTACTTACCACCAAACATTAAAACCTTGGCTGGATAAAACACAGGATCATCCTCTTTTTTTTTTGCCTTTGTCCCATTTCACACTGAGCCATCCACTTTCATCCTCCAGGTTGGGGCATTCTGTAATTACTTTTGGACATGTTTGTTGATCTTCCATGCTCATCCATGCAAGTTTACGAGCTTCCACAGTCTTGTCTGCTTTGAAATAATAAATGGCAAAGGCCATTGTGAAATCTAATAGCCAACTGAACAAGAGTGGAGTATGAGAGACGTGCACTGCACTCTGTTTGAATTTGTGCGCTTCTCATTGGGGGGAGGGGAGAAGAGCAATGGCAGAGAGCTGGCAGGTGTCTTCTCATTGGGGTCATCAGCCACATGGTAGCTATAGCTGGCTGCTTGTTGTGTTACATTAAACATGGCCAAACGTCGTGGACCTTATAAATGTAGTTGTGTTCAACGTAGGTTCGGGAGTAGAGACCGCCCTCTGCTCAGCCACTCACGTTCATGATCAAGTTCACCTGCGCTGCTTATCTCTCAGCCAATCCACGTAGCAATCACCACAGTATAAATACACCTGCGATTGTATCACTTACCTGTTTGATTTCGCTTGCGTTCTCAAACAAACAAACCAACAAGCAAGTAGCCATCGCCTTTCTCGCTCGCAATCAGCAGGTAAAAGCGCCGTTCCTTTGTTCCTTTTCATTCCTTCTTAACATCTCAGCAGCAGCACTGTTGCTAAACAAATTCTAAAGCTAAAACTAAATACAACAGTGCAAGTGTTTGTAGCTTATATCAGGTAGTATTAGCGTGCGTCCTCCGCCGTGGACGAGCGTGAGTTCCCCTCTCGCCGCGGCGCCGTCGCAGCCGGCGGCAGTTCGCCGGCCTACAGAGTGTGCTCGCGGCGAGGGGGGTACCCTACCAAAGAACTGACCGCAAACCCGAACTATTCCAGGCCTACCTGGCCCATCGCAGCACAGCGATTCCAGGACCAGCCGCTCCAGCGGCCCTGCTCACGCAGGCTCAACGCTCCGACTCCGCCTCCTTCCCTCCCCCCCTCCCTCCCTTCCTCCCCTCCTCCCTTCCCTGCGCAGCCGTCCACTTCCATCCGGACGGCACAGCGCCCCCACCCGCCCCCCTAACAGGACGGCACACCTTGCCTCCTCCTCTCGTGCAGCACAGCTGGCTGCTTCCCTTCCCGGAGCGGCGCCGTGCGCCATCCTCCCTCCCCTCCTCCCTCCCTTCCTCCCTCCCTCCCTCCCCCCCCTTTCCTCCAGGGCCTTGCGCCCCCCCCCCCCCCCTTCCCGCAGCTCCGCCCCAGGTTCAGCACAGCCGGCTCCTTCCTTGCCTGGAGCGGCGCGTGCGCCCTCTTCCCTCCCCCCCTCCCACGCCTCCCTCTCCGGAACTGCACAGTCCGCCTTCCCCGGGTCGGCACAGAGCACGTTCCTCCCGGCGCCGTGCGCCCCTCACCCCTGCTCCCGTTCGACACATCAGGACAGCACGTTGTCCCGCCCCGGCCCAACGGCTTCCCCGCCTACGACGCTCAGCACTCCACCATTCCCGCCTCGGCCCGGCCGCCGCCGCGCCCCCCACCTGGGATGCACCCTCCACATGGGCTGCACCCCCGCACACCTGGCAGCCTACTCAGGCCATGCCCCCGCCCACTCAGGTCGTGCCCCCGCCCACTCAGGTCGTGCCCCCGCCCACTCAGGTCGTGCCCCCGCCCATTGCGGCCACCCCACTTCCTCCGCCTCAGTCCGCACCGCCCACTGAGCCCGTACCTCCTACCGGGTCTGCACCACTTACCCAGACCTCGTCATTACCCAACCCGGCCCAACTGTTTTCTCTCCTCTCCTCCATTTACTCCCAGGCCCCGCAGACGTCCTCCGGCCTCGCACCTGCCTTTGGTCCCCTTCCCCACTCCTTCTCCGCATTCCAAGGGGCTAACCTTTATAACCCTTTCACTCCCCCAGCCTCCACCCACACCCTGGCCATGGCCACCCCAGCCGAGCCTCCTCTAGCCGAGGCAACCCGGCCCTCTCCCGTCAGCGATTCCCTCCGCCAACAAATTCTAAATGGTGCGTACGTTGACCTGGCGGTACTCCTCCAGCCGTCCATTATCGACCCCCTACGAAACAGGGAAATTACTACTCCCTTCGGGTTCCTGGCCCAACTCCGCCAGTCCCTCCCCACCCGCTCCCGCGATCTCACTCCCAGCGAGTTCGCATACTCCTTCTCCCTTTTCAGGGACATTATCTGTTCAGTCTACCCCGGCCGCCGGGCCGAATTGGACCAGTATCTGTTCAACGTTCTGGAGCTGGCCATTCGGTTCGGCGGCACGGGGTACTACAATTATCACGTGCTGTTAATTTAATTAAACGCCACCGCAGCAGCCGCCCGCATACAGCAATTCAACACTAACACATACTGGGGGGCCCTGGACCGCGAACTTTATTGCAGGGTGTTCACGGCCAGGGCCGCGTTGTCTTGCGACCTGTGCGGAGCCCCTTCCCACCCGTCCGCCTTCTGCACCACGGCCACCCAAAAGCCCCGTCAAAACGGCAAACCACTTCCGTCCAGTACCACCAATCCACCACCCCTTTTCCCCCGCAGTCGATCCGCTGCACCTCCCCCCTCCATAGTCCCCAGGCTATCCTCCTCCAATTTCTCCCGCTCCGTTCAGCCCTCTAACGCCAACGACGCTAGGGGGAGGCCTGTCCTGTTTCAGGCAGGCAGGCAAATATGCAACAACTTCAATGGCGCCGGTTGCGGAGGTAAGGGTGGGGTTCATGATGGGGCCCTTCGACCAACCACCATTCCCTGTGTACCGGATCAGCCCCATCGGCGTGGCGATGCGCAAGTACTCGAGGAAGAAGCGCCTCATCATGGACCTCTCCTCTCCCCACAACTCTCACATCCCCAGCATTAACAGCACCATCCCCAGTCACGATTTTTCCATGAAATACTCCACCGTCAATCACGCAATAAACCTTATCCATCTCGCCGGTCACGGGGCCATGCTTTCCAAAGCAGATATAACCAACGCGTTCAAGAGGTTTCGACAGCTGGCGCCGGACGCCGACCTCCACCCAACATCCATCCCTCCATTTTCCGAGACCATCTTCATCTGAACCCCCAGCTCCGTCACCTCCTCATCCAGTCACGCCACCATATCATCAACGGATTTGCACCCAGGACACTCACCACCTACCTCACAGCATGGAACACATTCAGGAGGTTCCACACCAACACCGGCACCCCCTTCCCCTCAACTGACTTCACCATAATCGCAGCATTCCTCACGCACTGCTACTCCCATCTCCACCTCCACCCTCCATGTCTACCTCAGCGGGGTCGGCTTCTTCTTCCGCCTCTTGGACGGATCCCCGAGCCCGGCCATCTCCCACCCCCACATCGCCATGCTGCTTCGGGGCCTTCGACGCAGCGAAGTCCCGACCACACCCAGACGTCATCCCCTAACCTCCGACCTGCTTCTTCACTGCCTCCGTACCCTCCACGCCGGTTACCTCACACCCCACATCTCCACCCTGGAAAGCATGTTCCTCCTGGCTTTTTTCGGCTTCCTCCGGTGCTCTGAGCTGACCTCCTCATCCTCCCGGTACGACCCCTCCCACCATCCAAGCCTGGCCAACATCACCTTCCACTCCTCCGAGTCCCTCACCTTCACCCTCAAACGCAGCAAGACGGACCAGCTGGGGCGTTCATCCACCATTCACCTCTTCAAGACAGACTCCCCCCTCAGTCCATATGAGCCCATCCTCCGCTATGTCACCACCAGACGTTCCCTGCACGCCACACCTCAAGACCCCCTCTTCATCACGGAAACCGGCTCAATCGTCACCCGTTCCTGGTTCCACCACCAGCTCCGCCAAGTCCTCTCCCTTTCCGGCCTCCTGCCCCAACTCTACTCCGGTCACTCATTCCGGATCGGCGCCGCCACCACCGCATCACGGCAAGGCCTCCCGGACCATCTGGTCCGCATCCTCGGACGGTGGTCCTCCCAGGCGTACCACTCCTATATACGGACCAATCTCCAAGACGTGCACCACGCACACATCACCCTAGGTCGCCCGTAACTGCCGCATATTCCTAGCTTGTCCGCCCCGGAAGGGGGTCCCCTCCTTCGTGATCCTTCCCGAGGTTTCTTCCACCCGACCCTTCCGGTGGGAGCTTTTCCTCGCCCGACCGAGGGTCCAAGGACAGGAGACACAGAGACAAAATACAGCATGCAGCTGGTAATAATATGCCAGTCATTTATTCTTGTTTTGCAGGGTTTAGCGGTTACAAGGAGGACCTTATCAATGTTCCAAAGGAGGGAATTTAGTGTTGGCTAACAGATCGAAGGGGTTCAGTGTTCAGAAAAGGTTGAGAGACCCTGAGAGTATTCTATTTGTTAGCAAATGGATACATGAATGGATACATATTTTCTTCTTAGATCTTTGGTGTGTGTGTGTGTGTGTGTGTGTGTGTGTGTGTGTGTGTGTGTGTGTGTGTGTGTGTGTGTGTGTGTGTGTGTGTGTGTACACCGGTATTACTATATAGCCTACTATTTTCTCGAAATAAGTCTCCCAATATCCGATTAATTAGCTACAGTAGCTACAGTAGATTGTCACCTGACTCACCTGCCCAGAGAGGTTTGAAGAATCAAACAGACAGACATTGACCGCAGTTCCTCTGGACATTGTTTGATTAGGCTGCAAAATAAATAAGTTGGCATGTTGATCTACTGTAGCCTACTTGGCAGAATATGATGTGATGCTACAGTACACACCTGGGTATTTGTCTATGAAAACACTGTGACTTAAATTATTAGCCTTGTGTGTGTGTGTGTGTGTACACACAACCCTAAGGCTAATAATTTAAGGATTTAAGGATTATGGATATGTCTGCCTGTCTGTCTATCGTTGACTTTGAACAGGATGTTTTCTTGTTGTTTCCACATAGCATGAAGGTGCATATTGTTCTCACGGTGCTCTTTGCTCTCCTGGCTGGAACTGAAGCAAAACCAGCAGCTGAGGGTAAGCAAAACCACAGTACAAATATCAGGAGCAAACTTTTACCTCCAGTATGAGGGCCAAGCAATGCAATATGCAATGTTGCACACACACACACACACACACACACACACACACACACACACACACACACACACACACACACACACACACACACACACACACACACAGGAGAGTGTATGTTGATGTTCTCTTCTGTACAGATGTACAAATGATGGTCTTTGTTTTGAATTGGTATTTACTGTAAATGTGAAATCTATTTTCAGTGTCCGTTATTCACTGGAGATACTCATGCTAACCACTGCTTCAAGACAGTCATCATTTATGTGTTTTTTTGTTAATTTAAGAGCAGTTAAAACAGGTCGGTCAAATTGGACCAGGAACACTGAAATAAGGGGGGTGTAGCGAATACAGCAGGAAGAAATGAACTTACTCGACGATCAACGGTCTTACAAACAACTGTTATTAACGATTTAATTGTGTTTTTGGCAATGGACATTGGAACATATAAATACGTGTTTGCCTGTTAGGTTTTTTATACATAAATTGCACACATATGGCAAATAACTTAAAATACACACAAAAAAAAATGAAAATGACCAGTACCAATAATAAAATAAAACTATGGCCAATATAGGCCATATTATACTTTATTTTTTCTTTGTAGATCTTCTATTCCCACTATTTTTAAAATGTTTGAAAATATCTGGACATTTTTCAACATGGAAACGATTCTGATATTTCTGACGTTTATCTCAGATAATTGTGATTATATCTCAAATATTTACAATTATGTAATAATTGTGACAGACCTATCAAGGTTTAAATGGAGAGGTTATGAGAACAAGGCTGTGTGAAACTCACTGAATCTGAAGAAAAGTCTTCCTGCTCAAGTTGGTATTTGTCTATTAAGTATTTAGTGCTTGTATGTCCACTTTGCAAATATAGTTATATATATATCTTTTTTTAAATGTCATGGAGGCCATGAAGGCCATGGCCCCTCAGCTTGGCCTTCTGAATAGAATTCAAATTATGTTCAAATATAATTTCCAGTGTTTGTTCTAAACCAGTGCTTAGCAAACTCCTAGGGGTACTTGCAGGGGGTTTACAAAATTGTGAGGGAAATAGCATTTAAAAAAACTAAATACACGATTCAATTTATTCTGTAAGCAATACAATGTAAAATAGTGTGATACATGAGTATAAAGTGAGAAAGAGTAACTATTGTTCACTACGTGTGTGGCATGTTATTTATTCTTATTGCACACAAATTAAAATCATAGAGGGTACTTCAGTTGAACCCTTGAGGTCCACTGTTCAGAAAAGGCTGAGAAACCCTGAGAGTATTCTATTTGTTAGCAAATGGATAAATAAACTACATTTTCTTCTTAGAACTTTGGCCTCCCAATATCCAATTGATTTCAATAAAGTAGCTACAGTAGATTGTCACCTGACTCGCCTGTTTAAACAGGTTTGAAGAATAAAACAAACTGACATTGACCGCCGTTCCGGACATTGTTTGCTGCAAAATAAATATGTTGGCATGTTGGCACTACTGTACACTACTACATGCTTAATGAATGCCATCATATTGTTTGTCTATGAAAGCACTGTGACACACACACCCCTAAGGCTAATAATGTAAGGATATAAATGACCACCACCACATAAGACCAGCCAAACATCAGCAGAATCAGCAGTTATTTCATCTGAAAGGACACACTTCAAATTACTGGAGGTACGTTTATAACATCTCACAAGTTTCTTTTACTTTCAGCGAATCGTCTGTTTCTGTCTGCTTAAATTTGACTTTGCTGTTAAATATCTTAAAAGGATCTCTGGCTATTAGGCTAAGCTAAATAGGCCTTAATACATTATAATTGCCCTCTATAACAAAAAAACAACAACAAAAAAAACTTAAATATTGTATTTATTTTAGAAACGGTTTATCTTTTACTCAAGAGGGGCAATGCCCGTCACAAGTTGATGATGTTATTTTCCCATGTGTCCAACCCTATGGAATTTATGGAATGCTTGTGCAAAAAACATTTACAATATTTATTTGATACTCATTTTAAACTTAGGAAGTATTAAGTGTTTTTTCTTTTTTTTCTTTCTATTTTCACATGCATTCCATAAATTCCATAGCGCTGGACCACACATGGGCAAATGACATCATCAACTTGCGACGGGCATTGCCCCTATTGAGTGAAAGAAGAACTATTTCTAAAACAAACAAAATATGTAAGGTGTTATTAATTTTCCATTTTAGTTATAGAGGACAATTATAATGTATTAAGGCATATTTGGCGTATTAGCCAGGGATCCTTTTAACAGAGAGTAGCCTACATTTGCTTTTCCTTCATCATGTGATCGTTAATAATGTGTTACTTCTTCTTCTAATTATTATTCCTCATTGATGTGGTTAGCTGTAAAACCAGCAGCTGGGGGTAAGAAAAACCATAGTACAAATATCAGGTGCAAACGTTTTCCTCGATTACTGAACAATTATAAAAATGTGGAGGCCATGGAAACAACTGAGTAGAGTGCAGATGGATTGTGGATATGGTATCTATCTCTGTATTACAGTATGTTGCATATGCAAAAATTCAGTTATGACAAATGTTTGCCATTTTTTGTAAGCAAGTTTCATGACAAATGCCTGTTCAGAGTTTGCATTTTCAAACGATTGCTATAGCGCCCCCCTTTGGTCCATTGGAATAAGGTTTGTTCCATTACTGTTTGACATTACCCTCAACCATAATGCAAAGTGATTCAAAATTGTGACAATATTCATTGTTTCATGGAGGCTTCATTTTGTCATGTACAACCTCCAACTGGAACTTTAGATCCAAAGTCTGTGTGTACAAAGTTTGGCAGCTCAAAAATGGGAATTTAACTGTTTTACATAAAATTCTAAATGGCGGGTAAGATCTAAGGGTATTTAGGTTGCAAATGTGTTCCTCGTGAGGAGAAGCATGTGTAATGAAATTTCATAGCTGTGGGTTAAACAGGACATGAGTTATATCTGTTATGACATCAGCACTTGAACAAGGCTAGAATTTCACTCAAACTTTATGGGTCTCATGGTGTGTTTGTGTTCATAGCGCTGACCGAAGCCGACAAGGAGGAGATTGTGAACAAACACAACGAGCTGAGAAGAGGTGTGCAGCCTACCGCCAGCAACATGCTGAAGATGGTAAGACACTACTGGAGGTTTGATTTGAACGCTCAGGGCCGGATCTAGGCATGGGCAAGGGGGAAAAATGCCCCCCCCCAAATGCCCTGACTGCCCCCCCCAAAAAAATCTAAAAAAAAAATATATATATATATATATATATATATATATATATATATATATATATATATATATATATATATATATATATATATATATATTATTATTATTATTTATTTATTTTTGGGGCGGGGGGGCTTGTGAAAGTTACATTTATGTCATGATATGAATTGTGAGCTTACCATAATCAAAATAATCCTTAATCATATTCCATCATGTATCATTGCACAATTCAAATAATCCTCTGCCCTGATTTTCCATGGGCAGTGTTGCCAGATATTGCGAGAGAAAGAAGCCTAGGAAAACAAGCCCAAAAGAACAATAGGAAGCAGTATTACACAAACAGCCGTAAAAAACTGGAAAAGAAAAACGCAATTTGAAGCAATGAACGCAATTTGATTCATATATATATATATATATATATATATATATATATATATGTAACCCTAAGATGAGTGTGTCCTTAGCCCTGGTGTGGTTTAAAGTCTCACCTTCTGTCACATGAACCAGTCTCTGCGTTGTGTATTTGTTTTGTAGTGTGTGGGAACCTTTCGTTCTCAAACGCGTTACTCTAACCTTTAAGCCACCGCTGCCCCAGAGAATGGGCACCTTTATTTTATTATTTATTAATTTAATGTGTTTTATAATTTATTTCATATTACAAACATTTGTGTGTACGTGCGTGCGTAGTGTCCTGTGTCCTCTCATTCTCACAGAGCTGGAACGAGGAAGCTGCTGCCAACGCTCAGAGATGGGCCGACACATGTAGCAAGAAACACAGCCCCGGCGCGGAAAGGACAATTTTCAGTAAGACTCCTTTAACATTATTAATAATAATAATAATAATATGTTATATAATATAACGTTAATTTATAATCCCTCACGTATATGTGGTAAATTAGAGATGTCAACTGTCCCTTGAAATACGGAATCGTCCCTTATTTCGAAACTAAAAGACAGTCTCTTATTGATCTAATAGGGGACTTAACATACGTTGTCCCTTATTTTGGGGAAACCAGTGAACCAAACAGCTCATATACATATCCTATAATACAGGTTGTTAATATAATATAAAAACAAAATGTATACAGCGAGAATTGTCTGGCCTTCCCGTATATAATTTTTCTTGGAAATAAGGGACGCCTGGCTGGGAGCCACACTGTTCCCATCATGGGAATCCTCCTGACATATCTCTCTCTCTCTCTCTCTCTCTCTCTCTCTCTCTCTCTCTCTCTCTCTGTCTCTCTCTTTCAGGCGACCCATCTCTCTCTATGGCCAGTGGTTGTGGTGAGAACATGTTCCTGTCCAGTAACTGGAAACCATGGACCAATGCTACCCTGCGCTGGTATAATGAGGTGAAGAACTTTCAGCACGGGGAGGGGTCTGTCAATGGAAAACAAGTGGGACACTTCACACAGGTACACCCAGTGCTGGAGGAAATACTGAAATGTTCTCTTATTGTTTTTTTTACATGATTGATTGATTGATTGATTGATTGAATACTTTTTTACAGTTAGTACAGTCAAAGGTTATGATAAAAGGATAACCCAAAAATCCCCAGGGTCTTGTTTCCATTGTTGTCCTTTGTACTCAATTCATCAGTAATACATATAATACGGACAATACAATACAAATATACTACAAAACATATTGGAATCAAGCTCAGTACTAGAATCATAAGGTATACTGTATTTACAGAGAAAGTAGGGGGGGGGGGGGGGTTCAGGGGATTCTACTAACAAGGTGTTAAAGGAGTTAACCTAAAATAATTCCTCTGTTCAAAATACAAGTGAACGTAGTTTGAGTAAATGTAGCAATGCCACAATATAAAAATCCAGTTACAAGTATAAGCCTGTATTCAAAACGTTTGAGTAAAAGTGAATAAGTATTGGCATCAAAATTGGCGCCCAAAAAAATCAAGGTTAAATGTGAACACTAGGGGGCGGCAGTTGCCATTCCTCTGAGACCGCAAATGACGCCCCTGTCCTTGACATGAAAACGTTTGAGAAGCACTGGTTGTCTCCACCAGGCTGAAGGCTGTGTTTTCGCCCCCGTTCGTGTGTGTGTGTGTGTGTGTGTGTGTGTGTGTGTGTGTGTGCGTGTGCGTGTGCGTGTGTGTGTATGTGTTTGTCCGTCCGTCTGTGTAAAGTTAATCTTTGGCACCGTTTGCCCAATCGTCGTGAAACTGTGCACACACTCCCTTGAGGCCAGAGCAGAACGTCTGACCCACATATTTCACATCGGCCTTTTATAGCACCACCAGGAGGCAGATTTTTGCAAAACACATATTTGGATATTACTCCTACAGGTTTCGTCCAAACATCACGCAAATACGTACACATTAACTCTAGCCTATAGTCATGTGATCAAGACCGGTCCGTCGGATTTTCCATATTCCATCTCGATTGAGTAAGATTGACTTCCAAAGTTTGCAGGAGGGGCCTTTTTGAACAACATTGTTTTGCCTCAAATCATGAACGCAGCATCCGATTGTCGTGAAACTTTGCACTCACATTCCCACTAGGTCGAGGAAAAAATGCCACCCTTATCACTTTGGCCTATTAAAGCGCCACCAGCAGGCCGATTTTGCAAAAGAAAATATATATATTACTCCTATTTTTTTGGTCCAAATATCACACAAATCGATACACATTCTCTATAGTCAAGTGATTACATTACATGTATGTAATGTAATGTAATGTCAAGTGATCAAGACAGATCTGTCCAATTTTTCATATTCAATCCTGATTGGCTAAGATTTGCATCTAAAGTTTGCAGGAGATTCCTCAATCATGAACGCAGTGTCCGATTGCCGTGAAACTTCACATTGGCCTGAAATAGCGCCACCAGGGGGGCAATTTTTGCAAAACACATTTTTCCTATTACTCCTACAGATTACAGTATGTCCAAACATCGCGTAAATCGGTACACATGATCTCTATAGTCATGTCATCAAGATTTTTCATATTTCATCCTGATTGGCTAAGATTGACTTCTACTACCTGGACTGGCTGTAGACCTGTGCTCCGAGGAGCACATTTTTCTAATTTAAAGTGATGATGTGTTGTGTGTGTTGCACAGGTTGTGTGGTACAACTCCAACCAGGTCGGATGTGGCATGGCCCACTGCCCCGATGCCTCTCCGTACAAATACTTCTACGTTTGTCAATACTGTCCAGGGTAAGTACTATACTGTCCCAACACCATGTATACAATACAGTACTTCTATGTCTTTCACTACTGTCCACCATAAGCAACAACACCGTCTGTCACACTTTACATCACTGGTTCTCAACATGGAGTCCGGGGACCACAGGGGGTCCAAATGGATCATTAAAATAAAACATGCTCTGACAATGCACATGGCCCACCCAGCTAACCACTTAAAAAAACGGCAGCCCGAATGGCCGTGAAAGCTTTCAAGATGTTCAAGTGGGCCCTGATCTGGAAAAGGTTTGGTACCACTTGTGTAGATGGACATGAAAAGCAAAAAAGGTTTATGTCTCATCAGATATCATGTGTAAAATGTGATTCTGTTCTGTCCCATATTGCAGTGGTAATGTGCGTGGTACTAAAGAGCCCTACAAGGTTGGACCATCTTGTGGTGACTGTCCCAACGACTGTGATGACAAGCTGTGCAGTAAGTGACCATAATGATATAGAGGGTTTAAGTGGTTAAACAATTAGTCTGCATAACGAGAGAACGTATATATTGTCCTTCAGCCCTATGTTCCCCCAACCTTAAAGGAGGAGTTCACCCAAAAAAATATTTATTTTCTATCAATTGCACACCCCATGAAGCCTTGAATCCATGGATTCTTTTTTGTTTTTGTTGCATTCCTAAGCTAATAATTTGATTCCCGTCTCCTACCGGCTAATGTATCCGGTAGGAGACACAAAGTAGATTATTTGTGTCTCCTACCAGACATACACACGGTCATCAAATTATTGTCTTAGGAATGCCACAAAAACAAAAGTAAATCCATGAAATCAAGGCTTCATGGGGTGTGTAATTGATAGAAAATAAGTAATTTTTTGGGTGAACTCCTCCTTTAACCCTAACCCCAAACCAAACCCCATTCCTTACCCTAACACCAACCTTTACCCTAATCCAAACACTTACTAATCATAACCCAACCCTATAAACTGAGGTAAAATAGGGCTGAGAGAACAGAACCCCTTATCCTTAAAGGTATCATGACATTCATTTTCACTTTTTTTATTTTCAATGTTTTATTTGGGGTTTTATGACCTCAATTACACCCAAACAACCTGAACTTAAAACATTCAGTGGATTTTCTGTGGTCTGGGGTTTTCTGAATAATTAGGCTGAAAAGTAATCTGAGCTTGGCCCTTCGACAGTGAGGTCACTGTCAAATAATCCCGCCCACTCTCCTCCTCGCCCCTCCCCTCCCCTATCCTTTCCTTTGGGGGGGGCGGAGCAGAGGTGATGATTGACAGGCAAAATCCCTCACCAGCGACACCCGCAGGCAAAGATTTATTTTTTCATTGCAGTTGAAAAGGCTTTAGAAATGTGAGAGAAAAACACCTGCCATTGATCACTGGAATGGAATTTTCACTTAAAACTTTTTGTACACTTTTGAAGGACCAGGACAAAGACTTTGAATGTGGTGTAAAAGTGAATGTCATTAAACCTTTAAGGGGGTCTGTTTAAAAAATAATTTAAACAATATCCAGAGAAGTTGAGATATGTAATAAATTGATATTGATATTTCACTGTTCCATATCAAAAGGCAAAAAGATGAGTTTGCACACTGTAGCTCCCTTCTATGACTTTATTGTAGCACCCACCAGAAAAGTGACTTCTTCAGTCTGAAGAAGTGCTCTAGCAGTGAACATCACAACAGCCATGGTACCCACCTGACAGGGGGGATTTGGCAAACTATAGCAGTGGCTCCCAACTTGTTTTTTGCCCCCTTGGAGCCCCTCTTCTTACATCTGACAAAAGATGAGACCCCGCACACGTGCATCTCACACACTATATACTAAGTCCTTCAGACTGAAGAAGAACAGTGCTCTCCAAAAGTCACTTTTCTGGTGGATGCTACAGTAAAGTCATAGAAGGAAGGTACAGTGTGCAAACTCATAATTTTGCCTTTTCCAATCCAATCCAATCCACTTTATTTATAGAGCACATTTAAAAACAACAGTGTTGAACCAAAGTGCTGTACACTCAATAAAATACTAAAATAAACAAGAGAACACACATGCCTGGGGAAGCAGCAGCTTCTCAATCTGAATGTTCAAACGCCAAGGAGAACAAGTGAGTTTTCAAACGAACAGGGAGCCAGTGTAGGGAGGCAAGGATAGGGGAGATGTGATCATATTTCCGTGCCCCTGTTAAGAGGCGAGCGGCCGCGTTTTGGACTAACTGTAGTCGTGACAAGCAGGCTTGGCTAATGCCAACATAAAGTGCATTACAGTAGTCAAGTCGGGTTGAGATAAAAGCATGGATAAGACGTTCAAAATCAGAGAGGGTTACAGCAGACTTGACTTTGGCTAAGAGCCTCAGCTGATAAAAGCTGGATTTAACAACAGAGTTAATCTGTTTGTCAAACTTAAAATCGCTGTCCAATTTGACACCAAGGTTAGTGACCACTGTTTTTTTTCTTCTAGTTTTCTAGTTTTTTGATCTAGTTCATGTTCTTTTGAGTTCAGCACCTGCCTTTAAAAGGTGTGTGTGTGTGTGTGTGTGTGTGTGTGTGTGTGTGTGTGTGTGTGTGTGTGTGTGTGTGTGTGTGTGTGTGTGTGTGTGTGTGTGTGTGTGTGTGTGTGTGTGTGTGTGCGCGCGCGCATGACCTCCTTTGATCCTCGTTGACTGTCATATTACATTTCATTCTCTCTCTCTCTCTCTCTCTCTCTCTCTCTCTCTCTCTCTCTCTCTCTCTCTCTCTCTCTCTATCTCTCTCTCAGCCAACCCATGTCCCTATAATGATAAGTTTGCCAACTGTCCTGATGTGGTGAGGAATAGGGGGTGCAGTAACGCCGTCAAAAATTGCCCCGCCTCCTGCAAGTGCACCACTGAGATCGTCTAATAGATTGAAGAGAAAGAGAGAGAGAGAGAAAGAGAGAATCGGAATAGATTGAAGAGAGAGAGAGAGAGAGAGAGAGAGAGAGAGAGAGAGAGAGAGAGACAGAGAGAGAGAGAGAGAGAGAGAAAAGGAATAGATTGAAGAGAAAGAGAGAGAGAGAGAAACTGAATAGATTGAAGAGAAAGAGAGAGAGAGACTTGGAAAAGGAATAGATTGAAGAGAGAGAGAGAGACATGGAAACGGAATAGATTGAAGAGAGAGAGAGAGAGACATGGAAACGGAATAGATTGAAGAGAGAGAGAGAGAGAGACATGGAAACATAATAGACTGAAGAGAGAGAGAGATGGAAGCAGAACGGATTGAATGGACATCTCAACCTATTGCCATTAACAGGAATCGAACCCTCAACCTTCGGATTGACAGGCTGCAACACTACCTATAGTGCTATAGCTTTGACCAGGCTGAAGTTGTCTGTTGAAGATAAAAGTGAACCAGTGAAAGCAGCCGACCTACAAGCTCAGAAATACGTTGCTATCTGAAAAGTTGTGAGATTGTAGATCGGCTATTTTCAGAATGAAGTATGTCATACATTGCAAAAACATACCTTCTCAGATAAGCATTTAATGTTATCTTTATCAATTGCATATGTATTCATCAATACAGTCTTGTTGTTTGCAATGCACTTTAAATGAAGTCTCCACCAAGTGAGGCTTGAACCGGCAACCTTGATGTTATGAAACATTCACTTAAGCGGGAAGCCATTGGACCAACAGACCTAATCCAGTGAAAACGGAGGTCAGACAGATGATACCATTTCACGCAAATAACTGAAAAATCCTGGGTTTAAGTGTTTTTCAAACTGCTCAAAATTGCGGACAATCTAAGGGCGGAGAGAGAGACATGGAAACGGAATAGATTGAAGAGAGAGAGACATGGAAACAATAGATTGAAGAGAGAGAAAGATGGAAGCAGAATGGATTGATTGGACGTGTCAACCTATTGCCATTAACAGGAATCGAACCCTCAACCTTCGGATTGACGGGCTGCAACATTACATTACCTATAGTGCTATAGCTTTGTCCAGGCTGAGGTTGTCTGTTGAAGATAAAAGTGAACCAGTGAAAGCAGCCGATCTACAAACTCAGAAACACGTTGCTATCTGAAAAGTTTTGAGATTGTAGATCGGCTATTTTCAGAATGAAGTATGTCATACATTGCAAAAACATACCCTCTCAAATAAGTATTTCAGGTTATGTTTAACAATTGCACATGTATTAACTGACACAATCATGTTGTGTGCAATGCAACTTTAATGAAGTCCGCATCAAGTGAGGCTTGAACTGGCAACCTTCAGGTTGTGAGGCACACGTTTAAGGGAGAAGCCATAGGACCAACAGACAAGAACCTGTGAAAAAGGAGATCACACAGATGATACAGTTTCACGCAAATAGATGAAAAATCCTGGGTTTAAGTGTTTTTCAAACTGCTCAAAATTGCGGACAATCTAAGGGGGGAGCTTACTGGTCAACGTGATACATGTGTTCCTCATGAGTCAAGGCACATGTGTAAGCAGGTTTAATGGCTGTCGGCCAAACGAGGCATGACTTTTGCCTGTTTAAAGTTTGCACTTTCAAAAAATCGCTATAGCGCCCCCCTTTGACCAATTGGAGTAAGATTGGTTTCAGTAATATTTGGAATGACCCTCAACATTAACGCAAAGTTTCAAAGAAATGTGAGTCTGCATGTATGTGTTAGGGGCAGATGAATAATTGTCATAAAACTGCAATATTCATTGGCTCATTAAAGCTTCATTTTTTCACTTATGGAAAATCTTTGCTGCTTGTTTTTGGGCATAGGTCCAAAGTTCATGTGTAAAACGTTTCGTGCAGATTGCTCAAAAATCCCAGGAGGAGATAGATTTTAGCTGCTTTTCATATAATTCAAAATGGTGGGAGATCTAAAGGTCAGAGGTCAAAAGTCAGAGGGTTAAAGTTGTTCATCATGAGTAGACGCATGTGTGTATTGAAGTTTTATGGCTGTAGGTCAAACAGGGCATGAGTTGTACCTGTTCAAAGTTGGCATTTTCAATTGAGTGCTATAGCGCCACCTTTTGACGAAAGATTGTGAGATTTATTTCTTGATAGTTTTTCATGACCATCTACCATATGGCCGAGTTTCGTAAAAAGCGACAGCACGGTTCACCCAGAACTGCGAAAAGTGGCGGAAACAGAAGAATACGTACAATAATAAAACAGGTCCAGAGCTGAGCTCTGGCCCCGTAATAATAATAATAATAATAATAATAATAATACAATTAATGTAGGGGTCTTATCTCTCATGTGTTTGGTAGTTGAAGAAACTCAACATTTAAAAGTACTGAAACAATGTCATTGATTAGTAAACACTCCCCCACTCTGTGTGCGGTGCAAAGGGTTGATCAGCCAAATCCTGAAAAAGAGAGGAGAGGAGAGGAGATGTAAAACATTAAATTAAGCAGTATCGTCTCAACACCCTAAAGGAGTCTCCAAATCCCTGTCTGCACTCTAATTAAATTGTTTTTTTTAAACCTTTGGTTTAGGGTGTTTCAGGGGGACCACAGCAAAAATGTGCTAACCACAAGAACCCTAGCAACCCTATTCTGGGCATGTCATAATAGGCAAACATTCACAGAAAATAGGCAATCTACAAGCTCAGATCGTAATTCAACACTTGTGAGCTTTTACATCAGCTAATTTGTCAAAGATTTGCTGTAGAGGAAAACAGGGAGGAGGACCAGTCAACTTAGTGGTTCATATAGCATCAAAATCCTGACTATTTTAACCTGTTTTATACTCTATCTACAGGCATTTTGAGCTTGTATATCAGCTATTTACAAAAACATTTGAATATGTGTTTGTATTTGGGAATATTCTTGAAGAATGTTAACAACACAGATTTTAATTTTATTCAAATACCAGTAGACTAACCTTTTTATCATCTAAACAACAAAATAATTTGATCACTTTGGAAATTAACTATGAACATCTCTGGGTTGGCGAAGACAATACAGTCAGCAGGTTGATGAAGACATTGAAACTTGTGTCTATGTGAATATCTCTGATGATGGCCCATCATCATCATCCATAGGTGTATTTTGTTACGAGCATTTCACATTAAAATGGTCCCGGACTGCGGTCTCTGGAGGAGAGCTGGGAGGAGGTACAGTAGGAGGAGGTGTTAAACTTATACTCCTACATCAACACACTGGTCCTGCTCAGAGCCTGAGACGCAGTGTTGCCATGTCCGTTTATCATAAGCGACTTTGGGCTTGTTTTTCTGTAAAGTCGCTTGTAAATATTGGTGGTTTGCCTTTTTTTGTGCTTGTTTGTAAAATATAGTTGCTTATTTCTGCTTTTTTTCTTTTTCCTTCCCATTTTTGTCAGGTGTGACATGAAAATGTTTGTGAACCACTGGCATATACGCTACAGTATGTATTTTATATCAAATGGAAATGTCACTCTATGCTTTTAGAAAATAAAGTAGCATTTATAGATTGAGCATTACAATACTGACTTTCTCGCCTTCCTTTTGCCTGTTTATTTTTTATTTTTGCTTTACTATGTTCACACTGGCAGACCAAATCAGACTTGCGTCCTATCCAGGATGGAATCAGATTCCATTCTGTTCATCTACTGCACCCACCGGACTGATTTATTGTCTGACACCATTTCAAACATACAGTCAAATGGTAAAAAAGGACTTCAGTTTGGACTGGAGAGTCTGACAGATATTTTACTTTACTTGAGTATTTACATTTTGAATACTTTATACTTCTACTCCACTATCTCAGAGGCAAACTAGTACTTTTTATTCCACTACAATTACTTGACATCTTTAGTTAATTATTGACTCGCCCCCTACGGCGAGACTAATCAAAACTAATTGTCTGTGTCCGCGGTGACACAGATGCAGGTTAATCTTTGTTTCAATCAATCACGTCGCTTATACACGGTCATGTGAGGGGGTTGGCCATATCTCAAAGTTGCCATCTTCCGGTCCACCCATGGCGATTGCGATTCTGTTGTTAAGCCGTGACGTTGCGCCCCGTCAGAACAACATCCGGGTCCAAGTGTGTATTTGGCCAATATGCGCAGTGCTATGTCCCTCGCTGTTTTAACAGATCTGAGACTAAAACAACCACTAAAGTGTCCTTCTACCGATTTCCTGGCAACAACAAAGAGAAGAGGATATCGTTATTTTATATACATATATATCTATATATAAATATATATATGTATATATAAATAAATATAAAAATAAATATTATAATGTAAATACAAATAATAAATAAATATATACATAGATATTAGCCTACTTTTTACTGCCTATGATATTAGCATTAAGACCCTTTTTAACCCTCAATGGTTCATTTCTGAAAAAGGAGGTTATTGTAAAAAGATTTACGGGTTCCATGTTTGTTTACAATGAAGAGTGGACGGCGCTGGCTTACGTGGCTACGTCACAATGACGTTGTTGTACGGGTTGGACTCACAGACTAGATCAAGACTAGAGAAAGTAACATGAAAACCTCTGTGAAGTGCTGTTACATACATGTGTGACAGTGATATCAAAGAAAACGTGCCAAATGTTGTTTTATTAGTGTAATGGCATATTGAGAAGGTGGCACTATAAAGACAACTGTTGAATGCAAGTGATTAACTGTGAAATGTTACCCCGCTAATAAATATGACAGGACCAAAATGTAGGATACAAAATAGCAATTATTTAATTAAAAAAAAAGGTTACAGAATGGTACTTCTATTTATTTGCATATAAAAATGGTTAAAAGTGTTTTGGGCGATTCAAATAGAATGGGGAGAATGGTTACAAAACAAATCAAATCAAAATAACAAATCAAATAAGGAAGGGAAAGGAACAGCGGTCCATACAGGTGCCGCTTGCTCCACATGGACCAGATAGCTCTTAAGTTTATACACAGGCAGATGCCTCTCAATGGTTACACACAGCAGGACAACAAGCCCCCTGTCTCCACCTAGATTTCTCCAGTTTAAATGCCTACACGATACTGAAGAGGCCAGACCCCAAACGAACAATACAGGACAGGCAACATCCACGGCAATTAGCACCTGAAATGGCACCGACTATCTACCAGGTCAGCAGCTGCACCCAAACATCTCCCTCTCACAGTGTGTACACTACCGGTGTGGTGTGAGGACCCACAGATTGGCGATCTGCTACCTCCCTGTTCAGAGAGGCCTGAAATACCTGTCACTTATGACCTCACTTTATCTCTGCCTCCCTCTGGGGCTACAAATACATTCTTAAGATGTGCTAGCAGCTAGTTAGTCATAGTCACAGCTAGCTGCTTGTTTCCAGATCCAGTACACAGTGCCGTTAGCCTAGCATGCTAGTTAGCTAAAGCTACAGTAGCTGCTTCAGTAGTGTGTTTACTAGACCACTGTGGATGTATAAGGAAGCAAGGACCCTGGACTAGGCCGATTTAAATTGTATTCAGGGCTGGCAAAAAAAAACTATTCTGAATGATGATGACACTTGCGTGATCTGTATTCTATCACTCGTTTGCAAGTCACATCACTGTGTGCATGGGTGAATTAACTGTTGTACCACTACCTCCAGGTTTCAACACCTGCTGGTCTTCATACAGCCACTTGGCATTTGATCCTCAACACTGAGGCATAGAGAGGAGGGCGCCTGAGGAACATACTGTAGGACCATTTAGAATAAACAGAATGGTCTTAACAAACAGTTCTAAAGTAAAACCAACAATCCATTGCCTACCTTCAATATATTCTGTACACAGTACAATGTCAAATAGTGTGAGACTGAGAAGTGAGATAGAGAGTAGTATTTTTTCACTACGTGTGTGGCACGTTATTTATTACTATTGCACAACATTTTTAAACATAGGGGGTACTTCAGCTGAACCTTTGAGGTTGAAGGGGTTCAGTGTTCAGAAAAGGTTGAGAAACCCTGTGAGTATTTTTAGCAAATGGATACATGAACTAGGCCCATATTATTTTCTCCAATTAAGCTTCCAAATATCCAATTGATTTTAACGGGAGTAGTTACAGTAGATTGTCACAATAAAACAAACTGACATTGACCTCAGTTTCTCTGGACATTGTTTGATTATGCTGCAAAATAAATAAATAAATATAAATATGTTGACATGTTGTCAACGTATGTGTCATATTGGCATATGGGCACAAAATGATGCGACGCTACCCTAAGGCTAATAATTTAAGGATGGACACACACAAACAAGCACGCACGCACGCACGCACGCACGCACGCACGCACGCACGCACGCACACACACACACACACACACACACACGCTCGCGCACACACACACACACACACACACACACACACACACACACACACACACACACACACACACACACACACACACACACACACACACACACTCACTGGTTGAGAACTCCTGCTCTATCTAGTCCAATGTGTCTTATACATTGATGGCTGTCAGGAACGGACTCTAGAACTTTAAGTAGGACCCAAAATCAGGGACTCCAACAACAAACGCTGGAAATTTGATTTTTGATACATTTTGAAAAAGTTGAAATAACTTGAAAAATGGAATGTGGAATTCTGCATACTGTATTGTTAATTTTACAAGTAGCAATACAGTAAACTGTGGTAAACTGTATGAAAATTATACTTAAAGTACCAAAATAGTATTTTTTAAAACATACGCATGATTCAATATATTTTGTACACAATACAATGTAAAATATTGTGAGAAAGAGTAATACTTGTTATTTATTCCTTCTGAACAAAAATCTAAATCATAGGAGTACTTCAGCCTTCAACCTTTGAGGTCGAAGGGGTTCAGTGTTCAAAAGAGAGTATTCTATTAGTTAGCAAATGGATATATTGCACATATTTTCTTCTTAAAACTTTGGTGTGTGTGTGTGTGTGCTGCATACATTTTTACTGTATGTTTTTCTCCAATTAAACCTCAGAATTTCAACGGAGTATCTACAGTAGATTTTCACCTGCCTATGGTTTGAAGAATAAAACAAACTGACATTAACCTCAGTTCCTCTGTGTATTGATTGGTTATGCTGCAAAATAAATGTGTTGGCATGTTGGCACTAATGTACTTGGCACAATATGATGTGACGCTAAAGTACACACCTGGGTGTTTGTCTATTAAAACACTGTGACACAAACAATCCTAATGCTAATACGTTATAATTATCTATCCTGGAATTTGAAGAGGATGTTTTCTTATGGTTTTCGTTTCTCCATGCATTTGATGTATTACCTTGTGTTTACTGTAAATCACTTTGGATTAAGAGTGTCTGCTAAATGCCTGAATTGTAAAATAGTTTTCACAGACAATGAAGGTGACATTGCTCTCACGATACTCAGTAAATATCAGGAGCAAACTTTTGCCTCCCGTACGAGGGCCGAGCAATGCAATATTATGCAACATTATGCAATATGTGAATTGCACTATGCAATATGCGCAATGACGCACGCATGCACGCACGCACGCACGCACGCACAGACACACACACACACACACACACACACACACACACACACACACACACACACACACACACACAGCAGGGACAGTGTGAGTGCAGGGCATCAAGGCACGCCAAGCCGAGGGGCCATGGCCTTCATGGCCTCCATGGCATTTTAAGAGTATTTCTTAGCTGTATCCATAACTATATTTGCGAGGTGGTCGTACAATACTTTGTTCTATTGAAATGACACAAAATACTTAATAGACAAATAACAATTTCAGCAGGAAGACTTTCCTTCACACTCAGTGAGTTTGCACTAATTTCATCACACAGCCTTGTTCTCATCTATCTCCATTTAAACCTGTTGATAGACCTGTCACAATTATTACATAATCACCTGATCACAATTATTTGAGATAATCATCAGAAATATCAGAATAATCATAGTCCATGTTGAGAAATGTTTATACATTTTCAAACATAAAATAAATAAATAGTGGCAATACCAGAGCTGCAAGCATAATATGGCCTATTTTGGCCATATTACATTATTTATTTTGATTATTGGTACTCGTCATTGTCAGTCAGATCTTTGTATATTTTAAGCTATTTGCCTTATCTGCCCTGTGCAATTCATGTTTAAAAAACCTAAAAGGCAAACACATTTGTATTTATATGTTCCAATGTTCAACGGCAAAAACACAATTCAATCGTTCATCGCAGTTGTTTGTAAGACAATTGTCAAGTAAAATGTCATGATGATGACAGCCCTGTGTGTTGAATGAGGAAAACTAACACCACCCTGGCTCAGGGCATTGTGTCATATTATGCAATAATAACAACGTTTCTTTGTCATTATGATGTGACATTACACACCCTTGGGTCCTCATGCTGTTAAATAGCTGAGGGTAAGTTAATTTTGTCCTGCTGTGTTCGTTACACACCCCCCCCCCCCAATGAACACAGAACACATACATCATCATTGTCTTCAACCAGTGGTTAACATGACCCTTTCCAATGAATATACTAATAACAGACACTGAAAATGTATTTCACATTTATTGTACATACAAATTCAAAACAGACCATAATCTGTACATCTGTACAGAACAGAACATCATGCACATTCCTGTTTGTGTGTGTGCGTGTGCGTGCGTGCGTGCGTGTGTGTGTGTGTGTGTGCGCGTGACTCCCATATCCAATTGTTTTCAACGGAGTAGCTACAGTAAATTGTCACCTGACTCACCTGTTTAGACGGTTTTGAAGAATAAAACAAACTGCCATTGACCTCAGTCCTCTTTGATCATGTTGCAAAAACAAACATGTTGGCATGTTGTACTACTGTACGTGGCACAATATGATGTGACGCCAAAGTACACATCGGGGTGTTTGTCTACGAAAACACTGTGACACACAGACACACACCCCTAAGGCTAATAATGTAAGGATATATAATTACCACCACCAGCAGCAACACCAGTAGTTGTTTCATCTGAAAGAGTCATTTCATCTGAAAGTGCACACTTCAAACTACTGGAGGTAAGTTTATGAAATCTCACAAGTTTCTTCTAATTTCAGCGGATCATTTGTTTCTATCTGCTTAAATGTGACTTTGCTGTTATAGATATCTTAACAGAGTACATTTGAAATTATATTCTGAGCATTTCTTTTATCACGTGATCATTATAGATTTTATCTTTAAATAATGTGTTGCTTCCTCTGTTGCCCTTATTATTCCTTTCATATTTTCTTCCTGTTTTAGTCTCATTGTTGTGGTTAGCTGTGATAATGACTGTCGTCGTGAAAACACTTTGCTGTTGCTGTTGTTATTATTATTATTGTCAACAGCATCCAGGGGTGTAATGGAGATTTTTTTCCCGGTGGAACGCTATTTTAATGACATCACGTGTACCGCACACATTTTTATTTTACCTTAATTTTTATGATTGATTGATTGATTGAATATTTTATTAGGCAAAAAATGTAAAACAGCACAGTTACATTTAAAATACTTTGTCTAACAGGTCCGTTCATAAAAGTCCTTGCGGACTTGTTTCCAATGAGGGCCTTGGTATTAAATTCATAGGCATATATAGTGGCACCACAGTTCAAATATCATTACAAAATATATAATAACACTATGTGCAACAAAAAAATAAAAAAGAGGGGGAAAAAAAATATGTACAAGAACAGGGGGGGGGGGGAGGGTCTGCTGTCTAACGGGAAAATGGTACTACCTCCTCCTTTGGCCTCCTGAAAGGTGATTTTTTAAGGCTCTTTTAAATGAGCCCAGCGAACTGCATTTTTTGAGGGATGGAGTTAGACTATTCCAATCCTGGGTGGCAGTGCTGTAGAAGGAGAATTTGCCCATGTTTGATTTATGGGTGGGTGGTACCAAATTGTTGTTAACGCTCCCTCTGGTATTGTGACTGTGGGTGTCGCTAACCTTTTGGAGGTATTTACTCAGATATGCGGGAATAGGGGGCATATCGGGCAAATTTGCATTTACAATTTTGAAGGCCAGTCCCATTTTTTGTTGTTTAACCCTAGGCTGGCAAAATGGGTGGGAGAAAGGTGGGTCATGGGCCCCAATCCGAGGAGTAGCCAAATCAGTTTGTTTTGGGAGGTTTGAAGCTTAGTCTTCAGTGACACTGAGGTGTTGGACTACCAGGAGGTGCAAGCATAGTCAAAAAGTGGTTGAATCAGGGCCCCAGAGAGGGTCCTGAGGGCCTGAGGGTTGACAAAAGAGGAAACTCTGTCCATAAATTTGGTTCTCTGGTTTACTCTTTTGACCACCTTTGTAGCCATGCTTTCACCTGTCAGGTATTTGTCAAGAACACAACCCAAATAGGTAATCTCTTCTTTGCTAGAGATAATTGTGTCATCGACTTTGACCTTGAAATCATTTACATCCATCTGTCTGAGGGAATGTTTGGTCCCAAAGAGAATGGATTCAGTTTTCCCAAGGTGTAGTGACAGTTTGTTATCGGTAAGCCAAGTACAGATTTTTGAGAGTTCGGAGCTGAGCGCCTCCTCAACTTGCAACTTGTCCTCTCCCGAGATCAGGAGTGCCGAGTCATCAGCGAACAGGAACAATTTGCAGTTACAGGCAGCACTCATGTCGTTAATGTATAGAAGAAACAGTAACGGCCCTAGAATGCTGCCCTGAGGAACCCCACAGCTCACCGGGAGGGATGAGGACATGGTTCCGTTGATGTCAACCACTTGTTCTCTTCCCTCCAGGTAAGATCTCATCCAGTTTAGTGATGTGCAGTCAAAACCAATCGCCCTCAGCTTATCAAGTAAAATTGAGTGGTTTACAGTGTCGAACGCTTTTTGGAGGTCCAACATGACATTCCGCAGTATTTGCCCGCGTCTACCTCACGTTTGATGTAGTCGGTCAGATACAGTAGGCATGTGTCAGTGGAATGGGAGGTTCTGAAGCCCGATTGGAATTCAAACAACAGTTTATGCTCGCTGAGGTAGCTGTTGATTTGTTCTTGAATTAATCGCTCTACAACCTTTGAGATGGAACAAAGGATGGAAACAGGCCTATAGTTGCCAGGTTCTAATTTGCATCCTTTTTTATGCAGAGGGATTACTCTTGCCAACTTGAAATCCTGTGGGACGTGACACTGGCTGATGGATAGGTTTGTGATTTGGGCTACTATGGGGGCAATAGCAGTAGCTGCGTCTCTGAGGAATCTGGTGGGGATATTGTCAAGGCCGGTGGCCTTGTTTGGCTGGAGGGCGAGTAGTTTTTTCTGCACATCATCAGCATTTACTGGTTTGAATGAAAAGGAGTATTTTTTAGCCCCTAGTTTTCAATGTAGAGAGAATAATCGCACATCCACTGTTGCTTATTTCAGGTGCGTTGGATAGTAGATCATCTGAATCAAATAAGAAGTCCCGCACACTGTATCTTGCTGTGGCAACTCACTTTTTTTAATGACAAACGTTTCGGTCAGTCTGGACCTTCCTCAATAGTGTCTTACAATACTATTCACTATGTGCTCTTATATACAAACACTCCATCTGGTACACAGGTGTGTGACAATCTCACTCCCAATGGGAGTGTCACTCAATGATTGTCTCTAGTGTGTGAGCTTGTCGATTTGTCCAGACTCAACATATATACATCCATTATTTACAAATATTCACAATTGTTTATACAGAAACAAACTTAAGAAATGAAAACATCGGCCTTGCGGCTTTCATAAGTCACTCTTAACTTTGCATTAGAGCTTGGTTTTGCCCAGACAATTAATATATAGTATTACAGAGTTTTCAAATGCATAGTACCACAATGAATTATAACATCACATGCCATGGAATTTCATCGTTCAACCCTTTTGGGAATAATGTTTGTAGGGTATAAATCCAATAAACTTCTCTTTTGTTTAGTATTTCATCTATGTTTCCCCCTCTCTCAGGTAGGCTAATTTTTTCAATCCCTTGGAATTTGAACGATGAGATGTCATGTTTGAAGTCATTAAAATGTACTGCTACTGGGTAGTTCCTGTCATTTCTCCTTATTGTGCTTTTATGCTCACTCATTCTTTGTTTGAGCTGGCGTGATGTTTTTCCCACATACACCAGTCCGCATGGACATTTAATCAAATAAATAACATGTGTAGTGGTACAAGTAATGACATCATTGATAGAACATTTCTTCCCAGTATGGGGGTGAGTAAAGTAGTTACCTTGACCATATTGTTGCACTGGGCACAACCTCTACATTTATAGCAACCATTCGGAAGAGGTGCTAGCAATGATTGTGTTTCCCTTTTCTTTGTGCATGAACTAGGCTATCTCTCAGATTGTGTCCTCTTCTATACACTATTAGAGGTGGATCTTTTAAATCTGTTGATATGGTAGGGTCTGAGGATAGTATGTGCCAATGTTTTTTAATTATGGGCCCCAATATATAGCTGTTAGGGGTGTAGGTTGTACTGAACATGATTGAATGTTTCTTTTTCTATGTAATAGTCTTTTTTAACAGTTCATTTCTTGTTTTATCCAGAGACATTTGGTACGCTTCTTCAACACATTCAATAGGATAACCTCGTTCTATAAACCTCTGTTTCATGTCAAGTGATTTAGCCATAAAATCTTCTGTGGTGTGACAGATCCGTCTAAGTCTGAAAAATTGGCTTCGTGGTAAGCCTCGTTTGAGGGGTATGGGATGATAACTATTGGCCATTAGTAAGGAGTTTCGATCTGTATCTTTTCTATACAAAGTGGTACATAGTGAACCAGTCTTCAACTCAACCCACATGTCTAGGAAATGTACTCTGTCTCTAGCATATTCAGATGTAAACTTTAGATTTGGGTCTTTCTCATTGAGCAGAGTAACAAACTCACTCACTTCAGTTACAGTACCTTCAAACAGACAGTAGATGTCATCAATGTAACGATACCATTTAATAACCTTGTTAATGAAAGGGTTCTCTGTGGGATTATACACAAACTTTTCTTCAAATAGACCAACATATAAATTGGCATAGCTTGGAGCTACCGTGCTGCCCATTGAACAGCCATGTGATGTTATAATTCATTGTGGTACTATGCATTTGAAAACTCTGTAATACTATATATTAATTGTCTGGGCAAAACCAAGCTCTAATGCAAAGTTAAGAGTGACTTATGAAAGCCGCAAGGCCGATGTTTTCATTTCTTAAGTTTGTTTCTGTATAAACAATTGTGAATATTTGTAAATAATGGATGTATATATGTTGAGTCTGGACAAATCGACAAGCTCACACACTAGAGACAATCATTGAGTGACACTCCCATTGGGAGTGAGATTGTCACACACCTGTGTACCAGATGGAGTGTTTGTATATAAGAGCACATAGTGAATAGTATTGTAAGACACTATTGAGGAAGGTCCAGACGGACCGAAGTTTGTCATTAAAAAAAGTGAGTTGCCACAGCAAGATACAGTGTGCGGGACTTCTTATTTGATTCAGATTAGCCCCTAGTTTAACATAGTGAGCATGGATGTGGTCAGAGCCGTACAAACCTGAATGCTGAGGAAGTTTGCTTACCAACTGGGTTGCAATGGTGGTAAAAAAGCTGTTAAAACAGTTCGCTACCGCTTGCTTGTCGGTAATGAGCACGCCACTTGAAATAATGCAGATGTTTGTAGCTTTGGTTTGAATTTTGTTGTTGCAGCCCAATTTCTGTAGCGCTTCCCACAGCTTTTGTGGGTGGCTTTTGTTTGCCTCAATGCTTTCATTTAAGAAATTCTTTTTGGCAGTTTTTACCAATTTGTTTACTACATTTCGTTGGTTTCTGCATCTTTCAAGTAGTTGCACATCTTTGCATTTCCTGAACTCAGAGTAAATTTTGTTTCTGAGTTTGATGGCATTTAGGATGTCTCCATTCATCCAGGGTTGTGTACGGGCTCTGACTCTCACCACCTTCTTGGGCGTTATACATAGTAGGAAACATGTTTGTGTAGGAAATTACTAGTTTTTAGCTTAAGTTTAGTCTTTGTAAATCTTCTCAAGGAATGCCTTGAATTATAGAGCTGAAACTAAGAGTTTGCTTTGAACGAGTTCGATGGTGGCTGAGGCATTGTTGCTGCAGATAGAATCGGCTTCAATAATGAAGCCGAAATGCTGTGTTGGTTTCCGTGTATGTGAGTGAGGATGCATTTGCGCACTCACTTGTAAAGCTGTTATGCAAAGTAGCCATTTGGGTATTGGGTCATGAATCGAGGGGGGGCGCGTTCTAGCACGTCTGCTCATATAATAATCTTTGCACTAAAAATCTTGGCACTAAAAATCTTTCTTGAAAATGACTATGGATCCTCAGGTCCCAAGAGCTCAAAACATTTGACTTTAACTAACTATCCAAGTGGATGAGATTTGGATTTTGGGGGGTTCAAAGCAACAACAAGAACAGCATTATGATCACTTTGATATCCAATCTGTGATCATAGAATAATCTCAGTTAACATAATGTCAATGAGAAATATAAGTTTGATTAATCAAATTATATCATTAACACTCAAAAAATCTATTTGTATAGGGATTAAAAGGTTTTGTACTTTTGGGCGCAGAGGACCAGAACAAAGTCTTCACAACATTTATTTATTTCAGCAGCTCTCACTGTGGGGATTTTTGTTCCCTGCATGGATAGTAACACACACACACAAACACACACACACACGCACCCACTCACGCACGCACACAAATACACGTGCGCACGTGCGCACGCACTGCGCACACACACGCACACGCACACACACTCTGTCTGTCTGTCTGTCTGTCTGTCTGTCTGTCTGTCTGTCTGTCTGTCTGTCCTTGACTTTGAACAGGATGTTTTCACAGAGCATGAAGGCGTACATTGCTCTCACGGCGCTCTTTGCTCTCCTGGCTGGAACCAAAGCAATACCAGCAGCTGGGAACGCATCAGCTGAGGGTAAGAAAAACCATAGTACAAATATCAGGAGCAAACTTTTGCCTGCAGTACGAGGGCCAAACAATGCAATATGCAATATGTGAAATGTGAAGTGCAATACGCTATATGCACATTTTTGGAGGGAGATGGCCATGCAATTAACTAATGAGCCTAGGAAACAACTGGGCAGAGTGCAAATGGATGAATTTTCATAAAACTACAATGTTCATTGGCTCATGGAGGTGTCATTCTTGTCATGTAAAAACTTCTGTCCAACTGGGATTTTAGATATTGGTCCAAAGTTCATGTGTACAAAGTTTCGAAGATTGCTCAAAAATCCAAGGAGGAGTTCGAATTTAACTGTTTTAGATAAAATTCTAAATCTAAGGGTCAACGTCAGATTCTTTCCTCATGAGGAGACACATATGTGTATTGAAGTGTCATGGCTGTAGGTTAAACAGGGCATGAGTTATACGTGTGGCATTTTCAATTAATTAATATAACCCCTTGGACAATGGTTTCATATCTTTTTTCATGACCCATGCAGCAACCATACCAAGTTTCGTAAAAAAGTGACTGCACGGTTAGGCCAGAATTGGAAAAAGTTGCGGAAGAAAAATAAAACTAACAAATACAACAGGGTTTCTACGTGCTTGGCCCATAGAGTTATAATATATGTAGAGTACATACAGCCCCCCACCTATTCATTTCAACGAATAGCATGCAAATTAAACAGCATGCAAATGAAATCAACAGATTTATGCATAGAATACAAAGCCACCGTTCCCGCATCAGTGATCTAGTGATCTGTGAGATTACCTGTGAACTCTGCACTAAGAACTGAACTGTGACTCGTGAATAGTTTTTTTTAATGCTGTTTTTAATGTTGCTGCTTTTTTATTCTGTTATTGCACAGCTTTTAGTTTTTGTTGTGTTTAGATGTATTGTATTTATTCTGCCATGACCAGGACCTGGGTAACACATTTAGTTCTGTAATGGAATGACAATAAAGCTCCTTGAACCTTAACATTTAACTCATATTAAAGTTAATATTATAGATTTCATGGCAGCTTTCTTGCCAGCAAAGTTGTGGCTCTGGTCTGAGTGCGATGGTTGAACATAGAGCTTGGGAAGTTGTCTCCGCCCTACTAATTGTCATCCTACTCCTTTGGGGTATTTTTGGTAGGCCTACTGTATATTTGCACATACAGGACATTTGTCCTCTGCATTTACCCATCCTAACTACTAGGAGCAGTGTACGCTATTAGGCTAATACAGAGTGCAGCTAGGGGTGTCTTTCTCTTGCTCAGGGACACTTTGATAGAGTGCAAACCGGGGATTTTCCTAGAGGGCTTCTCTACCAAAACACTGGTCCTTAATTGTGTTTACTCTCTCCATCCATCTGCTTCTCCCTGTCCTGTCCACCTACCATAGTCCCAGGGCTGACCTGCTACTCTGGCAACGGCAGAGACTATCGGGGGGAGGTTAACAGTACGATCTCTGGGAAAACCTGCCAGAGCTGGTCGTCCCAGAAACCTCACAAACACAACCGCACACCCAAAAACAACCCAGACAAGTAAGAAGACCCAGCCAAACATCTATCTACAGTATCTATCCATCTATCTAGCCATCTATCTAGCCGTCTATCTTGCTGTCTGTCTGTCTGTCTGTCTGTCTGTCTGTCTGTCTGTCTGTCTGTTGAGACAAACTACCTACTGTGCCTACCTACATATCTTTGTCAGAGGCCTGGACGACAACAACTACTGCCGTAATCCAGACGGTGAGCCGAAGCCATGGTGCTACACCACTGACCAACGGAAACGCTGGGAGTACTGCCAGGTCCCCGCATGTCATGTTGATCCAGGTAGCTTTGACCACTTAAGTTCACGACCATGATTGTGTGACTTTACTTTTATTACTTTTAAGTCATTTCTGCTGAGGACGAATAACAAACCCTCGTCTCTGTATGACTCACTGTACTGTTAGCAGAGAAACTGATACAATGAGTTCAGCTAGATGTCGATGTGCCCTATTTTCTGTACAAGCGTAATAAAGATGGCAAATGCAAAACTACTTTTAATCACCATAGAAACAGAATGTGACCGATTTGTTTTTAAACCCTGTAGCACTTTGAGTTTTGCAAAAGTTTAAAGTGCGTTATAAATTAAACGTATTATTATTATTATTATTATTATTATAAATGTTTATAAGAGGAAGTAAAAGACAACACGCAGTTTCACAAGTTTTTTTTAACTAAATATTAAACCAGGAAAAGTACATTCAAAGTGGAATAAACCTGGATATTTTGTCGGGGACTTAAAGGAGAGATCCGGACATTTTAAGTGTCGCTAATCACTCACCATCATTGAAATGGACGTTGAGTTCTCTCACAGAACCTGGCGTCTGTGGAAGAAACAAGCAACCAGCGTCGTCTAGTTCTGCACGAACGATAGCTCGTGCGCGACTTTCAGTGCATGTTTGAGTATCATGAGACTCCACAATGAGCAGTAGTAGAGAAAAAACTAACTTTGCATCGGTTATAATAGACGATTTTCACTCTTACACGGGCTCCCATTATGCCACGGAGGGGGTCGCCAGACTGCACGACAGGGGACTCTCTGGAATAACTCAACGTCCATTTCAATGATGGTGAGTGATTAGCGACACATCAAAGATAACACTTAAAATGTCCGGATCTCTCCTTTAATGAGGATTTTACTGTATCAACGACGTCACCGATTATCCTTGGATAATTATTCGTTCATACGGCAAATGGTCCATGTGGTTACATCTCGAGTTAATAATGCATACATTAACACTGAGGATTTTAGTGAACGCTATTGGGCTAATACAGTGCCCAGAGTGCAGTTAGGCGTTTCTTGCTCAGGGACACTTTGACAGAGTGCAAACTTGGGACCTCTCAGAGGGCTTCTCTATACCAAAACACTGGTGCTTGTGTTTACTCTCTCCATTCATCTGCTTCCCCCTGTCCTGTCCACCTACCACTGTCACAGAGCTGACATGCTACACTGGTGACGGCAGAAACTATCGGGGGGAGGTTGCCAGTACGATCTCTGGGAAAACCTGCCAGAGCTGGTCGGCCCAGAAACCTCACAAACACAACCGCACACCCGAAAACAACCCAAACAAGTAGGAAGACCCAGCCTAACATCTATCTTTCTACAGTATCTATCCATCTATCTAGCCATCTGTCTGTCTGTCTGCCTGCCTGCCTGCCTGCCTGCCTGTCTGTCTGTCTGTCTGTCTGTCTGCCTGTCTGTCTACTAACTACCTACTGTACCTACCTACATATCTTTGTCAGAGGCCTGGACGACAACAACTACTGTCGTAATCCAGACGGTGAGCCGAAGCCATGGTGCTACACCACTGACCAACGGAAACGCTGGGAGTACTGCCAGGTCCCCACATGTGATGTTGATCCAGGTAGCTTTGACCACTTAAGTTCACAACAATGCTTTCCCTCAATCTTTTTGGGGTTTTCTGGTGTGTTTGTGTTCATGTAGAGTTAGTGCTGACCAGGCGAGCAGAAGATATTTTTTTATTGGGGGGATCCAAAACTGAGCCTCCAGCAGATTTTTTGCAGATCTACAAGCTCACAATACAAAGAGAGCTTGTAGATTTGTTATTTTTGTTACGCATCACAGGCGTGGAAGTAACACTAAGTGTTTTCTTTTTCTACTCAGAAGTGGGGGAGACTTCCCCTCCACCCTCCACAGCCCCCCCAACCCCAACCATACCCCCAACCGCACCCCCAACCGCACCCCCAACCATACCCCCAACCGCACCCCCAACCGCACCGCCAACCGCACCCCCTGGAACCGAAGCAATACCAGCAGCTGGGAACGCATCAGCTGAGGGTAAGAAAAACCATAGTACAAATATCAGGAGCAAACTTTTGCCTGCAGTACGAGGGCCAAACAATGCAATATGCAATTATGCAATATGTGAAATGTGAAGTGCAATACGCTATATGCACATTTTTGGAGGGAGATGGCCATGCAATTAACTAATGAGCCTAGGAAACAACTGGGCAGAGTGCAAATGGATGAATTTTCATAAAACTACAATGTTCATTGGCTCATGGAGGTGTCATTCTTGTCATGTAAAAACTTCTGTCCAACTGGGATTTTAGATATTGGTCCAAAGTTCATGTGTACAAAGTTTCGAAGATTGCTCAAAAATCCAAGGAGGAGTTCGAATTTAACTGTTTTAGATAAAATTCTAAATCTAAGGGTCAACGTCAGATTCTTTCCTCATGAGGAGACATGTGTATTGAAGTGTCATGGCTGTAGGTTAAACAGGGCATGAGTTATACGTGTGGCATTTTCAATTAATTAATATAACCCCTTGGACAATGGTTTCATATCTTTTTTCATGACCCATGCAGCAACCATACCAAGTTTCGTAAAAAAGTGACTGCACGGTTAGGCCAGAATTGGAAAAAGTTGCGGAAGAAAAATAAAACTAACAAATACAACAGGGTTTCTACGTGCTTGGCCCATAGAGTTATAATATATGTAGAGTACATACAGCCCCCCACCTATTCATTTCAACGAATAGCATGCAAATTAAACAGCATGCAAATGAAATCAACAGATTTATGCATAGAATACAAAGCCACCGTTCCCGCATCAGTGATCTAGTGATCTGTGAGATTACCTGTGAACTCTGCACTAAGAACTGAACTGTGACTCGTGAATAGTTTTTTTTAATGCTGTTTTTAATGTTGCTGCTTTTTTATTCTGTTGTTATTGCACAGCTTTTAGTTTTTGTTGTGTTTAGATGTATTGTATTTATTCTGCCATGACCAGGACCTGGGTAACACATTTAGTTCTGTAATGGAATGACAATAAAGCTCCTTGAACCTTAACATTTAACTCATATTAAAGTTAATATTATAGATTTCATGGCAGCTTTCTTGCCAGCAAAGTTGTGGCTCTGGTCTGAGTGCGATGGTTGAACATAGAGCTTGGGAAGTTGTCTCCGCCCTACTAATTGTCATCCTACTCCTTTGGGGTATTTTTGGTAGGCCTACTGTATATTTGCACATACAGGACATTTGTCCTCTGCATTTACCCATCCTAACTACTAGGAGCAGTGTACGCTATTAGGCTAATACAGAGTGCAGCTAGGGGTGTCTTTCTCTTGCTCAGGGACACTTTGATAGAGTGCAAACCGGGGATTTTCCTAGAGGGCTTCTCTACCAAAACACTGGTCCTTAATTGTGTTTACTCTCTCCATCCATCTGCTTCTCCCTGTCCTGTCCACCTACCATAGTCCCAGGGCTGACCTGCTACTCTGGCAACGGCAGAGACTATCGGGGGGAGGTTAACAGTACGATCTCTGGGAAAACCTGCCAGAGCTGGTCGTCCCAGAAACCTCACAAACACAACCGCACACCCAAAAACAACCCAGACAAGTAAGAAGACCCAGCCAAACATCTATCTACAGTATCTATCCATCTATCTAGCCATCTATCTAGCCGTCTATCTTGCTGTCTGTCTGTCTGTCTGTCTGTCTGTCTGTTGAGACAAACTACCTACTGTGCCTACCTACATATCTTTGTCAGAGGCCTGGACGACAACAACTACTGCCGTAATCCAGACGGTGAGCCGAAGCCATGGTGCTACACCACTGACCAACGGAAACGCTGGGAGTACTGCCAGGTCCCCGCATGTCATGTTGATCCAGGTAGCTTTGACCACTTAAGTTCACGACCATGATTGTGTGACTTTACTTTTATTACTTTTAAGTCATTTCTGCTGAGGACGAATAACAAACCCTCGTCTCTGTATGACTCACTGTACTGTTAGCAGAGAAACTGACAATGAGTTCAGCTAGATGTCGATGTGCCCTATTTTCTGTACAAGCGTAATAAAGATGGCAAATGCAAAACTACTTTTAATCACCATAGAAACAGAATGTGACCGATTTGTTTTTAAACCCTGTAGCACTTTGAGTTTTGCAAAAGTTTAAAGTGCGTTATAAATTAAACGTATTATTATTATTATTATTATTATTATTATAAATGTTTATAAGAGGAAGTAAAAGACAACACGCAGTTTCACAAGTTTTTTTTAACTAAATATTAAACCAGGAAAAGTACATTCAAAGTGGAATAAACCTGGATATTTTGTCGGGGACTTAAAGGAGAGATCCGGACATTTTAAGTGTCGCTAATCACTCACCATCATTGAAATGGACGTTGAGTTCTCTCACAGAACCTGGCGTCTGTGGAAGAAACAAGCAACCAGCGTCGTCTAGTTCTGCACGAACGATAGCTCGTGCGCGACTTTCAGTGCATGTTTGAGTATCATGAGACTCCACAATGAGCAGTAGTAGAGAAAAAACTAACTTTGCATCGGTTATAATAGACGATTTTCACTCTTACACGGGCTCCCATTATGCCACGGAGGGGGTCGCCAGACTGCACGACAGGGGACTCTCTGGAATAACTCAACGTCCATTTCAATGATGGTGAGTGATTAGCGACACATCAAAGATAACACTTAAAATGTCCGGATCTCTCCTTTAATGAGGATTTTACTGTATCAACGACGTCACCGATTATCCTTGGATAATTATTCGTTCATACGGCAAATGGTCCATGTGGTTACATCTCGAGTTAATAATGCATACATTAACACTGAGGATTTTAGTGAACGCTATTGGGCTAATACAGTGCCCAGAGTGCAGTTAGGCGTTTCTTGCTCAGGGACACTTTGACAGAGTGCAAACTTGGGACCTCTCAGAGGGCTTCTCTATACCAAAACACTGGTGCTTGTGTTTACTCTCTCCATTCATCTGCTTCCCCCTGTCCTGTCCACCTACCACTGTCACAGAGCTGACATGCTACACTGGTGACGGCAGAAACTATCGGGGGGAGGTTGCCAGTACGATCTCTGGGAAAACCTGCCAGAGCTGGTCGGCCCAGAAACCTCACAAACACAACCGCACACCCGAAAACAACCCAAACAAGTAGGAAGACCCAGCCTAACATCTATCTTTCTACAGTATCTATCCATCTATCTAGCCATCTGTCTGTCTGTCTGTCTGTCTGTCTGTCTGTCTGTCTGTCTGTCTGTCTGTCTGTCTACTAACTACCTACTGTACCTACCTACATATCTTTGTCAGAGGCCTGGACGACAACAACTACTGTCGTAATCCAGACGGTGAGCCGAAGCCATGGTGCTACACCACTGACCAACGGAAACGCTGGGAGTACTGCCAGGTCCCCACATGTGATGTTGATCCAGGTAGCTTTGACCACTTAAGTTCACAACAATGCTTTCCCTCAATCTTTTTGGGGTTTTCTGGTGTGTTTGTGTTCATGTAGAGTTAGTGCTGACCAGGCGAGCAGAAGATATTTTTTTATTGGGGGGATCCAAAACTGAGCCTCCAGCAGATTTTTTGCAGATCTACAAGCTCACAATACAAAGAGAGCTTGTAGATTTGTTATTTTTGTTACGCATCACAGGCGTGGAAGTAACACTAAGTGTTTTCTTTTTCTACTCAGAAGTGGGGGAGACTTCCCCTCCACCCTCCACAGCCCCCCCAACCCCAACCATACCCCCAACCGCACCCCCAACCGCACCCCCAACCATACCCCCAACCGCACCCCCAACCGCACCGCCAACCGCACCCCCTGGAACCGAAGCAATACCAGCAGCTGGGAACGCATCAGCTGAGGGTAAGAAAAACCATAGTACAAATATCAGGAGCAAACTTTTGCCTGCAGTACGAGGGCCAAACAATGCAATATGCAATTATGCAATATGTGAAATGTGAAGTGCAATACGCTATATGCACATTTTTGGAGGGAGATGGCCATGCAATTAACTAATGAGCCTAGGAAACAACTGGGCAGAGTGCAAATGGATGAATTTTCATAAAACTACAATGTTCATTGGCTCATGGAGGTGTCATTCTTGTCATGTAAAAACTTCTGTCCAACTGGGATTTTAGATATTGGTCCAAAGTTCATGTGTACAAAGTTTCGAAGATTGCTCAAAAATCCAAGGAGGAGTTCGAATTTAACTGTTTTAGATAAAATTCTAAATCTAAGGGTCAACGTCAGATTCTTTCCTCATGAGGAGACATGTGTATTGAAGTGTCATGGCTGTAGGTTAAACAGGGCATGAGTTATACGTGTGGCATTTTCAATTAATTAATATAACCCCTTGGACAATGGTTTCATATCTTTTTTCATGACCCATGCAGCAACCATACCAAGTTTCGTAAAAAAGTGACTGCACGGTTAGGCCAGAATTGGAAAAAGTTGCGGAAGAAAAATAAAACTAACAAATACAACAGGGTTTCTACGTGCTTGGCCCATAGAGTTATAATATATGTAGAGTACATACAGCCCCCCACCTATTCATTTCAACGAATAGCATGCAAATTAAACAGCATGCAAATGAAATCAACAGATTTATGCATAGAATACAAAGCCACCGTTCCCGCATCAGTGATCTAGTGATCTGTGAGATTACCTGTGAACTCTGCACTAAGAACTGAACTGTGACTCGTGAATAGTTTTTTTTAATGCTGTTTTTAATGTTGCTGCTTTTTTATTCTGTTGTTATTGCACAGCTTTTAGTTTTTGTTGTGTTTAGATGTATTGTATTTATTCTGCCATGACCAGGACCTGGGTAACACATTTAGTTCTGTAATGGAATGACAATAAAGCTCCTTGAACCTTAACATTTAACTCATATTAAAGTTAATATTATAGATTTCATGGCAGCTTTCTTGCCAGCAAAGTTGTGGCTCTGGTCTGAGTGCGATGGTTGAACATAGAGCTTGGGAAGTTGTCTCCGCCCTACTAATTGTCATACTACTCCTTTGGGGTATTTTTGGTAGGCCTACTGTATATTTGCACATACAGGACATTTGTCCTCTGCATTTACCCATCCTAACTACTAGGAGCAGTGTACGCTATTAGGCTAATACAGAGTGCAGCTAGGGGTGTCTTTCTCTTGCTCAGGGACACTTTGATAGAGTGCAAACCGGGGATTTTCCTAGAGGGCTTCTCTACCAAAACACTGGTCCTTAATTGTGTTTACTCTCTCCATCCATCTGCTTCTCCCTGTCCTGTCCACCTACCATAGTCCCAGGGCTGACCTGCTACTCTGGCAACGGCAGAGACTATCGGGGGGAGGTTAACAGTACGATCTCTGGGAAAACCTGCCAGAGCTGGTCATCCCAGAAACCTCACAAACACAACCGCACACCCAAAAACAACCCAGACAAGTAAGAAGACCCAGCCAAACATCTATCTACAGTATCTATCCATCTATCTAGCCATCTATCTAGCCGTCTATCTTGCTGTCTGTCTGTCTGTCTGTCTGTCTGTCTGTTGAGACAAACTACCTACTGTGCCTACCTACATATCTTTGTCAGAGGCCTGGACGACAACAACTACTGCCGTAATCCAGACGGTGAGCCGAAGCCATGGTGCTACACCACTGACCAACGGAAACGCTGGGAGTACTGCCAGGTCCCCGCATGTCATGTTGATCCAGGTAGCTTTGACCACTTAAGTTCACGACCATGATTGTGTGACTTTACTTTTATTACTTTTAAGTCATTTCTGCTGAGGACGAATAACAAACCCTCGTCTCTGTATGACTCACTGTACTGTTAGCAGAGAAACTGACAATGAGTTCAGCTAGATGTCGATGTGCCCTATTTTCTGTACAAGCGTAATAAAGATGGCAAATGCAAAACTACTTTTAATCACCATAGAAACAGAATGTGACCGATTTGTTTTTAAACCCTGTAGCACTTTGAGTTTTGCAAAAGTTTAAAGTGCGTTATAAATTAAACGTATTATTATTATTATTATTATTATTATTATAAATGTTTATAAGAGGAAGTAAAAGACAACACGCAGTTTCACAAGTTTTTTTTAACTAAATATTAAACCAGGAAAAGTACATTCAAAGTGGAATAAACCTGGATATTTTGTCGGGGACTTAAAGGAGAGATCCGGACATTTTAAGTGTCGCTAATCACTCACCATCATTGAAATGGACGTTGAGTTCTCTCACAGAACCTGGCGTCTGTGGAAGAAACAAGCAACCAGCGTCGTCTAGTTCTGCACGAACGATAGCTCGTGCGCGACTTTCAGTGCATGTTTGAGTATCATGAGACTCCACAATGAGCAGTAGTAGAGAAAAAACTAACTTTGCATCGGTTATAATAGACGATTTTCACTCTTACACGGGCTCCCATTATGCCACGGAGGGGGTCGCCAGACTGCACGACAGGGGACTCTCTGGAATAACTCAACGTCCATTTCAATGATGGTGAGTGATTAGCGACACATCAAAGATAACACTTAAAATGTCCGGATCTCTCCTTTAATGAGGATTTTACTGTATCAACGACGTCACCGATTATCCTTGGATAATTATTCGTTCATACGGCAAATGGTCCATGTGGTTACATCTCGAGTTAATAATGCATACATTAACACTGAGGATTTTAGTGAACGCTATTGGGCTAATACAGTGCCCAGAGTGCAGTTAGGCGTTTCTTGCTCAGGGACACTTTGACAGAGTGCAAACTTGGGACCTCTCAGAGGGCTTCTCTATACCAAAACACTGGTGCTTGTGTTTACTCTCTCCATTCATCTGCTTCCCCCTGTCCTGTCCACCTACCACTGTCACAGAGCTGACATGCTACACTGGTGACGGCAGAAACTATCGGGGGGAGGTTGCCAGTACGATCTCTGGGAAAACCTGCCAGAGCTGGTCGGCCCAGAAACCTCACAAACACAACCGCACACCCGAAAACAACCCAAACAAGTAGGAAGACCCAGCCTAACATCTATCTTTCTACAGTATCTATCCATCTATCTAGCCATCTGTCTGTCTGTCTGTCTGTCTGTCTGTCTGTCTGTCTGCCTGCCTGCCTGCCTGCCTGTCTGTCTGTCTGTCTGTCTGTCTGCCTGTCTGTCTACTAACTACCTACTGTACCTACCTACATATCTTTGTCAGAGGCCTGGACGACAACAACTACTGTCGTAATCCAGACGGTGAGCCGAAGCCATGGTGCTACACCACTGACCAACGGAAACGCTGGGAGTACTGCCAGGTCCCCACATGTGATGTTGATCCAGGTAGCTTTGACCACTTAAGTTCACAACAATGCTTTCCCTCAATCTTTTTGGGGTTTTCTGGTGTGTTTGTGTTCATGTAGAGTTAGTGCTGACCAGGCGAGCAGAAGATATTTTTTTATTGGGGGGATCCAAAACTGAGCCTCCAGCAGATTTTTTGCAGATCTACAAGCTCACAATACAAAGAGAGCTTGTAGATTTGTTATTTTTGTTACGCATCACAGGCGTGGAAGTAACACTAAGTGTTTTCTTTTTCTACTCAGAAGTGGGGGAGACTTCCCCTCCACCCTCCACAGCCCCCCCAACCCCAACCATACCCCCAACCGCACCCCCAACCGCACCCCCAACCATACCCCCAACCGCACCCCCAACCGCACCGCCAACCGCACCCCCTGGAACCGAAGCAATACCAGCAGCTGGGAACGCATCAGCTGAGGGTAAGAAAAACCATAGTACAAATATCAGGAGCAAACTTTTGCCTGCAGTACGAGGGCCAAACAATGCAATATGCAATTATGCAATATGTGAAATGTGAAGTGCAATACGCTATATGCACATTTTTGGAGGGAGATGGCCATGCAATTAACTAATGAGCCTAGGAAACAACTGGGCAGAGTGCAAATGGATGAATTTTCATAAAACTACAATGTTCATTGGCTCATGGAGGTGTCATTCTTGTCATGTAAAAACTTCTGTCCAACTGGGATTTTAGATATTGGTCCAAAGTTCATGTGTACAAAGTTTCGAAGATTGCTCAAAAATCCAAGGAGGAGTTCGAATTTAACTGTTTTAGATAAAATTCTAAATCTAAGGGTCAACGTCAGATTCTTTCCTCATGAGGAGACATGTGTATTGAAGTGTCATGGCTGTAGGTTAAACAGGGCATGAGTTATACGTGTGGCATTTTCAATTAATTAATATAACCCCTTGGACAATGGTTTCATATCTTTTTTCATGACCCATGCAGCAACCATACCAAGTTTCGTAAAAAAGTGACTGCACGGTTAGGCCAGAATTGGAAAAAGTTGCGGAAGAAAAATAAAACTAACAAATACAACAGGGTTTCTACGTGCTTGGCCCATAGAGTTATAATATATGTAGAGTACATACAGCCCCCCACCTATTCATTTCAACGAATAGCATGCAAATTAAACAGCATGCAAATGAAATCAACAGATTTATGCATAGAATACAAAGCCACCGTTCCCGCATCAGTGATCTAGTGATCTGTGAGATTACCTGTGAACTCTGCAGTTAGGAGTTTCTTGTTCAGGGACACTTTGACAGAGTGCAAACTTGGGACCTCTCAGAGGGCTTCTCTATACCAAAACACTGGTGCTTGTGTTTACTCTCTCCATTCATCTGCTTCCCCCTGTCCTGTCCACCTACCACTGTCACAGAGCTGACATGCTACACTGGTGACGGCAGAAACTATCGGGGGGAGGTTGCCAGTACGATCTCTGGGAAAACCTGCCAGAGCTGGTCGGCCCAGAAACCTCACAAACACAACCGCACACCCGAAAACAACCCAAACAAGTAGGAAGCCCAGCCAAACATCTATCTTTCTACAGTATCTATCCGTCTATCTAGCCGTCTGTCTGTCTGTCTGTCTGTCTGTCTGTCTGTCTGTCTGTCTGTCTGTCTGTCTGTCTGTCTGTCTGTCTGTCTGTCTGTCTGTCTGTCTGTCTGTCTGTCTGCCTGCCTGTCTGTCTACTAACTACCTACTGTACCTACCTACATATCTTTGTCAGAGGCCTGGACGACAACAACTACTGTCGTAATCCAGACGGTGAGCCGAAGCCATGGTGCTACACCACTGACCAACGGAAACGCTGGGAGTACTGCCAGGTCCCCACATGTGATGTTGATCCAGGTAGCTTTGACCACTTAAGTTCACAACAATGTTGTTCACTCAATCTTTTGGGGGTTTTCTGGTGTGTTTGTGTTAATGTAGAGTTAGTGCTGACCAGGCGAGCAGAGGACATTTTTTTATTGGGGGGATCCAAAACTGAGCCTCCAGCAGATTTTTTTGCAGATCTAGAAGCTCACAATACAAAGAGAGCTTGTAGATTTGTTATTTTTGTTACGCATCACAGGCGTGGAAGTAACACTATGTGTTTTCTTTTTCTACTCAGAAGTGGGGGAGACTTCCCCTCCACCCTCCACAGCCCCCCCAACCCCAACCATACCCCCAACCGCACCCCCAACTGCACCCCCAACCATACCCCCAACCGCACCCCCAACCGCACCGCCAACCGCACCCCCAACCATAGACCCAACCGCACCCCCAACCATACCCCCCACCACACCCCCAACCACACCCCCAGCACCCCCCCCAACTGCGCCCTCGGCACTGCTGACCGAAGCTGAAAAGGAGGAGATTGTGAACAAACACAACGAGCTGAGAAGAGGTGTGCAGCCTACCGCCAGCAACATGCTGAAGATGGTAAGACACTATTGGAGGTTTGATTTGACTAGATTTTCAGCAGCCTTCAAACCTCGTCCTATGTTGCGCTGATAAGAGAAATGGTCACCGAAGTATGGCCATTTGAAGTGTTAGCCACTGCTATAACACTGCGGCTGAGCAGTGATGCACTTGCAGCACCCAGGTCCACTGCCATACCTGTACTTCCATTTACACCATTGAACTCTACACCCCTCAGAGAGTGTGTGGGTGAAGTTTCAAGGCAATCCGACAAACCAGAAGTAGGAATGAAAAACCGGAAGTGGTAATTTTTGATAGAATTCGAAATCTGTGGGACCACCCATCAAGTTTGGAGCCTGTAGCATGCTGGGAACTGGAGTTATGGCTGTCTAAACCCCAGCTAATAGGAAAACAGAGGGGGCGGGTTTTCAGCAATTACAGCCTATCCCGTAAGACCGCCTACCAATTTTGAATCCTTTAGCATACTGGGAGCTGTAGTTGGGTCTATAGGAATACAGGGGGTGGGGGGGGGGGGGTCAGAGCTTAAGCAATTACAGCCTGTCCCTATTGGCCGTCTAAGAGTACCTACCAAGTTTGGGTCCTTTAGCATGCTGGGAACTGGAGTTATGGCTGTTTAAAGGTCAGCCAATAGGAACACAGAGGGGGCGGAGCAATGGTGCGCCTGTGGCACCCAGGGGCCCCGCCACGTGGTCTCTGGTGTGGCTATTCTGATGGCAGACCCCTGACCAGTGTTGGTGCCAAGTTTGGTGCAGATGTACGTTTGTGACTTCCACCGTCCGTCCCCCTGTCTGTCCGCCCGCCACACACTAGGCAATTTTAATATAGGATTTGACATCTTTAATGACCTCGCTCATATTATGCAAAAACACATACAGCTGCATATCGTTGTCAAATCGAAAGGGAACGCACGGAACAGACCCACACCTGTAGAGTGTGTGTGTGTGTGTGTGTGTGTGTGTGTGCGCGCCTGTGCCTGTGTCTGTGTGGTTCCGTTCAGCTGTGAGAGTGATTGACGATGAGGTGGGTGAGTGCATGCGTGCGTAACGTGTCCTCTCATTCTCACAGATGTGGAACGAGGAAGCTGGTGCCAACGCTCAGAGATGGGCCGACAAGTGTGTCCAGGAACACAGCCCTGGCACAGAAAGGAAAATTAGCAGTAAGACCCCTTTAACATTATTAATAATGATAATATTATGTTATATAATATAACATTAATTAAAAAATCCATCACGCAAGTATGTGTGGTAATTAGGGTTGCCAACTGTCCCTCGAAATACAGAATCGTCCCTTATTTGTAAACTAAAAGACGTGTCCCTTATTGAAAGGGACACACTTTGTTCATGCAAACTGCTCATATACATATACTATTATACAGGTTATTAATATAATATAAAAAAAATTGCATGTATTCTTGGAAATAAGGGATGCCCGGCTGGGAGGCTGTTCCCATGTGAATCCCGACATCCACATGATTTGATTTTTGATTGATTGATTGATTGAGTGCTTAGTAGAAAATGAATTCAAAAGGATAAATACACAAGAAAGCCTGAAGGATTGTTTCCATTGTGGTCCTTTTGGGGAAGGGGGGTGAGACAAAAAAAGGAGGACAAAAAAAGAAATCTAAAATGTTAATATTCTGTCTGTCTGTCTGTATGTCTCTCTCTGTCTCTGTCTCTGTCTCTGTGTAGCCAGTGGTTGTGGTGAGAACCTGTACATGTCCAGTGCAAAGAACACATGGACCGATGCTATCCAGGCCTGGTACGATGAGGTGAAGGACTGGAAGTACGGGGAGGGCTCTGTCAATGAAGGAGTGGTGGGACACTTCACACAGGTACACTTACACCCAGTCAGAGGTGATCCTATAGGGTGTCGGGGGGCCGGCCCTAGGCAAAGATTTTGAGGTATTTATTACTATAGCAATAGCGGTAAAAATGTTGGCCTTCAGGGCCCCAAGGCAGTTGCCTAGTATGCCTAATGCCTATTCTTTTTGTATTACTTTAAACATTGAGTTGATGATGATGATGATGATGTGTTGTGTGTGTTGCACAGGTTGTGTGGTACCGCTCCAACCAGATCGGATGTGCCATGGCCCACTGCCCCAACGCCAAGTACAAATACTTCTATGTTTGTCAATACTGTTCACCGTAAGTACTATTGTTCCAACGCCAACTCAACCTATATGGTACGCGTACCACCGGAGGTGGTCGCAAGGCCCCCTCTAGTGGTTTGTGGAGGAAAAGGTTTACTGTCTCAGCAGATATAATGTTTTAATATTTGATGTTGTGTCCGACATTGCAGTGGTAACTACCAGTTAAACCCCTACAAGGCTGGACCATCTTGTGGTGACTGTCCCAATGACTGTGATGACAAGCTGTGCAGTAAGTGACCAAAATAGTATAGAGGGTTTAGTGGTTAAACAATTGTTTATTTATTTGTTTATTTAAACGGATCCCCATTAGCTGACGCCTTAACGTCAGCTAGTCTTCCTGGGGTCCAAGACATTAAAATACATTAACAAAAACATTCAACATATCACAGTTTATTACAAAGAAATACTAAAAACAACAAAATCTAAATAATACATTACATTACATTACAAAAGTCGATAATCACACAAAAAGAGATACCGATAAGAACATACACGTACGTATAACGAAAGAGCATACATGTTTTCCTTCAGCCCTGTTCCCCAATCTTAACCTTAACCCTAACCCCATTACTTACCCCAACCCCAACCCTTACCCTAATCACAACCCTAAACTAAGGTAATATAGGGACTGAGAGAACATACCCTCATAACCTTAAGGAGGGGTTTAAACATATTCAGCAGAAATTGAGATGTGTAATAAATATTTCACTGTTACATTCTGTCATTCTCTCTCCGTCTCTCTGTCTCTTTCTGTCTGTCTCTTTCTCAGCCAACCCATGTCCCTATAAAGAAAAGTACAGCAACTGTCCTTCTCTGAAGGAGAAATGGGGGTGCAGTAACCCCACCATCGCAGGCTGGTGCCCCGCCACCTGCAAGTGCACCACTGAGATCATCTAAACGCCTGCCCACGCCAACTCCACACGCATTACAAGAAACATGATCTAATCCACATTCAATGACATTTCTTATTATGCAAACCTATCGCTATCATACTATCTGCCTCTCTGTCTCTGTTTGTCTGTCTCTATCTCTGTCTCTGGCTATCCATGGCTATCATACTGTATGCAAACTACGCATTTACCACTGGTTCTCAAAATGAGATCTGGGGACCCCCAGGGGTCCTTGAGAGGGTTCCAGGGGATCCCCAGTTACATTAGTTAATATAGTATCAAAATCGGTTGACCACTTTGACCCTATTTTATACTTCAGCTATTCGAAAATAGCAGAACTACAAGATCAAAACGCATCACAATGCAATGAGTTTTGAGCTTGTAGTTCGGCTAGTTTAGAAAAATCTGCTGCCAAATACCTATTAATGTGGGGGTCCTTGAGATGAAGATGTTTGAGAACCACTGGCATATACTCTATGTACTGTATAGGCTATGGAAATATCTTTCCTCTATGATTATAGAAAATAAAGCAGCATTTATGGATTGAGCATTACAATACTGACTAACTTCTTTCTTTTTTGGCTGTTTTTTTAATGTATTATTATTATTATTATTATTATTACCCTTATTATTAATGTCTCCGCCAGGCCGAAAGGCATGGCGAGAGAGTATGTTTTACCCCCTGTCTGTCTGTCTGTCCGTCCGTCCGTCCGTCCGTGTGTCCATCTGTCCGTTAGCAGCTAATCTCCGGCACTGTTGGCCCGGTCGCTGCGAAACTGTGCACACACACTCCCTGGATGCCAATTCAGAACCTCTGCCCCAAATTTTCAATTTTCACATGGGCCTGTTATAGCACCACCAGGAGGCCGATTTGTGCAAAATGCATTTTTTGACATTACTCCTACAGATTTTATCCAAACATCATGCAAATTGGTACACAGCATCTCTACAGTCATGTGATCAACACGGATTTGTCCGATTTCCCATATTCCATCCTGATTGGCTAAGGTTGGCTTCCAAAGTTTGCAGGATTGGTCCGTTTTGAACAAAAGGCCTCAAATTATGCACGCAGCTTGCAATTTTCGTGAAATTTCACACGCACATTCCCACTAGGCAGAGGAAGAAATGCCACCCTTTTCACAATGGCCTGTTATAGCGCCACCAGCAGGTCTAATTTAGCAAAACACATTTTTGGAACAAAATTCCCCAAATCATGAATGCAGTGTCCGCTTGCCGTGAAAGGCCTAGGAATAAATGGCACAACTTTCACATTGGTCTATTATAGCGCCACCAGGAGGCCACAATAACGTACCTGACCTGGCGGAGACCTGCGCTCCGAGGAGCACTTTTTCTAGTTATTATGTTCACACTTGCAGCCCAAATCAGACTTTTGTCCTATCCAGATTGGAATCAGAGTTTTTAAAAAAAATCTTCTGTAGCCACTGGACCGATGACATTCATTGTGGAGGTGTGACACCATTACAAAATATACAGTGAAATGGCAGAAATTATTTCAGTTTGGGCTGTAGAGTCTGACAGCTACTTTTACTTTATTGTTGGGTCATTTCCAGATCTTCTGTGACCGTAGAGAGCGGAGGTTGGTTTCTCAAATGGATTTTCATTTCAGGTTAATTAACCTTATATATAAAATTGAGCCCCCATGCCCCACGCAAAAATGTGGGCAACTTTTTTTAGAGCCCCATACGCAAATATGATATTTTCTTCTTCATTTCATATTTCATAAAATGGTACCTCTAGGCATGCTTAAAACTGCCGACCGAACAGTTTATTTTTCTGAGAGCCTCACCCCGCCCCCGCCCACTAACATTAATCTGATGGAATGAATCACAGCTGTGCAGCTCTGTCTCGAGCGGACTGAACCCATCCGAACAGTCTAAGAAAATAATACTAAAGGGAGCTACGTGCTTACCCTCCGACGTCAGAGGGTAAGCACATAGCTCCCTTCAGTATTATTTTCTTCTTTTCTTTTTTTTTTCCTTTGGGTCTTTTTATGACTTTATTTAGAGAGGGATAGGGAAAGTAGGCTGACAGGAAATGGGGAGAGAGATAGGGGGTGACACGCAGCAAAAGTCTAATAAGTGGTATTTGTTCTTGAGCTGTCATTGGACTTACCGTAGATCTTAGGTCTGGTTCATTGTGCAATACACACTTATTTTTCATGAGCTGTCTTGCAAGTTGGATCTTACGCTCCATCATTTGGACGTCAACAGGACCTCTGTACTTGGAGGCCAGTCTAGCCTGGTGAATCGTAGATCATGAATTCACAAAGAAAAAAAGAAAGAAAAGTAAATAATGTCAACGGGATAGAAAAGTATTCAGTGATGAAGTTCCTTGACTGACTGCCTGCACAAGAAATATGGTACGGATCAGTGCAGTGGCAGCTTATGAGGTTAACTGGCGATCGATCTGTCTGTCTATTCATTAATTTATTTATTATTACGTTTTTGTATTAGTGTTGTTTATTGTTTTAAGTGGGCTGTCATTATTTTCTGTCGCTGTTGGTAGTCATGGCGGCCAGTTCCCACCTGATGCCGTGTGGGAGTTCTGACTGCTCCAGACCATATAGAATAACTCCTACCTTACATAACGTCTTAAGACTAGGACTTAAGTCTAAGATGTACATTTCACCAATGTATTCAACACCCTCATCTTTGTATCCTCCAAAGAGGATGATAAGTTATCCCACCATGCAACAGCACATACTATACATTGGACACGGGCCGTCGGGCCATTCCCCTTGGGCTCAACCTTCCTCCAGGAGAAGGTCTCTGGGTTGAATTTCCACAGATCATTAAAGGACTGGTTCAGCAGACGGTTGCGGCCACCAAATATGTACAGCTCTCCACAGCAGGCAAAGGCTGAATGAAGTGCACGTCCTTCTGAAATAAGCTGTGCAGAAGGCGTGCTCAACCAGCAGTTGGTCTCTGTGTCAAACACTCTGATGATGTTGTTGTAGGTGAAATTGTCCCCTCGGCCCCCAAATACAAACATCTTTGTCCCGATGATGGTGGCAGAGTGACACGATGAAGCAGGCCCTGGAATACCTCCAGCGTTAATTAAAGACCAGACCATTGTGGCGGTGTCCAACTTGTGGATCTTTTGACACAGCGCCGCTACTCGAGGTCCATTAGAACGATGAACTGCAGCTCTCAATGCAATCTCTATGAGAGGCATTGTAAAATACCGTAATTTCACTGGTTAACTACTGAGGCTGTAGCGATTTTATTTGTGTTCTAGTAAACTGTCCCATTTGTTTAATTTATCCTTTTTAATGTCCCATATCTGTCATCTCGATATACTACCCACAATATACTATAATATACTCCATCAGTGTGTCAAAAGTTCTAGCTTCTGAAATCTTACGTTTAAGTGGTCGCATGGTCACAGACGCATCCCTTGAGGTTTTCAATACCCAGAAAACCGGCGAAAGTGGCCGTTTTCAATAGGTTTTGGTCATTATCTCTGGAACAGAAGGTCCAATCTGCTCGGTTCAAAGCTTGTTGGATGCATGACTTTGACATTTTCGGGTTGTTTGGGGTTTCTAGTGGAGGCGAGATCTTAGTTGGGCAGGCGACTGCCTGTCCTGCCTCTACAGTGGGTACGCCACTGGTCGGTGCTCGGCGCTCGTAAAGACAGTGATGTCACTGAAATGCGACAACTTGTCTGTCTGTTAACATTATGGGTAACTCGTTAAAGTGGCAAATTAAATGTGAAACACATCAACTAATGTAGCTCTAAGCGCAAATTCAAGAAAGAAGATCACTGAGTTGTTACTCACAGCTAAGCGTGTGCTCTGCAGTCAATCAGCCAATCTGCCAACCTGCAGTCAATCTGCAGTCAGCCAATCAGGCGGTTGGACTCCGCCTTTAAATATCACTGCCTCTCACACTGGTCATTCTCTTTCCAGCATGCAGCAAGCTCTCTCTGTGGCTTCACACACAGAGCTTGCAAACAAAGCGTGCGCTCTCCATGCTCTGCGGCTTACACACACAGAGCTGCAAGCGGCAGCTCATCAGCTTTTTCTCTCAATAATTTTTACAGGGTTAGGTAAGTTCAGATCTGATGTTTCGCGATGACGTTTTTACCTCACTCCTTCCATGACTAGGGCTTCTCTCATCAATCACCAGCTGGTGCTACAGCTTTATCCAACAAGCTGGCCACACTCCTTCCAGGTGCAATGGCTGCCTTCATTCCAGCCCTGCTTTCAACAGTTTGTGAGGCTGTCACGAATGCTATAATGATTCAGCTAATGCTGACTGCTCTTGCTACTGCTGCTACAGCTAATGCTAACTCATGTCTGCAATGATTACTGCTAATGCTAACCCTATTCAAACTGCTGCTAACATAACTGCTAATCATCACAGCTAATGGTACCTTTACTCAGGCTACTGTTAATCATGTCAACTACGCAATATCAACTGCTGCAGTCATGAGCCAGCAAATTCTGCTAAACCGCATTGCAACTACAGCTTCAGCTAATGCTACTTTTAATCAGTCTGCTGCTATTATGTCAAACTATACTACTTCAACCGTTGCTACCATGAGGTTAGTAATGGGTCTGCTCATGCTGCTGTCTGCATTTCAGCTTTAGGATGGATAGATGAGAGCAAACCGTCTCCGCATGTTATGGAAAATTAAGCTATCATGACCATGCTTCTAAATTGCTTGCTATTACTACTACAGTCAGCTAATGCTATTTGTTCTATTACTGCGAACTCAAGGTCAGTCATGAGTCCGCTAATGCTGCCAACTGCATCGCAACTACAGCTAATCATACTCAAACTGCTGCTATCATAAATCTTTACAGCTAACGCTACTCATACTCAAACTGCTGCTATCATGTCTGCTAAGCATTACAACCATGCTACTTCAACAGCTGCTGCTATGAGCTAAATTTTACTCAGCCTGCTGCTATCATGTCGGCTATCATTACAGCTAATGCTACCATCACTCAACTGCTGTTAACATGTCTTCTAAGCATTACAGCTATGCTTTACAGCTATGCTATTTCATCTGCTGCTGCTACGAGCTAACGCAACTTTTATTCAGCCTGCTGCTATCATGTCTGCTATCATTTCAGCTATTGCTACCTATACTCAAACTGCTGTTAACATGTCTGCTAAGAATTACAGCTATGCTATTTCATCTGCTGCTGCTATGAGCTAACGCATCTTTTCCTCAGCCTGCTGCTATCATGTCTGCTAATCATTACAGCCACGCTACTTCAACTGCCGCAGCTATGAGCTAATACAACTTTAACCCAGCCTGCTGCTTTCACGTCTGCTAAATCATTAAAGCAGTCAGACATGAGTCTGCTAACACTGCCGACTGCATTGCTACTACAGCTTCAGCTCATGCTACAACCGCTGTTAAAACAAGGTTAGTTATGAGCCTGCTAACACGGCCGACTACATTGCTAATACAGCTAATGCTATTTTCATCTACTGCCTGCATGATCATGTTAATGCTAAAGTTGCCGTACTAAATTGCTGCATCGTCTCAATCTTCACGTTAATGCTAAAGTTGCCGTACTAAATTGCTGCCATCATCACAATGTTTATGTTAATGCTTAAGTTGCCGTTTCTGCTGGCCTAGCAGTTCATTTATTTTTCTATTTCTATTTTCTCATTCATTACTATATGGCCATTGCTGGCTAAATTTCTCCTGACTCAAAGGGTCAGTCCATGAGCCTTCGATGGCCTCGCTCCACCTAGCCTTCCATTGTCAGCTAGGGCGTTCTATGCTATATCTAGTAGCTTTAGCCTTCCATTGCTGGCTACATTTCTACTGACTCAAAGGGTCAGTCTAAAGAGAAATACAATAAAATAATAATAATAATAATAATTAAAAAAAAATAAAAAAATTGCTGGCTAAATTTGTGCTGACCTCGCTGGTCATTCTATGCTATTTCAAGTGCTTTAGCCTTCCATTGCTGGCTAAAGTTCTGATGGCCTACACTTGTCATTCTATGCTATTTCTAGTAGCTTTAGCCTTCCATTGCTGGCTAAATTTCATCTGACTTAAAGGGTCAGTCTATGAGCCTTCGATGGCCTGCTCCACCTAGTCTGCCATTGCAGGCTAGGGCGTTCTATGCTATTTCTAGTAGCTTTAGCCTTCCATTGCTGGCTAAATTTCATCTGACTTAAAGGGTCAGTCTATGAGCCTTCGATGGCCTCGCAACTCCTTAGCCTTCCATTGCTGGCTAATTTCTTATTCACCTCTAATTGCCATTTCAAAAGCTGGCTTCATGTTTACTGACTCAACTTGTCATTCTATGAGCCTTCGATGGCCACGCATCTCCTTAGCCTTCCATTGCTGGCTAAAATTTCCGCTGGCTTATCTGCCATTGCGTGCCATCTGCCACGCTCTTTTCCTCGCTAATTGTCATCTCATGTCTCGGGCTTCTCTAGCCCCATCACTCGCTGTACGTTTCTGGCTCCACGGTGTTTTCCCTTAACCTAACTCTCCTTATTTTGGGGCTTTCTCTCCTATTCCCATCAAATGGAAGCAAATTATAGTGCTGTTAGAGTTATAATAAACTAGTCCATACCCGGTCGACACATCCACAGGGGGATATGCGCACATGATCTGGCAACCTGGGAGGCAGTTCGTCCCAAAGCTGGGCAGCCCCGTAACCATGGCGACATATTTTACACAAACTCTAAACAGCCGAGAATTGGTGAAATCGAAAAACGGGCTTGGCAGTTCCACGCTCATGGTAATGGTCAATGGCTGCGTGCAACTTCAGGTCAATTGCTCCAGCCACTGAGGAGAACCAGGCAGGCCCAAACTTGGCCTCACCTCGCACTACAGAGCTTTGCAGAATTATAGTAGGATGCGTTAAAAATATTCATATGCATGTATTGTCGGATAAAGGTCATGTCAACAGACAAGTACGTTTAAGTGGCAGTGGCGCTAAGGACTCGCTAATCCCGAGACAGACGAGCCATAGGTGACGATTCGTGCAATGCAAGTACTTTTCCACTGTGTGACATGAACTTTCGAAAACTGCATATCGTAGGAGATTAGAGAAGGAACCAATACTCAAATCCACAAATATCACTGCATCTAACCTGTCATTTCTCAGTCAGCAAGCATCACAGGAATGACTCTACTTCAACATCAAGCTACATGTTTCAAAATATCACTGCTTCTAACCTCTCATTCTCCTTCCAGTCAGCGACCAAGCAACCCACCACCGATGGGTATCTGCCAGTTGGCGTCAGGAATTACTCCAACTTCGTTAAGCTACATGTATCACTATAGCGGATTATCCCATATCTTCAGTGAATTCTGGCCGTCCCTTTACAATAGGAATACTTCAGCGTTGTAAATAACTTCACCTCTCCTCCACATGGATTGGTGGTCTTCTGTCCCTGCCATTGCCTCGTTATTTATCCTGATTGTGCTATCAGCTTAATCACTTTAACATGCCATAAGACATTTTCATCAGCTTAAACACTTTAACATGCCTTAAGAACAGTTTCATCGTCAGCGACATATAGCTGGTGGTGGTGGTTTCTCACGTCATTAAGACGCCTTTAAGGCCTCTAGCCTTTCATTGCCGTCTTAAAATCTGTTGTCACTCTCTGCTTAAACACTCAATCACGGCTCAAGAACATATGCAGTTCTTCTCATACCGTAGCTGGTCATCATGAGCCGTCCTCGATCCTAGTCGCGGTGCAGCACCGCACAGCAGTGGACATCGCTTAGGACTCCCGAAGTTCAGGAATCAACAGGTTACTCTGTTTCATTTCAGGTCTCACCTGCCACGGTAAGACGTTTTGGGGGGTTCTCCCTATTAAGCATATCCTATACATATGTACGTTGCATATGTACGATAAATGTTAACGGAGTCTAATCACCAAAATGTTTATTGAATAATTGCCTAAAATGTTCCTTCAATAAAATTCTCATGTATAACAACTCGATTATTGAAAATGTAGCTCTAAGCGCAAATTCAAGAAAGAAGATCACTGAGTTGTTACTCACAGCTAAGCGTGTGCTCTGCAGTCAATCAGCCAATCTGCCAATCTGCAGTCAGCCAATCAGGCGGTTGGACTCCGCCTTTAAATATCACTGCTTCTCACACTGGTCATTCTCTTTGCAGCAAGCAACCCACCTCCATCCCCGAACTCCACCATGTCTCTAGCGCCTAGAGTTAAGAAGGAAGGAGGGTCTCCGCACTGCCACCACCAGCGTCTAGACTCCCGGGATTCTCCCCTTAATCATATCTCATACTTATGTACAGGGGGGTTCTCCCTATTAAGCATATCCTATACATATGTACGTTGCATATGTACGATAAATGTTAACGGAGTCTAATCGCCAAAATGTTTATTGAATAATTGCCTAAAATGTTACATTCAATAAAATTCTCATGTATAACAACTCGATCTCTCTATTATTGAATTAAGAAAACGAGAAGATATGTTGACAAAGACACTCCATACATTTGGAAACATATTTTTATTTAAATCAACATCGTCTCCAGTTAATGTAGGAATATTTTAAAAGTAGGCTAACTCTCATATGCTCTCATAGGGAATGCATTGGCAGCTGCAGTTCATAGTTCTCATGGACCTCGAGTATCGGCGCTGTCTCAAAAGTGGGCGTGAAATTTGTAGTTCCCGTGTTGGTCTATTCAGTTTCACTCGAACTCACCACCTGATTGGCCAACCTTCACTGTCAATCACAGAACATTGAGGGAGGACGCTGATAGGACATTTCATGTTATGAACTGTGGAGAAACGCACAGACAGGCCTGTAGGCCAGACTCACTTCTGAAAACAAATGGAAATGAGTTTTCCGGAGGGAGGGGTTTACCAGGCTACCATTTCTGGGGCATCTTGGACCATTAATTGGCTTTTTATTTACAAGGTTCTAAGCATAAATAATTACTACCGTTTCCATTGTGCATCTTCATCAGAGCTGTTCAGAAAGGTTTGGTAATATCAAACAATATTTAAAACTTATTTTTATTAAATACAAGAACAATGGTTCCTATTTCAGTATGCTAACTTTCCAGGAAGAGAAAGGCTGCCGTTTCTATTAGCTCAATTGGAATCCACATAGATGATGTCATTGGTAGGCTTGGTTTCTGAACTGTGCATAACCCACCATGTTCAAACGTTAACCACTTAAACACTCAATCCTTGGTAAACTTGACCTTTGGCTCTGTACTTGGACCTCCCCCCCTACAACAAAACCTCTGTCAAAAAGGTCAGCCCCCCCTCCCTGTAGTAACTCTGAGGACCGTAGCTAGGTGTCACAGACCCCCTGTTGAAGAGCCATGCTTTACATACGTATAAAATGCTGTGCAGCATGTGGGGTTTCTCATCTTCCGTATAGCTTTGGTGGTGGCACTGGCTCTGGCTTCACCTCCCTGATGGAGAGGCTCTCTGATGATTACAGAAAGAAGTCTAAACTTGAGTTTGCCGTCCACCCAGCTCCCCAGGTGTCCACAGCATAGAGTTAAAAATAATAGAGAGGGCACCGGAAATCCCCACCCATTCACTTGTATGGAGTTGCTCACTCAGCGCATATTCCCTTTTCACCCCTTCTTCTGGGTTGGGAAATGTGACGGGCAGGGCTTATTTGGCATATATATATATGTGACACGTTTTGCGTCACTCTGCGCATCTGCACGTGTCTTGATATCCCACAGGAAATGATAAAACTATATACTGTATGCCTCAATGAGATTCCCATTCCAACGTCAAGATGTTGTTGACGTCATTATAAGTGATACATATTAACCAGTGGTGGACAGTAACTAAGTACTTAATTACATCTGTTTCATTAACCCATTTAGACCTGAGGCTGATTCTTCTAAGATAATTTGTTTTCTGGAAAAAAGGAAAAAAAAATCACACCCAGTGTGAAGTGGGCGGTGTGGTCATCACAGTGGTCATCATAGTGATGGAAGCTCACTTCGGGAAAAAATGGATTTTTTCGAAGTGCATAATCCTATTTATAGGTTATTAATGTCATCATGTGTCTCGCTAGCCAATCACAGTGCTGAATAGAGTCAGCCAATAGAGTCAGCCAATCACAGTACAGCTAGGGGTGTACTAATGAGCCAATCACAGTACAGCTAATGAGGTGTCCCAACCCCACTTATAGGGGCGGCTACACCGCCCAAAAACGTTTAATAATAAATGATGTTGCTATGTTATTGTCTCGGTTGGGTGGAAACCTCATATATCCAAAACTATTAAACCTTTTCAGGATTCAAATAAAAAAATTGCAGATCTACAAGCTCACAAGCTTGCAGATCTTGTATTTTTGCGACTTTAGTGTGACACTGTAGTATGATCAAGTAGGGCGATCTTCTATTTTTGCGACTTTAGTGTGACACTGTAGTATGATCAAGTAGGGCGTTAATTTATGAAAAAACACAAAGTTTAAATATGGAGATAGGAGGTTTCCTCCCGACAGTGATGATATATAGCAACAACTAAAATGACACAGAGGCGTTCCCAGCTTGAAAGGTATAATAACGCAAAACAAGTTTTTTTTATCTTGGAGGTGCTGGAGTACCAAGGCGTATTGTCAAAATGACCTTGAACCAGAGCCCCCGACAAAATCTCCAATGCAATTCCTATTGATATAAACCAAGAAAAAGAGTGGACCCAAAATACTCAGTTGAGGCTGATGTGGAGAGGAGATGGTGCCATTCACTCGCACCACTGAGCTTCCCCTCAGGCATGACCTCAGCAGTACTGTATAGAAACACTGTTTAAACCCAAGGCCTTCAGTTTAAACAACAGTAAGTCTCCATCCGGGTGCTCCATGTGTACATTTACTACTGTATCAACAACATCACTTGTTTAAGGCCACAGCGCTGACAGATCTGTCTGGAGAGATAACGTCTATGCAAATAACCTCCTGCTGTTTCGTGTACACCTTTAATGGAGCATGTAAGCCCGTGTCACGTGCCAGCTCACAATGTTTGTGTCATGATCAACCGTGCCGCAGGTTCTGGCTCAGAGAACGAGGACAATGAAAGCTCAAATAAATGTGTGGGCATACCAGCTCTCGTGGATAAATATAGGGTTTGTTTATGTTCAAGTCATGAAAATGTTGTACGCCGAACATCCAGTGTTTGATGATAAAACATGTCAGACAGTCTACATGTCTTTCCCAAAAGGTAATTCACGTATTTAAAGGAGAATTTTGCCCTATAGGCGTTTCCTTACCTTTATTTGAGGTTATCTCATCATAAGAGCGGTCCAGGACCCCCAGTTCTAAGTTTACTGAAATCACGTTTGAAATCTCGTCAAGTGATACTTCGGCCCGCCATTGGTCCGGAAGGCGGAAGTATCGCGAGACGAGATTTCAAACGTGATTTCAGTAAAATCAGATTTGTAAACAGTAATGGCGGCGCCCATGTAGCTATGGCACTGTACCGACATCAGACGGACCACACACGACAGATATATAGCCTACAAGAAAAAACTGTTTTCGAGCGACAGAAATAACCGGATTTAGCCAAGAACTAAAGACTCCCGTTCTGAGCTGTGGGGGGCGGGGTCCCCGAAATGGAGAACATCGCTCGTTATGAACTGGGGGTCCTGGACCACTCTTATGATGAGATAACGACCTCAAATAAAGGTAAGCAAACGCCTAGGGCGAAATTCTCCTTTAATTCAGTCTGACCAGACATGATGACAATTTGACAACATAGTTGACGCATCATTATACCTGATTACATTTGACACGATTACTGGTGACAATTAATCAACATAGTTGATGATAGGTCTGATGATAGGACGACTATTAAACTCAGAGAAACATTGTACTATTCTACGAATAAGTCTTGCAATAAAAAGTTATTGCAAGATGTACTGTAGGGTGTATATTTTGCTTCTGTCAATACATTTCGGAAACTTTGTGATGGTGTTCTTCCTCTCATTAATTAAACAAATACAGAACCCATTTCATCTTTCAATTAAAAATATACAGTCCTTTAATACATTTAACTGAAATTAAGTCTATAATTATGTATCTGAACATGTCTGCCTACTTATGTAAACATTAATAACATTTTATTCTGATGCCACATGCCAATATACACAGGGCGGACTTGATAGGTCTAAACAACTATCTATTGTATGAATGATCTTGGTATCTGCAATCATATCAATATTTTAGTGTCATCTTTCCTGCATGCTAAAGTTGAATCCTCCAAGAGAAGACGCCTGCACCTTGAAATGTCAGAGCCACACACTTACACCAGGTGTTGAGCCATGACCCGACCCAGTTAGAACTCACAGTTGAAATGTTTATGGTATGTTCCCTCCTGTTTGCCATAATCTTTTGTAATCTGAATGTCAACAATCACTTAATATTAACGACACACCAACTTTGAAAGCTCAGGGAAACATTGTACTATCCTACGAATAAGCCACTTTCAGACTGTCCTTTTTGATTGCCTTATATTTTCTCTTTGTGTAAACTTATTCAAACTACAAACATTACCATGAAGTCGTTGTATTGACCTTTTTATCTTTCGAGTTTTTACTGGTACATATTTTTACAAGTTCGATTATTAATTATAAAATTGATCTAACAGTTGACATGCATGATTATACAGGATACCAAAACCATGTGGTTATGGTACACAGTTAAAATTAATGGTGTCTAAACTCTGCATGTTGAAAGAACCTTTCCATACATCTGTCAATGAAGGACACGTCGACAGGTGCCATGTTGACAGAGCCCCATCTACGGTGTGTCCTTTACTTTGACACATATACTGTACCTCTGAGTAGGAGTTGACGTGTCAGTCAGCAGCACAGCCCAGGAGGGTACAGAACAGTATATATATATAAGAGGTGTCAGGACTCAGGACACAGTATACTGGATAGCACCATGTACACGCTTACCTTCCTGTTGGCCTGGGCTCTGCTCGCCGTGAGGGTGCCTGCCACCCCCGTGGCAGAGGAAAAAGTAAGTAATGACGACTATAGGGACATGGGAGGATAATCGCTTGGAATTGTTTATCGTGACGAAAAGCGCTGTCAATAATCGTACGGCGGAGATTACTGTATACTTTATCATGAAATTGTCCGCCGTCATACACTGGAGATCAATTCACTTTTGCCGAGCTGCATATCCGGTACCACTTACAGGGCAAGACCACTTTGGTAGAGGTTTGGGTTGTGTAGTTAACTTGCCATGATGTAACTCGGAAGAAAAGGAGAAATCAGACAAGAAATCAGAAATAATTGCTCCATTTATTATAATGTTTTTATTATTAATCCATATAGTCTGAATCAGCTTTGTTTGTGTTTGTTTACATGCTAAAAGAGTGACTTTGAGAGCTGTTTTACCATACAATGTAAGTTAATGAGGAGCATATTTTGAATGATCAATTTCTAATCAATGTAGCAATTATTTTTGACACACATAGTCTACACACACACACACACACACAACCGTTCGGTCGCGTGGCGATCCCCCCCTCCCTCCCTCCCTCACACACTCCCTCACACACTCCCTCACACACACACACACACACACACACACACACACACACACACACACACACACACACACACACACACACACACACACACACACACACACACACACACACACACACACACACACAGAGAGATCCGTAAGAATGTTTGTGTCTCTGAAGTTGTTGTGTTGTGCTGTTGTTGTGCTGCTGCGGTGAACGGAACGTAGTGTATGGAATGTGGCCCCCTGGCAGAGTGCAGAAGTTGGTGTTGCCATGTTCGCCTATTGTAAGCGGTTTAGGGGCAATATTGGTGGTAGTGCGTTTTTGGCGTTGGTTGTGAAAATGCAGGTGTAGTCTAGGACCTGGCTAAGATATGTATGCACTTCATTTAGGAGAGAATATCTCAACTGTTCTTGGCTAATATGACCCCAGGGAACAATTTAGGAACGTTGACTAATTCTCTATCCGGGACGAAATACCTGAAAATGACCACGCCCTTTTTAAAATGACCATAACCTGCTTCCAACCTGGCTATCTGCTAAACTGTTGGAGCTGCAGATTTACTGAGATGCTAAAAGTGTTCAGAATACTTTTTTAGGGAAACATAGTAAAGTGTAACATTTCTAAATTGATATTGTATGACAGAACAGCTAAAAGAAACAGTCCAGGGCCATATGGGATATCTTTGCACGAATCAATTTAAAAGCACCACATTTGTCCCAGATGTAACCCAGGCCATGCTCTAATGATTTAGCAAGGGTGCCCGAGCCAGCGACCTTCAGGGTCATCATAGTGGCCAAATCCAATATGGCCGCCACCTGACTATAATGTTTGAACCACACATTTTTTGACAATTAGAAACATGTATCTTTATGATTTAATCTATCTAGAGGACACTAATTTGATTATCACAAATATGGCCACTATGTTATGAAACAACCAATGCATCTTACAATGTAATTTTGTTGAAACAATAGAATGATTTAACTGTAGAACTCATTCCTAATGATACAGCTACAGCTAATACAGTATGTTCAACAATGCTCAGCATAAAATGTAATACTATATAGTATTACTATTCTATACACCATTGACTAGTATATCATACTAGTCAAAGGTGTATATAATTGTTTACAATATAGTATATAGTTTATATCACATTATGGTGTTACAACAGCAACAGCTTTACTCGCACCTGCAAGATAGGTCCAGTAAGGTTCACAAGTCTTAGTCATGGAGTCCCAGTACCAGCCCAACCTATTTGAATCTGGGATATTTTGTTGGACGGAGGTTGTCTGATTCCAATAGAAGCTGGTCTGCAGCAGTGTTTACATGCTGAATCAGTGCAGCTTGGGTGGGAGGAATGTTCTTGAGGGACTGAGAAAAGCCACTGTCAAGATTCATCTACTCTGCTGTGGCCACCACAGCTCTTGCTGTATATGATGATGACCATACACTCCAAACTTTGGACATGGCCATTGGAGTTGATCTTTTCAGGCTCCAAGGGGAGGGTGACCAGGGTTCCTTTGAGATACCTGCACTCCTTTTCCCATAGTCAGGGAAGGCTGATGTTGGTCAAATGGTACCAGGTCCCTTGAGAACCTTCCTCCCACCCAAGCTGCACTGATTCAGAATTCAGAAGCTGGGAGCCTTACTGGACCCATCTTGCAGATGCCAGTAAAGCTTGTGTCTGTGTGTGTGTGTGTGTGTGTGTGTGTGTGTGTGTGTGTGTGTGTGTGTGTGTGTGTGTCTGGTGCAGTACAGTTATGCTGTTCTGTTGTTGTGGTAACACCGAGACAAATTCCTAGCAACCATTTTTTGTTTGGCAATTAACTTTTCTGATTCTAATTTAAATGTATTGTTCAAATTCCATACACCTTTGACTATTACGATAGTATTACATTTACGCTGAGCATTGATGTGCAAGTCAGAGTGCTCTAGATGGATTCAATCATAAATATGAGCATTCCAATGTGTTTCTAATGCTCAAAAAGCATAAAGTAGACACCAAGTTTGCCAAATATTAAAGTAAGTAAAACACATTTTCAAAACCAATATTTCTTTGAAATATGCAAAATAGAGGTCCAGCCACACCCAGCCATAAAGATAAGCATTCCAACATGTTTCTAATTGTCAAAAAACTAGATTTAGACACCAAGTTTGCGTTTATAGCTCATCTGGTTCAAAAGTTTTAGCCAAAACCTTTTTCTGGTGGTGGCCATATTGGATTTGGCCACAATGATGACCCATTGCTGGCTCAGGTACCCTTGCTAAATCATTACAGCATGCCCTGGGTTACATTTAGGTGCTTTTAGACTGATTCACACAGAATATTCCTATAGCCCTGGACTGTAATATGTTGGGTTTTTTTTTGGGGTGTTTTTTAGCTATTCTGTCATAAAATATCAAATTATAAATATTACACTTGTCTATGTTTCCCCAAACATAAGTATTCTGAACATTTTGAGGACCTCAGTAAATCTGTAGTGTTAACGGTTTAGCAGATAGAGCCATGTTGGAAGTAATGCACCGGTTATGGTCATTTTAAAAAGGGCGTGGTCATTTTCAGGTATTTCGTCACGGATAGAGAATTAGTCAAAGTTCCTAAATTGTTCCCTGGGGTCATATTAGCCAAGAACAGTTGAGATATTCTCTCCTAAATGAAGTGCATACATATCTTAGCTAGGCCCTATACTAGTGGGTGTGGGGACGCGTTGTGAGCTTGTAGATCGGCTGTTTTCCAAGAGGCAATGTATATGTGTGAAGGCGCTTCTTTTGGCCTTCTTTTCAAGACCTTGTTGCTTGTAGGGCTCGCTTTGTTTGGCCTGCTTTTCATCGACCTTGTTGCTTGTTTCTCGCGCGACACCTGGCAACCCTGCATGCAGTTTGATCTGCCATTGTTTGACAGATAAACGCTAATAATAAGCTGAGATTTGTTGAAATAGAAAAACGGGCCAGTGAGGAGAAATGGGCACACAGTTTTGCTGACACGACGGCCACAGAGGTTTGTCAAAATATAGGAGGATTTCTCTTCCACCTTTGGAGTTACACCATGGCAAGGTAACTACACAACCCATACCTCTACCAAAGTAGTCTTGCCCTTTAAACCCTCTGTACTCAGTAAAAGTGGCCTGTAAAGAGTGCACCACCTGTAAGTGCTCTTTTAGAGCGGTTTTAAACGAGAGTAAGGATACATTGTATCTCTTGTTAGAGCCAAATCTGGGTTGAACGTGATTTGTGGAGCTCCAGAACAAGCTCACAACGCCTCGCATTTGGTGTTAAAAAGGTCTTAAACGTCTTTACTTAAATTGTCTAGAAATGTGCAGATAACCTGAATAGACGTATACTGTATGTTGGTTTGTTTACTGATGAATGAGAAAACAATGTTGCACATTAAGCTAATTATCTGGGGACCCCCCAACATAATTTGGGAACACTCCTGGGGGTCTCGACCCCCAGTTTGGGAACCACTGGTCTAAAGGACTGTGCAAAAATGTGGCATCAGGTCACACTCTAGTTTAGGCTATACCAGAGAGACGTATTTTCTATTTCCATAATTATGATGATGCAAGAGTTTCTTATGAACATTGAACGTTTCCCTTTCAGACATAATGTCACAAATCTGTTTTGAATTCATGCACTTTGCAAGGTATTAATGAACCGTTCTTCTCTATCTCATCTCTAGATGCTGCACCTGCAGCCGGGTGAGTGTGTACCGTTATTAAAAAAAGTAATTCCAATTGTAATTGTTTGTCAGAATTTCATGTCATTTCTGTCCTTTTGGTCTGTTTGTTTTCACGTAGGTGTTATGTCCGTGTCAGACCAGAATGACATTGTGAACAAACACAACGAGCTGAGAAGAGGTAATATTAATACTAATATATATATATATATATATATATATATATATATATATATTATAATAATACCATTTATTATATACTACAGGTGTGCAGCCTACCGCCAGCAACATGCTGAAGATGGTAAGATACTCCATATACTGTATTCCATTCAATTCAATCTTTATTTCAGACTCTCCAGAAGGTCCATAGAGTACAAAAGACATACAAGACACAATATTAAGAAAATATATACAATCCAGTGTCTCACCAGCCCATCCATAAGCTCACAAGCGTTGTCAATTGAATATTTGAAAACATTTTAACAACACAAATCTTGTAAGAGGGTACAAAATAGTTTCATATGGGGGTCTTCCTTGACATGAAAAAGTTGGAGAACAACTAAAAAATAAAAGCCTGGAGATCGAGGCTACTGATATAGTAGTCGACCACTATTTCAGTAACCTCCAGCAGAATCTGTCAGCACATGTAGTGTTGTTAGCAGTGGTGTAAAGTAACTACAGTAAGTGCATTTACTCAAGTACTGTACTAGTACAATTTTGAAGTATTTGTACTTTACTTGAGTATTACCAATTTTCAGTACTTTTACTTCTACTCCACTACATCTCAGAGGCAAATATTATACTTTTACTCCACTACAATTATTTGAAAACTTTAGTTAATAGTTACTTTGTAGATTCTGATTATTATTACAAAACATACATAAACCACTTCAGCCTTATATACATTTTGGCCATTTGAAAATAGCCGATCTACAAGCTCACAATGCGTCGCATTGCAACGCATTGTGAGCTTGTAGATTGGCTATTTTCAACTGATTTGTATACATTTATACATTTGAAAACGTGAAATGGGACATTCTGCATAATGAGTACTTTCTTACTTTTGGTACTTTAAGTACATTTTGATACGGTACCAATACTTTTGTACTTTTACTCAAGTAAATTTTGAATTCCGGACTTACTTAATTGTAACAGAGTAATGCTACATTGCAGTATTGGTACTTTTACTTAAGTAAAAAAATGTAGTAATTTTCCCACAACTTGTTAGTAGGAATAAACCATGAGTTTTTTTTTTTTTTTTTAAACTGGGACTAAGAACCCAGTTACTGTTTCTAGACAAAAAAGTATGCGGTGCCCCAAGAGGCTATATCAGTGGTTCTCATACACTGTTTATGACCACTAACTATGTCAGTGGTTCTCATACACTGTTTATGACCATTAACTATATCAGTGGTTCTCATACAGATCTAACATCCTGTGTCTCTCATTCTCACAGAGTTGGAGCAATGCAGCTGCTGCCAACGCTCAGAAATGGGCCAACGGCTGCTCCAATAACCACAGCCCCTCCAACCAGAGAACCATCAGCAGTAATCACATCACATCACCCGTTTTCAAACATATTCGTTGCTGTCGGGCAGAAACCTCTTATCTCCATATTTTAACTTTTTGTGTTTTTTTCCCCCGTAAATTAACGTCCTAGCTTGATCATACTACAGCGTCACACAAAAGCATCAAAACGTGTTGCTCCGTGCCACGTTGCGAGCTTGTGGATCTGCTACTTTTGCAATTTTTGTATTTGAATCCTGAAAAGTAAAAATCAATTTGGACATAGTATGAGGTTTCCACCCGACCATTAGAGAGGGGACTTTTTGTCCACTGTCACTGCTTCCAGTGCTCTCAGATAAGCTGGCCTGTGGCTTCCGTTGCATAAATAAATGTCGGATTTATCAACCTCAGTTCTAGTTGTGATAGGAGAGCAAACCTTCCTTTTAATTAACTTTAATCAATTAGCTAGTACAGTAGCAGTTAGCAGAGGACTTGGAGACGAGCATATCGAGAGACAGACAGACACAGGCAAATAAACGGATTCCTGGACGGACGGACGGACGGACGGAAAGACAGACAGACAGACAGACAGACAGATTATATTTGGGAAAGTGGATCGATGGATCTCGCAAACCGATGGACAAATTAGTGCCAGTAGAATAACCCTCCACAATTTTTTACACAAGTATGTTTTATACGTTTTGAAAAATTCACTGAGCGGCTGGTGACATGAATACTCACTCTCTCTCTCTCTCTTGGTATAGCCAGTGGATGTGGTGAGAACATATACAGTTCCAGTTCTAAGTTGCCATGGGACACCGCTATCCAGGCCTGGTATGATGAGGTGAATAACTTTCACTACAGCGACTTATCGGTCAGCTTGGCACTGGTCGGACACTTCACACAGGTACACAGTTTATATTTGCACTTTGTCAAAATTTGTCAAACTGTTTTAATTGATAACGTGATACTGTACTGGGAGCTACAGTGTACGTTTTGTGCATTGTTTACACGATGAGTTACTGTTGTGTTGTGTCACTGTGTGTGCATGCGTGTACAGGTGGTGTGGTACCGCTCCAACGAGGTCGGATGTGCCGTGGCCCACTGCCCCAACGCTGCGTACAAATACTTCTATGTGTGTCAGTACTGTCCAGCGTAAGTACAAATACTTCTATGTGTGTCAGTACTGTCCAGCGTAAGTACCAATACTTCTAATCTACACCATACATGGGCAACTGGCGGCCCGGGGGCCACATGCGGCCCCCACCTTCACTTAATGCGGCCCGCAGGTAATTCCAAACATGGAACACAAGTAGCTTAATGACTAGTATTACAATTATATTGTCTTTTTTATGTCCAATGTATTTGTATTTAAGTTCATAAAGATAACATAAGTATAACTAAATGTATTTGAAATCAAATTAAAATGTAACTTTTCAGGATTCTAATAAAAAAATAGCAAAAGAAACATAGAATGGCGAAGTCCGGCATTAATTCACGAAAAAAGTGAACATACGGAGATAAGAGGTTTCTGCCCGACAGTATATGCAATGTGGCCCTATGGAGTGAGTGTTGAAATATAGTGGCCCTCTCCATCATCAAAGTTGCCCACCCCTGTTCTACACTTTTCACTTGGTTCTGTATATGTACAGAGCAAACACACAAACACGTGGAGTCTTTCACCTGCCCATTCTACACCAGCAGAGACACACCAGCAGAGACACACGGAGAGACATCTTACTGAGAAGATCCAAAATATACAGTATAAAACAATAACCGGTGGGCCATAATTTATTGCGACTCGCAGCGATCGATTTGTGGAGTATGTGGCACCCCTTTTGGCCCCACTGACACAAAAAAACAACAAACAACAACGGTTTGCTGTCTCAGACACTCTCTGATCATATAATATTTAATATTTGATGTTGTTGTGACCCACATTGCAGTGGTAACTTACCCACCAACCCTTACAAGTCTGGACCATCTTGTGGTGACTGTCCCAACGCCTGTGACGACAAGCTGTGCAGTAAGTGACCATATTTCTACCACACAGTGGATTGTTTGATTGATTGATTGTACTTAATAGTCAGAAATGTAAACAACACGGCACGGTGGCGCAGTCGGTAGCACTGTCGCCTCACAGCTAGAAGGTCCTGGGTTCGATACCCGCCGGGGACGCTGTGGGCGTTGGTGGTGTGTCTTCTCCACGTCATCAGCGCCCATACCCTAGGTGGGGTTGGCGAAAGGGCCTCTCTGCGTGGAGTTTGCATGTTCTCCCCGTGTCTCCTAGGCCCTAGGGTACCCTCACAAAAACATGTAGTAATCCTGGTCACTATACCGCCCCCCCATGACAGCCGGGGCGCCTGAAGGAGGGGAAAGGAACTGGTTGGAATAACGTGTTCCTTCAGCGCGCTACGTCCTACCGGGGAAACTCCCCCCAGTCAGGTGATAAGAAGGTCAGTTGGCTCTCATGCATTGAAGGAGGCATGAGCGCGGCTCTGGGCTCCCTAGGCTGGCGGGGGGGAGTGTAGCGCCCAGGATCACTTAGATAATTGGCACCGGGTGAAAAAAGGGTTACAAAATAGTGGGAATAAAAAAAAAAACTAAAAAAAATTTTGTAAACAACATGTGGTACAGTCAGACATTAAGGCTAAAAAAAGGATAACACAAAAAAAGTCCTGGGGACTTGTTTCCGTTGTGGTCCTATGTATTCAATTCATCAACATCGCATACAAAATAACACACTAATGCATGTCATCAACAAATACAAAACACTTTATGTACAAAGGAGAAAACGGAAAAACGTCGGCAGTGAATGACACGTCCTTTCTATGGGAAATTGCATTTACCTCCCCTTGTGGTCTCCTGATAGACGGTTTTGTACTGTGAAGGACTTTAATGATGTGATGTGCAGTGGTGGACACTAACCAATTACCAGTGGTGAAAAAAGTACTAAGTAAAAGTAAATGTTTTACTTAAGTAAAAGTATCGATACTGCAATGTAAAAGTACTCTGTTACAAGTAAAAGTCCGGAATTCAAAATGTACTTGAGTAAAAGTACAAAAGCACTGGTATCAAAATGTACTTAAAAGTACCAAAAGTAAAAGTATTAAAATGTTTGAAAATAGCAGATCTACAGCACAAGCTCACAATGCGCTGCGACGCGTTGTGAGCTTGTAGATCGGCTATTTTCAAATAGGCTAGGTATTAAATAGGGCTAAAGTGACTAATGTATGTTTTATAATGTAATAATTTATATCTGAAAAGTAACTAGTAACTAAAGTTTTCAAATAATAGTAGTGGAGTAAAAGTACAATATTTGCCTCTGAGATGTAGTGGAGTAGAAGTATAGACAATTGGAAATACTCCAGTAAAGTAAAAATGGCTCAAAATTGTACCTAAGAACTGTGTACTTGAGTAAATGTACTTAGTTACTTTACACCACTGCCAATTACATTTCTAGGAAGGGACCCCAGGGACCCAAACATACAAAAATATATTATGAATGAACCGCTCTCTCTCTCTCTCTCTCTTAGCCAACCCATGTCCCTATCGTGACCAGTTCAGCAACTGTCCTGGCCAGACGAAAACGTGGGGCTGCACAATGCTCGCAAATTATTGCGCCTCCACCTGCAAATGCACCACTGAGATTGTCTAAACGCCCGTCCACACGTCCCGCCCACTGAATGACCAGCCGGCTGCAAAAAAAACATATCACAAGAAAAGTTATTGAATCCACATTCATTGATGTTCCTTATGCAAAACCCGTGGCTATCATATACTGTGTGGGCGCATACTGTATGTACATCCAATAACAAATGTTCATTAAAAATAACTGACCCCCTTTGGGATTGTTTTTGCTTATAAATATTTGTGGTTTGCGGGTTGCGTTATTTTGGGTAATGTTGTATAAACCTAGGGGTTACGTATGTAACCCCAGTTTTATTAATACCGAAGTAATATGCTTACTTATGGGATATAATCGCCCCCTAGCGATGCACAGAGCACAGCACATGGACTCCCGGTTACAATTCCTATTGTCGCCCTATTGTCCCCCTGGGGAGTCCCAGTCTGTAACCCTACCCATCCGCACGCCCATGGCCTCAGGTCTCGCCCTTGGCAAGACCACGGCCTCCAGGCGCATGACCCCTTGGTCAAAGGCAGAAAGGATCAGAAGGCAAGGACCTGACAGACCAAATAGTCTGACTCCTGTAACTAGAGAGGTCAGACCCCAGTCTACCTCCTAGGTACAAGAGAACCAGGCCCTCCTCTCCCCCGGACCCTGCCTAGCCGGTCCAGAGGAAGCTCAAGCGGGAAGAGAGGAATGCCCCCAGGCATGCACAAAAATCTCCTGACTTTAGTTAACCTATACAACCAAGGCGGTGTGACATCCTCAACGTCGCCACGGCCAGGCTGAAGGCCACAAAGGTCAAGTAAACCTGACATTTGAGGAATAGCAAGCCCCCTAGGCACGCTCCCCACTCTCCTGGCTCACACCTGCCGCCACACCCAAGACTGTGTGCGCCATCTCAGATGCCGCCACGTCAAGGCTGTAAAAGGCCGCAAAGGTCGAAGGAGACGACCAGTTCGCCGCAGAGCATATTTCCTGCATCGGCACCCCCTTGTAGAGGGCCCAAGATGCAGCTACACCCCGAGTAGAGTGGGCCCTGAGCCCCACCGGGACTACAGACCCACTACTCTCATAGGCCAACCTAATCGCCTCCACGATCCATCTGGACAGGGTTGGCCTAGCCACCGCCTTTCTCTGACCGGACCGGCCATAGGAGTTGAACAGCTGAGACGACCCACTGCCGGTCGCCGTCCTCTGACAGTAAAGTCTCAGCGCTCTTACTGGACAGAGACAGTGCAACCGTCTATCCTCCGCCGACACGAACGGCGGCGGGTGGAAGGCCCCCAACTCCACCGGGGCCCTAGCAATCATGCCAGTTTTGGACACAAACTTCAAGTTGGGTTTCAAGACAACCCTCTTGCCGTCGTCCGAAAACCACATGCACTCCGGGCTTACCAAGAGCGCCTGCATGTCACCGACACGTTTAGCTGTACACAGGGCCACCAGGAGCACCGTCTTGAGACTAACGATCCTCAGATCCACAGTCTCAAAAGGTTCAAAAGGAGATTGGCGGGTGAAGACCCACCGACTTGCCCTCGCCCTTCGTGGCAAGCGGAAATGGCCGCCAGGTACACCTTAATGGTGGAAAAGGCCAGATTCTGGTTCAACCTGTCTTGTAGGAAAACCAGGACGCTGCTCACAGGTGCCCGGAAAGCCACCACTGATGGCGACTGCGTCAGGCACCAGGATACGAACATGTTCCACCTGACGTCATACTGGAGTCTCGTGGAAACTGCTCTGGCCCCCTGTATGGTGGCCACCACGTCAGGGGGCAGCCCCTGCGAGCTCAAACTCGCCCTTTCACGGGCTCCTGGGGGTTCTCGTGGAACACCTCGTTCCCTCCCTGTCTCAGAAAGTCTCTGATCAGAGGGAGAGGCCACGGCTCGTCGTAGAGGAGAGGAGTAATCTCCGACCTCCACACGCCCCATGCTGGAGCCACCAGCAGGACTGTCCGGCCCTCGAGCCTGACTTTCTCCAACGTCGGAGGGATCAGTTCCAGAGGCGGGAAAGCATACAGTAGTACGCTCGGCCATTCGTGTGCCAAAGCGTCCACTCCCAAGGAGAGGTCCTTGTTCCCCATCGAGAAGAACCGTAAGCATTTCGCGCTCTCTCTGGATGCAAACAAATCGACTTGAGCCCGGCCGAACCGGGCCCAAATCAGGTTCGCAACCTGCGGGTTGAGTGACCATTCCCTGTATCAAAACCCGCCCCTGGACAGCAGGTCCGCCCCGCTGTTCAGGAGGCCCGGCACATGGGAAGCGCGTAGCGAAGCTAGAAGCGACACGCTCCAGAGCGTCAGCTCGCGTGCCAATCTGTCCAACACAAGGGAACCCAAGCCTCCTTGTTTGTTGACATAGCACATCGTTGTGGTATTGTCCGTTCTGACCAGGACATGACACCCCACGATGCGGCTCTCGAAGTGCTTGAGAGCGAGGAAGACCGCCAACAGCTCCAGGTAATTGATGTGGCACTCCTTCAGAATGGAGTCCCACGTTCCCCTGGCTGAGTAGCCTTCGTGGACAGCCCCCCAACCTGAGAGGCTGGCGTCCGTGGTAATCACCTTCCGTGACACTACCGCGCCTATCCTGACCCCTTCGGACAGGAAGGACGCCTGTGACCACGGTTGGAGTGCCACCACGCACCGTGGTGACACTATCACCTTCTGAGAGCCCATGGTGTGCGGGATCCTCAGAGCCCGCATCCACCTCTGGAAAGGTCTCATGTGGAATCTGCCCAACCGGATCAGGTGTATGGCCGAGGCCATAAGGCCCGCCGCTTGCATGCATGTTCTGTACGTGACTCTGCGCCCCACGAGTAAAGAGCGCACACATGCCAGGAAGCTGGCTATCCTGTCCTGAGACAGACGCGCCACCATCGTGGTTGAATCCAGTGATATCCCCACGGTGGCTTGTTGGGATGGGATCAAGACGCTCTTCTGAGCGTTGATCGTGAACCCCAGGGACGTTAGGTGTGTAATGGCCAACTCTGTGTGCCGCGCCACCTCCTCCTTCGATCCTGCTGCCAGCAGCCAGTCGTCTATGTACGTCGCCAGACGGAGACCCTGCTGCCGCAGTGGAGCTATGGCCGCATCCGTGCATTTCACGAAAACCCGAGGGCTCAGTGACATGCTGAACGGGAGCACCGTGTATTCGTACACTTTGCCTTCGTAGCCAAAGCGCAGGAACTTCCGGTGTGGAGGGTAGATTGGGACGTGAAAATAGGCATCCTTGAGGTCTATGCTCGTCCACCAATCCCCCTGTCGTATCGAGCGTAACAACGTTGCCGTTGTCAGCATTCGAAAATTGAAGACCTTCAGAAATCTGTTCAGGCCCTTCAGATTCAGAATAGGTCTCATGCACCCCCCTTTCTTTTTCACCAGGAAATATTCCGAATAGAAACCCAGCAGGTTCTGATCCGGGGATAATTCTCTGATAGCACCTTTGCTCAGTAGAGACAAAACCTCCTCTCTCAGCGTTATGGCCGCTTGGCCCGATGCTTGAGAGAACAAAACTTTGTTTGTTAGCGGAGGCTTGCTGGAAAATTGCAACCTGTAGCCCTTCAGAACGGTGCGCAGCACCCAAGGGTTCGGTTTGCAAACTTTCCATTGCTCTAGGCACCGAGTGAGAGGATTCACAGGGTTGGTGGGGGCTTCTGACGTCAACTGCTCCATGGAGCGCCTGCCCGTTCCCATGGGAACCAGTGACGCCTCCGGTCTGATCGCTTTGACTGTCGAGGAGGCGTCCATGAGGGGCAGCAGCGGTAGCGTCGGTCCGTTCAATGGACGCGGGGAAGTAACGTGACTGGGCACGGAAGCCTTCTCCGATGTCCACATCCGCCCTGCAGCTCTCTGCCTGTTAGCGATAGCTGGGCTCGTGGGGTGGAGGGGGTTACAAATGACGTCACATCGGAACACTTCAGCGGTGTTGTCGTTACCCGGAACGAAACTCTCGTCCCACATGGGGAGTGTCGACGGGGTAACACCGGGGCCCTCAGACATGTGAACTTCCGCCTCTCCTCGTCCAGAGGGCTCATGAAAGAATGTTGAGGACGGGGCACCCCATTCGATTCGGGGTGCGATCCGCCTCGTTCTTTGACATGGGAAAAAATGTGCGTTTGTGATATTGGCAATACTTTTATTCCACACACAGGCCACAAATTTTTTACACACATTTTGACCAAAGGACAACATGGCAACTGAACCTCGTTCATTGTCTTTTTTAGCGTCTCTTTGAGTCTCTGTGCACCCGGGGAGCCGCCCTCGGCTCTGTCCTGCGGGGCAAGGTCAGCGCCAGTTCTTTTCCCCAAGTGGGGAGCTGACCCCGCATGATGCCGGCCAAGTGGCAGTGACGGGGTCAGCTGAGAGCCCGGCGGAGCCGGGAAAGGACTGTCACTTACCCTTCCCCCTTCGGCTAGCCCCGCTGTCCTTACGTTGGGGCTTGGGCAAAGGGGGGGGTGGAGGAGCGCGTTTCTCGTCTTTGCGCCTGACGTCTCCCACTTCGAAGGAACCATTTGGACGCTCCCAGGAGCTGGTTCTCGTGGAGGAGGACTTGGACGTACCTCGTTTGCGTCCAGTGGCACGTGCCCCACCCGTGGCCCCTTGCTGACGCGGCCGGGTCACAGCAGGGGTGAGGGTGAGGAGGCCTACTGCTGTCTCCTGCCTCTGTTTCTCCGCCGCCTGCGTTTTGGTTATCAAATCCGCGGCGGTGTCGAACAGGTTGTTGGCCTTGAGTGGAAAGGCAAGTAGTCCCGTGGACAAGATTGCCTTACACTCAGTGGCGAGATCAAGCCATTTGACCCTCTCCAGGTCCGCGGGGAGGGCCATGGACTGTCACTTACCCTTCCCCCTTCGGCTAGCCCCGCTGTCCTTACGTTGGGGCTTGGGCAAAGGGGGGGGTGGAGGAGCGCGTTTCTCGTCTTTGCGCCTGACGTCTCCCACTTCGAAGGAACCATTTGGACGCTCCCAGGAGCTGGTTCTCGTGGAGGAGGACTTGGACGTACCTCGTTTGCGTCCAGTGGCACGTGCCCCACCCGTGGCCCCTTGCTGACGCGGCCGGGTCACAGCAGGGGTGAGGGTGAGGAGGCCTACTGCTGTCTCCTGCCTCTGTTTCTCCGCCGCCTGCGTTTTGGTTATCAAATCCGCGGCGGTGTCGAACAGGTTGTTGGCCTTGAGTGGAAAGGCAAGTAGTCCCGTGGACAAGATTGCCTTACACTCAGTGGCGAGATCAAGCCATTTGACCCTCTCCAGGTCCGCGGGGAGGGCCATGGACTGTCACTTACCCTTCCCCCTTCGGCTAGCCCCGCTGTCCTTACGTTGGGGCTTGGGCAAAGGGGGGGGTGGAGGAGCGCGTTTCTCGTCTTTGCGCCTGACGTCTCCCACTTCGAAGGAACCATTTGGACGCTCCCAGGAGCTGGTTCTCGTGGAGGAGGACTTGGACGTACCTCGTTTGCGTCCAGTGGCACGTGCCCCACCCGTGGCCCCTTGCTGACGCGGCCGGGTCACAGCAGGGGTGAGGGTGAGGAGGCCTACTGCTGTCTCCTGCCTCTGTTTCTCCGCCGCCTGCGTTTTGGTTATCAAATCCGCGGCGGTGTCGAACAGGTTGTTGGCCTTGAGTGGAAAGGCAAGTAGTCCCGTGGACAAGATTGCCTTACACTCAGTGGCGAGATCAAGCCATTTGACCCTCTCCAGGTCCGCGGGGAGGGCCATGGCTCGGCCCGTCCACATTAGCCCGTGGCAGGTGCAGAGGATTGCGATTTGCATCAGTCTTTCGAGCTCCTTCGCATCCTCAACCCACTCGGCGTGGACCACCGACGAGGGTTTCTTCTCCATCAGGGGTTTCGCCACCAGCTCTTTAATTCTTGCGACGGCTGATCCCTGGAGGAGCGACACTGTGTTGAACGTCTCTGCAGCTGAGCCCGAGGCCTTATAGAGTGTTCAGTGTCGCGGTGTGTTCCCTCTTGGCGCGGTCAGCGAAGACAGGCCTGTCCTCCAGGCCTAGCTTCACGGAGCCGCCTTTCGCCTGCTCGATGGCGCTGGCCAGGGTCGGGTCCATGGGAGGGAGGCCGACGACCCCCAGGTCGGCACCGGAGAGGATTTTCACCACGAAGCCCAGCTTCTCCGGTTCCTTTCTCCCCTGCTGCCCCGAGAACTGCAAGGCCCCTCGGACGCCGTCGGCCTCGGGCAGCAGTTTAGACTCCACCTGTCGGGGAGGGAGGGGTGACAGACCCTGGAACCCCGGAATGGGGACCCCGATGAACACTTTCATGGCCTCCATGGGCTGCTCCAGGCCGCGTCTGGAGATAGCCCTCTTTAGGGCGGCCGAGACGGGTTCGACGGGCTCCTTCGCCTGGCTAGGAGCCTCCGTCGTCTCCGCTGAAGGCGTAGGAGAACCCGGGCTGGTCATCGTTACCTCCTGGCCTTCTTGGTAGGAGGTGAGCTCCTACTCCTCCTCCTCTTCTCCCCCTTCGTCCATGACGTCGTCTCCCTCGAAGTCCTCGCCGTCCGAGCCGACGCTGCCGTCCGGTGTCGGTGTGTCGCCCCAGGCGAGGAGGGAGGCGGGGGGAGAGAGAGGAGCGCCGCTGTCGTGGAGTGGCCCTCTGGCCGCGACAGGGGAGGCTCGGACCGGCGACGAGGTTAACGCCCCACGGGCAGCCTCGTGCCGGACCTTCCTCGTAGCACCGCTGGATCTCGGGGCAGAATGCAGCGGTGGGCCCATGGACCCCTGGGCCTGCGCTCACCAACGACGCCGTGGGCCCCATGGCGAGGGGAGCGTCGTGGTGAGCGCCGCTGCTAGCTGAGACCGCTAGCCCTGTGGCTCTCTTGAGCCGATGCCCCAGTGCACGGTGTAGTCATCACAGGCCTTGCACGCGTCCTCGTCCCCTGGGCTGTTCAGGGCGATCCACGCGTGGTTGGGCCCCAGACAAGAGATGCAGAGCCGGTGACGGTCCTCTGCGGCGACGAGCAGGCTGCAGCCTTCCAGGCCACAGACACGTGGCGCCTCCATTCCTCCTTCTCCGCCTCCGACGAGGCGAGAACAATAGGCTAGTTAGCACTAGCCTAGCTTAGCTGTTAGCGACCGGCCTATCCTAGCTAACAGCGCTAGCTAGCTCGAGCCCTTGTGGCAGAAAACAGAGAGGATAGGAAATGAAAGTAATAAAACCGATGGTAACGTGGGAGCGTTTAATAACAAAAACTTTTATCACGAATCGCCCGTAGAGAGGCACTGGGTGCCCTCGCTGTGGGATTAGCCGGGATTCTAGGAAGTTGTCTCCGTGATTTGCTGTTTGCTTGCTTCAGGCTCGTGCGCTTTCGCTGTTGCAGAGTGAAGGAAGAGGGCGTATCCCAGTGACGCGAAGGTATTTATACCCTGACCGGTTTCCGGTTTCGCGTAACAAGACCCTATCCAAACGGAATTGTAACCGTGAGTCCATGTGCTGTGCTCTGTGCATCGCTAGGGGGCGATGATATCCCATAAGTAAGCATATTATGAAGGTATGACATAATAACAGTGGTTATCAAACATTTTGAGGTCAAGGGCCCCCATAATGTGCATTTGTCCACGGATCTGAATTTTTCTTTTTGCCAGGATACAAGATTTGTGTTGTTAAAATGTTTCCCAAATAGTCCACATTTCCCCCCAATTTTCTTTTTTGGGGGGAAAATAGCAGATCTACAAGCTACATCTTAGATAAATATATTGTATGCTTTACTCCGCTACAATTATTTTACAGCTTTAGTTACACATTACTTTACTTATACATTAACTATTTAACTGCCAGAGCGTATACAACTAAATAAGGCCCAGACTGCCAGCGATTTTCTTACATTTTCAAGTAGTCACAGAATATTTATCTCCAGTATGATCGATCCCCTGATGGCTAATCACGGAGGGTTTCACTGTGCTTCCGAAAAGAAAAAAAAAGTCATCGCGACCTCCTGCTCGCTTGTTATACGCTGTTAAAAATTGCATGTTTCGGCAAAAAAACATCACAAAAAAACAACAACACAGGAGCCGAGATACAGGATTTTTAAGTAATAAGTTAACCAGGAAGTGAAGGGAGCAGTAAATCTTTGGATCACATCATCAGACGATGTTCAAGTTGGTTGAGATTTCCCCGAAGTCCGGGACTTTTGACACTGACTGAACCATTACTTTCAGTAGGTGGTGTGATAGTTCAAAACAGACACAACCTTTTGTGTGACATTCTACAACGGCTAGACACTGAAAATCAATCAAAATATGACAAGAAGAATTACCACTGTAATAAGGATAATGATATAATATATGCAGACTATAAAATGAATACTTACTCATAAGTACCCTAGGCTGTAGTAATAGCTTAAGTACAAGGCATACAGTGTGTAATTTGACTGTATTGTTCACAGTAGTTATGGGGTAAGTACAACACATATTTGTAATGATATGGCACACATAGAGGACCTGTAGTGGTGAAACCTTTATTAAACCAAACAAACAAAAACATTATCAATATTTATTTTCCCAGGTATAAAAGGGTTTCTTTGAGTTCAGAAAAACACCTCAATAAAGACAAAATCCAACAAATATGTACTATGATAATTTAACAATCCAAACAACACACATGTCAACACACAGTGAACAGCTACACAAACCCAGCAGCTTGTCAGCACTTTGCTGCACCATTATTGCATGCATATCAATGAACATAATTATTGCATGCATATCAATGAACATAATAATTATTGAACGCATATCAATGAAAATAATAATGACTATGATTATATTAATTAATACTATAATAATGAGCATGACTCGTTTTACTCCTGACAAATGTAGACAGGCACTGGTGCTCATATTAGGCACTGGTGTTCATATTGTTCTACCAATAATCTATGAGCTGGAGGAAATAATGCAAGATAATAAAGAAAATAAACATTTGAAATTCAATCATGTTGAATCGAAAATAAGATCCATAGACAAGATAAAACAAAACTCTATACACAAGAAACTAGAAACAAATAGTTTAGTTTATGTTATTCAGTCATGTTGATATTGTCATATTATGTGATTCCTCTGGTTTAGTATCCTTGTGTCATTGTCATCCTGGAATAGACTGAATGATCATATGTGTCTGTGTGTGACTAACTTCAACTAAAAGGCTTCCCCCCCTGTATGAGTTCTCATGTGCCTTTTTACTTTAGCCTTTTCAGCAAAGCTTTGACCACAAACTGCACAAGAAAAGGGCTTTTCGCCTGAATGAGTCCTCATGTGGTTTTTTAGATTACTTTTGCAAACAAAGTCTTTACCACAAACTGTACAAGAAAAGGGCTTTTCACCTGTATGAGTCCTCATGTGTTTTTTTATAGAACTTTTCTGATTAAAGCTCTGTCCACAAACTGTACAAGAAAATGGCTTGTCGCCTGTATGAGTCCTCATGTGCCTTTTTACTTTAGCCTTTTCAGCAAAGCTTTGACCACAAACTGCACAAGAGAAGGGCTTTTCGCCTGTATGAGTCATCATGTGTATTTTCAGATGACTTGTGCTGCTAAAGCCTTTACCACATACTGTACAAGAATAGGGCTTTTCTCCTCTGTGAATCATTGTGTGTCTCTTCAGATTTCCCTTTTGAGTAAACATTTTGCCACACTCTGTACAACTAAAACTTGTCTTCCCTGTGTGACTCCTCATGGAGTGAGTTTGTTTCGATGATTTCAGGTCCTGGTTTATCTTGTGTGATTTCAGTGTGTTTAAAGCTGGCTGATCCTCCCAGTCATCACTGTCTTCAGTGTCTGATTCAGAACAGCGTGAAGAGAGGAGCTGTTCATCACTAGTTGGTTGTGATGTTCTACAGTCCTCTACATCAGCTTGTGTTTTCATGTGTTCAGTTGAGGTGCTGGCTACAAGCTCTGTCCCTCTGTTTTCATCATCATCTTCACTTTTCATTGCTAGTAAGGTCAACGTTGACCCACCAGCCTCTTCAGGTCTTTGAAGTAGCTCCTCCTGTTCCTCTTTAATCTGTGGAGATTGTGTTTCCTCCTGGACCAGACTGGAGCCCCACTCCTCTTCAGGGGAAACCTCCTCTTTACACACAGGGACTTGCGGGAAGTCTAGGAAAAATATACAATGAGACTCTATAAAAGGTTTGAATTTTCCATGCAGTGTTCCCTCTATTGTATGAAAATCTGGTGCACACACATGAACTTTAAAGTCTCTCTCTCTCTCTCTCTCTCTCTCTCTCTCTCTCTCTCTCTCTCTCTCTCTCTCTCTCTCTCTCTCTCTCTCTCTCTCTCTCTCTCTCTCTCTCTCTCTCTCTCTCTCTCTCTCTCTCTCTCTCTCTCTCTCTCTCTCTCTCTCTCTCTCTCTCTCTCTCTCTCTCTCTCTCTCTCTCTCTCTCTCTCTCTCTCTCTCTCGTCAAAACGTTCTTTTGTTTTCTGCAGTGAATGAAGTTGGAGCATTAGAAGTGAGTTGTGAGTCCCCTTCTTTTCTTCATGATCCTGCTTTTCGCACTATTATCTTTCAAGGGAGCGTTGGTTTCCACCATCTTAGATTTCCGGTTCCAGAAAAAAAAGAGAGCGACTCTTTGTTATAATACATTTTAAAAACTAATGTGTTGTTCGACAGAAGACTTGAAACTAGCAATTGAAAACAAAGTATTTATGAAAAGGTTTTCCAGTAATAAAACCAAGAGTAGAGTTATATTCCCATTGACTTATTTGGAATAATTATTTTATATTTTTTTCAGGAGGAGCTACTTCAAAGAGTGGAATTAGCAGGAATTAGCGCTACCTGCCATTAACACTTTACCCGCCAAGATATTAAACATCGTATTATTACTTTTATTACCTTAAATAGACTATCTTTGAAACGCAGTGGAAGCCACGTTGTGTACAAAAATGGAAAATAAAGTCTCTGGGGGTTGGGGAGGGATCCGTGTATCCACTGGAACGATAACATTCCAAACGCGAGCAGCCATTTTGGAGTTATGGCCCGTTGAAAATGGATGGTTTTCACCACAAAAAAAGAATCTGAGTTAGAAGTGTTTTTCTAAAAATCCTATAGTTGGGGCGGACGAAAGTCAGTTTTTTTGGAATGACGTCACATCCGTCTACTGCTTCTCTGAGTGACGAGGGATCATTCCTAAGCTGTGCTAGAGCGCCCCTTGTGGAATTTTCTAAATAATAAATAAATAAACGCATATCTGCATTCTTGGCAGGCAAGTGATGCATTTAACACATTCACTGCCAGGGGGTTTCTAAAACAGGCTGCAGCCTCTGCCAGCATTTAACGATTTTCTTACCTTTTCAAGTAGTCACAGAATATTTATCTCCAGTATGATCGATCCCCTGATGGTTGCTAATCACGGAGTGTTATGGTTGGGACACACCAGATAGTAATATTATTTAATGCATTTATCAAAAAATAAAAGCTTACCAGAGCTTTCACAGCTTTCCCGCCTTTTTTCAAACCCGGAAGTGAGACAGGGGACCTTAGAATATAGCTAAAACCTGTTTATGCCTGATTAAATTATGTTTTTGAATAAATTTGACGGAGTTGACAACAATCTTGGACACAACTTTAAAGGGCAAAAACTTTTACAAAAAAAACATTAAAAAAAAAAGTTGATGGCAAAAGTACATTCTTACACCTGCTATCAATACACATGGTTAGTTTTTTTTTAATGCTTTTAACAAAAACAATTTTGAAGTTGTGAATCCTTGTCTTAGACAAGGGTGTTTTCTGGCAGAGTGCAAGTTTAGATGTAAAAAAAAGGAAACAGACCAATTTTTATAAATCTTATGTAATTCATATATATAAATCATTTAAGAATATATTTTCACCAAACATTTTCTAAATTATTGTGTTAATAAATAATAATTTTCCCCTCCTCCCATAAAATTAACGTGACAGTCATGGTCCGAATTTGAGATATTATGTTGCGACATAAAATCAACCTTGGTTAACAATTACAATGTTAAGGGGCCCACCCAGGTTTATTTTTTAATTACATTTTTTTTTAAAATATATATATATTTATTTATTTTCTGGGTGGGGAGGGGCCCCTAACGTCATGGGCCCCAACGCAACCGCGTTGTCTGCGTGACGGTAGTGACGCCCCTGCTTATAGATCTGCTATTTTGGCTATTTGCTATTTTGGCTATATCTGCTATTTTGGTACTTAAAGTATATTTTGATGCCAATACTTTTGTACACTTCAAACCCCCCACACACCCCCCATACACCTTGCACCAAGCAGGGGCATAACTGATGACAATTAGGAGAATGGAAACAGCTGATCAACCGGAGACAAGTCTACACACTCAAATACAACACAGTCAGCGATACCAAGTCAAAGAGAGCCTTGATTGAATTTGTACTGTTTATACAATTGTTTTGGCTTGAAACGAGCCTACATTGTTTCTTCAGGAACAATATGTTCTAGTTTGTCTAAAGATCTAATGTGTATCAAAATGTATCAGTTTTAGATTATTCGCCAGTGTCAGAGTTACATTAACACTGAGAATTCTATAGTGTGTAGATTGGGGTCCCTGAGATTAAAAGAAAAAAAGAAGCAATAAAAGTATCAAATGGGGGGTCCATGGCCTAATGAATATCAAAGTGTGGGTCCTTGACAATAAGAATGTTGAGAATCATTGTAACTGAGTCTCAGAGTTAAAGACCCTTACGGGTACACTTTGACCCCTGGAGGTCCCCGGACCTCACGTTCAGAACAGTAATAATAATAATAATAATAAAGCTTTATTTATATAGCACCTTTCAAAACAAAGTTACAAAGTGCTTCACAGAGATAAAATACACCATACAGTAGGAGAGCACAAAAATAAGAAAACATTAAAAGCAACCCAAAAAAAAAGAAATTATGCAGCAATATAGTAGGACACAATGGGTAAAAGTCTTTAGGTAATAAAAGCGACTCTATATAAGTGGGTTTTCAGGAGGGATTTGAACCGGGGCACAGACTCTGCAAGCCTGATCTCTAAGGGGAGGGCATTCCAGAGAGTCGGGGCTCTAAATGCGAAGGCCTGATCACCTTTTGTTGTTTTATGGGAGAATGGGATTTCGAGTAGAACTTTGTCTGAGGACCTCAAATTGCGCTCTGGTTTATATGGCTCAAGTAGGTCGGAGATGTATGAAGGGGTCAGACCAGAGATGGCCTTAAAGATAATTAATACCATTTTTAAATCAATTCTGAAAGCGATTGGGAGCCAATGTAGGGATGCTAGAATTGGTGAAATATGATCGTACTTTCTAGTGCCGGTCAGGACCCGGGCGGCAGCGTTCTGGATCAGTTGTAACCGTTGAATTGATTTGTTAGAAAGACAGGAATATAGGGAGTTACAGTAGTCAAGGCGTGAATAGATGAATGCATGAATTACTTTAGTTAAATCGGGGGTGGATAGGAAGGGCTTGATTTTCACGATGTTTCTGAGGTGGTAGAAGGATATCTGAATGACCTTTTTTATATGGCCTTCAAAATTGAGGTCAGGATCAAGGGTGACCCCCCGGTTCCTTACGGAGGGCTTCAGGTTTGGAGCTAAAGAGCCCAGGTTTAGACCCAGCAGGGCTCTTTGCTGGGGAGAATCATTCAGTTGTAGGAAATTGCTAAACATCCAGAGTTTGATGTCAGCTAGGCATGCATGAAGTTTGGGTATGCTGGAGGAGTCGTTTGGAGTGATGGGGAGATATAATTGGGTGTCATCGGCATAGCAGTGAAATTGGATGTTGTGACTACGGATGATGTTACCAAGGGGAAGCATATAGAGGGAGAAGAGGATGGGGCCAAGGATCGAACCTTGGGGGACGCCGAAATGTAGGGGGGCTAAGGATGAGGTTGCATCACCGATGCCAATGGAAACAAATCTGCCAGATGAGTATGATCTAAACCACTCAAGGGCGGTGCCTGAAATGCCTACCCAGTTTTCCAGCCGGCTGATCAGGACCGCATGGTCGATCGTATCGAAGGCCGCAGTCAAGTCCAGTAGGACGAGGATGGAACAGTTTCCTAAATCTGCGGCCATGAGGAGGTCATTGACAACTTTCAGGAGAGCCGTTTTCGTGCTATGGAGAGCACGGAAACCAGACTGAAATTTCTCGAAAAGGCAGTTTCCACTCATATGGCCCACGAGCAGAGTGAAAACTATACCTTTTCAACAACTTTGGACAGAAAGGGTAGTTTGGATATAGGTCTGTAGTTATTCATGGAGGAGGGGTCAAGGTTTGCTTTTTTGAGGAGGGGAGTGACTAGTGCGGTTTTAAAATGGGTGGGAATGGACCCAGAGATCTCCTTCAGAAGGCTGGTGGGAATGAGGTCTAGCGACGGCGTGCTCAATTGTCCTGAAGAGAGTTCTGGAGTTTTGATAGTTCTTGGCAATGAGGTTGGAGAAGTAATTTGCTCTGGCATCTTTAACTGAATTATTGTACGATTTCATGAGATCTTTCATGATTTCGTGGCTTTCCATTTCCGTACAGATTTTCTAAGTTCTCTTTTAAGTGCGCGGGTGTGATCATTGAGCCAGGGTGAGGTGACGTTGGGTGTGTTGGCACGGGTTTTAAATGGAGCGACAAGGTCAAGGTTAGTTAGGCAGATGCTGTCAAAGTAGTTGAGCTGATTGTCAGTAGAGTGAGAGAGGGCAGGAGAAGTGGCAGAGGAGATAAACACAGAACTGAATTTGGCGGAGGTTGAAGGGTTAATGATGCGAGAGCGAATGGGAGCCCGTAATTTACTGGGGGGCGGAGCAATCAGCATATCAAAAATTATGCGACCACTCCGAGGCGTTGTTTACTAGGTTGACAATGCTCATGCCAGAAGACATCACAAGGTCAAGGATGTGACCTTTGACATGGGTAGGGCCAGTTGGCTGAATTATAAAATCGAAAGATTGTATTAGGGTGAGGAATTCTCGTGCCAGCGGATTATTGGGGCAGCAGATATGGACGTTGTAGTCCCCGAGCAGGGTCACCCTGTCGTAGTTGGGCATGGATAGGGAAAGCAGGTCAGATAACTCAGTGATGAAGGAGCTATTGGGTTGGGGAGAACGGTAAACTAGAATAAACAGTGTGTGTTGGTGCTTAAAGGAGAATACCGGACAAATTAAGTGTTGTCTTTGATGTCTCGTTACTCACCGACCGACGTGAAAAGTGGCGTTCTTTTTTTCCATCGATTCCCCTGTCGTCATTTTTTAAACCCCCTCCGTTGTCAGAATGGGAGCGCGTGGGTTAGGGAGATTCGTCTATTATAACCGAGGCAAAGTTGTTTTTCTCTCTACTGCTAGTCATTGTGGAGTCTCATGATAGTCAAACATGCGTTGAAATTTCCTGCGAGTAACGAGACATCAAAGACAACACTTAATTTGTCCGGTATTCTCCTTTAATAGAAAATGCCAAATACTCAAATGAGGGGAAGACACCAAATGACAGGGGAATACAAGTGAGCTTATTATTATAAATAGCAGCAACACCACCACCACGGCCAGTGGGCCTGGAGTTCTGTAGGTAGGAGTAATCAGGAGGGGAGGCCTGATTAAGGAGAGTGAATTCATAATTTTTCACCCATGTCTCAGTTAGCAGAAAGATGTCGATGTTATTTGAAGTAATAAAATTGTTACAAGGAAATTACTTTTCATTGAGCGACCTAATATTCAGAAGGGAGACTTTAATATGGATGGGGTAATTTTTGTTGGGTTGGTGTTGGTGGATAAATTAGGATAGATTAGGTTGTTGGAATTCATTCCGGGGCCCTTGTGGTTGTTAAGAATTCTTTGGCCAAATTGAACAGGGATTAGATATTGTGACTGAATATTGGGAGAAGTGACAGGTGAAACTGCAGCGGGAATAGGGGTAAGAGGTCCGCCCGGCCAGCAGGGGGCGATGTAAGGGATATGGGTGGTATGTTGGGAGTGAATGGGAGTAGTCACTCCGTGGGGGTGGTCAGCCGGGTCAGACGGGGTGAGAAGTCAGTGTTGTGAATGTGAATGCCTGTAGGCGGACACAGAGCGGCGGAGGTTAATTGCGAGCATTTTACACCCAAGTCTACTCGGGTGTAGACCGTCAGAGATAAAAAAGGACGGGCGGTCCCAGAACAGAAAAAAGTTGTTGATGTAATGGAGGTTGACGGAGTGACACACAGATTGGAGCCAGTAGTGCAGGTGCATAAGTCGGCTGAGTTGGAAATCACTGCGGTCCAGTGTGGGAAGTGGACCCGAGATGTGTACTGATAATCCACAGCTGCTGAGGAGTGAGAAGATGCGTTTCATGTTGGACCTAGCTACTACAGATTGGGTGTAATTTGTTCCAATGTGGAGGATAATGCTATTAACGGTGGACGGGAGAGAGGACAGGAGTTTGGGAAGTTTGGCGAGGATGTCAGTGGTGGTCGCACCAAAAAAAACTATGGGTTATAGCGTTAGCGAAACGGATGTACTTTGTGATTGAATCGCCGATGATTACCATGGTGGGGGGGAAGAGGGGAAGCGGAGTGGGCATGGGATGATGCAATGGAGAGGACACTGTTGCTGAGGGTGGGCTTACGGAGGACGGCGACCGTTGTGCAACCGTAGATGTGCGTGTTGGCGGAGCGATGCTAACCAAGGAGGGAGGGGCTCAGCTGGGTGGGGGAAGGGGAGGCCCTCCGAGTTTCTAATAACGGCTGTCCTCAGGAGCTTGCGGCGAGTGGAGGCGGAGCACGTACCGGGCTCCAGAGGGGTGTTGTTGTGATCATGGAATGGGGGGGTTCTTGTATGTCCAGGGGGGAGAACTTGTTTCTGGTGGTGGGAATGGGTGTGACCGATGGACGGGGCTTAGGACGGGGCAAGGACGGGGCTTCCCCCGACCGGCCGTTTTCCATGGAACCGGAGTGGAGCTGGCCATGGGCAGACGCGCGGGCGGGCGTGCAGCAACCTCCCGGGACCAGCGGCCAGCAGTGTCCAGACGCACCGGGATGGTGTCATCCAGTTCGGCTATGCGGGCATGGCGGTTGGAGATGCCCGGAACCGGTCCAGGGGCGTCTAGGTACGCCGGGACAGTGTCATTCATCTCTGCCACAGAAACCGCTGGGGTAGATCCGATGGACACCTCGGAGGCGTCCGAGACCAGTCCGGCGGCTGAGGCGATGAATGTATCAATGAGGAGCTCGTCGTCGCGGATCTGGTGGAGCCTGGAGATTCTGCATTCCAGCTTGGATACTTTCTGGGTCATATGATGGCAGCTGTCACAGGTTGGAGATGAGGTAGGTGATGGCGTCATTGTGGTGGGTTCTGAGGGTAAAAAACAGCTATGGCCAGTAAAAGTGAATTTGATAGAAAAAAGGTGCAAATGTGGTGTGGCAGTAGGTGTTCAAGTAGGGGCTTGTGCGGGACGTACCGGCAGGGATCTACAGAAAAGACATGTTGTCATTAGACTCCGCCTTTTATTTATTTCTGTGGGCACTTTTTTCATTTCTATATTTCATTTATTGTTGTTTTTTTGTGGGCTGTAGTAAGACACTAAAGTAACTCCGTACTGTTGTTTTCCCATAGGCATTTTTGCCTTTTCCCCTTTTTTTGTTTGTTTTTTAGTTTTTTTAGTGAAAAATATCTTGCTGTTGGTAGCCATGGCTGTCAGTTCCCACCTGATATTGTGTGGGAGTTCTGACCAATTCAGACCGCACTGAATAACTGCTAACTTGCATAACGTCTTAAGACTAGGACTTAAGTCCAATATGATCAGGTGATTGGATGTACTGTTCTCAGCTCCAAAGAGGATGCCACGATCTCCCACTATGCAACAGCGCATATTCATTGAGGGTGTGCCTTTCCCCTTGGGCTTAACCTTCTTCCAGGAGAAGGTCTCTAGATTGAATTTCCACAGATCATTGAAGCTCTGGTCCTGGTTACCGCCACCATATACGTACAGCTCTCCATTGTAGGCAAAGGCTGAATGACACCAGCATCCTTCTGGAAGACATTGTGCAGAACGTGTGCTCAGCCAGCTATTGGTCTCTGTGTCAAACACTCTGATGTTGATGTAGATGTCGTCCTGCTGGTACCCTAAGCCACCAAATACAAACTTCTTTGTCCCGATGATGGTGGCAGAGTGACATAGTGAATCAGGAGGCAGAGTACCTCTGGTGTTAATTGAAGACCAGACCATCGTGGTGGTGTCCAGCTTGTAGATGCCATTAGCTTCAGCATGCTCCATAAACCGCTGCAGCTGGAGGACTCCTCCATGGATATACATGACCTTGCCCAAGACACAGGCTTAGTGGCCCCACCTCGCCATTGGAACAGTCCCAGAAATCCTCGGCTTGAACCATCTGTGGGTGTCGATATCAAATGCATAAAGGGTGTTGTTGTTCAAACCAAAACGTACCATTCCCCCCCAGATGTAGATATGTTCTATCAGCACAGCTGTGTGGTGCTCAAGGTCGGAGGGAACCTGACGGTGACGTTCCCCTCTCACAGTTGTCACTTGGGGCATCTTCCTCCAGTGTAAAGTCACTGTATTGAAGACGTTCATGTCCATATCCTTCCATTGTTTTCCAAAACAGTACAACTCATGCCCCACAACAACAGCAGAATTATGAGAGAGTGTTATTTCCTCTTCATTGAGATGAACGGTCCACTTAAACATTTTACACACCTGCACCACTGTTGTGTCAAACTGGATAAATGCACTCTCGCTCTGAAAAAGAATGGATTCCACGTGTTTAACAGCCTAGCACATACTTTTAGCTACAAACTCCGTTCCAACTCTACAACGTTCGACCTATTAAGGACATATCGGCTACCATTTGAATTTTTGAAATAATTTGTACTTTTAGAGATATTTCACTTTTAATTGCTTAAAAAATCCCATTCATTTCAATGGGAAAATTCATACATTTAGCTAGAAACTCCGTTCCAACTCTACAACGTTCGGCCTACTTAGGACATATCGGCTACCATTTGAAATGTTTAAATAATTTGTACTTCTAGAGATACTTCACTTTTAATTGCAAAAAAATAAATTATTTCCGTTTTTTGACCTCTAACTAGTCCTTCATAGTTTTAGCTACAAACTCCGTTCCAACTCTACAACGTTCGGCCTACTTAGGACATATCGGCTACCATTTGAATTTTTGATCTGAATTAAAAATGTTTGAGATATTTCACTTTGAATTTCCCCATTGAAATGAATAGGATTTTCCACCCGTTTCACCCGTTTTTTTGTCTGCTAACTAGTCCTTCATACCTTTAGCTACAAACTCCGTTCCAAATCTACAACGTTTGGCCTACTTAGGACATATCGGCTACCATTAGAATTTTTTTTAATAATTTGTACTTTAAGAGATATTTAACTTTTAATTGCTACTTTAGAACCTTTCAAACCTTTAGAACCTTTTAAACCTTTAGAACTTCTTTCAAACCTTTCAAACCTTTAGAACTTCTTTCAAACCTTTCAAACCTTTAGAACCTTTCAAACCTTTCAAACCTTTAGAACCTTTCAAACCTTTCAAACCTTTAACACTACTAATACTTTAACACTTACAAAACTATCAATACTCAATACCATCAACATTCTTAGCGATCCCACACTGTTTCTTCAGGAAGAGTACTTTCTAGTTTATTGTGGGATCGCTAAAGCGATCACACTAATGTTATTGCCAATAATTCCCACCGTTTTTTGGACCCTAACTAGTCCTTCATACTTTTAGCTACAAACTCCGTTCCAACTCTTCAACGTTCGGCCTACTCAGGACATGTCGGCTACCATTTGAATTTTTGAAATAATTTGTACTTTTAGAGATATTTCACTTTTTACTGCTAAAAAAATCCCATTCATTTCAATGGGGAAATTCATACTTTTAGCTAGAAACTCAGTTCCAACTCTATAACGTTCAGCTTACTTGGGACATAATAGCTACCATTTGAATTTTTGAAAAAAAATGTACTTTTAGAGATATTTCACTTTTTACTGCTAAAAAAAATCCCATTCATTTCAATGGGGAAATTCATACTTTTAGCTAGAAACGCTGTTCCAACTCTATGACGTTCGGCCTACTTAGGACATATCGGCTACCATTTGAATTTTTTAAAACAATTTTACTTTTAGAGATATTTCACTTTGAATTGCTTATAAAATCCCATTAATTTCAATGGGGAAATGCCATTTAGCTACAGTGGAGCCTAGCAACTGCTTATTAGACCATATCAACACCATATTAAAGCCTAGCAACCACCTATTATACCCTAGCAACAGCCTATTAGACCCTAGCAAACACCTTTTGTACCCTAGCAACCGAATATTAGACCATATAAACTGCATATTAGACCTTAGCAACCCCCTATTAGACCCTAGCAACCACCTGTTTTACCATAGCAACCACCTGTTTTACCCTAGCAACCACCTGTTTTACCCTAGCAACCACCACTTAGACCGTAGCAACCGCCTATTAGACCCTAGAAACTGCTTATTAGACCATATCAACCGCCTATTAGACCCTAGCAATCACTGTTTTACCCTAAAAAACTACAAACCTTTCAAACCTTTAACACTTTTAAAACCTTTAGAACCTTTAAAACCTTTAGAACCTTTAGAACCTTTAGAACCTTTAGAACCTTTAGAACCTTTCAAACCTTTAGAAATTTTTACATCTTTGAAACCTTTAGAACCTTTAGAATCTTTCAAACATTTAGAACCTTTAGAGCCTTTAGAACCTTTCACATCTTTCAAACCTTTCAAACCTTTCAAACCTTTAGAACCTTTCAAACCTTTAGAACCTTTCAAACCAGAACATTTCAAACCTTTAGAACATTTCAAACCTTTCAAACCTTTCAAACCTTTAGAACCTTTCAACCCTTTCAAACCTTTAGAACCTTTCAACCCTTTCAAACCTTAAAAATGTCAAACCTTTAACACTACTAACACTATCAATACTCAATACCAGCAACATTCTTAGCGATCCCAGACGGTTTCTTCAGGAACAGAACTTTCTAGTTATTATTATTATTTTCAAAGTAATGACCTGTAAATGTTAGATCAGTCTTCTGCAGCAGGTTAGTTAATACTGAAGTAGAAATATATTCAAAGCTTCAGTGAACCCATTATACTCCAACAACTGAACCATCGTCTGATTCATGGTACATTGGGTCCATGCATCGATGTGGTCACATTGTTAATGCTGAAATCGATAACCGATTCATATCGGTTCATCTTTACACCCTTAATACCAGCCCACTTTCACCAATAAAAGATATAAAGAGAGAGTGCTTGAAACTTACTTAGATCCAGGTGGTCTTCAGGTTCCTGTTTAATAGAAACAGTCCTGGCTGGAGAACTGATCTTCACCTGCAGACTGGACTCCACACACTGATCTGGAATGAAAGAATACAATAAATACTTTAAAAATTGAGTGCCAGAGTTTTTTTTAAAACAGGGCACATCCAGTGCCAGTGTTTTTTACTGTTTATCTGCGATCTTTTTAGACCTGCAGAAGCCACCACGAGGACCCGCATGTAAACAAAGGGTGTCTGGGCGATGGCCAAGGGTCCCGACTAACGACTGGAACAATAATATTTCTACCGTGATCCGCCATTGCAGAGAGAACGCCCATTGAAAATGGCTGGTTTTGACCACTGTAAAAAGATATGGAGGTATGGACCTTTTTCATAAGATCCCATCATTGGGGCAGATGCACGTCCGTTTTTTGGGGGCTGACGTCACATCCGTCCATTCACTTTTTAAAAGGGTCCTAGGATCATTAGAGCGCCCATTGTGGGGAAAAAAACTAATAATAATAATGTTTGAAAAAAACATAGATTCTCGTTTATGGCACTCAAAGGTTGGATTTGAAAACATTTGAATATAAGTTTTTGGCACTCAATGTGTTACATCATCCACTGCCAGCGATGTTTTGATTTTCTTACCTTTTTGAGTAGTCACTGAATATTTATATCCAGTATGATCGATCCCCTGAACTGGGCAAGCCCATGCCGGGTCCACATGGTCTACATATGGGCTAACTGGCCGTGGGATGGAAGTGGGCAAGCCCACGTGGTTCCCACGTGGGCTGCATGTGGGCTAACTGGGCGTGGGTTGGAAGCGGGCAAGCCCACGTGGTTCCCACGTGGTTCCCACGTGGGCTGCATGTGGGCTAACCGGCATGGGTTGGAAGCGGGCAAGCCCACGTGGTTCCCACGTGGTCTGCATGTGGGCTAACCGGCATGGGTTGGAAGCGGGCAAGCCCATGTGATTCCCACGTGGTGTACATGTGGGCTAACTGGCATGTACATATGGGCTAACTGGGCATGGGTTGGAACACACACACACGCGCGCGCACTCACTCACTATAAATCGAATGTGTAAACAGATTTGTTTTAGTTTTTTGTTTTACCACTGCCAAACTAAACACTAATGCCAAAAATAGCCAATCTACAAGCTCACAAAGACGGACAAAATATTCAACCCCATTTTAAGTTGTACTATATCTTCCTCTTCTACCCCAGATTTTAACCCAGTTTCCTGCACAAGTGCTGACATATTTTACCATTAAGATAGAGCCTGCCTGCTCAGGGGATGATTTCAATCTTGACCATCAGGTCAGAATTTGTGTCAGATCCTATGTCTAGGTGAGACATGACCTTTGACACAATCGAAATGTCTCAATAGAAGAGCAGGGAGACAAAATGCAACCACCCTAATTATATATATAGTATAAGTTATATTGTATGAACATACTCTACCATACAGATTGGACATTACATTGTATTTTTACGTTTTTTAAGTATTTGTTTTTATTTATTAGAGATGGCCATGGCAGGTTAACTGTTTAACTGTTAACCGTTTAACTGGTAACCATTAAAGGATCTACACCATGAATTTAAAAAAAAGATTTGATATTTAATATCATATGGTGTATGTTCCTCAAACCTTTTTCAAAAGGTTTGAGCCTAAATCATCACTCAGATATACTCATCCCAAGTCAATTGTCTCTGGCTTATACAGCACTTTCAGCTGCAATACCAAAACGTCCTTTTGGGCAGGGGGGGGCTACTGAGCAATTCTGTCTGGCCATCATCAATGCAATGGCAAGGCAAGTGATGTCACTTGCATTGCCATTCTGAAATGGCCTGTTCAGACACGCCCATTCTGAAAATCTCTGAAATGAGAATGAATGACTGAATGTTAAAAATATATATTTTTTGGGGTACAAGAGACACTGGGGAGCCCAAAAAATACCCCCCCCCCAAAAAAAATGAAATTCATGGTGTGGCCCCTTTAAAAGGATCCCTGGCTAATAAACCAATCTACAAGATCGGCTATTTTTGGCAAAGGTGTAAAGGGGGAAAAGCAAGTACAAGTTTACTAAGGGTTTAAGTGGTTAAAGCCCAACTCACTTTTTCTTAGATTTTAACAAGTATAAATGTGTCGTTTGTGATAGGGAGCAATGATAATACAATTTGTTCATAAGCTTGTGGATTCAGAGCTTTCTGCTTTCTTTCAGTTACATGTGCTGCTTCAAGTCAAAGCACATTTGTATTCTCCTGGTCAAATCCAGACTAAATCCCCTCCCCCTGACTGCCTGTTAATGGCCCTATCTGTGTGTGACCCTGTGGGGGTCACACACAGAGGGTCACACACAGATAGCAACAATGAAACAATGGGTATTCAAATTATCACTTCAAAGCCATGCCAGACTAGTCTGGGGTTGGAGGGGTGGGTGGATTAGTATATTTCTTTCTTTAATGGTTAGTTTTCATTTTTTATTGTAATATGGATTCGTCAGAAACGTTTTTTTTTTTTAAATAGCCGATCTACAAGCTCTTTTTCAGATAGATTGTTTTAGTTACCTTTACCTTTGTGTCAAACAGAGCTGTGTGTGTGTGAGAGAGAGAGAGAGAGAGAGAGAGAGAGAGAGAGAGAGAGAGAGAGAGATAGAGAGAGAGCTCAGGTGTTCATTTAGAAAGTCGAATGTTTACATCAGCACAGGTCAGGGGCGCCGATGACGTGGGGGCAGCGGGGCTAGCGCCCCCACACTCAATTGGTCAGCCCCCTCATGAATCTCAGATGTCAGGCTCAAACTTACAGTACCATTACCATTACCATTACTATAGCGGGGCGCAGATAGGTGTTAACGCCGTTGACACCTAGAACAATAGCCCAGACAGAAACGGCTCGCGGCGGGGGGGCGGGGCTATTGCGGCTCCACGGCCGTGCACATAAATCGGCGTGCCTGGCTGTGCTAAACATGTTCTGGAGGTCCAGTGTAACAGTCACTCACTGCATGCACAGAATACCAGTGGTGGAAAAAGTACTCAATTTTTTTACTTAAACAAAAGCATCAATTCTGCGAGGTAAAAGTAAGGTATTCAAAATGTACTTGAGTAAAAGTAGAAAAGTATTGGTATCAAAATGTATTTAAAGTACCAAAAGTAAAAGTACTCATTATGCAGAAGGTCCCATTTCACAAGTTTTCAAATGTGTAAAATGTATAAAAAATCTTTGAAAATAGCAGATCTACAAGCTCCCAACGCGTCGCAAATCTGCTATTTTCAAATTGCCAAAGTATATATAGGCCTACTACTGTATAAATAGTTTTGTAATAATAATCCAAATCTACAAATCAAATAATTGTAGTGGAGTAAAAGTACAATATTTGTCTATGGAGTAGAAGTAAAAGTATTGAAAATTGGAAATACTCCAGTAAAGTAAAAGTACCTCAATTCTTCTATATGGTATAGGTATTTTATTATTAGGCTATAATATTATTGCAGTTTGTCCAGCTGTGCACAGTTATTTTTTTATTATTATTAATGCATGGGACACTGGATGGGTAGAGTGTTGTTAATGTTGTTTTATGGTCATTTAATGAATTAATTAAGCAAAAAAAAATCGCGCGCTTCGCGCACGTACATGCCCGCGACGCAGTGGGTGGGGGGGGGCGGGGGGGGGGAGTGGGGGGGCCGAGTGGTGGTCAAGTTCAGCCCCCATGGCCACGCACAAAAGCCGGTGTCCATGGCACAGGTTATGTTGATAAAGGCTGGTGATGTTTGCTTTTATGCAGTATTACACACTTTACTTAAGACAGGTAAGGCCATTGTATTTAGTTTTCAGTTAGTATTTTATTGTTATTTATTTATTGTTTATTTGCTCAGGCATTTCTAAGGACAGCTAAAGGTCCTGCTTGCTTTGGGTCCTAAAGGCCCCCTCTTTTTGTCCACTAAATTCAAATTTAAACAGACAAAGGACTCAAGGAGCAAAGCAGAGAGGAGGATTGCCTTGTGATGGATTTCTGCTTTCATAACTAAGTAAGTAAATATTTAAATGCAGTACTGATCTCTTTAAGTAGTAGATTGTGCATTACTCTGTTCTCAAGCTAAACTTTATTTGGTAGCACTTTACAATAATGACCCGTTATAAAGCATTTATAAACGTTTATAAGCAGTTTGTAGACTATCAACAAATCATTAACAACCTGTTTGTTGACATTTGTAAATGATTATTAAAACCTTTATAACTACAGTTACAAATCATTTATAAGGTATTAGTAATGAATAAGACATTTATATACATCTGTAAATGATTATTAAATCATTTGTAACTGATGTTATAATATATACAAGCTATTTGTAGATAAAGAACTAATCATAGACAAACTATTTATATACATTGGTTAATGATTATGAAATCATTTATAATAACATTGTAGAACATTTAAGAATAATTTAAACATTATTTAAAACACACTAAAACAACTCGATTTTCTTCATCATTAAATAATGTAATATAAAGTGTAGGAAATCATTTGGAAATGATTCATATAGTGGTATAAATTTAGTTTTTTAGGGAGTTTTTTTTCATGTTTAGCAAATGATGCGTAAGACATTCGTAAAGAGTATGTAAATCATTTGCAGACGTTATCATGGGCCTGAGCCTAGTTGCTTCTTTTGGGCTTGTTTTCATAGACCTGGCCGCTTGTTTCTTTTGCAAAATCTGGCAACACACTGATTACCTGCATTACACCTGCAGTAGCCTACTAGGGAGGAAGTGAACAGTGATGCAGTTGCAGACTGGACAGAAATATGTCTAATTCATGTTTTGACTGTCTTGTTGCAGGTGATCGAGGTAACATAAAATGGCTAATCTTACACACATGAAGTAGCATTATGACCAGGGGGTATTTTGATGGTGGCCGTTTGTATCCACAATGTTTGTTTTGATGTGTAGGCTAGTAATGTCCTCCATGCTTAGCAGTTTAGCTTAGCAGCTAAAGCTAACTTGCACTGGGAGGTGGTGACTGCAGATAGTAGGGGGTACTAAGTGAAAAATCGTTACGCGGCGGATAAAAGCATGAAATTTGATACAGATGTCCCTTGGGTCATCCTATAACGAAAAACATCACATGGATGCACCTGGGACGTATCATCAGTGTTGTAGCCTGGGGTCATAGGATGTTTCGGGTCTCGCAACATACACCCTCACCCAGGTGACCCAGCCAGGGTTGATCAGGCCCCGACTTACGTCCCAGTAGCTACCCACGGTCAGTCCTATAGGGCAAGACAGGGCCACTCAGTCCGCTTCTCCGGAAATACTCTGCCGGGACTCGGGGAGGCTCTGGCACGTGGAGGGACTAGGCTCTGTGGGTTGTCTCCTGGCCGGGCTCCTCCTTCGTCTCACCAGGTCCAGGACCTGTGCGTTGCACCAGACTCCCCTGCTCCAAACATTTCATTCTGGTGTGATGGTGTCTTGGCCCGTGACACCATCACATTGGTGGTACTGCAGGCTGGTGGTACTGCAGTCTCCCTTGCGTCTTACTTGAATGGTCCTCCCAAAGGCCTCACCGTGGATTTGTTGGGCTTCTTCCTCACGGAAGACACAGACTGGGGCGCCAACCCAAACTGCTCCCGGATGCCGTCTACATTCCGGCTGTCACCCGTCTCTCCGGTGGTCACCAATCTATTCCTGGTTGTCACGTAGTCTATAAATTCCTATGAGCCACTATAAATAGAATAACTATAACGAAAAACATCACATGGATGCACCTGGGACGTATCATCAGTGTTGTAGCCTGGGGTCATAGGATGTTTCGGGTCTCGCAACATACACCCTCACCCAGGTGACCCAGCCAGGGTTGATCAGGCCCCGACTTACGTCCCAGTAGCTACCCACGGTCAGTCCTATAGGGCAAGACAGGGCCACTCAGTCCGCTTCTCCGGAAATACTCTGCCGGGACTCGGGGAGGCTCTGGCACGTGGAGGGACTAGGCTCTGTGGGTTGTCTCCTGGCCGGGCTCCTCCTTCGTCTCACCAGGTCCAGGACCTGTGCGTTGCACCAGACTCCCCTGCTCCAAACATTTCATTCTGGTGTGATGGTGTCTTGGCCCGTGACACCATCACATTGGTGGTACTGCAGGCTGGTGGTACTGCAGTCTCCCTTGCGTCTTACTTGAATGGTCCTCCCAAAGGCCTCACCGTGGATTTGTTGGGCTTCTTCCTCACGGAAGACACAGACTGGGGCGCCAACCCAAACTGCTCCTGGATGCCGTCTACATTCCGGCTGTCACCCGTCTCTCCGGTGGTCACCAATCTATTCCTGGTTGTCACGTAGTCTATAAATTCCTATGAGCCACTATAAATAGAATAACTATAACGAAAAACATCACATGGATGCACCTGGGACGTATCATCAGTGTTGTAGCCTGGGGTCATAGGATGTTTCGGGTCTCGCAACATACACCCTCACCCAGGTGACCCAGCCAGGGTTGATCAAGCCCCGACTTACGTCCCAGTAGCTACCCACGGTCAGTCCTATAGGGCAAGACAGGGCCACTCAGTCCGCTTCTCCGGAAATACTCTGCCGGGACTCGGGGAGGCTCTGGCACGTGGAGGGACTAGGCTCTGTGGGTTGTCTCCTGGCCGGGCTCCTCCTTCGTCTCACCAGGTCCAGGACCTGTGCGTTGCACCAGACTCCCCTGCTCCAAACATTTCATTCTGGTGTGATGGTGTCTTGGCCCGTGACACCATCACATTGGTGGTACTGCAGGCTGGTGGTACTGCAGTCTCCCTTGCGTCTTACTTGAATGGTCCTCCCAAAGGCCTCACCGTGGATTTGTTGGGCTTCTTCCTCACGGAAGACACAGACTGGGGCGCCAACCCAAACTGCTCCCGGATGCCGTCTACATTCCGGCTGTCACCCGTCTCTCCGGTGGTCACCAATCTATTCCTGGTTGTCACGTAGTCTATAAATTCCTATGAGCCACTATAAATAGAATAACTATAACGAAAAACATCACATGGATGCACCTGGGACGTATCATCAGTGTTGTAGCCTGGGGTCATAGGATGTTTCGGGTCTCGCAACATACACCCTCACCCAGGTGACCCAGCCAGGGTTGATCAGGCCCCGACTTACGTCCCAGTAGCTACCCACGGTCAGTCCTATAGGGCAAGACAGGGCCACTCAATCCTAAAACATCCTAGAAGGGGTGCCCAAAAAAATCTTAAACAGGAAGTGAGTTATGGACAAAATCCAAAATGGCCACCTAAACTGTTGACCGTTGACTCAAAAGACACCAAAATAATCTCCAAAAAGCATAAAATGTGGCACACATGTCCTTTGGGTCATCCTAAGACATCCTAGAAGGGGAGCCCAAAAAAATCTGAAACAGGAAGTGAGTTATTGACCAAATTGAAAATGGCCGCCTAGTGTTGTCGATTGACTCAAAAGACAACTAAAGAATCTCCAAAAAGTATAAAATGTGTCACACATGTCCCTTGGGTCATCCTAAGACATCCTAGAAGGGGTGCCCAAAAAAGTCTTCAACAGGAAGTGAGTTATTGACTAAATTGAAAATGGCCGCCTACAGTGTTGAAAGATGATGCAAGATACCTACAGAATCTCATAAAAGCATGAAATGTGGTACAAATGTCCCTTGGGTGATCTGAACGCATCCTACAAGGGGTGCCCAAAAAGGTTTTAAACAGGAAGTGACCGCCTAAAAGCAGTTGACACAAAAGAAAACATAAGGGGACGTCATAAAAGTGTATAATTTGGTACGTACATTGAGTGCTTCTTAATATATCCTAGAAGGGGTTATTTATTTGTTTGCTTGTTTATTAAACTTTTTAGGAAGGGACCATGTTGAAGAAATTCTAAATGGCTGTTTAAACAGTTGACCATGGCAGTCTGCATATTATGCAGACTCAATACGACAGGTTATGCAGTGCATAACTTGCCGTATTTTGTAGTCTACCTTCTGTTTTCATTTCTACATCACTTATTTATTTTACTTTCTGCATAATTTTTTTATTGTACTCTTTGAATCTTCTTTATTTATCTAACTCTCTGCATATTCTCATTTATTTTACTCTGCATCTTATCTTACTCTGCATATTCTTATTTTACTCTCGGCATCTTATTTATTTTGCACTCTACATCTTCTTGCTTGTTTTACACTCTATCTTCTCATGTATTTTCTTCTTGATCATTACTGTTTTTTTGTGATTAGTGTTTAGTAACTACATGTATTCATGTGTGCCATTTCGCAATTACCAGCACATTGGCATAACGCTCTGCAAGGTAACCCAGCATCCCGGCATCTACACTTTCTTGAACAGAAGGGCTCAGCTTTGCAGCCACACTTGAGTTCTCTACAAACTTAAGCAGCCTCTGGCAAGAGTGTCCATAAAGGTGTCCACGAATCAGCAACTTTAATTTATTTGTCAGGAGATGGTAGAGATTGCATAGCTTTCAGGCTTCTGGACCAAATGCTAGATTGGCTGCTCGATTTGAATATTGTAGCAGTGCAGCCCGTGTGGGAGGAGTGTTTTCCATTGAGAGACTATTCAAACTTTTTTTGGCACCCCTTAGGATGCATTCAGATCACCCAAGGGACATTTGTACCAAATTTCATGCTTTTATGAGATTATTTTTTATGAGTGTCTTTTGCATCATCTGTCAAGACTGTACACAGCCATTTTCAATTTAGTCAATAACTCACTTCCTGTTTCAGATAATTTCAGGCACCCCTTCTAGGATGTCTTAGGATGACCCAAGGGACATGTATGCCATTATGAGATTCTTTAGTTGTCTTTTGAGTCAATCGACAACACTGTAGGCGGTCATTTTCAATTTTGTCAATGACTCACTTCCTGTTTAAGATTTCTTTGGGCACCCCTTCTGGGATGTCTTGGGATGACCCAAGGGACATGTATGCCAAATTGTATGCTTTTATGAGATTCTTTAGTTGTCTTTTGAGTCAATAGATAACACTGTAGGCGGCCATTTTCAATTTTGTCAATAACTCAGTTCCTGCTTAAGATTTCTTTGGGCACCCCTTCTAGGATGTCTTAGGATGACCAAAAAGACATGTGTGCCAAATTGTATGCTTTTATGAGATTCTTTAGTTGTCTTTTGAGTCAATCGACAACACTAGGCGGCCATTTTCAATTTAGTCAATAACTCACTTCCTGTTTCAGATTCCTTTGGGCACCCCTTCTAGGATGTCTTAGGATGACCCAAGGGACATATGTGCCAAATTTTATGCTTTTTGGAGATTCTTTTGGTGTCTTTTGAGTCAACGGTCAACAGTTTAGGTGGCCATTTTGAATTTTGTCCATAAGTCACTTCCTGTTTAAGATTTTTTTGGGCACCCCTTCTAGGATGTTTTAGGATGACCCAAGGGACATCTGTATCAAATGTCATGCTTTTATCCGCCGCGAAACGATTTGGCCATTTTGTGTGCTTAGTACCCCCTACTAAGAGGCTCCAAGCTGCTACTCTGTGATTCTGTTGTGATGAATTTCTTTGTTTAAATGTCAGTGTGTGTGCTGTGGCCAAGAGTTGCTACATTTTATATCTTAATAAATTGTTTTATACTTTTATACTCTATAACGTTACTTCTGCCACTTTTAGATGTCACATGTTTTACTAATCATTGTTAAACATGAAATAATAATGCATAGTCTTCACTTTACAACAAGGCCCATGATAACATTTGCAAATGGTCTACATACTCTTTACGAATGCCTTACGAATCATTTATTAAACATGAAAGTTAATTCTAGTAATTGTTTGGTGTCTGCATTCATGAAAGCCAGGTAGTTTGCAACAGGTAAGGAGAAAGTCACATTAACAGACAGTTGTAAATGATGAACTGTCTTCACTTTACTATAGGGCACATAATAACATGTACTAAGGATTTATAGATATTTAAGGAATGTTTTACAAAGCATATGTTAAACATGAACAAACACATTAACAGACAGTTGTAAATGATGAACTGTCTTCACTTTACTATAGGGCACATAATAACATGTACTAACCGGGCCCTCAGGTCTTCAAGTGCTGACCTGCTCGAGGTGCCTACAATGACATATAAAAAATACGGTGAAGCAGCATTCTGCTTTTACGGACCGACAGTGTGGAATAAACTCCCATTACACCTAAGACAGGCAGCCTCTGTCGATAGCTTTAAAGCACAGCTCAAGACCTATTACTTCACTCTTGCTTTTAGCTGATTCTTTGGTTGATTTTTAATTCCTCACTGTATTCCCTATTTTAATGTTGTTTTATGCCTTTGCTTTTGCTTGCTTTTATTTTATTTTATTTTATCTTTGTTTGCTTTATTGTTAAATTGGTTCTAACTGTAATTGTATTATTGCTCTGTAAAGCACTTTGAGCTGCATTTCATGTCATGAAAGGTGCTATACAAATAAAGTTTATTATTATTATTATTATTATTATTATTATTATTAAGGATTTATAGATATTTTAGGAATGTTATACAAAGCATATGTTGAACATGAACAAACACATTAACAGACAGTTGTAAATGATGAACTGTCTTCACTTTACTATAGGGCACATAATAACATGTACTAAGGATTTATAGATATTTTAGGAATGTTACATATAATATTACAGACAAGTAAAATTGATCATGTGAAAATAATGATCTGCAGATACAGAAACAGGTTGTTAATGATTTGTTAATAGTCTACAAAATGCTTATGCACGTTTATAAATGCTTTATAATGGGTCATTGCAAATTATTTAATAATCATTTACAGATGTATATAAATGGCTTATTAATGAATAGTTTACTACTTACTAATACCTTATAAATGATTTGTAACCATAGTTAAAGGTTTTAGTAATAATTTACAAATGTCAACAAACAGGTTGTTGATGATTTGTTAATAGTCTACAAACTGCTTATAAACGTTTATAAATGCTTTATAACGGGTCATTATTGTAAAGTGCTACCCTTTATTTTCATGCTGCTCAGTTTGGGCATTCTTCCTGCTTGTCTTGGTGAATCATTGTGTGTGTGTGTGTGTGTGTGATTAATTTTCCTTTATCTGTCTAACTTTAAATGTACTTTGGCAACACATTTGATGTATACCAGTAGAAGGCATGCCACAGCATATACAGTAATGGAAAGTTTAATAATGCTATCATTTCTAACAGTTGGCTTCTTGTCATTTCTATTAGGAGGACTGAAGAATACAAGGATGCAGCGAAGGCTCTCTCCAAGTGGTTCACTGGGGCTCGTGATAGGAGGTGGAAACAGAGTTTGAGCTCAGAGACAGCTTCCACAACTGGATGATGATGCACCACCCCAGTAGACAAAGTCTCTGTCTCTCTTTCTCTCCCCTTAGCAGCACAATACTTGGTTGGTTCTGTCACTGGGGATTTAAACAGAAAGGCTCAAGAGACACCCACGTACACAGAGGGCCCAGATTCATCTGCAACATGAAACTGGATCTCAGAATCCCTCGGCCCTTGGGGGTGGCCATAGCTGAGTGGTTAGTGAGCCCGCCTAGGGAGCCAGAGGCCCTGGTTGCCCCAGGTACGATTGCAGGCCAGGCCAGCAAATGTGTCGATGAAATGAAATTTGTCCCTGAGCAAGACTCTTAACCCCTAATTGCTCACAGGCCCTCATTGGAAACAAGACCGCAAGGACTTTCATGAACGGACCTGTTAAAGGAATTATCCTTTATCCGTATCCCTGTTACATGGACAATGGAAGTTTTTGATGCACCTCTTATACACTATTTATTTTTTGGACCATTTTTATTCTTAAATTTTGTTCTGTTAATAGTCTCTGTGGAGCACGTGATCGCCTGGTTCTGTGTGCATCTGGGGATGAAATGGTCACTCATGTGTTAGCAAAGGGTGCCATCTAGTGGAAACACAAAAAAAAAAAAAAACTTGGCAGTCTGGGCCTTTGGAAAGTCATCAAAATCATCCGTGGTAGTGAATGAGGTAATTATGTATTTAATGAGTTAATAATAGACCGCCGAAGTCTGACGTAATTTACACATCCTTTGTTTGTCTACCTGGTTCGCAGTTTTCCACCCCCGTTCTGAATCCCATAGACGTATTTAATATCGCGTCAAATAAGAACTGTGTTCCAAAAATAAACAAATGACCCCGGCGGGTTGACTCTTATGGATATGAAGCATCAACTGACGGTGAGAAAACGCTAATGTTACTTCCGCCAAATTAGTTACATTTTCGCCAGAAACAGACTGTATCAAATATAAGTGACTGACTATCATAAACGATACAGAACCTCCTCCCTGACAATAACGCCGACACGCGGTGTTTATTTTTGGACCACAATTCTTATATGAGACGATTCTAAGATGACCCAATGTTATTCTCCATAGAGAAATTACTTCCGCAAACCTGGGGATGAACGAGTGACGTCAGGACTTCGGTGCTCTATAAGGACGTTGTGACATGTATACGCACTTTAATAATAAGGAGTTTAATTGTGATATGAATAAGGTCTTTAATAATAAGGATGGCTTCTCCATCGTGGGGACAGATTTATATCATTTGGATTCCATAAACATGCGCGCGTGTGTGTGTGTGTGTGTGTGTGTGTGTGTGTGTGTGTGTGTGTGTGTGTGTGTGTGTGTGTGTGTGTGTGTGTGTGTGAGATCAACTCAGTCATCAAAACGGAGCCTACTGGCTGGTCTATTGATCTACAAGCAATGATCCCCAAAAACAGATCTACGACCTAACAACACCTCACCATGCCAACACTATGTCATATACGGGCAGTGTGTGGTTTGATGTTGTGTCTTGTGTGTGTAACAGACATACCTGCAGTGTGTAGTTTGATGTTGTGTGTATAACAGACATACCTGCAGTGTGTGATTTGATGTTGTGTGTGTAAAAGATATACCTGCTGTGTGTAGTTTGATGTTGTGTGTGTAACAGACATACCTGCAGTGTGTAGTTTGATGGTGTGTGTGTAACAGACATACCTGCAGTGCGTAGATCGATGACCATATCAAAATCAATGTCCAGCAGTTTGTTTTGTTTCTCCAGCAGAGTTTCTAGTGTCTCTATCTCTCTCTGGAAGAAGTTGCACATGAACTCTGCAGCCGCACTGAGGCGCTCCAACACAAACACTCTGACAAGCTTCACACAACAAACATCAGCACCACGCTGCTGTTTGTCCAAAACACACAATATCTCCTCTCCCACCGACGTCATGTGTTCATTTATCTTCAGCCGTACAGACTCCATTTGACACGTTTTTACCTCCTTTATGATGAGTTTTTCACATTTTCACCGAGACCTCGCCACAACACGCTATTACTTCCGGGTCAACGTGTTTCACACATGCGCATAAAGGTTCTTCTTCTTCTTCTTCTTCTTCTTCTTCTTCTTCTTCTTCTTCTTCTTCTTCTTCTTCTTTCGCACATTAAAGGATCCAGGCACTGTTTCCTTCTTAGTGCCTTTTGCCCCCTGGTGGAAGAGGTGTGTAAGTGAAGATACAGCCTCCTGTAGCTGTAGCTGTTCTCCCTCACTGTGAGTTGTGTGTTTGATTTGAACTGAAGGTCATGCTTTTATTGTCTCAATGATGCACGCACGCACGCACGCACGCACGCACACACACACGCACGCACGCACGCACGCACGCACGCACGCACGCACGCACGCACACACACACACACACACACACACACACACACACACACACACACACACACACACACACACACACACACACACACACACACACACACACACACACACACAGTGATGAGCTGTGGATTTTTGAGCTATGGGGGCTCTATTTTATGACGTCACGGCGGGCACGCGCGCGGGCATGTGCACATAGCCACTCAGCTCAGTGCTAGTTGAAATACTGTATTATTCAACATGTGATTATTTATGTAATTATATTTCTTATTATTTTGTTGCATTGTTAATTTGTTGTTTTTATTTTTGTTTCAATTAATTAATTATTTTATTTTCCTTTTAGTTTTATATAAAAGCCCTTTACATAGACGATTCTGCGTTACGCCACTGGGGACATGAGACGATAATGGTTCACAATTATCGTATCGAAGAGATTTTAATTTATCGCGAAATTGTCTCCCCATCATACACTGGGATCAATTCATTTTTGCCGAGCTGCATCCCTTACCACTTAAACCCTCCATACTCAGTAAAACAGGCCTGTAAAGAGTGCACTCGCTGTGCTCTTTTTTCCACTCTAAACCAGATCGCTTTGCCAAAAATATCCCAGAATATGGATGCTGGGGTTCAAGTGGTTAATAAAAGTGTAATTTTAAAGATGAGTGCCATGATATTTATCAACCCTAAAACCTGATCATAAGGTATTATTATTATGTAAGGATTTTTTTCAACAAAAAAAAAGTGTACAGTAAGTGTTAAAATGTTGTTTTTATGTAGACACACCCACCAGTGCATTAAGTATACCTGGTTCTCACCTTAGCACCTCCTCCACCACCTTAGCACCACCCACCTGTCCTAGTCCCTCCTCCTCCTCATGCCCACACCTGTTGTGTTATGATAATGAGGGGGAGGGTGTGGGCTTTGTGATGTCACTAAAGCGCTGTTTCTCTATTGGCACGTTTGACCCTCAAGGTTTCAGCCTCCAGGAAGAAACTCCAAATAGTCAGAGAAGACATAAAACACCATAAAAACACCACCGGGGGGCTTAATGAAGTTCTATCAACCTCATAGACACATGAAAAACAGAAAAAGTGCAAAAACATGGCACCAGCTCTTTAAGAGTTTTAAAGCATATTTTGATCAGTGCGATAATATCGCTAATCTTAATTATGTTTGCCACAATAATCATGACATGAAATGTTCAAATCGTCCCATGCCTAATGATGCAGCGGATGATCTGTTTCTATCTGCATGCTTAAATTTGACTTTGCTGTTAAATATCTTGGCAGAGTACATTTGAAATTATATTCTGAGCCTTAATTTCTCTCATCTAATCATTTTAGATTTACTCTTTTGATAATTTGTTGCTTCTTCTGTTGTCATTAATATTCCTTTCATATTTTCGTTTTAGTCCCTGTGTGAAAATGTCCGTCTCTCCACGGAGAGCACGTCCCCCTCGGGTTGTCTACCCCATGCTGTGTGTGTAACTTTACCATGCAGAGAACAGAAGTGTGTCCACAAGCATTGTGACACTGTTGACTGAGTGGTAGGTTACATCTGTATGTTTCCTGCTCACTTTGCTAGGGTCGGATGGCTCAGGGTTGAGGACAGAGTACAGCAACTTGCAGTCTTGGTCTACAAGATACACCACAACGTACACCTGCAATGCAACAAAAATGTGGAACATCCTACCAAAAGTAGTGAAGGAGTGTAAAACCCTACTCTCCTTCAAAACTACGGCTGCAATTCGAAACTGGCCCCTGTAAAAGTCTTAACTTAGCCCCCCGGGCCCCCCCATGTTCTGCATAGTATAGTGTATCTGTCTGTCATTTAATGTCACTATGAATTGAGTACAAAAGGACCGCAATTGAAACAAGCCATAGGCTTTTTGTGTTTTTTTTAAAATCCTATTTAGTTGACCTTGACCATTATATTCAAATGATTTTTTCTGCAAACTTCTAAATAAAGTATTCAATCAGCAAGTTTTTAATAGTAGGCTAATACTGCCGCTTGTATCTCCAGGGCTTGGTGAAGAGGAATACAACGCTGCTGTTTTGCCTTTGCCTGGATATAGTTTCAACCCTGACCGACAGCCCTCATTTGGTCTTATCACAATGTGTGGAGTGAAACCCCCGGTCGCCTATAGGCTGTCTAATGTGAATGCACAGTATTTTAATCTAGTGTATTTTACGGGTCCTCATTCATTCATCGTTCTGTCTCTGTTTAGCTCTGGTGCTGAGGCCCCAAGTCGGAACCAGGCGACGCCCGCTCCAGTGGTGGTGATATCCCCTTTTCTTTAGTGTGCTGTTTAGTTTATTTTTCCATTTTTGTGTGCTGTGGCTCGGGGGTGCTACTGCCCTGGGCGGGTTAGCCGGTTCTCCCTCCCCCTTGGTAAGCCTCAGTATTGCTCCTTAAGAGGTACAATGCATACTGTTGAACCACAGTCATTGTCATACTATTTTACCCCGTGGATGCATCATTTATTAAATGCTATCACATATTACCTGTTATATGAATAAATGGATTACTGTTTGTACTTTATGCCACGCCTCTGCCTCCAATTCTTGACAGTACACCTGAGTACACCTTTGAAAACCTGCTGTCTTATGCTGCCTTTTGACTCCCTACTGCCTTATGCAGCCTTATTACTGACTCCTTACCGTCTTATGCTGCCTTATTACTGACTCCCTACTGTCTTATGGAGCCTTAACTCATTCACTGCCAGAATTATTGCTGGCCGCGTTTGCCCACTGCCAGAGATTTTTCATTGAAAAAAAAAAGTACTCAGGAGCCGAGATACAGAATTTTTAAGTTTTAAGTTAACAAGGAAGTGGATGGGAGTCTAGATCTTCGAAAAATCATATCTCCTTGGTCTTTGGGTCAAATTATGAAAAAAATAAAATTACGTTTTTTACGTCAGTAGTATTGGTTAATTACGTCAATTACGTCAGAGGCAGTGAATGAGTTAATACTGAAAACCTACTGCCTTATGCAGCCTTATTACTGACTCCCAACTGCCTTATGCTGCCTTATTACTGACTCCCTACTGTCTTATGGAGCCTTAATACTGAAAACCTACTGCCTTATGCAGCCTTATTATTGACTCCTTACCGCCTTATGCTGCCTTATTATTGATTCCCTTGTGCTCCTTTCTTGTCTTTAAGTGGTGCACGTGTGAGTGGTGCACTGTGCCTCCTGTTTGTTTTAAATTAGTGTAATTAGTTGTAGCTTTGTGTTGTAGTCAGGTGCAGCTGTTTATGCTGTGCTCGTACATAGCCTACTTACTTACTTGCTTACATACGTACGTTTCACACACCGAGCTGGAATCGAACCCCGGTCTCCAGCTCGGCAGACCGGCAGGTAACAGGCAACGCCAAGAGAGCTAGCTCCCTTGAAGGAGCAAGTTACAGCCGGGTCTTTTGTGGGGACGCTACACTACATACATACTGTATGTACATAATATATACGTATCATGTATGTTTTTATGTATGCATATCTCTTTACAGTGTTACGGGTATTTAAACAAATAATATTATGTAAACTTTTGTATTATGTCAGATTTGTACAAAAGGGTAAAGTTCTCTATAGGCCTCTAGGCAAATAAACTCATCCTGCACATTATGGTCAAATGTATTTCTGTTCTTCTGTTTATAACTCTTCATGTGCTACTGTAACTAAAACTCTAAAGAAAACAAAAAATCATGTAGATTTTGCGCTGACCGAAGCTGACATGGAGTTCATCATTAAGAGAGTCACGAGAAACACCATTTAATCCAGTGGGGCGTCAACCTCTGGGCCTGGGCCCACTGGTGGGCCGTGGTGGGCACGCTCTGAAATTGCACCCATCTGACCACTCAACACGATATATACAGTATATATATATATGTATATTTATATATATATCTCTCTCTAGGTCGTCCTCAGACGAGCCATCCACCATTGCTTCCAGTCATCCCGGGTCTGGCCAGTTCGTTGGTACTTTGCACTCCTGCATCATTCTTGACTATATCCACGTATGTCATTGTGGGATGTCCTCGTGACCAATGACATTGGTTCCCACAGCACCAATTTGCTGGCTGGCAGTTCTTGATGTCTTTGGCAGTGTCCTGCTAGTCTCATTCTCCTGGCTGCTATTCTCGCTCACACTTGGCATTCCCCCATACAGGATCTTGTTGGTAACATGTGTACTCTTGCTGATGTTAAGTACTGCACGCAACGTTCTGGTGTAGCACCCATAGATACTTCTGCAGGGTTGGCTTCAGGGTCCAGCATTCACTGCCATAGAGGAGAACAGACTCTACCGTTGCATAGAAGAAGCTGAGTTTGATTCGATGGGGGAGGTTGGAGTTCCATACACTGGTCATGCCATTCAGGGCCCTCCATGCAAGTGCCTTCCTCACTTTAAGATCAACAAACAAACAACAAACAGCTTGCTTGTAACTTGTGGTACACAGTGGCTATGATCTGGACCGGGTCAAAAGATATATAGTTTGTAAGGAGTATTTCTTGAGAAATGCATTTCATGAAATGTATATTTCTTTGGAGGAATATTTTTTGGAAAATATTTGTCAGCAGATGGTAAGCTTAGTTCTTATTACCTGTCTGTTGAATCAAATGAATTGAGTTTTCTACTTTTTTTTAATCTTCACTAAAGTCTTTTTTCTAAAAAATAGTTGTAAAAAATCAAGAAAATGTTAATACTCTGTAAAATGTAAAAGATGAAATGTTGTCTTTTGATAAGTTGTCTCTTGACAAAATGTTGATCAAGTCTTGGTACCGCCCCTGATCACCAGGTGGGGCTGGTAACCAAAATCATTTGTTCCTGTATAAAAAGAGGTCATTTCCTGTTCTTGTTTATACTTGAAAAAGACCGAAAGGGTCGAAACGTCGTATCAAGCTGTTTGTTGTGAAATAAAACCTGGAGCATCAAAGTGAGTTGCGAGCCATACCTTTGTTTTAATGTTATAGGTGATAACCTCAGTTTTCTTGGCATTTAGCCTAAGGCCAACCTTGGCACACTCTACCTCCACTCTGTTCAGGAGCTCCTGTGCTTGTTCCACGTTGTCGGAGAGATGTTGTCCGCATAGTCCAGGTCTGTCAAGACTACTCTGGGGTGTCGTCTCGACCTCCTCGGGGTTAGATGAGGCCAAGATCCTGCTCTTGTCCACTGATGGCCTTCTTAAGTGCATAATCCAGGACTATGACGAAGAAGAAGGGGGCAAGTGTGTCCCCTTGCATTACCCCAGCCAGGATGTCAAACTCCTCGCTGTTGCCATCTTTGGTCACCACCTTGGCCCTTGTTCCTAAGTACATGGTCTCTATTGCCCGGAGCAAGTTGGGAGGGATACCGTACGCCTCTAGGATCTTCACCATTGTGCCTCTGTGGATGGAATCAAATGCCTTTTTAAAGTCTATGAAGCATAGTACAGCAGTCAGGTTATCCTTCTTCACCTCCTCTATCAATCTCCTTAGGGCCAAGATCTGGGCTAAGGTACTTCTCCCCTCCCAAAAGCCATTTTGGTTCTCCCTCAGGTGAGGGTCGATGGCCTGCCGAATCCTGTTTAGTATCATTCCGTAGTAATCCTTTGCGGTGATACATGTCAGGCTTACCCAAGCCTCGGTTGTTGTCTGGCTTTGAGAGGTCTCCAACTTTAGGCACCGGGGTGATGTTGGAGAAAGACCATATTTCAGGCTGCTTGTTGTGCAGTAGAGCAAGGTTGCAAAACTCTAGGATGAGGTCATCGAGATCACAGTTCTTTAAGACCTTGGGGTATGCCATGCCCAGCACTTTTGCCCTGCCTCGCTGTGGATTTCGCCCTGGTAAGCTCACTGGCTGTGAAGGGACCATCATTGATGTGCAGGTTCTGGAGGAATGCTGGTATATTTTCCTCAGCTCCTTCCGCTGTTGTGCCCAGTAGCCTTTGGAAGTGGTTGAACCAGGTCGAACCAGGTCGTCACCCTCGACTTCGACCTGTCGAGGGACACATGTGTATATATACACATGTATACGTATATATATATATATATATATATATATATATATATATATATATATATATATATCATTGATTGATTGATTGATATCAACAATCAAATCTGCAAAGTAACTAGTAAGTAACTAAATATGACAAATAATTGGAGTGCAAAAAAATGTACTATGTTTGCCTTTGAGATGTAGTGGAGTAGAAGTTAAGTATATAAAAACATTTAAATACTCAAGTAAAGTAAAAGTAACTGTCAGACTCTCCAGGTCCAAACTGAAGTCATTTCCACCATTTCACTGTGTGTTTTGTAATGATGTCACATCTTCATAATGAATGTCGGTCCATACAGAAGATTAAAAGAATAAAACCATGCTGTTCACTACCAGTGGGTGTCCTTACCGTACACATTACTGTTTCATGTATGATACGCTCAGCTGGTTATCACCTCATGCTAGGAGACATTTTCATTGGTTGCTTTGTGCTTTTAAATGTATTTATTTGAATTACCCTTTATATTTAAAACAGCGTTTAGTTCCATCCAGATCAACATATCCACTAAGACACACTCAACAACCTTTTTTTTTATTTGTACCTAGAATCCTAAAGAAATTGGGAGTTAAATGTTCTTTTAAGTTTAAAGCACCATCAGACTGGAATCATCTAGTGTACCTATTTCACTTCACCATCAATTACCTCCTTTCATTTCTTCAAGACTTCTTTGCTTGTGTCGTATATATTTTCATACATTATATTCAAATCATAATAGGTACACATACATACAATTTTAAAAGCTACAGCTCTGACCTACAGTGTTGAAATCCACAAGCAGGCCTGAGTTGTGAGGAGTTTACACAAGTCACATGAGTGTCACATGCGAGCCTTGATTGATTAGGTCAGATAAGGAGCTGAGAGACAGTGGCTATTTTCTTAGAACAGTGCCAGAACTCGTCACATGCTTAATCAACAGAAAGCAACAGCCACATGCATAGAAGACCAACCCATATCAAATAAGGTAGATCACTCCTGCTCCGTGATCACTAGGAGAGAGGACTTCAGAATCCATGTAACCAATGTACTCCGTTTCTTTTTTTATAATTTTTATCCCTCGATTTTTGTAACCCTTTTTTCACCCGGTGCCAATTTGCTATGTGATCCTGGGCACTACACTCCCCCCACCAGCCTAGGGAGGCCAGGGCCGAGCTCGTGCCTCCTTCAATGCATGAGAGCCAACTGACCTTCTTGTCACCTGACAGGGGGGAATTTCCCTGGTTGGACGTAGCGCGTGGAAGGAACATGTTATTCCAACCAGTTCCCTTCCCCTCCATCAGGCGCCCTGGCTGACCAGGGGGAGGCAGTATAGTGACCAGGATTACTACATGTTTTTGTGAGGGTATTAACTACCCTAGGAGACACAGGGAGAACATGCAAACTCCACACAGAGTAGGCCCTTTCGCCAACCCCACCTAGGGTATGGCGCTGATGATGCGTAGGAGAAGACACGCCCCCAACGCCCACAGCGTCCCCAGCGGGATTCGAACCCAGGACCTTCTAGCTGTGAGGCGACAGCGCTACCGACTGCGCCAAAGACATCACCTGATTGTCGAGGTCGGAGCGCTAGAATATGAACGTTCGGCTAATCAAAGAAAAGCACACGCACCGGGAGGACGGGATCGACTCCTGCCCGAGCCAACTTTGTTCAACTGTGGCTCTGCTTGCTTGTAGCATATATACTGTACATATAACGTAACATACTCTTGTATTCATTGCATCTGTCATTCTAGACTTACAATTGATGAGATGATCGAAGCATTAATAATTACCACGAGCCAAATTGTAGAGTGTGATTGTGAACACTTTCCCTAACCCTACCCAAACTCTGTTAGTTATGTAACAAATAGGCAAACTCATCATTGAGCAATAAAAGAATATTCATGCTTATAGCCTATACTCTGCATAATGTCAGGGTAATAGCAGCATGATGTGCTTATAGTAGCCAATACATTTGTATTTCTCATTCGGAAAACATTAAAATTGACGTTGAGATTAAAGCATTAATCATTCGACATTTGGCTCTGTACTTGTTTTTTTTGCCTCCAAACTTCTTAACCAAAAATAGCATATCTACAAGCTGTCAAGCATTGTCAGCTTGTAGATCGGCTATTTTCGGTGAATGTAGGTTACCCCGCAAAATAGGGATGCTGGTATAGCGTAAAAAAAAGAAGAAAAAAAGAGAGAGAAAATGTTCTATCTCACATAGATTTGGCGGACCCCCTGTAGTAACTATGAGGACCCCCTAGGGCCTAGGGGTCCCGGACCCCCGTTTTTACATCATATCAGACGGCAATTTATTTTGTTAACGTCTGTCTGTCTTGCCTGTCTAAGTGACTCTATAGGTAGCCTACATTATATTTTGCTTAATATAATGTTGACACTATGACGAACTCTTTCCCCTAACCTAACTCATTAAACTCGTTTAGTTATGTAGGTAATAAATAGCCGACATTTTGCAATTGTGTCATTGTTATCCAAGTTATTGCTTATTGCTAGTAATAGTGGTGGAAAAAGTACTCAAACTTTTTACTTAAGTAAAAGTATCAATACCGCAATACAAAAATACTCTGTCACAAGTAAATGTCCGGAATTCAAAATATACTTGAGTAAGAGTATCGGCATCAAAATGTACTTAAAGTACCAAAAGTAAAAGCACTCATTATGCAGAATGTCCCATTTCAAGTTTTCAAATGTTAACAAATCCTTTGAAAATAGCTAATCTACAAGCTCATTGTGAGCTTGTAGAGCTGCTATTTTTAAATGGCTGAAATGTATATAGGGCTGAAGTGATAGTGTATGCTCTATAATAATAATCCTTTGATTATATAATCTTTTGAATACAATTCCATTTAGTTTTAGTCATATTTTAGTAATCTGAAATATTTTAGCTTTAGTCTAGTTTTAGTCGACAAAATCTACAGTTGATTTAGTCGACTACACTACATTTCGGCAGGACTTGGTGGCGACGTAATGTCTGATTTAAATTTAGTTGTGTGCCAAAAATATCTGATCTACAAGCTCACAACTCGTTTGGGACACGTTGTGAGCTTGTAGATCGGCTATTTTCGGAGCGTGACACCCACACGCAGTCGAACACAAAATGGCTTTTCTTAGTTCTACTGGATCTCTTCTCCACTAGTCCCTAAGTAAAAAAAAGTTAAAAAAAACAAATAAAGTTTTTATTTG
>NC_137616.1:3678591-3756091 GCF_963280865.1 Gymnoscopelus braueri | reverse complement strand
CTAGTGAACAATTATAACTCACACCTTTTCCACATTGTATTTGTACAGAATATAGACATTGTACTGTGTAAAGAATATACTAAATCACATTTTAATCTTTGTATCCTATTTTCCTCACAATTTTGTGAACCCCCTGCAAGTAGGCCTACCCATATATAGGGGTTTGCTAACCCCTGGTTTAGAACTCCTGTTCTATCTATCTAAAATAGCCGATGTTCAAGTAGATTGGCTACAGCATGTTCAAAAGATTTTTGATGCATTATGAAAACTTGTGTGAAATGGAATGTGGAATTCTGCATAATGAGCACTTTTGCTTTTGGTACTTTAAGTATATTTTGATACCAATATGTTGAAGTAAAATGTTGAATACATGCAGCTATTTTAATTGTAACAGGGTATTTCTACATTGTGGTTTTGTTTAGTAGCCTACTTTTTCCAATTAATTTACCGTTCAGCTATTTATCAGCATAAGGACCCAAGAGTTGTAATGTCAAACCAAAATGACAAAGAAAATAAATCGATTAGTATTACAATTTCATATTGTTATTATTATAGCAAATACTTTGTTTATGCACATTATGACACAATGCCATGGGTGGTGTTTGTTTTCTTTATTCAACAGTCACCATCATGACATTTTACTTGACAATCAATTGTCTTACAAATAACTGCGATTGAATTGTGTTTATGGCATCTCCTTTATCAATGAACCTGTATCTGTAACAAGTAAATTAAGCCCAAATCATATAACTTTTCCTGTCTCTGAGGCATCGTGTAACCAATTCCACTCTCAGCTGTCACCTTTCATCCAGAAACCAGGCCTGCATGGGTTTTGAGATCAAAAGGAACGTATGCAAGGTCACTGATTATCTCTGGAGGAATACAATAACAGCTCATTGGATTTAACTTGACCATCTATGACAAAGCAACAACACCTCCAGCGACGCCGGTCTGAGCCGAGGTCAAAGTGTTGTTGTACAGCTGAGAAATACTTTTAAAATGTCATGAAGGCCATGGCCCCTCGGTTTGGCCTTCTGTCCAAGTTAACAATGATCTGCCCTGAAGCCACTGTGTGTGTGTGTGTGTGTGTGTGTGTGTGTGTGTGTGTGTGTGTGTGTGTGTGTGTGTGTGTGTGTGTGTGTGTGTGTGTGTGTGTTAGGGCTTTCACCATAGTCGACTAGTCGACTAGTATAACCACTAGTCGACTCTGTTGGTACTAGTCGAATATTTTTATTTTTTTTGTAATTTGTTTTAATGCCATAGTAATGGCCCATCTTACTATTATTATTATCCTCCTGACTTTATTTTTTATCAAAAGGGAGTCAAAAGTATGCCCCATAAAAGCCTATTATTGGGCAATGGGGATCCTTGGAGACGCTGCTGTGGTTTTTGATTGATTGAAATTTTTATTAGGAAAAAGAATGTAAAACAACACAGTTACATTTATAATGCTTTTGTCTAAAAGGTCCGGCCAAAAAAGTCCTTGCGGGCTTGTTTCCGTTGGGGTCCTTGAAATAATTTCATAGACATATAGTAGCAACCAAACAGTTCAAAAATCAACATAAGAATACAGAGGAAAAAATATATACCACTATGTACAAAAAAGGCATGAGAAAATAAAAAATTATATACAAAAAGCATTAGAAAATAAAAAAAATATGTACAAAAAAAGGGGAGGGGGGGGGTCGTCTGTCTACAGGGAAACTGGTACTAGCTCCTCTTTAGGCCTCCAGAAAGATGAGTTTTTAGGGCTGTTTTGAATGGGCCCAGCGAACTGCATTTTTTGAGGGATGGGGTTAGACTATTCCATTCCTTGGTGGCTGTGCTATAGAAGGAGAATTTGCCCATGTTTGTTTTATGGGTGGGTGGTACCAGATTGTTGTTTACGCTCCATCTAGTTTTGTGACTGTGGGTGTCACTAACTTTTTCGAGGTAATTATACAGATATGCGGGTATAGGGGGCATTTCGGGCATATCTGCATTTACAATTTTGAAGACCAGTCCCATTTTTTGTTGTTTAACCCTGTCTTCCACCCTGAGCCAGCCAAGGCTGGCAAAGTGAGTGGGAGAGAGGTGGGTCATGGGCCCCAGTCCGAGAAGTAGTCGAATCAGTTTGTTTTGGGAGGTTTGAAGCTTAGTCTTCAGTGACACTGAGGTGTTGGAGTACCAAGAGGAGCTAGCATAGTCAAAAAGGGGCTGAATCAGGGCCCCTGAGAGGGTCCTGAGTGCCTGAGGGTTGACAAAAGAGGAAACTCTGCCCATAAATCTGGTTCTCTGGTTTACTCCTTTGACCACCTTTGTTGCCATGCTTTCACCTGTCAGGTATTTGTCAAGAATACATCCCAAATAGTGCTGTGCTGTTGTGCTGCTGTGCCAGAAGCGCTTCCCTTAAAACGCCATAAAAATAAGGGCAGGAGGATAATAATAATAGTAATATAGTAGTAGGATGGCATTAAAACAATGCCCCCCCCCCTAAAAAATATATTTAAAAAAAAATGTTTTTGTAATTTTTTTTTAAATGTAAATTTCCACTAGTCGACTACTACTTGGTCAAATGAGTCGACTAGTAAAAATCATTAGTTGTGAATGCCCTAGTGTGTGTGTGTGTGTGTGTGTGTGTGTGTGTGTGTGTGTGTGTGTGTGTGTGTGTGTGTGTGTGTGTGTGTGTGTGTGTGTGTGTGTGTGTGTGTGTGTGTGGCAATTCACATATTGCACATATTGGATATATTGCATATTGCGTTGCTTGGCCCTCGTACTGGAGGCACAAGCTTGCTCCTGGTTGTTTTTCTTACCCTCAGTTGCTGGTTTTGCTTCAGTTCCAGCCAGTAGAACAAGGAGCACCGTGAGAACAATGTGCACCTTCATGCTCTGTGGAAACCATTTACAATTTAGGCATTTAGCACACGCTCTTAATTCAGCGTGACATACGGTAAGCAAGGTAAACACAAGGTAATACATCAAATGCATGGAGACATGAAGACCATAAGAAAACATCCTGTTCAAAGTCCAGGATAGACAGACAGACAGACAGTCAGGCAGACATATCCTTAATCCTTAAATCCTTAAATTATTAGCCTTAGGGTTGTGTGTGTCACAGTATTTTCATAGACAAACACCCATATGTGTACTTTAGCGTCACGGTCAATGTCAGTTTGTTTGATTCTTCAAACCCTGTCTAGACAAGTGAGTCAGGTGACAATCTACTGTAGCTCCTCCGTTGAAATCAATTGGCTATTGGGAGGCTCATTTGGAGAGAAAAGTATAGTATTCCTATCAACAGTACACACGCGCACGCACGCACGCACGCACGCGCACTCGCGCACACACACACGCACGCACGCACGCACGCACGCACGCACGCACGCACGCACGCACGCACACACACACACACACACACACACACACACACACACACACACACACACACACACACACACACACACACACACACACACACCAAAGTTCTAAGAAGAAAATATAGTTTATGTATCAATTTTTTTTAACCCCTTCGACCTCAAAGGTTCAACTGAAGTACCCCTATGATTAAAATGTGTGTGCAATAGGAATAAATAACGTGCCACACACATAGTGAACAATTATCACTCTTTCTCACTTTATACTCAGTCTCACCCTATTTGACATTGTACTAGGTACCGAATATATTGAATAATGTATTAGATACTATTTCCCTCAGAATTTTGTGAATCCCCTGCAAATACCCCTAGGGGTTTGCTAACCCCTGTTTTAGAACTCCTGCTCTATCTATAGTCCAATGTGTCTTAATATTGTACATTGATGGCTGTCAGGAACGGACTCTAGAACTTAAAGGGATATTTCCCCCGTTCCTATACAAACCCATTGTAACTTCAAACTCCATTTTAACCTGTTAGATTCATCAAAAACACCCGTCCTTGGTTCTGGTGACTCACCCCGCCCTCCTATTACGCGAGGGGGCCGTGTTTTTTCGATTACTTTTTAAATTTATAAAAATAAAAATAAAAGGAAAATGAAAAGAATTAAATACAATAAAAAAATGTAATAAAATAAATGAAAAAAGTAATCGAAAAAACACGGCCCCCTCACGTATTAGGAGGGCGGGGTGAGTCACCAGAACCAAGGACGGGTGTTTTTGATGAATCTAACAGGTTAAAATGGAGTTTGAAGTTACAATGGGTTTGTATAGGAAGGGGGCGTGTCTGATACAATTAATATCAAATATCTAAATACTGAATCAAGCAACTTAAAAATGGTCTGGGGGGTTCACAAAAGCCTGAGTAGACGATAAAATGACCCAAAGTTTTTTTGAAAGAGAAATATCCCTTTAATGTAGGACCCAAAATCAGGGACTCAACACTGGAAATTCTATTTGAAAATATCTGAATTCTATTCAAAAGCATTTGAAGTAGATTGCCTTTTTTCAAAAAGATTTTGAAAACCTTTGAAAATAACTGCATAATGAATACTTTTGCTTTTGGTACTCTAAGGATATTTTGATACCGTTTGTACTTTTACTCAAGTAAGAGTTTTTTTTATACGGGACCTTTACTTTACAAGTAAAAGTTCGGAATTCAAAATGTACTTGAGTAAAAGTACAAAGGTATTGGCATCAAAATGTACTTAAAGTACCACAAGTAAAAGTACTCATTATGCAGAATGTCCCATTTCAAGTTTTCAAATGAATAAAATCTTTTGAAAATAGCCGATCTACAAGTGCCGCGCCGCATTGTGAGCTTGTAGATCGGCTAATTTCAAATGCCGGAAATGTATATACGGCTGAAGTGGTATGTTTAGTAATATTAAGCAAAATCTACAAAGTAAGTAAATGTAGTGGAGTAAAAGTACAACGTTTGGATCCGAGATGTAGTGGAGTAGAAGTAAAAGTATTGGAAATTTGGAACACTCAAGTAAATTACAAATACCTCACAATTTTACTTAAGTAGAGTACTTAAGTAAATGTATTTAGTTACTTTCCATCACTGAGGATAGATCATTATAAATGATTAGCCTTAGGGTTGTGTGTGTCACAGTGTTTTCATAGACAACATGCCAATGAACGTATTTATTTAGCTGCACTATGTCCAATTATCCTTAATCCTTGAATCCTTAAATGATTAGCCTTAGCGTTGTGTGTGTCACAGTGTTTTCATAGACAAACAACCAGGTGTGTACTTTAGCGTGAGCTGCGTGACATGATATTGTGATATTGTGGCCAAATACTTTTTTTGGGGTCTGTGGCCATGAAAATGTTGGAGAACCACTGATATATACGCTATGTATAGCCAATTGAAATATAATTTCCTCTATGCTTTTAGAAAATAAAGCAGCATTTATAGATTGAGCATTACAATACTGACTATCTCTCTTTCTTTTTGCCTGTTCCTACTTCAGTAGCCTGGGATGGCTAAGAGTGGTGGAGAGAGTATCTCATCTCTCACTGTGTCTGGTCTTAGAGATCCTAGATGCTTCTGTTACCAAACACTTGCTTAATTACCTGCCCAGAGATGAGGGATGCTCATGCACAGCTCATCAGGGGAAGTTTATATGATCTCGTTCTCCCCAGTTTCGGGATTTAACCCTAGAACACTTAACCTGACTCCGCCAGATGGGGCGGTATTGAGTTCACAGGTTCACAATACAGCCTCCATCTGGGATCGCTCAGAGATTGGAGTTTACACCGACCCGCGGCCTGACGAACCAATCAGCGGCAGCTACGGGCGGGATCTTGGCGAGACCGGATGTGACGCCATTGAGAAGCGCCTATAATTGCATTGTAGTTCTTTCACGATTAATGGTTGAATAGTATACAAAAGAACTACTACTGGCACAGCTACTATCATGTAGACACGTCAATATGATTGGTTGGAGTTAGCACGCCCAGACAGTGATAGACAGACGGCCCCATCCAATCACCTGCCAAGTAGCTTGAAAAAAGGTTCGGCTACCAAGGTCACAGATGGAAGCAGGTTGTGAAACAAATGTGTGAAGCAAGCTTCTTCCAGCTGTCGGAGTCAGCTTATAGGACACTAACTTTAGGTGAATTTCACCCGAACAATTGTAATTATATGATTTTCATACTGTTGCTGATGTCTGGGGTGGGCGGGTCCTTGGGTACCTTCAGGATACTCACTGACGTCATAGAAGGTATAATAGGTTTGTTATCCCTGCCCCCATCCCTGTTTTTTTCCACAGACAGGTCTTCGGATGATTTTCATGTACTTGAGTACATGTACTTAGTTACTTTACACCACTGCCATCTATGGCGCAAGGCTCAAACCTGTGTTGGGGGTGTAATTGTGATTTAGCTATTTTCAGAATGCATAATTTGAGCGCAAAACCTGTCACTGGGTGGTGTGTTAAGACTCTGAATTAGTCCTGGGGGTGTTTTAGGTGTTACATTAATTAAAATAACATAATAATCCACCATGGGAGCAGCATTACAGTACGTTTAGAGGACCGAGAAGTACTACTAACAGGAACTTAGTACCATGTGGTACCACTGGTACCATCATGCCAGATAGCACGTATAGTACTGTATATATGCATTGTAGATCAGCTTTTTTCAAATAGTCCATGTATTCATATTTTGGATATTTTGTATTAATAATCAAATCTGCAAAGTAACTAGTAACTTTAAAGATGGCAAGTAATTGTAGTTGAATATAAAGTACTATGTTTGCCTTCTGAGATGTATAGTGGAGTAAAAGTATAAAGTATCGAAAATGGAAATACTCAAGTAAAAGTAGCTGTCAGTAATTGTAGTTGAATATAAAGTACTATGTTTGCCTTCTGAGATGTATAGTGGAGTAAAAGTATAAAGTATCGAAAATGGAAATACTCAAGTAAAAGTAGCTGTCAGACTCAAATCCTTTCCACCTGTATGAACCGTTTCACTGTATGTGTTGTAATGGTGTCACACTTCCACAATGAATCAGTCCGGTGGCTACAGAAGATGAACAGAATAAAACCATGTGCTTTTATGCTGTTCAGTTCAGACTTGATAAAAATAAATCTGATTCTAATAGGATAATAAAGTCTAATTTGGTCTGCAATTTTAAAATACAGGCACAAAGAAAGAGAGAAAGAGAGAAAGTCAGTATTGTAATGCTCAATCTATAAATGCTGATTTATTGTTTAAAAGCACAGAGGGATAATTTCCATTAGATATACAGTACAGAGAGCAATGGTTCTCAAACTTAAACATTTCAAGGTCTCCCCTTAACTCCGAAAGTGTACAAATGGAACCAAATGGACCCGCATTTGTACACTGTCAGAGTTACAGACTTATAAGGGTCAATTTAGACCCCCCTAAAAGAACCCAGAGAGTCACTTTTAGAACCACTGGAGTATATCCCAGTGGTTCTCAAACATTTTCATGTCAAAGACCCCAAAATTAATCCATTTGGCCACACAGTTTTCAAGATGTTTCGAAAATAGCCGAACTACAAGCTCAAAACGCGTCGCATTGATGCGTTTTGAACTTGTAGTTCTGCTATTTTCAAATAGCTGAAGTATAACTGATTTTGATGCTTTTGTATTAACTAATTAAGCTGCATGGGATCCCTGGAACCCCCTCAAGGACCCCTGGGGGTCCCCAGACCCTTTTTGGAGAACCAGTGGTATATGCATACATTATGATAGAGACAGACAGAGACAGAGAGGCAGATAGTATGATAGCCATGGGTTTGCATAATAAGGAACATCATTGAATGTGGATTCAATCATGTTTCTTGGGATGCGTTTGGAGTCGGCTTGGTCAGGCGTTTAGTTGATCTCGGTGGTGCATTTGCAGGTGGCTTCGCAGTTGTCTGCGTTCCACGTTTGGCACCCTTTTTCAACACAGTTGTTCCACTTATTTAAATAGGGACATGGGTTGGCTGAAAGAGAGACAGACAGACAGACAGACAGACAGACAGACAGACAGACAGACAGACAGACAGACAGACAGACAGACAGACAGACAGACAGACAGACAGACAGACAGACAGACAGACAGACAGACAGACAGACAGACAGACAGAGAATGTGAGTTGATGGTGGTAGATTTAACAGGAAATATCAATATGGGGTTAATGTTAAGGGTAAGGAATGGGGTTGGGGTTGGGGTTAGGGTATGGGAATGTGGTCGGGGGTTAGGATTAGGGTAAGGTTGGGGGAACATAAGGCTGAAGGAATATATATATATATATATATATATATATATATATATATATATATATATATGTATTTTGTATTAAAGGTAGGGTAAGTGATTGTTACAGTAACAGGAGTCTCCATGTCTATCTAGCTCTTTATTAAACAGAACATACATTTCCAGGTTAGGATACCAATTTGACCCAATCAGGATAGAGAACTCTAACAGGATGCAGATTAAACAAGTGAAATGGTAAGTGATGATATAAAGAAATGAGCAAAACAAAATTGGAACTGGAACTCCATAAAAAGTAAGCTGATAAATGGGTGCTCCGTCCTGATTGGCTGAAATTGTGTCGCCTACCTGAAAATGTTTTTTTCTGTTTATTAAAGAGCTGGAGAGACATGGAGACCCCCTGTTACTGAACAAACACTCTATAGCAATGATTACTATCAGGATATAGTGCTTTAACCTTTTAACAAGAAAAAACTTACTGCACAGCTTGTCATCACAGTCGTTGGGACAGTCATCACAAGCTGTTCCAGACTTGTAGGGGTGGGTGTACTGGTAGTTACCACTGCAATGTGGGACACAACATCAAATATTAAACCTGATATCACATCAAATATTAAACATGATATCTGATCAGAAAGTTAACCTTTTTTTTCTTCCTATGTCCATCTCTGGTGGTTCCAAACCTTTTCCGGATCAGGGCCCACTGGAAAATCTTGCTAATGTTTGGTGTGTCACTTAACGATAATAGCGGTGGATTTTCATTCCACTTGTTTCTCTTTTATTTTATGTTATTTTATTTTCTCTCTCTCCTGCATAGCACTAGAGGGAGCCTCACGTACCACCGGTGGGAACTATATTGTAGGGTGGGAACAACTGCCCTAAATGCATTTGAAAGTGTTAATTTAACACTGAGGATTGTAGATCCGTTGTAGATGCGTTGACACAACATAAAACATAACAAACAATCACATAAACATAGAAACAACTCAAAATAAATCCAATGCAAACAGAGTGTGATCAAGCAAAAGCGTGATCAAGCAATGTTTTCACTCTCAGAGTTACAGACCCGTAAGGGTTCATTTGGACCCCCGGAGGTCCCCGAACCCCACATTGAGAACCAGTGCTGTGAGACAGATGGTGTTGTTGCTTACGGTGGACTGTAGTGACACACTACACAGATATGTGTAGTGTTGGGACAGTAGTAGGCTACTCACGGTGAACAGTACTGACAAACGTAGAGGTATTTCCACTTGGCGTTGGGGCAGTGAGCCACGGCACATCCGATCTGGCTTGATCTGTACCACACAACCTGTGCAACACACACACACACACACACACACACACACACACACACACACACACACACACACACACACACACACACACACACACACACACACACACACACACACACACACACCATCACTGTTTAAACGTTTTCATGTCAAGGACAGGGGTGCCATTTGGGGTCCCAGGGAATGGCAACTGGCTCCCCCTAGTGTCTAACCTCAAATTAGTATTATTGTTACAATTTTGGACAGACTAAAAAGAGCTCCTCCTGAGTCTCTTCATTTTACAATGAATGTCAATGTGGAGAATATATAGAATGATCAATTTCTAGTCATTAGAGCAATAGATATTTGATGGAGTATTTATTCCAGTAAGTGTACCTGTGTGAAGTGTCCCACTCCCTCTCCAGTGACAGACCCCTCCCCGTACTTCCAGTCCTTCACCTCATCATACCAGGACTGGACCTTATCGGCCCAAATGCCCTCTGCACTGGCAAAGGCTATGTTCTCACCACAACCACTGGCTACAGAGAGAGAGAGAGAGAGAGGGAGAGAGAGAGAGAGAGAGAGAGACAGTGAGAGACAGTGAGAGACAGAGAGAGACAGAGAGAGAGAGACACCCAAGGAGAGTTTGAAAACATGACTAATGACAAGAAAGTCCCATATCTGTTGGGTGAGGTACAACAACGTGCAAACACAGCAGCAAGATGTGTAAGCTGTTGTGACAGGAGAAGTATGTCTAATAGATTACATTACAAATCATTATGTGTAACTCTGCACTGTTTACACCAAATGACCTTGTTAAATAGAAATACTGTACATTATGAACAGAGCAACTACTTTAATTACGTTTGAATAAATTGCTGCTATTTGTCGCGAGGGTTTTATACCAAGTGAATGCAAAACATTGAAATACTGCAGTCCCACTGTTTCAAAGGCTTATACCAAGCTAACCTTTATATGGATGTATGACTATTTCTGACAGAAAATGCTAAATTTGTTTAGTTTCGTAAGACAGTCTTCCTTTCGTAAGACAGTTTCAATGTAACACAGCTGTCATTGATCGGTTCCTCCAAAATAAGGAACAAAGTGTGTCACTTCAATGATCAATGAGGGACACGACTTCTAGTTTACAAATAAGGGACGATTCCGTATTTCAAGGGACAGTTGGAAACCATAAATACCACACGTACTTGCATGATGGATTATAAACTAATGTTATGTTAATTTTATATTATTTTAAAACAATATTATTATTATGTTATTATTAATAATGTTAAGGGGTCTTACTGCTGATGGTCCGTGAGTCACTGGGGCTGTGTCCGATGATGCACTTGTCGGCCCATTCCTGAGCGTTGGCGGCAGCTTCCTCACTCCACGACTGTGAGAATGAGAGAATGAGAGAATGAGAGGATGTGCGTTTCCATACCATTTGACGGTATGCAGCTGTATGTGTTTTACATGATATATGAACGTTGTCATTAAAGATGTCAAATCAAATCAAACCTTCTTACCATCTTCAACATGTTGCTGGCGGTAGGCTGCACACCTATAGTATATAATATTATTATTATTATTATTATTATTATTATTATTATTATTATTATTATTATTATTATTATTATTATTATTAAATTAAATTATTAGTAGTATTATTAATTATTATTAGTATAGTACACACCTCTTCTCAGCTCGTTGTGTTTGTCCACAATGTTCTTCTTGTCAGCTTCGGTCATCCCTACAGGAACACAAACACACCAGAAAGACCCCAAAAAGAACAACTAGAAAAAGTGCTCCTCGGAGCACAGGTCTCCGCCAGGTCAGGTAGGCTATTGTGGCATCCTGGTGGCGCTATAATAGGCCAATGTGAAAAGGGTGCCATTTCTTCTTAGGCCTTGCACGACAATCGGACACTGACTGCATTCATGATTTGAGGCATTTTGTTCAAAACATTTGTTTTGCTAAATTAGACCTGCTGGTGGTGCTATAACAGGCCAATATTAAACGGGTGGCATTTGTTCCTCAACATAGTGTGAATGTGTGTGCAAAGTTTGACCGCAATCGGACGGTGCGTTCATGATTAGCGGAATTTTGTTCAAAACAAGCCAATAATGCAATTTTTGTATGTCAATCTTAGCCAATCAGGATGGAATATGAAAAATCAAATCATCTGTCTTGATCACATGACTATAGAGATCATGTGTACCGATTTGCGTGAAATTTGGATAAAATTGGAAGTAGTAGTATATAAGCTATAAAAGCCAGATGTGAAAAATGCAGGGCAAAGGTTTTTCCTTGACCTCTAGGGAGTGTGCATAAAAAGTTTTACACAGATCGGTGCAGTTATAAGTAAAAACACGAATCGGCCACCATGAGGCTGATTTGAAAAAAAAAACAAATGGCATTTCTCTGTCTAATGGGAATGTGCGTGCAAAATTTCATGGAAATTGCATGCTGTGTTCATGATTTGAGAGATTTTGTTCAAAACAGAGCACTCCTGCAAACCTTGGAAGACATGTTTAGCCAATCAGGATGGAATATGAAAAATCGGAAAGACCCGTTTTGTTTAATGACTATAGAGATACTGTGTACCGATTTGCGTGATTTTTGGACAGAATCTGTAGGAGTAGGCCTACTGTCATAAAAGATGTTTTGCACAAATCAGCCTCCTGGTGGCGCTATAAAATGTGGGGCGGAGGTTCTGAATTGGCATCCAGGGAGTGTGTGTGCACAGTTTCGCTGCGATCAAGCCAACGGTGCCGGAGATTAGCTGGTCACAGACGGACGGTCACACGGACGGAGAGACAGGGGGAAAAACATACTCTCTCGCCATGCCTTTCGGCCTGCAGAGACAACTATTACTATGACCTGTTTGTACATTTATATATATATATATATATATATATATATATATATATATATATATATATATATATACATACTATATATACATACTATATAAATACTACAAATATTGTACTTTTTTAAATTTCTGAATCCCTTTTTTTATGGTATGCCCTTTGTCCGTTTTGTGGTGTTATGTGGTTGCTTTCACATAACACCACAAAACGTTAAGTTTATCAGCAAACATGGACAGAGGCTTGACCTCCGTTGTTGACCTGTGACAAGAAAATGGCACTACATAGCTAATGTCATATTGTAGGCCTAAAGGCCATGCATATTTAGTCCTAAATGTACAGAGGTAGAAGGGCACCCCTGACGTCCACTGTATGCATATATGAAACCGACCGTCCACATTCTGCTGCTAGGTGATCAAAAGCAGTAGCCTAATTTGAATACTACAATCTATCTATGTTGCATAAGGCAGTAGGGAAACAGTAATAAGGCAGCTTATGGCAGTAGGGAGTCAGTAATATGGGAGCATAAGGCAGCATAAGGCAGTAGGGAGTCAGTAATATGGGAGCATAAGGCAGCATAAGGCAGTAGGGAGTCAGTAATATGGGAGCATAAGGTAGCATAAGGCAGTAGGGAGTCAGTAATATGGGAGCATAAGGCAGCATAAGGCAGTAGGGAGTCAGTAATATGGGAGCATAAGGCAGTAGGAAGCCAGTAATAAGACTGCATAAGTGTGATTGTTTAAAAATAAAATTAAAGATATCCTCATATTTGTTTCCTCCTACCCAGAGCTTCAATTCCAGCCAGGAGAGCAAAAAGCACAGTGAGAGCAATGTACGCCTTCATCCTCTGTGGAAACCACAAGAAAACATCATGTTCAAAGTCCTAGATAGATAGATAGATAGATAGATAGATAGATAGATAGATAGATAAAATCATCACATGATGAAAGAAAAGCTGAGAATATAATTCCAAATGTACTCTATTAGACTATTTAACACTAACAACTAATATAAGCAGATGGAAACAGTTGATCCGCTGAAAGTAGAAGAAACTTACCTCCAGTAGTTTGAAGTGTGTCCTTTCAGATGAAATAACTGCTAATGTTGAGTGCTATCGGCTGGTCTTACAGTATGTGGTGGTGGTATATATACCCTTAAATTATTAGCCTTAGGGGTGTGTGCGTGTCAATCTGTGTTTTCATAAATAATCACCCAGGGATTGTGTGTACTTTAGCATCACATCATATTGTGCCAAGTACAGTAGTGATCAAATAATGCTGTGGAACTGTGGTCAACATCAGTTTGTTTTCCTCTTCAAACATGTGTACACAGTTGAGTTCAGTGTAGCTACTGTAGGTACACAATTGGAAAATCTATTGGATATTGGGAGGCTTACACTATATGGAGGTCCACAAGTATAGTATATAAAGTATAGTAATACTAACACTGAACCCCTACAACCTCAAAGGTCCAACTGAAGTACCCTGTGTGATTTGAATTTTCGTGCAGTAGGAATATGTTTTGATTTCTGGTTTAAAAGGGTTAGGCTACACATATAGTGAATAGTTATAACAGTCTCATTTCATACTCAGTCTCAACTACCTATTGCAATCATGCAATATCTGTGTTACTTTATAATAACAATATATAATATAATAATAGGCTGAAATGATAAAATAGCCTTATAACAGCATTATCCCAATCGGCCACGGTGGCCGGTGATGTTTATAATTAAAGGCCAACATCGGAAAGCCTGGTACTATGGCTATTTTGCTTTTGCTTTGTAGATCTGCTATTTCCACTACTTTTAGAATGTTTGAAAACATATGAAAATGTTTCAACACAATTCTGATATTTCTGACAATTGTAGAAAGAAAACACAAGCATCTCAAATAATTGTGATAAGGTGATAATGTAATATAGTGTGTGTGTGTGTGTGTGTGTGTGTGTGTGTGTGTGTGTGTGTGTGTGTGTGTGTGTGTGTGTGTGTGTGTGTGTGTGTGTGTGTGTGTGTGTGCTTTTTTATGCTTATTTCATAATATATCTTTTATATTTGTCTTCTCTCAGTTTTTAACCTGTGCCCCCTTTTTGTGATGTGTTTTTAACTAACCTTGCCTGTATGAGCTGTGGGATATCTGAATTTCCCCTCGGGGATCAATAAAGTATCTATCTATCTATCTATCTATCTATCTATCTGTGTGTGTGTGTGTGTGTGTGTGTGTGTGTGTGTGTGTGTGTGTGTGTGTGTGTGTGTGTGTGTGTGTGTGTGTGTGTGTGTGTGTGTGTGTGTGTGTGTGTGTGTGTGTGTGTGTGTGTGTGTGTGTGTGTGTGTGTGGCTTATTGAGCACCGTGAGAGCAATGTCACCTTCATTGTCTGTGAAAACAATTTTACAATTTAGGCATTTAGCACTCTTAATCCAGAGCGATTTATAGTAAGCAAGGTAAACACAAGGTAATACATCAAATGCATGGAGACATGAAAACCATAAGAAAACATCCTCTTCAAATTCCAGGATAGATAATTATAAATTATTAGCATTAGGATTGTTTATGTCACAGTGTTTTAATAGACAAACACCCAGGTGTGTACTTTAGCGTCACATCATATTGTGCCAAGTACAGTAGATCAACATGCCAACACATTTATTTTTGCAGCATAATCAATCAATGTCCAGAGGAACTGAGGTTAATGTCAGTTTGTTTTATTCTTCAAACCCTAGACAGGTGAGGCAGGTGACAATCTACTGTAGATACTGTACTCCGTTGAAATTCTTAGGTTTAATTGGAGAAAAACGCACAGTAAGAACGTATATACCAGAACACACACACCAAAGTTTTAAGAAGAAAATATGTAATGTATCCATTTGCTAACTAATAGAATACTATTTTCTGAACACTGAACCCCTTCGACCTCAAAGGTTTAAGGCTAAAGTACCCCCTATGATTTCGATTTGTGTGCAGTAGGAATAAATAACAATTATTACTATTTCTCACACTATTTTACATCGTATTGTGTACAAAATATATTGAATGATGCGTGTATTTTCTAAAATACAATTTTGGTACTTTAAGTGTATTTTGATACAGTTTACTACAGTTTACTGTATTGCTACTTGTAAAAGAAGCAATACAGTATGCAGAATTCCACATTCCATTTCTCAAGTTAAATAGAATAAGTTCAAATAGAATTCCAGTGTTTGTTGTTGGAGTCCCTGATTTTGGGTCCTACTTTAAGCTCTAGAGTCCGTCCCTGTCAGCCATCAATGTACAATAAGGGCGGATTCACACTATGGTCCCGGGTGCGCACCCCGGACCACATGGCAGATGTTGTGGTAGTGTGAACGTAGCGAACCGTTCCCCGTAACGCATCACCGTACCGTACCCGAAACCACCTGGGAAGGTAGTCTCGGGTCCGATTGCTGCGCGCTCGGGAACGGAACGCGGCAGTGTGAATCCATCCGTACCAAGAGAAGGAAGTGGACTGCTAATCATATATCATTTATATATTTTTACAATGACACATTATTTTAGCTGGGTTATACCTTCTCATAGTTCTACTTGAATGTTGACAAGAAATAATAATCCCGCTAGTGTTTGAGTAGCGCGAGCCGTGAAAAAGAATAAACAAAAAACACATGTTTGGCGAACGTATATATAAGGATAAATATACCAAGGATTAGCCTGTGACGTCACTGCTAAAATACCAAGGATGTATCAGTGACGTGACTATCATATTGATAATAACAGAGACGCGAGAGAAGACGTTACATTTTGAGGTTTGAAAGACCAATGCACACACTGCTTTGGTTGTGTATTGTTGTTCTGTTATTATTATAACTCAAGACAACGTGAGGAACACAGTCAAACTTTATTATTCACTTTAAACTCTGACAAGTGACTTCTTCTGTAAATGACAATCTGTATCTCCCAAAGCCCCATAGTCAACAGCGCCCCCATGAGGCACATATTTACCATTACTGTCAAATGAAAATGGTCTCGAGTGCATTAGAATCTTGGCCAATGTGAATGCTGGCCAGCTGGGAGAGGCCATTCGTACTCGGGAACGGTTCGATTCAATCGGACCCAGTCTGAATCCGCCCTAAGACACATTGGACTAGATAGAGCAGGATTTCTCAACCAGGGGTTAGCAAAATCCGAGGGGTACTTGCAGGGGTTCGCAAAATTGTGAGGAAAATAGTATTTACAAAAATAAACACATGATTCAATATGTTCTGTACACAGTACAATGTCAAATAGTGTGAGACTGAGTATAACCCGAGAACGAGTAATAATTAAAGTAGACGGGTTGAGACGAGTTAAGACGGGTTTGAAAAATAAAACAAACTGATATTGACCGCAGCTGTTTGATTATTCTGGAAATAAATATGTTGGCATGTTGGCACTACTGTACTTGGCACAATAATAGTATGCCATGCATAATGAGTGCCATCATATTGAATATGATCTGACACTAAAGTACACACCTGGGTGTTTGTGTATGAAAGCACTGTGACACACACACACACACACCCCTAAGGCTAATAATGTAAGGATATGAATGACCACCACCAAATAAGACCAAACATCAGCAGTTATTTCATCTGAAAGGACACAAATTGCTGAAGTTTCTTCTACGTTCAGCGGATCACTTTTTCTATCTGCTTAAATGTGACTTTGCTGTTAAATATCTTAACAGAGTACTTTTGAAATTATATTCTGAGCATTTCTTTCATCATGTGATCATTATAGATTTCATCTTTTAATAATGTGTTGCTTCTTCTGTTGTCATTATTAATCCGTTCGTATTTTCTTTCTCTCATGTCTCATTGTTGTGGTTAGCTGTAATAATGACTGTCTTCATGAAAACACTTTGTTGTTGTTGTTGTTGTTGTTGTTATTATCAGCAGAAAATGTGTAACTTCTCTTAATGTTTCCACAGAGGATGAAGGTGTACATTGCTCTCACGGTGCTCTTTGCTCTCCTGGCTTTAACTTAAACCAGCAGCTGGGGGTAAGAAATACCATAGTACAAATATCAGGCGCAAACTTTTGTCTCGATTACTGAACAACTATAAAAATAAATGTAGCTGCAAGCAGCAATGGAGGCCATGGACACAACTGAGCAGAGTGCAGATGGATTGTGGATATGGTATCTATCTCTGTATTACAGTATGTTGCATATTTCTGGCAGGCATATTTCTATATTAGCCTATGTTGCATATAATGCGGATTTCAATGTTGTGTAAAAAATTCAGTTATCATGACAAAAGTTACAAATGTGTTCCTCGTGTGGAGACGCCGAGACGCATATGTGTAATGAAGTTTCTTAGCTGTAGGTTAAACAGGCCAAACTTTTTCCCCGTATAAGGTCACAGATTCCCCTAGGGAAATTGAATTTCAATCTTTGTGAGAGATGTATTACTAGACACCTTTACAATTGGAGAAGACATTGGTGAAGACATTTCTTGGTAAGGAATGTATTCCCAGATTTTTCTAATATCCCCTGACTATAAAGGACATTTTTATCTGCTTTCTTGTTTTTTTTCTGCGTTTTTGGCAAGAATAAGCTATATTCAACAGCCAATAACTAAAGAACGGAGAGTCACGGTGACAGGCTTTTTTCCCCTGATGGAAGCAGAGACACTCCTTCGTCTTTTGCGACACTCGGTGTGTCGATCGTCCTGGAGCGAAATATTCTGTGGCTCTTGAAAGGTTAGTAAAAATGCTCAAAAACGCTGGTCTACTGGCTGCAGACTGTTCTGAAAAACTCTGGCAAATGATGTATTTTTGTGCTGGTTTATTTCTAAAGCACAGAAGTGACAACATATTGTAGATCACCCTGATTATTTGGTCTGTCTGGAGGGAGGGGCCATGGGCAGTGTTGCCAGATTCTTTGAGAGAAACAAGCAACCAGGTCTAGGAAAACAAGCCTAAAAGAAGCGACTATGGGCCACATGAGCACTTTAAACCTACTGTATATATCGGCTATTTGAAAATAGCAGACACTACAAGAGTGTTGCAAAGATGGTGAAAATAGCAGATCTACAAGCTCACAACACGTCACAATGAGCTTGTTGATCTGCTATTTTCACTATTTTAAAATGTTTTTAAAATGATAAGAAAAAAGGAATGATTTTGGACATACAGCGACATATCGTTGTTGTCGGGCAGAAAACCTTGCATCTCCATATTTAGACTTTTTCCGTTTTTTTTTGTAAATTAATGCCTTACTTCATCATAAAAGAGTGTTGCACAAAAATAGTGAAAATAGCAGATCTACAAGCTCTTTGTAGATCAGCTATTTTCACTATTTTAAATGTTTTTTTTAAATAATGATAATAAAAAAGGAATGGTTTGGACATACAAGGTTTCCACCTGACAGTGATGATATATAAATACAAGAACCGTCCATATGACCATATATAGCAGTGGTTCTCAAACTTCATTGTGTCAAGGAACCCCAAATTGATGTGTATTTGGCCCCCATCTGAAAAGGTTTTGTGCCCCGGACCCCACTTTGAGAAACCACTGATATATAGGACTATGTCCATACTGGTAGGCTATATAGGTCCACTATTTGTGGAGTTTTGTTGCCCTCTCATACATGCATTGACTGAACATCATTCTGGTCTAATTACAGTACCTCCACTTTCTGTCTTCAAGTTCTCCTCCTGAATCTCACTGGTACCGAGTCTGGTCAGGAGGTCTTCGACCTGCTTCTGATAGGCAGTCAATTTGGTAGCCATATCTGGAAAACACATCACAGAGAAAGAAGACATTTCAGCCTGTACATTACATTACAAAAAAGCTTAATCTTTCATGAATTAAAAACAAATTCAATGATTTTTAAAAGGAATTTCAAAAGAAAAATTAGAAAACAAATGTAGTGAAAATAGCAGATCCACAAGCTAGGCAAACATCTGATTTCTCTTTTGGGTCTTGAGCTAAAAAGTTTAGGAACCACTGGATTAAAGACCTGTTCACACTGAGCAGTGAGCACTATAACTATGCTATAAATATGTAGTTTTAAAAATGGTTCTAAGTCAAGTGGATGCCAACATCAACTATAAAAAACTAGAAAATATTGTTCCTATAAAGAAACAATGTGGGCTCGCTTTAAAGCCAAAACAAATTTGTTATAAAAAGCACAAATTCAGTTTGACTCTGCATCTCTGTCTTTGCGTTTGTGGGTGCAGACTTGCCTCCGGTTGATCAGATTGGGAGCGCCTGGTGGAGTGGCAGTGGAGTATATGGGGTGTGTGTGAGTGGGGGGGGGGGGGTCAGCGAGCCCACAACAATACCATGGTGAGCGATATAGGTATAGTTGTATTGTTGTGATTTTGGTTGACCAACCATGTGGTCCTTTAACCCATTCAATCTGTGAACGCATCTGTGTCACTTTAGATTTATTTGGCTTTTAAAAAATAGGTGATATACAAGCTCATAGTGCGGCACCGAGTGCCGCACTATGAGCTTGTAGATCAGCTATTTTTGAAAGACCGTGAAAATGTGTGCAAATCTTTGAATATATATTCTACCCCCAGACGGATATGTATTTGGCCACGGACCCCCATCTCAAAATATGTTGTTCCAGGGACCCCCAGAAGCACAGATCGGAGTTTTAAATGTTCACTTTAAAACAAATACAGTACAATCAAAGATTTGCACAAAGTTTACAGATTTTTCAAAAATAGCCGATCTACAACCTCGGTGCCGCGCTATGAGCTTGTATATCTGCCCTTTTTGAATATCCAAAGAAATCTGAAATGACACAGATGCGTTCCCGGTCTTAAAGGGTTGAGAGTCTCCCTCTAACTAAGGCTGGTGAGTGATGTTTCAGTTGAGTCGCGTGGGAAAAAATAATGGGCTTTCGATTTGTTGCACCACAAAATGGCCGCCACTGCTATGCCCTATACATCATTTCATAACAAGCTTTTCTATAAATTCACCTGCAATCTGTGTCATGATGTCCTTCACAGTCTTCTCCATGTCTGCCTGTTTGGACGTTAGGACTGAAACCAGCAGGGATAAAGATCATTTGAATTTAGGAATGAAACCAGCAGGGATAAAGATAACTTGACAATGGTGAAAAATAGTCACTGAATTCATTTGACTTTGGCTGATGTAATCAGCATAGTAGTATGATGTAGCTCTGGTCCGTAGCGTCAGGAGTTCTCCTTAACGCTATGCGACTGTAGCGTGTATTTTCCTCATTTGAATGAGTAAACGATGTGACATCTACGCTTCAGTAAAAAAAAAATCAATACACTCGTGTTGGTCTATAAATCAAATCAACTCTATTATCAGTTCACCGTGACCACACGAAAGGTTATCTGCCAACTTCTGAGGCACCTCTATAATTCAACTGTTAGATTAGATTAGTCTTTTGATTGTATAAAATATATAACATAATTTGAAAACAATGCGTCGCATCGCGAAGCATTGTGAGCTTGTAGATCAGTAAAGTGAGTAAATGTACTTAGTTACTTTCCACCACTGCATAATGTTATTCTCGTAGAAATATTGATTAAAGTTTATGTGCAATGAATTCACCTTTGTTCTGTAGGCTCGTGGTCAACATGTCCTCCTCTAATGCTGTAATCACACATTAAATGAAACATTTACAATCATTTAAATACTCTTTTTACATGTTGTTGTTGTTGTCGGGCAGAAACTTCTTATCACATGTTTAACTTTTTGTGTATTTTTTGTTGTTGTACATGAACGCCCTGCTTGATCATACTACAGCGTCACACAAAAGTAAAACAAGTAGCAGATCCACAAGCTCCAGTTTGTAGATCTGCTACTTTTATTGTTTTTGAATTTGAATCTGGAAAATCCTTGAAAACGGTTTTTGGACATAATGAGGTTTCTCCCAGACAGACACTATATAGTGAATGTAAACCGATTGAGGCCACACGTCTAACAGAAAAGGAAAACGATTAGTTTGCTTCTCACTAGAAACATTAATTAGAGTTTATATTACCTTTATTCCACTAGAAACATTAATTAGAGTTTATATTACCTTTATTCCATTAGAAACATTAATTAGAGTTTATATTACCTTTATTCCACTAGAAACATTAATTCGAGTTTATATTACCTTTATTCCATTAGAAACATTAATTAGAGTTTATATTACCTTTATTACACTAGAAACATTAATTGTTTATGTTACCAGTATTCCACTAGAAAAATTTATAGAGTTTATATTACCAGTATTCCACTAGAAACATTAATAGAGTTTGTTACCAGTATTCCACTAGAAACATTTAGGTATTCCATGAGAAACATTAAGAGAGTTTATATTACCAGTATTCCACAGGTTCATCTTTTCTTTCAACCGAGACCAGGTGCCATCATCTTGGCTTGGAACAAAGACACACGTCCTAGACAAACAGGACAGCATCACCAGGTGGAGAAACAGAGTAACAGCAGCCTTCATCGTCGTGGTGGATGAGAATGTAGCAGCCAGGAAGGTTCAGCTTTATATACTGTAGCTCAGCACAAGCTCATGAATATTTCATTTTATACCAACGTGTATCAGTGTTTATAATATAAACCAGTGTTTATAATATAAATACTGACACATGTTGGTACAACATTCAATATTCATGACCTTGTGCTCAGCACAAGGTCATGAATATTGAATTTGTGTCAAAGTTTGTGGAAAAGCCTGCTGCTCTGTGTCCTCCAACAGGCTTCAGTAAAAACATGTTGTTCTGAAAAAGCTATAACACGTAATCCATGGCTCTTCAACATGGGGTCCGGGACCCCATAGGGAGTCCGGTCTCAAAATACACATTAATGTGAATTCCAACATATTTTTTTTAGCTTTTACTTGCGTTGCCTCCTTATTCTGCTCTTTGTAGAGATGTTGACTTTTGCGCCGGGCTCCTATAGGCCATTGGTTCTCAAAGTGGGGTCGGGGGACCCCCAGGGGTACTTGAGGGGATACCAGGGGGTCCTATGGGTCTGTAACCCTGAGAGTGTAAAAATGGAACCAAATGGACCCGTTTGGTTCCATTTGTACACTCTCAGAGATAAATCAACATTGATTTTACAATATGAATTGGGGTCCTTGACATGAAAAAGTTTGAGAACCACTGCTATAGGCTATAAATCCTTCAGTGGGTCTTAAAGAAGCCTCATGAAATGCAATGTGGTGCTTAATCTGCTCCGAAACAGCACTTTTGCTGAGCCACCTGACTACAATATGGACTCATGGCAGACTGTTTCACAACAGTAAATATCAAATCTTTAAAAAGATTGATTACCCGAATCAATGGAATGCAATGATGTAATCAGTGGTGGAAAAAGTACTCAAATGTTTTACTTAAGTAAAAGTATAAATACTGCAATATAGAAATACTCTGTTATAAGTCCGGAATTAAAAATGCACTTACTAAAGTATAAAGTACTCATTGTGCAGAATGTCCCATTTCACAAGTTTTAAAATGTATAAATACTAAAATGTAAACAAATCTTTCCAAAATAGCAGATCTACAAGCTCACAATGCGTCGCATCGCAACGCATTGTGAGCTTGTCAGCTTGTAGATTGGCTATTTTCAAATGTATATAGGGCTGAAGTGGGTAATATATGTATATGCTTTGTAATAATAATTAAGTCTACCAAGTAACTAACTAAAGTTTTCATATAATTGTAGTGGAGTAAAAAAAAATTGCCTCTGAAAAGTACTGGAGTAGAAGTAGCCTACTAAAAACTGGAAATACTCCGGTAAAGTAAAAATACCTCAAAATTGTACTTAAGTACAGTACTTGAGCAAATGTACTTAGTTACACCTCTGAAACTCAAGTCCAGGTCCAGTACCCCCCCCCCCCCCCCGCCAGTATATTTTTCGGTCATTAATGTTTCGATGAATTGAGTACAAAGGACCCCAATGTAAACAAGCCATAGTGCTTTCGTGGGTTTAAAATCCTCTTAAGGGCGGCGCTCCCACCGCACTTTTATTTTACCTCTGGGGCGGAATCTGCCAATGCTTTGTCAATGCAAATGCGTGGATTCATGGTCTTGCAGATTTTTTCCAAAAATCCACGCATTTGCATTGCCAAAGCATTGGCAGATTCCGCCCCAGAGGTAAAATTAAAGTCCGGTGGGAGCGCGCCCTAAGGCCCCTGTGGCCTCAGGGCATGCCATTTATTAGGGGCACAAGGCCAAACTGAGGGGCAACGACGGCCATGGCCTTCGTGGCCTTCCTGAAATTCCTGCCCTGGTGCCCACACATGTAAATGATGGTGACAATTCTAGTTTGATTTGATTAAAAAAGACGTGTCTGTCAATTGCTTTAGTTCCCCTGCAACTTTGAAGCAGTTGATGTCATTCAAAATATTCACCGTTACTTTAACAGCGCCGTCCGCAAGGAAAGTTTGAACTAATGTATCTGTAATCTCTACGATACTCTTATCCTCGACTGCGTTTCGATAAATGCGGGCCTCCTTCTTTGGGATTATACAGAGCACTACGGAATTGCTCCAGCTTGAACTTGCTCAGATCAGAAAGTGCATCTACGATCGCATTACTCGCCGTTTTAGCAGCCATGTCCGAAATAAATGTAGTGTTCTAGACGACTTCGGAGATTCAGTTAAGTTTCACGTCAAACAGACTATGCTTTCTATCTACATCTGCCCTTCTAAGGTGTTCTAGCATCCATGTGTAAAGGAAGTGTTCCAGTATAGAGACCAGGGAGTACAGGTAGCCAACAGTAGGCAGAGCATCAACCTGTTTGACAGGTTGGAACTTGGAACGGTAAGTAATGGACCACTAGCACAACCAGAAGGGTGAGCATCACCACAGCTGGATGAGTGTTACGGTCTCCACACAGTAATACATTACATTATAAAACATACATTAACCACTTTAGCCCTATTTTATACCTAGGCTATTTGAAAATAGCCGCTCTACACGTTGTGAGCTTGTAGATCTGCTATTTTCAAACATTTTAGTACTTTTACTTTTGATACTTTAAGTAAATTTTTATACCAATACGTTTTTACTTTTACTTGTCTACATTGCAGTGTTGATACTTTTACTACTTTAGTTACTAGTTACTTTGTAGATTTTGATTATCATTCTGAGGAAGAAGTTATACTGCTTATATCTAACCTTTATATTATACCATCCCTTATAATACTTCTACAATACATTATGATATTTGACAGGATGACAGCTTGTAAGAGCCTAGATGTCTCCACTAGGCCTAATAGCTATTGTTTTGGTACAGCCTATCTTGTTATGGTTCAGTTTGTCCTTCAGGCAGCTGCAGTATAACTATGATCTCTGCCCTGTGCTCGAGGCAGAACTACCGTACCACTGACATGAGTGTTAATGTACTTCTGACCATAATATATTTTAAATTACACTGTCATGATGGAGGAATTCTAAACTTTGCCAAATCTGTATTGATAGAGGAGTCAAACAATAGTCTAAGGAGTAATTGAGTGTTGCTAAATATTGTTTTAAATGTGTGTTGTTGTTTTATAAATGTTCATAGTTTCATGAGTAAGAGAGTATTGTAGTAAGAAGAACACATTTTGATTTGTTTAAAGGAAGTGTGAAGCTAAGGCCTATAAGATTAAGAGGATATCTATTATTAATATTCTTATCATTATTTCTAATCATAGTTAATTGTTGTAGTAATAATAAGCAAGGACCCGGGATCCTGAGAGTATACAAGGTTCACTAAATTCGGGATTGTATGCCTAAGGCTAAATGATACACTTTAGTACCGGCAACAAAGTGGGCCACGAAAACGTTTAGACTAAAAGTACCCGGTAAGCAGGACAATCAGTGAAGCCTGCGTTAATAGTAAATATGAGATTAAATGTTTGTGAGGAATAGTTCAGAGCCTACGTTATAATGTACAAGGAATACATTAGAGCCTATGTACCCAAAAGTGTAGTAAATAGTTTGTTCTACAATACTTCACTGAATTCATACTTTTCGCAACTTTCATATTGAATTGATATAATGCTGCCTTTAATTGTTGTTAAATGTATGTGCTTAGACTTATAGCAGAGTGACACATACAGAGACAGTACAGATTAAGGAAGGAGAGACATTGACACGCACACACTCTCATACACACGCACGCGCCCTACGCTCACTGACTCACACACGCACGCACATACAGTATGCACGCATGTATGCATGCATGCACACACACACACACACACACACACACACACACACACACACACACACACACACACACACACACACACACACACACACACACACACACACACACACACTCAGATAGTGTCTAAGAGCAGAGGAAGATGGAGAGTGAAGAATAGTTTATCAATTAACAGATAGTTGTTGAAAATATCTTTTCAGTAATTGTTATCATTCTTGTTGTTGTCGTTGTTGTTGTTGTTGTTGTTGTTGTTGTTGTTGTTGTTGTTGTTGTTGTTGTTGTTAAGAGGTTTATGGTATAGAGTCTATGTGGTTCCTTATTGAAGTATGTACCTAAATAGGTGTGCAGGTGAGATTCTGAGTGACGACCTGAGGGATTCTTTGTGAACCCTAAGGTGAGGTGAGATTCTGAGTGACGACCTGAGGGATTCCTTGTGAACCTAAGGTTAGGTGAGATTCTGAGTGACGACCTGAGGGATTCCTTGTGAACCCCTATAGTGAGGTGAGATTCTGTGTGACGACCTGAGAGGATTCTGTGTGAATCCCTATATTGTGCAGGTGTAAGATCCCTAGTGGACTTCCTGGGAGGAATCCTTTGTGGATCCCTATAGTGTAAAGGTGTGAGATATGTGTGCCCTGAGAGTGAATGTACATTTTGTGATCTGTGTGAATGCCCCACTACTGCAGAGTTTCTGTGTAGGTCCCAGTGAATGTGAGTGGCTCTGTGTGGATGAATATGTGTATGTGTGAAGTTGAAGTAGATAGATAGATGCAGACATTTTTGTTGTCGATCATAAGTCTCTGTGTGGTTTATACAATTCTCCATGTCGTGGTGCACCATGACATGTGATGCAGTGATGTTTGAATGAAAGAGAGCGAGACAGAGAGAGAGAGAGAGAAATTGATGATGAGAGAGATCGAGTGCTCTAATATTTACATTCATGCCAATGAAGCTATTTGAAATGAATTAAATTGAGAGACAGAGAGAGAGAGGTGTGATTAGTTTTACCATTGTAGTTCTGTTGAGACTACGACTTTTCAGTAATCATTACTGTTAAATAGCCGTTTTGTTGTTGATATTGTGATTTTCAGAAATACTCAATAATGAAGAGTTGTTAAACATTAAACAAGTGTGATCTTATCTTAAGCATTGTTTAAGTGAATAGTTATTATTGAATAAGTGTTTGAAGTAAGACTTATATTTGAAGTAAGAAAAATTCATTAATCATTATAGTAATTGTCTGATAGTGATCTAATCTTAAGTATTGGTGGAAGTAAATAGTTATCATTGAATAAGTGTTTGAAATAAGACTTGTAGTAAGAGTTAATTGAATCTGTCGTATTAAACAAGGAAATATTTAGTTTCAACATGGCCAACAAGGCTGGTTAGGACCAAAACTTTCCCAGTGGTCAACTAGTGAGACAGAGGGATACAGAGCTTTTGTGCAGGAAGAGATAAGAGACCCTGTAGAAAACCTGTAGTTTTAAGTCAGGTAGACAATGCCAGATACACTATAATATATATTTTGATGCACCAAGCATGCCAAGTTTGAAGTAAATCAGTGACAGCGTGGGAAGTATTTTCCACTATATTATTTTTATATACATATAGAGACGAGCAATGACATAGTAAGTTGTTGATAAGTAAGCCTTGCCGAGCTATGAGGCCCACAGGGTAGGAGCCTTTCTCCTGTTTCCTTAGTGTGAGCCAGTTTTGATGTACAAGTACACCCCCTGGACATGATGCTAGTATGTCACAGGGACTTACCCCGAAACCCTTGATGCTGAGTGCCAAGTAGGGAGGCATTGGGTCCCATGTTTATAGTTTTGGTATGACCCGGTCAGGGATCAAACTCCGACCTCCCAATCTCAGGGCGGACACACTAACTGCAAGGCCATTGAGCAGGAGAAGTCAAGTTATTGATAAGATGTTAATCATGATATTTTAATAGAGGACACACAGCGTACAAATACAGTAATTGTGCTTAACGAGTAAAATTATGTAGAAGTGAAACATTGAAAACTTAATCTTGTTGAAATACGAAGCATTTCTGAAGAGAAAAATAAATACTAAGTGTAGTGAACAATATTCTTAATAATTTTGTTGTGAACTTGTAGATAAGTGAACTTCTCTATAAAATAAATAAATACATAAATAATGTACTGTGACCAAAACAGGCGATATCCTTGATACTTTTATTGGCTTGTAGATCTGCAATATGATTTGAAAACCCAAAATTAGGGACACTAAGTTGAAAGTGACAATAACTGCGACAAGTAATTATTAGTATGTAAAATATTCTGAATAATCCTGCTTAAATAGTGTGCACGAGTAACATTTTATTTTCTTAGATGTACCAGAAGAGAAACTATGCAAAGCACCACGGTGCCTTTTAAATGTAAACATACGTAGAGAGTCTGTATTGTTGACACTAACTGAATATTTGCCAGTCTATTATGATTTACAGCACAAGAAAACAGTCTGGAGTGCCAGCCAGCAAGGACGTTCCATGCAAGCAAAACTATAAAACGCCAATTTGACTGTCTGAATAAGATAAGTATATATCTAGTTTGAAAATAATAATAATAATAATGATAATGATAATAACTCCTTCTTTGAGTACAAATAACCTTTCCACCCCCCAACCCCCTAGCAAGGACAAATGTCAACTGAGTAGAGAGACACATTTTGTGCGCGTAATACTTATTGAAGGAAACTATAAATATTAGTTGTGATAGACCAAACAAGGCTACAATGCCTGCATGGAAGGCCAGGACACTTCAATTGATATCATTTAGAATGAGAAATATACATTAGCCATGGTGTACAATAGTGAGATTTGCAACATAATACTGTAGTATTATTATTTTTTATTAAACAATAACTTCTGGTGTCACATACACATACACTGTAACTGTAATTATTTTACACATTATCATATATATCTCAGACTTTAAAATGTGTGTTTGTTTCACATTCGAAGTCTGCAACAATGTGTGGCGGAGGGTCATTTCTTTCTATGAACTGGAAAACATGCACTACTTGGAAAGTACTTTGAAAGAGACATGTGAAAGACAAATAATGCATTTTGATCGACATGCTGAGGCAGAGGGGCACCAACATTGCAAACTGCAGTCATACCACGCGACTCAATTCTGATGACACCTATGGCGACCAGAGAGCAAGCCTTGGGGAGCGAAGCTTGATTTTTCACAAACTTTTATCTGTTACAGACACACTGGAACTACTATGCCATGGTGAAGGACACATTGACTAAGCAAGCAGTGGACTATATGAAGCAAGGTTGACCTACTGCTAATCATTGTTGTTTGGGCCTCGACATGTGTAAACAAATACATTTTCTATCGCTCTGGGCAGGACACAACACAAATTTATTTTTTACAAATAAGATACACTAGAGAGGAGACAAACACTTATTAGCTCAGGAACCCATCGTAATTTTAAATAAATGTATTTCTGTTTTGACAAAACAAACAAGTAGTTGCACTAATATAATAATAATATTATAGAGTAACAGTGATTTTGCATAGATTGAAGTTTAAAAAAATCAAATAATAACAGTGCCCCATTAGTAATATAATATAACATCTTATGTGTAGTGACATCATAGACTAACATAATTGAAATAACTTAAGTGATAACAACCAAATTGAAGTGATAAACTGTTGTAATGTGTAGTGTTAAATAGAATGCCACACGCACACGTGATAATAGTTATTGTCCATGACGGAGACGCGCCGACTCAGCAGAGCTTGAGGCCGAGGAGGCGAGCCCTCGCGCCTCCAGGCGCGAGTGCCCGCGCTGACCGGCCGATGCTCTGCTAGTCGAATCAGCGCCGTCCGAGTTGTGAACCGATAGGGACAGAATAGTTCTTTTCATGGATCACTGTGTGTGTGTGTGTGTGTGTGTGTGTGTGTGTGTGTGTGTGTGTGTGTGTGTGTGTGTGTGTGTGTGTGTGTGTGTGTGTGTGTGTATCTTCTCTACATGTAAAGTGTCTTGAGACAACTTGTTGTGATTTGACACTTTAATAAAATGTAATTGAATTGAATTGAATTGTGTGTGTCAGGGAGAAACTAAAACAAAAGCCAGAACACAATAAAAGTATCTGAACAGTCCTGCTTTCAATAAACCAAATTGAAAGCATGAGCGCGTGCACGTGCGCGTGGGTGTGTGTGTGTGTGGTCGCGGCCATATATGTCTGTGCACTTTAGTTGGGAAGCCTGGCTCGTGGCTCCCTCTTGTGTTGTTTCTAAATTGAAAGCGCGTGCGCATGTGCGTGCGTGCGTGCGTGTGTGTGTGTGGTCGCGGCCATATATGTGTGTGCACTTTAGTTGGGAAGCCTGGCTCGTGGCTCCCTCTAGTGTTGTTTCTACAGAATTGCTTGGGGGGCGGTGAAAACGAGTGCTCCTTCTCCAATTACCCTGTAACATACAGTATATTCTACAGCACACCATTTTGCATTGGCCATTTTAGTTTGTTTTAGTTTTTCACTCATCTTGTAGCAATGATCAAGAATATTTTATTTTTAGTCTCTGTTAAGATTACAAAGTAATTTCACACTTGAGTCATCGTTGTATCACTTAGTTTAGGGCTGTTATTTTATTTTATTTGACATGTGTATCACAAAAACATTAATTGAAGTTCTCATCCAAAATAGTGCCAAGTATTTGACTTTTTCACTACATGTACAAGGAGGGAGACATAGCCAAAACATAGATAATACCTTCTTGTCTTAATCCGCAAATTGAACTACAATTATTTTCTGGTAGTGTGAATACCTATTATAAAGTTATACACTCCCTTAAATCTTAACCCGCTCATGATCATTGAACGATTTGCATATTTCTTGGTAGTAGTGTAGGCTATTTTTGTAACATACTTTAGCTATTTGATATTTTCACTGCTGTACATTTTAGTAATTTATGAAGTGAATATTTTGCTACTCCACATATTTTGTCGTTTCAAAATTAATAGACATTATAGCATTGTAGTTGAGTGATTTCAGTGCCATAACTAGACTCAAGTAATTTCAGACATTGCTGACATTTGCTTTGTAGTTTATGTTGCCAGTTGGTGTAGTGGCTGAAAACTCATCTTCAAAGGAGTCCATACTTCACATCATCAACCATGGTGCAAATATTATATCAACAATATTTTGCTAATCATTGACTTAACTTTTATTTCCATTGCCATGGTACCACAGATAGGGTGGATTAAGTTGCTTTTTGTTGTCGTTCATTTTCCATTTCTCTGAAACAGGTCGACTGGTTACAGAAGAGACTTGTACAATTTTGTACAGCCAGAGAATAATGTCAATTGACCTGTGCAAAAGGCACAGGAAAGTTGTTTTGTTGTGTTTCCATTTACATTTTGTGTATGTGTTTTTATGTATGTCAATCAATGTGAATGAAAATTAATTAACTAACTCACTAACCTTATTAATCAACCCAATAACAATTTCATTGAATCATTATAGATGCACGCAAACAGGTATGAGCTGTGTGCTCGTTCTCTTATCACCTTGTTTCACAGCTGAAGGGAGGGCCCTGGGACCCAAATGTCCCTAATGTGGCCACCAAGATCCCACAACAAATCGTATATATGGCCTTTGATTATGTTTTTGTCAAGCCATGGAGGTGTTTCTAAACTGGTTGGTCAAGAATGTTGTGTTTATATCCCCGATATGTCATCTAATGTGTCACAAATTGTTCCGCAGATCAATATCCTTTACAAAACATGACATCACAAGACAGTGTAGACACTAAATGGGATTTATTTTCTTGGATAGATTTTTAAAGCTCAATGCCATTTATTGTATTTATTTTTCATTATTATCTTACTGCCAAGGACAAGAACACACGCACACACACACACACACACACGCACACGCACACGCACACGCACACACACACACACACACACACACACACACACACACACTTACCAACTATTTTTGGAACGAAAGACCTGAAGTTTATTGTGTATGAATTGTTGATCATATTAATGATATACCCGGTTGAGGGCTACGGCTGCCGCTCAAAAGAAAAACAACAACAGATTACATCAAGGTGGTGGGTGCAATTAATTGAGGGTGATAGTCATCTTTTCCTATAAGTAGGTTTTTCAACTCTATCCACAATCGTATCTATCATTATTGACCATAATCAATTGACATCCAATTATTATTTTTCTTCAAATGTGATCATTAATGAATAACCTTACATTTAGTCTTATGAAGATTTTCTTTCTTTTTATTATATTTGCATTAAAAAAAAAGAAAAAAAGAAAGTGATGGAATTGAGGAAGAAGTTATATGGCTGCTTATATCTAACCTTTATATTATACCATCCCTTATTAATACTTCTACAATACATTATGATATTTGACAGCTTGTAAGAGCCTAGATGTCTCCACTAGGCCTAATAGCTATTGTTTTGGTACAGCCTATCTTGTTATGGTTCAGTTTGTCCTTCAAGCAGCTGCAGTATAACTATGATCTCTGCCCTGTGCTCGAGGCAGAACTACCGTACCACTGACATGAGTGTTAATGTACTTCTGACCATGATGTATGTATTTATGATGTACATAAAGCATAACCACCTCCACCTAGAATATTGTCTCGACTCCTATGTGCCTTATCGATTGCTGATTGATCAGAATTCCACGACAATTCCAAAACATAGATTAACCTTTTCAGCCCTATATACATTTCGGCCATTTGAAAATAGCAGATCTACAAGCTCACAGATAAGTGGTCAGATGGGTGGTCCGTGTGCATTTTCAGAGCATGTGTTCATTTTAATGATCAATCAACTAATTGAACTAACGTAGGTAGTATACTCTAAGTTCCTATTCATCAATAGCACTGTGATCAGTGGTGGAAAGTAACTAAGTACATTTACTCAAGTACTGTACTTAAGTACAATTATGAGGTACTTTTACTTTACTGGAGTATTTCCAATTTTCAATACTTTTACTTCTACTCCCCTCTCAGAGAAATATTATACTTTTACTCCACTACAATTATTTGAAAACTTTAGTTGTTCTTTTCGTTTCTTCATAAGAAACTTACTTATGGGATATCATCGCCCTCTGGCGATGGCACAGAGCACAACACATGAGCTCCCGGTACTAATTCCATTTGTTCAGGGTCATGGGACGCGAAACCGGAAACCGGCTCGGGTATAAAACCCCTCGCGTCACAGGGAACACCCTCTTCCTTCACTCTGCAAAGCGAAAGCGCACGGAGCCTGAAGCAACACTACAGCACGAGGAAACTTTTCGAATACCAGCAACTCCCACAGCGAGGGCACCCAGTGTCACTCTACGGGTGATTTGTTCTTAAAAGTTTCAGTTATTATTATCAACTCTCCCGAGTTACTTGATTTTCTTTCCTGTCCTCTCAAGTTTGTCCTGCCTCGAGGCAAAAGCTGCAGCGCTACCGCTGTGAAGCAGCTAAAGCTAAGCTAAGTGCTAAGCCAGGCTAGTATTAGAGCTAAGTGCTAGCTAGCCTGTTAGCCTCAGGGGATAAACAAGAGGAGAAGATGGAGGCGCCGCGTGCCTGCGGCTTGGACAGCTGCAGCCTCTTCGTCGCCGCGGAGGATCGTCACCGCCTTTGCATCTCCTGCCTGGGGCCTAACCACGCGTGGATAGCCCTGGATGGTCCGAAGGGTTCGGACGCTTGCAAGGCCTGTGGCGACTTCTCCCGACACCAGCTGGAATGCCGCTTCGACAGAGCCAGGAGGCTAGCGGCCTCTGGAGGTAGCGGTGCTCACCCCGACGCTGGCCTCGCCATGGGCCCTATGGCGTCGGCGGTGAGCACGGGCCCAAGCATGGGCCCACCGCTACATGCTGCTCCACGTTCCAGCGGTGCCGCGAAGAAGACTCAGCGCAAGGCGCTCACCTCTTCGCCGATCGATGCTCCTCTCTCTCCCGCCGTCTCCCTCGCCTGGGACAACTCCCAGCCGGACGTCATCGACTCGGACGGCAACGGATCCGAGGGAGACGACGTCATGGACGAAGGGGAAGAAGAGAGCGAGCTCACCTCCTACCAAGTCAGCCAGGAGGTGGCAGTGACCGGCCTGGACCCTCCAGCGGCTCCGGCGGCGGCGGCAGTGGCTCCCAGCGGGGCGGAGGAGTCCTCCGAACCCGTGGCGGCCATCCTGAAACGGGCAATCTCCAGATGCGGACTGGAGCAGCCCATGGAGGACGTGAGGGTGGTTACCGGGGCCCCCATCCCGGGTTTCCAGGGGTTGGTACCCCTCACTCCCCGACAGATCGAGTCCAAACTGCTGCCCGAGGCTGAGGGAGTCAGAGCGGCTCTGCACTTCTCGTGGCAGACGGGGAGGAAAGAACCGGAGAAGCTTAGCTTCCCCTTTAAGATCATCTCCGGAGCGGACATGGGGGTCCTGGGTCTTCCTCCGATGGACTTCACCCTGGCGAGCGCCATCGAGCAGGCGAAGAGTGGCTCAGTGCGACACGGCCTGGAGAACAGGCCCATGTTCGTGGACCGCGCTAAGAGAACACACACCGACACGCTGAACACTCTCTACAAGGCCTCGGGCTCGGCTGCAGAGACTTTCAACGTGGTGTCGCTTCTCCAGGGGTCGGCCGCCGCGAGGCTCAAGGAGCTGGCGGTTAAAACTCTGCTACCTGCAACGCTCGCGTCGGTGAACCACCAGGAGTGGGTAGAGGATGCGAAGGAGCTCGAGAGACTGATGCAAGTCGCCATCCTCTGTACCTGCCATGGGCTGATGTGGACCGGCCGGGCCATGGCCCTCACCGCGGACCTGGAAAGGGTCAAATGGCTGGACCTCGCCACGGAGTGTAAGGCGATTCTGTCCACGGACTCCTCGCCCTACCGCTTAAGGCGGATAATCTGTTCAACACCGCCGCGGATTTGATCACCAAGACGCAGGCGGAGGAGAAGCAGAGACAGGAGACCGCTGCAGGCCTCCTCACCCCCGGCCCATCTGGTACAGCTAAGCAGCGCCAACAACGGGCCTCGGGTGGGCCGCGTGCGGCCGGACGGTTCGTCTACATCTTCGTCCGCGAGAGCCAGCTCCTGGGAGCGTCCGGGCGGTTCTCTTGGGCCAGGAGAACCGAGGCGCAAGGACGAGAAGCGTGCCCCCCCCACCCCCCCCTTCGCCTAGGCCTCAACGAAAGGACAACATGGCTAGGCGCAAGGGGAAGGGCAAGTAACATTTCTCAGCTGATCCCGTCACGGCCTCTTGGCCAGCATCGTGCGGGGTCAGCTCCCCACTGAGGGAAATGTTCTGGCGCTCTTCTTGCCCCTCTGGACAGGGCCACGGGCGGCTCCAGGGGTACACAGAGACTAAAAGAGACGCTAAAAGACAATGAACGAGGTTCAGTCCCCACAGTGTCCTTTTTGTCTGATGTGTGTGATTTCTGTGCATCTTGTGTGTGGAATAAAAGTATTGCCAATATCACAAATGCTCCTCTTTTCACGAGCGAGAGAAGAAGATTCGTGTCCCGAATCGATGAGCCCTCAGTGTTTGGTTTGCGTCTTAAGGACAAACATTCCACGAGCAGGTGACGTCAGTGGCCCCCACCTACCCCGCGAACCCTCTGGCTCGTTGACTAGAACCCGGGAAAACTTGCGATCCGAACCTCTGGACGGACCAGAGGGGCTACGGTTCGCATTTTTCCAGCAGACTTCCATTGTCAATCGATGTTTTGTCTTTTCAAGCAACGGGCCTAACCGCCCGAATGCTGGAAACAGGGGTTTTGTCGCTACCGAGCAGAGGAATAATCAGGGGAATTTTACTGGAACAGAGTCCTCTGGGCTCTTTTTCAACTTATTTCCCGGTGAAAGAGAAGGGGGGGGGGGGGGGGGGCGTGAGGCCTTCTCGGTACCTGATGGTTTGGATCGGGTCCCTGAGAGTCATCGTCTTACGAGGGCTGGCGATGGAAACGCTGTTTCACTCGACACGACGAACGGACTGGAATGCGAGGTTGGGTCCTTTGGACGCCCGCTATCGCGTCCCAGTCTAACCGTGACACCAGAGGTTCCTGCACTACGGTTTCGGAACCATGGTGATCCACTACACAGTGCTTCCGTTCAGCAGCCCGCGGAGCCCCGGGGTTTTGGCGGATTGCTCGAACGAGGACATGGCGCAGTAGCGATAGCAGGGTCTCCCCCGGGAGATAGTCCTCATTGCTCTCAAACGCCTTGTATACCACATCGCAGATCGGTTTGCCCTGGACTAAGGGGTCAGTACCACAACGATGTGCTATGCCAACAAACAAGGAGACTTGGTTCCCCTTGTGTTGGTCTGCTTGGCGTGCGTAATGACGCGGTGGTGAGTGTCACTCCTAGCTCTACCACACGCCGTCTGGACACGGAGCCTCCTGAGCTTCAGGTTGGGCTCGCTGCCCGGGAGTGGTCATCAGTGCGGGAAACGGTCATGCAACCTCCGGGTTGTGGACCCTTGCTGCTCACTGGGACCTTGGCCGCCTGCTCCAGCGTGGCACATGTGGAGGTCGGGAGTCACTCCTCCCCACCGCTGCGAGCCACGGACTCCCCGGTTGTTCGGAGACGTTCTGGGGCAGGACGGGGTCGTGGTGTCCTGCGGACGCCCCCGGGCGCCAGGCCAGTAGGTCTGGTTCGTGAGCGGACAAGCTTGAGCTCACAGGGGTTGCCTCCTGATGTGGTGGCCACCATTCAGGGTGCCAGGGCGAGTTCCACAAGGTCTCAGTATGACATCAGGTGGAACATTTCTGAGTCCTGGTGCGATAGGCGCTCGCCTCCGGTGTTAGCCTTCCAGGCGCCTTTGGCCAGCGTCCTGACTTTCCTGCAGGGCAGGATGAACCAGGGCCTGGCTTTCTCCACCATCAAGGTGTACTTGGCAGCCATCTCCGCTTGCCATGCGGGGTTCGATGGTGTGTCAGTGGGCCGTAATTCGCTGGTGCAGCGTTTTATGGCCGGAGTGAAACGGGCCAAGCCGGTCAACAGGCCTTTGTTCCCTAAATGGAACTGGTGGTGGTGCTGGACGCACTCTGCCTTCCTCCTTTTGAGCCGTTGGAGACCGTGACTCTGAGGATGATCAGTCTCAAAACGGTTCTTCTGGTGGCCCTGTGTACAGCTAAGCGCGTTGGCGACTTGCAGGCGCTCTCGGTGAGCTCTGACTGTATGCAGTTCTCCGGTGACGGCAGGAGGGTTTTGTTGAAAACTGACCAGGCCTTTGTCCCTAAGAATGGCGTGATTGCTAGGGCCCCAGTGGAGTTGGGGGCTTTCCATCCTCCGCCGCTTCGCTCAGCGGAGGAAAGGCGGTTGCACTGTCTTTGCCCGGTGAGGGCTCTGAAACTTTACTGTCAGAAGACAGCAGCCAGCAGGGAGTCAACTCAGCTGTTTGTCTCCTACGGCCCGGGCGGCCGGAGGAAGGCTGTGGCTAAGCCTACACTCTCCAGGTGGATTGTGGAGGCTATCCGGTTGGCCTGTGAGAGTAATGGGACTGTGGTCCCGGTGGGCCTCAGGGCCCACTCTACTCGGGGTGTGGCTGCATCTTGGGCCCTCTGCAAGGGGGTTCCTTGACTTCGTGGCTTTCTACCTGGCCGTGGTGAAACGGTGCTTCCCCTGGCCCAGCGGGGCTGGAGCTGGGGGGGAGGAGGACCTGGTCTTCTATGCCAGGGGGTGGACGGGGTCTTTACCTCCTTGGCTGGGAAGGGCGGACTTCGGTCTGTTGGGTCCTTGCCTTGAGGCCTTCCTCGCCTCTGACCTGGTGGGTCATGCGTCCGGAGGCCTGGGGTCCTGTTCTTCGGCCTGAGAGATGGACAAGTTCAGTCTCTTTTGTCCGATGGAATCAGACTTTGGTCTGTCAGGTCATTGCGTTTGTTCCTTTCCTGTCTTGACCTGGGGGTCAGGCGCCTGGTGGCCTGGACCTTGCCGGGAGGGCAGGGTCTGGGGCCATAAGGTGTGGTACGGATGGGGTTTAGCAGGGGCTCCCTCAGGGGACGTCTATGTGTCCCATAAGTAAGTTTCTTATGAAGAAACGAAAAGAACAACTAGGGGTTACGTAGGTAACCCCAATTTTCTTAGTTTCGTAGTAAGAAACTTACCTAAAACCCCTTCTGTGCGCTTTTTAGCATGCAGAGTGAAGGGTTACGAGGGTGTTCCCTGTGACGCGAGGGGTTTTATACCCGAGCCGGTTTCCGGTTTCGCGTCCCATGACCCTGAACAAATGGAATTAGTACCGGGAGCTCATGTGTTGTGCTTTGTGCCATCGCCAGAGGGCGATGATATCCCATAAGTAAGTTTCTTACTACGAAACTAAGAAAACTGGGGTTACCTACGTAACCCCTAGTTACTAGTTACTTTGCAGATATAAATTATTACATTATAAAACATACATTAACCACTTTAACCCTATGTTTACTAACTACTCCCAGACTCGCTCCCAGCTTCTTGAGTTGTGTTTTCTCCGTCACCTGCTGCAGCTCCATACCAGCACTCCCCACACCAATGTCTTAGACACATTTATACTGGCAGGATGGTACACAGAGATAACAACAGACGGTCATTCCTTATATGGGCTTTATTCTATAACTGACTGGCACATAGTCGGCACGTTTGAAATAGGTTTGCATGAGAAGGCTGTTTGCAAGGAGTTTGTCAAGGAGTAATCTGGGAACCCATCGCCAAATAAAAAAGGAAAAACAGCGCCGTCTGCTGTTTTTTACTCTTTCACCTGGCTCTGGGGGGAGCATAATGGAGCACCCGTGCGCAAGGAAACCAGGGTTTTTGGTCTACCCTCAGCGCTCCACTTCCGGTGGTGCGCTTATGTTTTCATTCCCACTAACAACATTTCTATACGGAACACTAACACCACTTCTCCCAGAGAACATGGATCGTTTTGGTTATAAGCCCAATTGTTTCTATGATGAAAGAGCAAGTTAAAATGTGAATATCTTTCCGTGGTTTTGTCTGCTCCGAGGACGCTATTGTTAAATGAGTTTCGGCTTGTTTCTAGTGGGGAAGGAACGGCACACACGTAAATACCGCCCACTACATTTGATTGGGTAAAGCGCGGCCTGCTTCCTGATCTGAAGGCACGCCCACTTGTAGGCCAGTGTGTACACGTTATGACGAACCCCCCCGACAGATTTCAAGCGGAGAGCAGAATCTGTTCTTGAGAGATTAGTCAAGGAGAGGAGTGACAGGGAAGAACAGGTGATGATTGTTGCCTCTTACTAATACATTCAATTAATCAATACCACAATGACTGTTATATGAATTTTTGGCCACCACATCGAACAACTATAAAAATAAATGTAGCTGCAAGCAGCAATGGAGGCCATGGACACAACTGAGCAGAGTGCATATGGATTGTGGGTATCTATCTCTGTATTACAGTATGTTGCATATTTCTGGCAGGCATATTTCTATATTATGTTGCATATAATGCGGATTTCAATGTTGTGTCAAAAATTCAGCTATCATGACAAAAGTTTGAAATGTGTTCCTCGTGAGGAGACGCCGAGACGCATATGTGTAGTTTCATAGCTGTAGGTTAAACAGGCCAAACTTTTTCCCCGTATAAGGTTAAGGGTACCCCAACTTTCAGCAGCTGTCACAGATTCCCCTAGGGAAATTGAATTTCAATCTTTGTGAGAGATGTGTTACTAGACACCTTTACAAACACATTGGTGAAGACATTTCTTGGTAAGGTATTTATTCCCAGATTTTTTAATATCCCCTGACTATAAAGGACATTTTTCTCTGCGTTCTTGTTTTTTTTCTGCGTTTTTGGCAAGAATAAGCTATATTCAACAGCCAATAACTAAAGAACGGAGAGTCGCGGTGAGAGGCTTTTTTCCCCTGATGGAAGCAGAGACACTCCTTCGTCTTTTGCGACACTCGGTGTGTCGATCGTCCAAGAGCGAAATATTCTGTGGCTCTTGAAAGGTTAGTAAAAATGCTCAAAAACGCTGGTACTGGCTGCAGACTGAAAAACTCTGGCAAATGATGTATTTTTGTGCTGGTTTATTTCTAGAGTACAGAAGTGACAACATATTGTACATCACCCTGATTATTTGGTCTGTCTGGAGGGAGGGGCCATGGGCAGTGTTGCCAGATTCTTTGAGAGAAACAATTAACCAGGTCTAGGAAAACAAGCCCAAAAGAAGAGACTATGGGCCACATGAGCACTTTAAACCTACTGTGTACATCGGCTATTTGAAAATAGCAGATCTACAAGCTCACAACGTGTTAAATATATCATTTGATTACATCCCATATTAAAATTAATTGTCTCCATAACCATATAAGGAATTCCCAATGCTGCCCAAATATGGAGTGTATTGTCTAACCTCAATGTGTCGTCATGGCATCAGCGCAAACTAATCAGTCAGTTTCATGTAGGGGCACAAAAGGGGCATGCCCTATATGGGAATATACTGATGACAGAGATCTCTATATATGGGCATAAAAGGAGCAAGGACTGACAGATCTTGGTGCAAACAAATCAGTCAGCTCCAAATATGGGCACAATGAATGGGGGCATGCCCATATGGGCATATACGGATGACATCAGAAATCTCCATATATGGCCATAAAAGGGACAAGGACTGACAGACAGATACAGTGATCTCAAGTGTCCAATGCAGCTACGCCGAAATATGGAGTGTCTAATCGCAATGTGTTGTCATGGCATCACACACAGACAGATCTATATGGGCACATAAGGGGCATGCCCATATATGGGCAAATACTGATGACATCAGGGATCTCCATATATGGGCCCTAAAGGGGACATGGACTGACAGATCGGGATCAGTGGTGCAACGTAGGTGTTCGGGCCGCTAACTCCTAGATAAGGTATTATAAAAATGGATAACGTATTATAATAAAATACCATGAGTGATTAGGCCGACCAAATTCTATAATAAGAAACAGAAACTAATTTTATCCATGGTTTTAACTAAACTAAAAATAACAAAACTTCATCTCCTTGGATATAATGACAACTCCTGAGCACTCTGTCAAACAGCAGCAGATTGACAAAAGAAAATAAAAGCTCACCCATTATATGCCGCATGGCCAGTGTTGCCAGGTCTGCTTATTATAAGTTTCCCCCTAGATTTTATTGAAAATAACAGATCTACAAGCTCACAACGCGTAGCTCACGATGCGAATCAAATAGCCGATGTATACAGTAGGTTTAAAGTGCTCATGTGGCCCATAGTCGCTTCTTTTGGGCTTGTTTTCCTAGACCTGGTTGCTTGTTTCTCTCACAGAATGGCAACACTGCCCATGGCCCCTCCCTCCAGACAGACCAAATAATCAGGGTGATCTACAATATGTTGTCACTTCTGTACTCTAGAAATAAACCAACACAAAAATACATTATGTGTTTATTTCAGTTAAAGCCATAGATATTTTAACTTTCCTTTTAGTGTCCATTGTCCCTCTTTGACACACTTCAAACCCTTGTCCACAGACAAGGAGTTGGTTTGAACCAATTTGGCCCCAATCAGTGGTTGGCTACAGGTGTGTTTCCTTGGAAGCCTATATATTGACCTGAATCCCGTTCCTAGACATTTAAGATCCAGAGCAGAGCCCAGGTGAGAAAAAGAGATGCTTATGATAGCTTTCTTGGATAATTAACTTTAAAGTTTGTAGATAGTGTTTTCCGTTTGTGCCCATACACCACCCAGCAAGTGTGCACCCTTGATGGGCATGTGCACATGTACAGCACGGAGCATTAGCAGTCACAGTGTGTGGTCATGCTGTCACAACTCTCCAAAATCCAAATTCAGTGTTTATTTTGACAGCAAATTTAGATTAGTCTGTTGAATAAAATTCCAGTTTAGTTTGACTCATATTGTAGTCATCTGAAATGTTTTACTTTTAGTCTAGTTTTACTTGACTAAATATAAGATTTTAGTAAACTAAATCTACAGTTGATTTAGTCAACTAAAATGTATTTTGGCAGGCATTGATGGCATCATACTGACTGATTTATACTTTGATGCGTGCTGAAAATGGCTGATCTACCAGCGTTGTGAGCTTGTAGATCAGCCATTTTCGGTGCGTGACATTCACACGCAACCAAGCATAAAATCACTTGTATTTGTTCTACTGGATCTCTTCTCTACTAGTCCCTCCCTAACATTTTAGTCTAGTTATTTGTTGACAAAATTGTCAATAACATTTAATCATCATAGCTTATTTTTATTTATATAACTTTTTTGCATGTCTGTCTTGGACTTTGAACAATATGTTTTCTTATGGTTTTCACAGGCGATGAAGGTGTGCATTGCTCTCAAGGTGCTCTTTGCTCTCCTGGCTGAAACTGGAGCAACACCAGCAGCTTTGAAAGCACCACCTGAGGGTAAGAAAAGTACCACAGTACAAATATCAGGCGCAAACTTTTACGATTAATGAACAATTATAAAGATAAATATAGCTGCAAGCAGCAATACGATGGCCACGCAATGCAACATTATGCAATATGCGAAATGTAATATGTGCAAGAAATTATGTATTTGAGAAAAAGGCGATGCAATCATAGACATTAAAAATAATGGACAAAGCTATGCCCATAGACTCTATACAGATCGTAAATGAAGCCTATTTTTCAACAATTTAAAATCCGCCATCTCTCTATATCCAGTGCTATTGGTTGTGCAGCTTGTCAATCAAAGCTTCACAAGGTAGCCACGCCCCTATTGTAATCTATATATGCTTATACTGCAGATTTCCAACTTGTGTCTAAAATTTGTTTCATGGGGGTAAGCCGAACAAGGCATGACGTATGCCTGTTCAAAGTTCACATTTTCAAATGATTGCTATAGTGCCCCCCTTTGGTCAATTGGAGTAAGATTTGTTTCAGTACTGTTTGGCATGACTGAAAATATTGTACAAATTTGCAGTTAGGGCCAGAAGAATAATTTTCATTAAACTACAATGTATATATATTTTGTCAATTGTTTTTTATTCACATCAGCAAAACAATACAATTATGAAACTACGATATTCATTAGCTCATGAAGGCTTAATTTTTTCACAATCCAACTGGGATTTTAGATATTGGTCAATGGTTTGTCTAGATAGTTATGTGCAGATTGCAAAATAAAAAAAAACCCAGGAGGAGTAATTTAATTGTTAACTCATTCACTGCCATTGACGTGTTTTTTTGCAAAGGAGACTGCCATTGACGGGTTTGACGTGTTTTGGTGTGTTTTCTGTGTTTTCCCGTAGGCCAAATGAGGCATGATGACATATGTCCAAAGTTTGCATTTTCAAACGATTGCTACTGCGTCCCTCTTTGGCCTATTGGAGTTAGATTTGTTTAAGCACTGTTTTACTCTCTCCATCCACTTCTTCCTGTCTTGTCCACCTACCGTCGTACCCAGTGACCTGCTACACTTTGGACGGCAGACACTATCGGGGATATCTATCCAAGACGATCAGTGAGAGAACCTGCCAGGCCTGGTCAGCCCAGACGCCTCACAAACACACCCGCACAAGAAACGATTACCCAGACTAGTAAGAAGAACCAGCCAAACATCAACATGTACTACAGTGTCTGTCTACTACCTACCTACAGTATCTACCTACATGTTCTTTTTTTTGTCAGAGGCCTGGATGAAAACTACTGCCGCAATCCAGACCATGCAGCGATGCCATGGTGCTACACCACTGATACAAAGCTACGCTGGGAGTTCTGCCAGGTCCCTGTATGTTATGTTACGATACATGAACGATACAGGACAGGTTAATTTAGAACGATACGATTCGATTCAATGATTTAAAATCGATATAGTAACTATTTATTTACCCAAAAATTCTGTGTGAAAAATAAATACCTGGATACTGGATATAAACCCCTCTTTCTCTTTTTTTCTTCTTTAAGGTACACTACTTAGTATTGATATAATTGATTATTTGCATTGCAGAACGATTCGATACGATTATTTGCATTGCAAAACGATTCGATACGATACAAAGTCAAACGATCCGATATTTAGCTGTTTGCATATCGATATAGTAGATCGTTGAAAATTCAAAACGATTTTTCGATGCAGTTACTATATTGTTACACCTCTAGTAAGTAAGTAAGTTCCATGGTTGTAGGCCAAATGAGGCATGATGACATATGTCCAAAGTTTGCATTTTCAAAAGATTGCTATTGCCGCCTTTTGGAGTTAGATTTGTTTAAGCACGGTTTTACTCTCTCCATCCACTTCTTCCCATCCTGTCCACCTACATCGTACAAGAAATGACCTGCTACACTTTCGACGGCCGACACTATCGGGGGGAGGTTGCCACGACACTCTCTGGGAAAACCTGCCAGGCCTGGTCGGCCCAAATACCTCACGGACACGGCGTCACAAAAGAAAAATACCCAGATACGTAAGAAGAACCAGCCAAACATCTATATACAGTATCTATCTAGATGTCGCCCGGCCTGCCTGTCTGTTGGTGTCTACTCTACCTACTGTATCTACCTACTTATTTTTGTCAGAGGCCTGGATGAAAACTACTGCCGTAATCCTGACGGTGAGCCGAAGCCATGGTGCTACACCACTGATAAACAAACACGCTGGGAGTTCTGCAAGGTCCCCAGGTGTGCTGTTGACCCAGGTAGCTTTGACCACTTAAGTTCACGACAATTATTTTAGGAAATTTCTGCTGAGGATGAATAACAAACCCTCATCTCTCTGACTCACTGTATTGTTAGCAGAGAAACTTAACATGAGTTTAGCTAGATCTCGATGTTCCCTTGATTATAGTTTACTGTTACTGAGCATCAGTGGTAAGAGTATCCCTGCCTCAGGGACAGACGAGTGTGTTTCCACTCATACTGTATAGACCACATACTGGGTGCACTGAAACAAAGTTTCCTGACAACCGGTTTCCACTCCAAGTACATACCAGACACTATTTTAGTAATTTAACAACTTACTCAAAGCCATATAATCCTACAGCTAAATAAGTATCTACAAGCTCACTATTTTCGGCCTCAAGCAGCAACATTCTCTTAAAGGTCTCTTACATTTCCCTTATGTTTGCTCTTAATTGTCTGTTATGAGGACAGAACTTGCTTTTCACACGTACAAACTTCCCTCCACTGGGAATTTAGATAACTAGAGGTTCGTAGCGGCCCTCGCATACTCCGAGGCATGACATATTTCTGTTTTAAGTTAGCATTTTCAAGCTATTGCGCCCCCCTTTGGCCTATTGGAGTAAGATTTGTTAAATCACCGATTACTCAATCCAACCATCTACTTCTGCCTGTCCTGCCCACCTACCATCGTACCAGAGCTGACCTGCTACACTTTGGACGGCCAAAACTATCGGGGGGATGTTGCCACGACACTCTCTGGGAAAACCTGCCAGGCCTGGTCGGCCCAAATACCTCACGGACACGGCGTCACAAAAGAAAAATACCCAGATACGTAAGAAGAACCAGCCAAACATCTATATACAGTATCTATCTAGATGTCGCCCGGCCTGCCTGTCTGTTGGTGTCTACTCTACCTACTGTATCTACCTACTTATTTTTGTCAGAGGCCTGGATGAAAACTACTGCCGTAATCCTGACGGTGAGCCGAAGCCATGGTGCTACACCACTGATAAACAAACACGCTGGGAGTTCTGCAAGGTCCCCAGGTGTGCTGTTGACCCAGGTAGCTTTGACCACTTAAGTTCACGACAATTATTTTAGGAAATTTCTGCTGAGGATGAATAACAAACCCTCATCTCTCTGACTCACTGTATTGTTAGCAGAGAAACTTAACATGAGTTTAGCTAGATCTCGATGTTCCCTTGATTATAGTTTACTGTTACTGAGCATCAGTGGTAAGAGTATCCCTGCCTCAGGGACAGACGAGTGTGTTTCCACTCATACTGTATAGACCACATACTGGGTGCACTGAAACAAAGTTTCCTGACAACCGGTTTCCACTCCAAGTACATACCAGACACTATTTTAGTAATTTAACAACTTACTCAAAGCCATATAATCCTACAGCTAAATAAGTATCTACAAGCTCACTATTTTCGGCCTCAAGCAGCAACATTCTCTTAAAGGTCTCTTACATTTCCCTTATGTTTGCTCTTAATTGTCTGTTATGAGGACAGAACTTGCTTTTCACACGTACAAACTTCCCTCCACTGGGAATTTAGATAACTAGAGGTTCGTAGCGGCCCTCGCATACTCCGAGGCATGACATATTTCTGTTTTAAGTTAGCATTTTCAAGCTATTGCGCCCCCCTTTGGCCTATTGGAGTAAGATTTGTTAAATCACCGATTACTCAATCCAACCATCTACTTCTGCCTGTCCTGCCCACCTACCATCGTACCAGAGCTGACCTGCTACACTTTGGACGGCCAAAACTATCGGGGGGATGTTGCCACGACACTCTCTCATAAAACCTGCCAGGGCTGGTCGGTCCAAACTCCTCACAAACACACCCGCACGGAATCAAATTACCCAGACAAGTAAGAAGAACCAGCCAGACATCTATCTATATACAGCATCTATCCACCTATCTAGCTGTCTGTCTGTTGGTCTGCCTACTACCTAGTACATACGTACTGTATCTACCTTCATATCTTTGTCAGAGGCCTGGACGAAAACTATTGTCGCAATCCAGACGGTGCGAAGAACCCATGGTGCTACACCACTGATCGAAGTAGACGCTGGGAGTACTGCAGCCAGATCCCCACATGTGATGCTGCTCCAGGTAAGTTTGACCACTTAAGTTCAAAGCAATTATTTTCTTGATTACTTTTAGGACATTTCTGCTTGATGAGTAACAAACCCTCATCTCTATGTGACTCCCTGTACTGCAGAGAAACTGACCATGAGTTTACTGTTCCGTTATTGAGCATCAGTAGTAGCAGTATCCCACAGACAAGTGGGATGCATACTGTATAGACCGGTGGTTCTCAAACCTTTTCATGTCAAGGACCCCCAAATTATATATATTTGGCCGTGGACCCCCATCTGAAAATATTTGCATTGCAAAACCTCATCCAGACAATATGCATAGATTGTAGAATTCTAATTGTCTCCGCCAGGCCGAAAGGCATGGCGAGAGAGTATGTTTTACCCTCTGTCCGTCCGTCCGTGTGTGTGTCCGTGTGTCCGTCCGTCCATCTGTCTGTGAGCAGCTAATCCGTTGGCCCGGTCGCTGCGAAACTGTGCACACACTCCCTGAATGCCAATTCAGAACCTCTGCCCCAAATTTTTCACATGGGCCTGTTATAGCGCCACCAGGAGGCCGATTTGTGCAAAACCCATTTACTCCTACAGATTTTATCCAAACGTCATGCAAATCGGTACACAGTATCTCTATGGTCATGTGATCAACACGGATCTGTTCGATTTTCCATATTCCATCCTCATTGGCTAAAGTTGGCTTCCAAAATTTGCAGGATTGGTCCATTTTGAACAAAATGCCTCAAATCATGAACGCAGCTTGCGCTTACCGTGAAATTTCACACGCACATTCCCACTAGGCCGAGGAAGAAACGCCACACTTTTCACATTGGCCTGTTATAGCGCCACCAGCAGGTATAATTTAACAAAACACATTTTTGGAACAAAATTTCTCAAATCATGAATGCAAGGCGCGATTGCCATGAAAGGCCCAAGAAGAAATGGCACCCTTTTCACATTGGCCTATTATAGCGCCACCAGGAGGCCACAATAACCTACCTAACCTGGCGGAGACCTCTAGTTGGCTGCTGCTTTTGATCACCTAGCGACAGAATGCATTCAGTCAATTTCATAGTCGTTCAGTAGACATCAGGAGTGCCCTTCTACCTCTGTAAATATATGAACAAATATTTTTTGCTTTAGGCCTAAAATATGAAATTTGCTACGTAGTGCCAGTTTATTGTCACTGGTCAACAATGGAGGTCAAGCCCCTGTTCATGTCTGCTGAAGTGCTGATAAAGCATTCACGCAACACCACAAAACGGACGAAGGGCATACCATAAAAAGAAAGGAATCAGAAATAAAAAGTACAATATTTGTTTAATAGTACTGAAGTACAAGGTATTGTACAATGGAAATACTCTTTAACACATCGTGTGCCAGAGGTTTATTAAAATAGGGTACGTTCAGTGCCAGCATATCTTCCATCCACTTACGTTGATATGTTTCGTGCTGTAGAAGCCCTGACGCGGACGTGCATGTAAACAAAGCGTGCGTGCGAGACGGCAGAGTGTCCCGACTAACGCCTGGAACAATAATATTTCTAACGCAATCCTCCATTGCAGAGTGAGCTTGTACATCAGTTATACATTTTAAGCCATAACTGAGGCAGCTCAGATAGCTATTTTAGGACCCCATGCTACGCAGCAAAGACGGTAGGAGATCTAAAAGCTCACAACACATGCGATGAGAGCTTGCAGATTACTTATTTTTGTTCCGCATCACAGGCGTGGAAGTAACAGCAGTGTTACTGCTCATCATTGGCTGTTTTTGCATTTTCCTCTTCTCAGAAACCATGCCACCTCCACCCCCAGCCCAACCCCCACCCCCACCTCCACCTCGACCCCCAGCACCACCCCCAGCCCAACCCCCACCCCCACCTCCACCCCCACCACCCCCCCCAGCCCAACCCCCAGCACCACCCCCACCACCTCCACCCCCAGCCCAACCCCCACCACCCCCACCTGCACCCAAGGTGCTGACCGAAGCTGAGAACATTGTGAACATACACAACGAGCTGAGAAGAAGCGTGCAGCCTGCCGCCAGCAACATGCTGAAGATGGTAAGACACTACTGGAGGTTTGATTTGACATATTTAATGACAACGCTCATATTATGTAAAACACATGCAGCTACATATAAACTGTTGTCAAGCAGAACAGATACACGTCTGTTAAGGTGTAGAAGAATAAATAAAAACGATAGAAATATTTCTTAAACCTTTATTTACCCAGGTATGCTGAGCACGAGTGCTCTATTCAGCAACGTCCTGCTTCACACTCACACATTAAAACCTGGGAGCTGTCCAGTACAACGTGTGTGTGTGTGTGTGTGTGTGTGTGTGTGTGTGTGTGTGTGTGTGCACCAGATGTGGTTGAAGAGTCCAGAGAAGTGTCTATATTAGACAGCCTGCACGTTTGAACCTAGCCTAGAGGAAGCTTTTATGACCAAGGTCATTTAATACCAACCACTCCTACAGACCATTTCAGAGGTGCAGACTAGTTTTTACATTTGGCAGCCTAGGACATACCCACAGACTGGTGGTTAGAGGGTTTCAACAACTTGGGATGCCCAAAGAAGGCAGAAAGGTTGTGCTGTCTCTGCTATAATTGGCAGCCGCCACATATGGCGGAAATGCTGTTCTTTTATAACCATAGAGTATTGAGAACTTATACCCATAGAGTACTGTGTGACATGCTTATTATGATGAATCTGTCATGAAGCCATATGCCATGATTTTGACTAACCTTAACTGTACCCTTTTAAAGGTTCAATGACATACATTTTCACTTTTTTTTATTGTGTTTTGGGGGGTTTTATGACCTCAATTAGACCCCAAAAACCTGAACTTTGAACATTCAGTGGATTTTCTGTGGTCTTGGGTTTTCTGAATAATTAGGCTGAAAAGTAATCTGTGATTGGCCCCTTGACTTTAAAGGTGTCATGACATTCATTTTCACTTTTTTTTATTTTCAATGTTTTATTTGGGGTTTTATGACCTCAATTACACCCAAAAAACCTGAACTTAGAACATTCAGTGGATTTTCTGTGGTCTGGGGTTTTCTGAATAATTAGGCTGAAAAGTAATCTGAGCTTGGCCCTTCGACAGTGAGGTCACAGTCGATTAATCCCGCCCACTCTCCTCCTCGCCCCTCCCCTCCCCTATCCTTTCCTTTGGGGGGGGCGGAGCAGAGGCGATGATTGACAGGCAAAATCCCTCACCAGCGACACCCGCAGGCAAAGATTTCTTTTTTCATTGCAGTTGAAAAGGCTTTAGAAATGTGAGAGAAAAACACCTGCCATGGATCACTGGAATGGAATTTTCACTTAAAACTTTTTGTACACTTTTGAAGGACCAGGACAAAGACTTTGAATGTGGTGTAAAAGTGAATGTCATTAAACCTTTAATGTCACAGTGACTGTGACATTAATCCCGCTCCCTCTCCGCCCCTCCCCTCCCCTATCCATTCCTTTGGGGGGGAGGGGGAGGCGGAGCAGAGGTGATGATTGACAGTCAAAATCCCTCCCGCAGGCAAAGATTTCTTTTTTCATTGCAGTTGAAAAGGCTTTAGAAATCGGAGAAAACAAATCCTGCCATGGATCACTAGAGTGTATTTTTCAGTTAAAATGTTTTAATACACGTTTGAAGGACCATTATAAATACTTTTATAAAACTGAATGTCATGAAACCTTTAATATTTATGTCCTTTTACAGTATGCTCTCATGTGAACATGAATAAATTGTTAAAGCTTGTGTGTGTGTGTGTGTGTGTGTGTGTGTGTGTGTGTTTTCCTGTGTCTCGTTCTAAGAGCTGGAATAAGGAAGCTGCCGCCAACGCTCTCAAATGGGCCAACAAGTGCACCATGGGCCACAGCTTCGTTGCAGAAAGGACCATCAGCAGTAAGACCCCTTTAACATTGATTTACAATCCATCACGCAAGTATATGTGTCGTAATTAGGGTTGCCAACTGTCCCTAAAATTCTGAATCGTCCCTTATTCGGAAAACTAAATGAAGTGTCCCTTATTGAACTGATGAGGGACACTCTTTGTTTCTTTTGTTGGGGAATCAATCAGTGACACATTTTACGTTCAAACAGGTCATATATAATATACTATAATTCCTTCTTTTTTTTAAAGAACAATAATACTGGGTTCGAATCGTGTGGATCCCAACAGCCACATGATTAGATTTTTAATAAGCCTCTCTCTGTATCTCTATCTCTCTCTGTAGCCAGTGGTTGTGGTGAGAACCTGTACCTGTCCAATGCACAGAACACGTGGGCCGACGCTATCCAGGCCTGGTACGATGAGGTGAAGGACTGGGAGTACGGGGTGGGCTCTATCAATGGAGTGGTGGGACACTTCACTCAGGTACACTTACACCCAGTGCTGGAAGAAATACTGAACTATTTTTTTTTTTCACATGTTTGCTTGATTGATTGAATACTTTATTAACATGCTTATTAGTGTGGTTCAACACAGTATAGTATTTGGGTGACTTTTCTTTCTTTCTATAGCAACTGCAAAACTTTGCCGCGCTACTCCTCCCCCAGTTTTGGCGGCACACACACTTGTATGTCAAATCGGCCGGCTTCATCGGGAATCGTGTGCTTCCATTTTGCTAAGCTATTTGCTGTATAGTTTAATTTATAATAAATCATTAGTGAAATTTTTCCCAATGGGAAAATGTGAAAATCTCAAGTATTTTTATTTAACATACTTGGAGGAGAGGTTCACAGTCTAGAGGCCTACGCAGGGAAAACATTGCATCAGTTGACCTCACGGTGGCGCTATAACAGCCCATTTTACACAAGTATTGGCATCAACATATTAAAGAAACAACAATTTGAGGTTAAATGTGAGCACTTTCAATCCCCTAAGACCCCAAATGACACCCCTGTCCTTGACATGAAAACGTTTGAGAAGCACTGGTTTATACCGTGAGATGATGATGGTGTGTGTGTGTGTGTGGGTGTGTGTGTGTTGCACAGGTTGTGTGGTACCGCTCCAACCAGATTGGATGTGCCATGGCCCACTGCCCCAACACCAAGTACAAATACTTCTACGTCTGTCAATACTGTCCACCGTAAGTACTATTGTCCCTACACCGTGTACACATACAGTACTTCTATGTGTTTCACTCCTGTCCACAGTAAGTACTACTGTCCCAACACCCCGTTCTGTTGCTACCACGTGTGTCACTACTGTCCACCGTAGGCAACAACACCATGGTTCTCAACATGTGGTTCGGGGACCACCAGGGGTCCAAATGGATCATTAAAATAAAACCTGATCTGAAAATGCACATGGCCCATGCACCCATCTGAGCACTTAAAAAGGCAGCTGAATGGCCTTGAACGTTTTCAAGATTTTAAAGTCGGCCCTGTTCTTGGAACCATTTGTGGTTCCAAGGACTTGCAAAGAAAAAAAAAACTTTTACTGTGTCATCAGATATCATGTTTAATATTTGATGTGATATCATGTTTAATATTTGATGTGATATCATGTTTAATATTTGATGTTGTGTCCCACATTGCAGTGGTAACTACCAGTACACCCACCCCTACACGTCTGGACTAGCTTGTGGTGACTGTCCCGATGCCTGTGACGACAAGCTGTGCAGTAAGTGATGTGTGTGTGATATAGAGGGTTTAAGTGGTTAAACAATTAGTCTGCATAACGAGAGATCGTACATATTTTCCTACGGACTAAAATAACATGTAGCCTTTTTTTCCTACTTATATTGATCCCAAATGACTAGCGATGAGGTCGATTTGCAGAATTGCCCCCCAGCAGCCCCATAGCAAATCACAGCTCGTCTTTTCCGGGACTACGGTGGCTTGTGTGGGACAACCAAGGCATGGATGCGTGTGTAATGACAACTAATAACAGATTCTTGAAAAAAAAAAATGTTTGACCGCAACAAATGGGCTCTGCTCTATGCTATGGGGTCTGCTGGGGGACAATTCTGCAAATAGACCCCATGGCCAGTCATTTGAGATCAACACAAAGGCTATTATGTTATTTTAGTCCGTTCTTGTCCTTTAACTTTAACCCCAACCCCATTCCTTACCTTTACCCTAACCCCAACTCTTACCCTAATCCTCATCCCAACATTTAAACTAATCCTAACCCAACCCTATAAACTGAGGTAATATAGGGCTGTGAGAACAGACCCCGTTAACCTTAAAGGAGTAGTTCACCCCCCAAAAAAAACTTGTTTTCTCTCAATTACACACCCCATGAAGCATTGAATTAATAAAGATTTTTTTGTTTTTGTCGCATTCCTAAGCCAATAATTTGATGACCGGCGGTCTCTCTGGTAGGAGACTCAAAGAGTCTCCTTTGAGTCTCTTACCGGATACACAAGCATTCTGCTGGTAATTATTGGCTTAGGAATGCGACAAAAAACTAAAAATCTCCATGAATTCGAGGCTTCATGGGGTGTGTAATTGATAGAAAAGATTTTTTTTGGGTGAACTACTCCTTTAAGGAGCGGTTTAAACAATTGTCTGCGATCTGTAATAAATATTGATATTTCACTGTTCGTAATAAATATTGATATTTCACTGTTCCATAAATCAGAAGGCAAAAAGATGAGTTGGCACACTGTGGCTCCCTTCTATGACTTTATTGTAGCATCCACCAGAAAAAGTGACCTTTGGAGCACAGAGCTCTTCTTCAGTCTGTTAGTTATCTATCACCATCAACTCAATGACATCTGTCATTATCTGCATGTCTCTGTCTGTCTGTCTGTCTGTCCCTCTCTCTCTCAGCCAACCCATGTCCCTATACAAATAAGTACAACAACTGTCCTGCTCTGAAGGAGAAATGTAAATGGGGGTGCACTAACCCCATCATCTTAGGCTGGTGCCCCGCCTCCTGCAAGTGCGCCACTGAGATCATCTAAACACTTGCCTGCCCAGTGCCCACGCCGACTCCAAACGCTTTTAGAAAATAAAGCAGTTTATAGATTGCAATACTGACTTTCTCTTTTTTTGCCTGTTTTTGCATGTTCGTAAGGTTCACACTGCCATCTCAAATCAGATTTGTGGCCTATCCAGTCTGGAATCAGCTTGTTTTGATCAAGTCCGAACAGAAACAAAACATGGAAACCATTCTGTTTTTGTGAATCAGATATGAACCACATTCCTAGGTGGTTTGAAATGTGATTCTAATTTGAAGTAGTATCAGTATCAGTGTCGACACTTAAGCCTGATTTATACTTTGACGTATGGTAGTGTCGCTTGCCAAAAATGGCAGATCTGCAAGCTCACAATGTGTCGGCGCGCAACACAATCATACAGAAGAGTGAAAGGTCGATGAACAAATGATCACTTGTAAATAACACTCATGATATATCACATGTTTTTCTTATGTTTTTTTTTGATAGCTGTGACCATAGACATATAGGTTTCTATATCTATGGTGCTAACTCTGTGCAGAGTGGAGCCCAGCCAAACTCGAAAGAACGTGTCAAAACCGAAGTAGCGGGACATTTTCCCGTCTCGTTTTGAGATATGGAGACGATGGTGTACAGCACTCGTGTATATAAGGCCCCAACTTGTATAAATATGGTGATATTTGGATTTAAAGTTAATGAAGGCGAGCCGGTACAATCAGCAGCTTCAATGTGTCAATGGTTACTGAACACTTGTCGAAACATCCTGACCTTTTAACCCATTTAGACCGGGAAAGAATCTGTCATTTTTCAATTTCTTTGGCTATTAAAAAATAGCAGATATCCAAGCTCATAGCACAGAGTGCCGCACTATGAGCTTGTGTATCTGCCATTTCTTTTTAATCTTGAACATTTGTGCAAATATTTGATCTATAATTTTTAAACTCAAATCTTTCCTTGATGACAGACTGGGGGTCCCTGGAACAACATATGTTGAAATGGGCGTCGGCAGCCAAATACATATCATTTTGGGTGTCCTTGACATGAAAAAGTTTGAGAACCACTAATATAGAAACATAAGCTTTTTTTTTTTTTTTTACTGTAGGATTTAGAAGACTTTGTAGAATCCCCAGAAGCAAAGATTTGAGTTACAAATGTTTGTCTTAAAAATATATATATTCAAATTTGCAGAAATCTTGTATATCTGCTATTTTTGAATAGCCAAATACATCTTAAAATGATAGATACTTTCCAGGTCTAAATGGGTTAAAAAAGATAGACGGTGGGTGAGATCATGAACAGTCTCTCCACACAGTGGAAGCAGTACAAGTTGTGGGTACCTCTATTCCCACAACGGCAATGAATACGATATCATGAAGCGATATCAGCATTAATTGTTAAAGTAAGCTACTTAATATTGTAGTAATTATTAATCAAAAAGCAGTGCAGGAACAGACTGCTCAAGTGAAAGGGTACTTATGTTCAACCACCAGAATTACAGGGGAAAAAAAGGAAGAAGGGAGATTAAAAAAGAGGCGAAAAAGCATAGCATTTAAAGTTTCAACTCTGTTGTTTACAGTATACATACAGTTTACATTAGATGACTGTCAACATAAATTGATATTTAACGGACCATATACTGCTGTTATGTTTGGTATTGTACGGACATCGTAGTCAATGGGCTGAAATGAATGACCAATGGAATGTCACGAAAACTGGGAGTTGTCAGCAGTAGCCAATGTAAAGTATACAGTATGACTTGTAGACGATGAGCTAAACATGCACAAAACTTTAGTTCATTTAGACACTTCAGCTCAGAAATAACCAGACCGTTAATGTACCATTTATTAACCATTACCATATTAACCATTTACCATAAATTGCAACGGTATTGCATTCAGTTTGGTGGTGTGACTCTGCTCATGTGATATTACACATTGCATGTGCAAATATGACACGGATCTTCAAAGGAGTGTGAATGAAATATATAAACATTCTCATCGTTACACTGAATCCCTTTTACTTTATACAGATGTACGGAGTATGGTCTCAGTTTTAAATTTGTATTTACAATAAATGTGAAATACATTTACAATAAATGTGAAATACATGTTCAGTGTCTGTTATTGACTAGTATAGAGAAAGTCATGTTAACCACTGGTTGAAGACGATGACGATCTATGCTTGTTTTGTTTTTTTTAATAATAGAGGCAGTTAAAACAGGCCGGTCAAATTGGATCAGGAACACTGAAATAAGGGAACACAGCAGGTAAAGCATTTAGTACTTCCAATGAATTTACCCTCAGCTATACACATAAGGGTGTGTAATGTCACATCGTAATGACAAAGACAAAAAAATAATTGCTATGATTATATTTTACAATTGTTTGTGTTCCAAAGACTTTGTTTGCTTGTGCACAATATGACACAATATGACACAATGCCCTGAGGTGTTTTATTCATTCAACAGGTGTTTTATTCATGACATTTACTTTTTAAAAGTTTGAATACAGGATTTTTACTTGTAAGTAACAGAGTAGTTTTACATTGTGGTGTTGCTAGTTTTACTTAACCTTCCTGCAATGTTTGGGTAAAATTTGACCGATTCTAAACTTTCCCAAATCGTAAATATTCAAGGCCTTATGATTTCCTCCCCACTAGGTACGTGAACATATGAAATTGCTGACCGCCATTTTTTTTAATTTTGAGTGGTTTATTCAACTTAGTGTTCACGGTCAGACATTACCACCATATAAATTCATGGTAAAGACTTTATCTTGTTCATCCAGGAGATGGAACACACACACACACACACACACACACACACACACACACACACACACACACACACACACACACACACACACACACACACACACACACACACACACACACACACACTACTGACTACAACAACAACAAAGAGGAGTTGACTGCCTTGATGAGGTAATGCACTTTTTACTTTTATTCATGTAAAACATATGTTTGTATCCGACAAATTAAATATTGCTTTGGAGTTTCCAACCTCTTATTTATTGTTTATTATGTCATATATATATATTTTATCACAGCTTACTGATCCATCGCCAAGTGACATTTATCAAGCGATCCTATACAGCCAATCCTAGCGTACATTTGGTTGGAGTTTTGATAAATCTTACGTCTGAAAATGAGCGTCCTTTAATAACACGCCCTTAAATATTCTCGAAGCGCCCCGATTTTGCGACATGATGAACCAGAATACGACCAAGTCTGCCTTTCAAGTTCCACACACACACACACACACACACACACACACAGGTGTGCACTTTTTCTAGTTTTACTTCCAGCCAGGAGAGCAAAGAGCACCGTGAGAGCAATGTACACCTTCATTCTCTGTGGAAACCACAAGAAAAGGTACAGGACATATTCATTTTCATTTTTCTGATGAAAATAGTGTTTTCATGAAGTCATTATTACAGCTAACCACAATAATGAGACATGACAGAAAGAAAATACGAAAGGAATAATAATGACAACCGAAGAAGCAACATATTATTATTAATTATTAAATCTATAATGATCACATGAAGAAAGAAATGCGCAGAATATAATTTCAAATGTACTCTGTTAAGATATTTAACAGCAAAGTCATATTTAAGCAGATAGAAACAGTGATCCGCTGAAAGTAGAAGAAACTTCAGCAATTTAATTTGTGATTAAATAACTGCTGATGTATAGTCATTATGTGGTGGTGGTCATTCATATCCTTACATTATTAGCCCTAGGGGTGTGTGTGTCACAGTGCTTTCATAGACAAACACCCAGGTGTGTACTTTAGTGTCACATCATATTTAATATGATGGCCCTCTTTATGCATGGCATAATATTATTGTGCCAAGTACAGTAGTGCCAACATGCCAACGTATCTATTTCCAAGAATAATCAAACAACTGCAGTCAATGTCAGTTTGTTTTATTTTTCAAACCCGTTTTAACTCGTCTTAAACCATCTACATTAATTATTATTACTCTTTCTCACGTTATACTCAGTCTCACATTATTTGGCATTGTACTGTGTACAGAACATATTGAATCATGTATTTATTTTTGAAAATACTATTTTCCTCACAATTTTGCTAACCACTGCAAGTACCCCTAGGATTTTGATAACCACTGGTTGAGAACTCCTGCTCTATCTAGTCCAATGTGTCTTATTGTACATTGATGGCTGTCAGGAACGGACTCTAGAACTTAAAGTAGGACCCAAAAGCAGGGACTCCAACAACAAACACTGGAATTCTATTAGAAAATATTTGAATTCTATTCAAAAACATTTGAAAATAGATTTTTGATACATTTTGAAAACTTTCAAATAACTTGTGAAATGGAATGTGGAATTCTGCATACTGTAATGCTCCTTTTAGAAGTAGCAATACCACATTGTAAAAATACAAGTAAATGTCCTGTATTAAAAATGTATTTGCGTAAACTGTATCAAAATATACTTAAAGTACCAAAATAGTATTATAGCATGATTCAATATATTTTGTACACAATTCAATGTAAAAAATAGTGTGAGAAAGAGAACTAATTGTAATTTATTCCTATACTGCACAAAAATCTAAATCATAGGGCATACTTCAGCCTTCAACCTTTGAGGTTGAAGGGGTTCAGTGTTCAGAAAACGTTTAGAAACCCTGAGAGTTTTTTCCAATTACGCCTGTTAGCGAAAGTAAAACCATATCTTCCACCTAAACAACTGGAGATGGCAATCCATGCTTTTATATCTTCTAGATTAGACTATTGCAACTCCCTACTCTCCGGTATCGATCAGTCCTCACTCAGGCGCCTGCAGCTGGTGCAAAATGCGGCTGCTCGCCTCCTCACTGGTACAAAAAAGCGAGAGCACATAACCCCAGTTTTACTGGCTCCCTGTCAATTTTAGAATAGATTTTAAGCTTCTTTTATTCACCTACAAATCTCTGCACGGCCTGGCCCCTTTATACCTGTCTGAACTTTTGGAGCCCTATATTCCAGAGAGAGCGCTGAGGTCAGCCAACCAGTTGCTCTTAGAGGTTCCCATAACCGGGCTGAGGAGTAGGGGTGACCGCGCCTTTGCTGCTGCTGCTCCCAGGCTTTGGAACAGCTTGCCCTTCTATATTAGAAGTGCCAATTCGAGGCTTTTAAATCCCTTCTTAAAACACACTTTTATTCCTTAGCTTTTAATCACATTTAAGTTCATGTCTTGATCTCTTGTTGTATGTGATGTGTGACTTTGTTGTTGTCTCACTCACTTACTTTCCTGTTTGATGTTTTTTGTCTCACCATGTACAGCACTTTGGTCAGTTTCGATTGTTGTAAATGTGCTTTATAAATAAAGTTTGATTTGATTTGATTCTATTAGTTAGCAAATGGATACATTAAATATATTTTCTTCTTAGAACTTTGGTGTGTGTGTGTGTGTGTGTGCTGGTATATACGTTTTTACAATACGATTTTCTCCAAATTAAAGCTCAGAATATCCAATTGTTTTCAACGGAGTAGCTACAGTAGATTGTCACTTGCCTCACCATTTTTAAAAATAAAACAAAATGACATTGAGCTCAGTTCCTCTGGATATTGTTTGATCATGCTGGGTTTTTGTCTATGAAAACACTGGGACACACACAATCCTAATGCTAATACGTTATGCAGGATGTTTCCTGATGGTTTTCATGTCTCCATGCATTTGATGTATTACCTTGTGTTTACTATGTGTAAACCGCTCTGGATTAAGAGTGTCTGCTAAAATGCCTAAATTGGAAATTGTTTTCACAGACAATGATGGCATTGGTGACATTGCTCTCACGGTACTTAATAAATATCAGGAGCAAACTTTTGCCTCCAATACGAGGGCCAAGTAATGCAATATTATGCAATATGCGAATTGCACTTTGCAATATGCGCAATGAACCACACATACGCTTCATCTCCCAATGTATGAATGTACGAAACATTGTAAAGCGCTTTGAATCAGTTTGAGTTCTTAGAAAAGCGCAATAAAAATACAATTCATTATTATTATTACTTTAAGTTCTAGAGTCTGTTACTGGCAACCATCGATGTACAACAAGACCCATTTGACTAGATAAAGCAGGAGTTCTAACAAAATTGTTTCATAAAATTGTGATATACACATATATTCACTATATGTGTAGCCTGACCCTTTTAAACTGGAAATCAAAACATGTAATCCTATTGCACGAAAATTCAAATCATACAGGGTACTTCAGTTGGACCTTTGAGGTCGAAAGGGTCCAGCGTTAGTATTACTATACTTTATATACTTTACTTTTGTTCCTCCACATAGTGTACGCCTCCCAATATCCAATTGATTTTCCAATTGAGTACCTACAGTAGATTGTCACCTGTGACCTGAACTCACCTGTTTACACATGTTTGAAGAGTAAAACAAACTGATGTTGACCACAGTTCCACAGCATTGTTTGATCACTACTGTACTTGGCACAATATGATGTGACGCTAAAGTACACACATGTCCAGGGTGTTTATCAGATTGACACGCACACACCCCTAAGGCTAACAATTTAAGGGTATATATACCACCACCAGATAAGACCAGCCGATACCACTCAACATTAGCAGTTATTTCATCTGAAAGGACACACTTCAAACTACTGGAGGTAAGTCTCTTCTACTTTCAGCGGATCATCTGTTTCCATCTGGTTAAATTAGACGTTGGTGTTAAATAGCCTAATAGAGTACATTTGGAATTATATTCTGAGCTTTTCTTTCATCATGTGATGATTTTAGATTTTCTCCTAATCATTTTTTTCTTCTTCGTTTTTTCATTATTATTCCATTCATATTTAGTTTTTTTCTGTGTTGTCTCATTGTTCTAGTTAGCTGTAATGATGACTGTCTTCATGAAAACACTTATCTATCTATCTATCTTGGACTTTGAACATGATGTTTTCTTGTGGTTTCCACAGAGGATGAAGGCGTACATTGCTCTCACGGTGCTTTTTGCTCTCCTGGCTGGAATTGAAGCTCTGGGTAGGAAACAAATATGAGGATTTTTTTTTCTTTTCTTTTTAAACAATCACACTTATGCAGTCTTGTCACTGGCTCCCTACTGCCTTATGCTGCCTTATTCTCCCATATTACTGACTCCCTACTGCCTTATGCTGCCTTATTACTGTTTCCCTACTGGCTTATGCAACATAGATAGATTGTAGCAGCAGAATGTGGACGGTCGGTTTCATATGCATACAGTGGACGTCAGGGGTGCCCTTCTACCTCTGTACATTTAGGACTAAATATGCATGGCCTTTAGGCCTACAATATGACATTAGCTATGTAGTGCCATTTTCTTGTCACAGGTCAACAACGGAGGTCAAGCCTCTGTTCATATCTGCTGATACGTTTTGTGGTGTTATGTGAAAGCATCCATATAACACCACAAAACGGACAAAGGGCATACCATAAAAAGAAGGGAATCAGAAGTTTAAAAAAGTACAATATTTGTAGTAGTAGTAGTAGTATATATATATATATATATATATATATATATATATATATATATATATATAAACAAAATGTACAAACAGTGCATAGTAATAGTTGTTTCTCAATCCTTTTGGGGTCTTTCTGGTGTGTTTGTGTTCCTGTAGGGATGACCGAAGCTGACAAGAAGAGCATTGTGGACAAACACAACGAGCTGAGAAGAGGTGTGTACTATGCTAATAATTATTAATAATACTAATAATAATATAATAATAATAATAATAATAATAATAATAATAATAATAATAATAATAATAATAATACTATGATATACTATAGGCGTGCAGCCTACCGCCAGCAACATGTTGAAGATGGTAAGACACTACTGGAGGTTTGATTTGATTTGACATCTTTAATGACAACGTTCATATATCATGTGAAACACATACAGTTGCATACCGTTGTCAAATGGTATGGAAACACATCCTCTCATTCTCTCATTCTCACAGTCGTGGAGTGAGGAAGCTGCCGCCAACGCTCAGGAATGGGCCGACAAGTGCATCATGGGACACAGTCCCAGAGACTCACGGACCATCAGCAGTAAGACCCCTTTAACATTATTAATAATAACATAATAATAATATTATGTTTTAAAATAATATACAATGAATATTACATTAGTTTATAATCCACCACGCGAGTACGTGTGGTATTTATGGTTGCCAACTGTCCCTTGAAATACAGAAACTGATAAGGGACATACTTTGTTCCTTATTTTGGGGGAATCAATCAATGACAGCTGTGTTACATTGCAACTTAGAGGGAATACTATCTTAGGAAACTAAACCTATTTTGTATTTTCTGTCAGAAATAGTCATACATCCATATAAAGGTTAGCTTGGTACAATTTCAATGTTTTGCATTCACTTGGTATAAAACCTTTGTGACAAATAGCAGCAATTTATTCAAACATAATTAAAGGCTCTGTTCATATGTACAGTATTTCGATGTAACAAGGTCATTTGTTGTAAACAGTGCAGGGATACACACAATGATTTGTAGTCGTTGTATTAGACATACTTCTCTCCTGTCACAACAGTTTCTTGTCATTAGTCATGTTTTCAAACTCCTCTCTCTCTCTCTCTCTCTCTCTCTCTCTCTCTCTCTCTCTCTCTCTCTCTCTCTCTCTCTGTCTCTCTCTGTCTCTCTCGCTCTCTCTAGCCAGTGGTTGTGGTGAGAACATAGCCATGGCCAGTGCAGAGGGCATTTGGGCCGATAAGGTCCAGTCCTGGTACAGTGAGGTGAAGGACTGGAAGTACGGGGAGGGGTCTGTCAATGGAGAGGGAGTGGGACACTTCACACAGGTACACTTACTGGAATATATATATATATATATATATATATATATATATATATATATATATATATATATATAAATGATAAAAAATAGGTAGGTACAAGCTCGCAGCACGGCACAAAGTGACGCGCTTCGAGCGTCACTTTGAAAAGCTATTTTTGCAAAGCCAACAGAAAAATCTAAAATGACACAGATCCTTTCCCGGTTTTAGAACACTTTGGTTGAGGTTTGGGTTGTACCTTGCCATGAAGTGACTCCAAAGGTGGGCAAGAAATCAAAAATCTATTGCTCTAATGACTAGAAATTGATCTTTCAATATACAGTATACTCCACATTGACAACCATTGTACAGTGAAGAGGCTCAGGAGGAGCTCTTTTAGTCTGTAAACGAACGCAAGCAAAGCGGATCTGCCTGTTGATTTTGCACATTTGTATTAGGAAAACCCGGACTGGATCAGCAGATCTGCATTCGGATCTTCAAATAGTAAAATCAACAGGAAGTTGATATTTTTATAGTAGCAATATCACAATAAAAAAGTAGAAGGCCTGTATTCAAACTTTTACTTGAGTAAAAGTGCAGAAGTATAATTATTTTGAATAATAATACTAATTTGAGGTTAAACACTAGTGGGAGCCAGTTGCCATTCCCTGGGACCCCAAATGGCGCCCCTTTCCTTGACATGAAAACGTTTAAACAGTGATGTTTTGTGTGTGTGTGTGTGTGTGTGTGTGTGTGTGTGTGTGTGTGTGTGTGTGTGTGTGTGTGTGTGTGTGTGTGTGTGTGTGTGTGTGTGTGTGTGTGTGTGTGTGTGTGTGTGTGTTGCACAGGTTGTGTGGTACAGATCAAGCCAGATCGGATGTGCCGTGGCTCACTGCCCCAACGCCAAGTGGAAATACCTCTACGTGTGTCAGTACTGTTCACCGTGAGTACTGTCCCAACACTACAAATATCTTTGTGTAGTGTGTCACTACAGTCCACCGTAAGCAACAACACCATCTGTCTCACAGCACTGGTTTTCAATGTGGGGTCCGGGGACCTCCGGGGGTCCAAATGGACCCTTACGGGTGTGTAACTCTGAGAGTGAAAACATTACTTGCAGTGGTGGAAAGTAACTAAGTACATTTACTTAACTTACTTAACTACTGTACAATTTTGAGGTATTTTAACTTTACTTGAGTATGTTCAATTTCCAATACTTTTACTTCTAGTCCACTACGTCTCAGAGGGAAATATTGTGATTTTACTCCACTTTTATTTGAAAACTTTAGTTACTAGTTACTTTGAAGATTTTGATTATTATTACAAAACATAGTTTAACCACTTCAGCCCTATATACATTTCGGCCATTTGAAAATAGCTGATCTACAAGCTCACAATGCGTTGCGATGCAACGCATTGTGAGCTTGTAGATCTACTATTTTCAAAATATATTTATACATTTGAAAACTTGAAATGGGACATTCTGCATAATGAGTACTTTTACTTTTGGTGCTTTACGTATATTTTGATGCCAATACCTTTGTACTTTTACTCAAGTACATTTTGAATTCCAGACTTTTACTTCTAACAGAGTATTTCTACATTACAGTATTGATACTTTTACTTAAGTAAAAAAATCTAGTACTTTTTCCACCACTGATCACGCTTAACCCTAACCGTCTTTTTAAAAGTTCACTGTCCGACCTGATCGCTTCCCTGCCTAAAGTCTTCTTATATGAATTTTCCAAAGTGTGCTTATTATTTCTCCTGCCTCATGACTCTGTTTGCACTGGATTTATTTTGAGTTGTTTCTATTTTTATGTGATTGTTTGTTAGGTTTTATGTTGTGTCAACGCATCTACAACGGATCTACAATCCTCAGTGTTAAATTGACACTTTCAGATGCATTTAGGGCAGTTGTTCCCACCCTACAATATAGTTCCCACAGGTGGTACGTGAGGCTCCCTCTAGTGGTATGCAGGAGAGAGAGAAAATAAAATAACATAAAATAAAAGAGAAACAATTGGGATGAAAATCCAACGCTATTATCGTTAAGTGACAAACCAAACATTAGCAAGATTTTCCAGTGGGCCCTGATCTGGAAAAAGTTTGGAACCACCAGAGTAGATGGACATCTAAAAAAAGGTTAACTTTCTCATCAGATATCATGTTTAATATTTGACACGATATCATGTTTAATATTTGATGTGATATCATGTTTAATATTTGATGTGATATCAAGTTTAATATTTGATGTTGTGTCCCACTTTGCAGTGGTAACTACCAGTACACCCACCCCTACAAGTCTGGACCAGCTTGTGGTGACTGTCCCAACGCCTGTGATGACAAGCTGTGCAGTAAGTGAACGACATTCTTTGTTTGTTAAAAGCTTAAAGCACGATATCCTGATAGTAATCATTGTTATAGAGTGTTTGTTCAGTAACAGGGGGTCTCCCTGTCTCTCCAGCTCTTTAATAAACAGAAAAACATATTTTCAGGTAGGCGACAAAATTTCAACCAATCAGGACGGAGCACCCATTTATCAGCTTACTTTTTATGGTATTCCAGTTCCAATTTTGTTTTGCTCATTTCTTTGTGTCATCACTTCCCATTGCACTTGTTTAATCTGCATCCTGACTGAGTTCTCTATCCTGATTGGATCAAATTGGTATCCCAATCTGGAAATGTACTGTATGTTCTGTTTAATAAAGAACTAGATAGACATGGAGACTCCTGTTCGTGACCACTCTATAACAATCACTTACCCTACCTTTAATTAAAACAAATATATATATTTTCCTTTACCCTTATGTAGTGAAGTGCAGTGAGCTGGGATTGAACCTGAGGCTCCCACTCGCCAGTCCGACGTGTTACCAGTCATGCCAATAGGGCTGAGCCCGATTGGCAGGTCTTTTGCACGCCGTTTCTGGCTACTATGACTGTGGGGGCTACACTTATATGTTCCCCAACCTTACCTTACAATGACCTCTCTGTCTGTCTGTCTGTCTGTCTGTCTGTCTGTCTGTCTGTCTGTCTGTCTGTCTGTCTGTCTGTCTGTCTGTCTGTCTGTCTGTCTGTCTGTCTGTCTGTCTGTCTGTCTGTCTGTCTCTCTCTCTCTCTCTCTCTCTCTCTCTCTCTCTCTCTCTCTCTCTCTCTCTCTCTCTCTCTCTCTCTCTCTCTCTCTCTCTCTCTCTCTCTCAGCCAACCCATGTCCATATATAAATAAGTGGAGCAACTGTGTTGAAAAAGGGTGCCAAAAGTGGAACGCAGACAACTGTGAAGCCACCTGCAAGTGCACCACCGAGATCAACTAAACGCCTGACCAAGCCGACTCCAAACGCATCACAAGAAACATGATTTCATCCACATTCAATGATATTCCTTATTATGCAAACCTATAGCTATTATACTATCTGCCTCGCTGTCTCTGTCTATCTCTATCATACTGCACGCATACCACTGGTTCTCAAAATGGATTCTAGCGACTCTCTGGGTTCCTCTAGGGGGTCTAAATTGACCCTTACAAGAGTGTAACTTAACTCCGACAGTGTACAAATGGAACCAGATGGACCCTAGCGGGTTCATTTGGTTCAATTTGTACACTTTCGGAGTTAAGGGGTGACCTTGACATGTTTAAGTTTGAGAACCATTGCTTTATGTACTGTATATTCAATGGAAATATCCCTCTGTGCTTTTAAAAAATAAATCAGCATTTATAGTTTGAGCATTACAACACTGACTGTCTCTCTTTCTTTGTGCCTGTATTTTAAAATTGTAAGACATGTTCACACTGGCTGAACAAATCAGACTTTTATCCTATTAGAATCAGATTTTTTTTTTATCAAGTCCGAACTGAACAGCATAAAAGCGCATGGTTTTATTCTGTTCATCTTCTGTAGTCACCGGACCGACGTTCATTGTGGAAGTGTTACACCATTACAACACATACAGTGAAATGGTTCATATATGGTGGAAAGGATTTGGGTCTGACAGCTACTTTTACTTTACTTGAGTATTTCCATTTTCGATACTTTGTACTTCTACTCATTACATTACATTAAATTACAGTAATTTAGCAGACGCTTTTATCCAAAGCGACTTACAATAATTGCATTCAACATAGGTACTGTAGTGCATTCTCTTCTAAAGCAAGCAACTAAGAGTATACCTGAGGCGCTGAGGTAAAAGTGCAATATATCAGCTACCTGCTTTCTTAAACAGATGAGACGAATAGGAAAGTCGAATGGGCAAGAGCTAAAACAAATAAGTGTATCGAATAAACAAGATCCAATAAGACAAGAGCTCGTACAAATAATTGACAACAAGTAGGCACGGCAAAGAGGAAGGATAGTGATTCCTGAAGAGGTGTGTTTTCAGCCTGCGGTGAAAGATGGGCAGTGACTCTGCTGTCCTGACGTCAGTGGGGAGTTCATTCCACCACTGTGGGGCCAGAACAGAAAAAAATTGTGACCGTGTAGATCGGTCAGAAGGACCTCTGAGCGACGGGGAAACCAGTCGCCCCGAGGCGGCAGACCGAAGTGGACGACTGGTTTCAGGGCAGGGGTGTAAGCCTCGACCATAGCCTGGAGGTAAGAAGGAGCTGTTCCTTACTCCACTCTACATCTCAAAAGGCAAACATAGTGCTTTATATTCCACTACAGTTACTTTACAGTTATTAGTTACTTTGCAGATGTGATCATTTTTACAACATATGCAAAAACAAAGCCGATCTATTTGAAAAAAGTCAAAAAAAAAATCTACAATGCATACAATATATCTGGCATGGTCGTATGGGACGTAGTGGTACTGTACCAGTTCTAGTATAGTTGTACCACTTCTCGGTCCTCTAAACGTACTGTAATGCTGCTCCCATGGTGGATTGCAGGTTTTTATTTAGTTATGTTATTTTAATTAATGTAACACCTAAAACACCCCCAGGACTAATTCAGAGTTTTAACACACCACCCAGTAACAGGTTTTGCACTCAAATGAAGCATTCTGAAAATAGCTAAATAGCAATTGCACCCCCAACACAAGTTTGAGCCTTGCGCCATAGTTGGCAGTGGTGTAAAGTAACTATGTGCATGTACTCAAGTACTGTACTTAAAGGTAGGGTAAGTGATTTGCGTTGGTTAAAATAATTGTTAAATAGCTCTACATTCTGATAGTACTCATTGCAATAGAGTGTTTGTTCAGTATTAGGAGTCTCCTTGTCTCTCCACCTCTTTATTAAACAGAAAATGCATTTTCGTTTCAGTTTCAGTTTCATTTCAAATTTTAACCAACCAGGACAGAGAACTCAATCAGGATACAGATTAAACAAGTGAAATTGGAAGTGATGACACTAAGAAATGAGCATGCAAAGTTGGAACTGGAACACTATACAAATTAAGCTTAAAAATGGGTACTTTCTCCTGATTGGCTGAGATTTTGACACCTACCGAAAAACGTATTTTCTGTTTATTAAAGAGCTGGAGAGACAGGGAGACATCTGTTACTGAAAAAACACTTTATAGCAATGATTACTATCAGAATATATTATTTTAACCTTTTAACAAAATACTTTTTGTTTTAACCAAAAAATATCACTTACCCTACCTTTAAGTACACAATTACACAATTTTGAGGTATTTTCTCAAGAACCATCGACCCACCGACTTCAAATTCGCTACACACGTCGCAGACGATCCGAGGGAGTGCAGTGACAGGCGTTGGGTCGGTCGGATAGGAGGTTGTCCAGAACCGCCAGAAAAGGCTCTGGCCGTGGCCCAAATGAGCCAATTGATTGCCATGGCAACCCCAGCCTATACCCAATTGGCAAATTCCCCACATCTGCCATTTGATTAGTCAGTCCACTTACCACAGTCAGTTTGCACTCTTCAGACATTCTCCACAGACGTTTACCACTGCACAAGGACTTTCCAGAACCGCCCATCACCCCCGATATGCCCATGTACAGGCCATGTATGGCCATGCCCATATATGGCCAGATACTGATAACATCAGGGATCTCCATTCTCCATAAATATGGGCATAAAAGGGACAAGGGCAGACAGATATACAGTAGAGATCTCCATACATGGCCATAAAAGGGACACAGACAGACAGACAGACAGACAGACAGACGTTTACAACAGGTATACCGGGTATTGCATAACATGGTGGGGGCATAGCATAGGGCATAGCTCTATATTCTATAGAGCTAATATAACACAATAACACTATTATAAATAATGATATTTCACTATTACTTCTACCACTGACCTCTGAACTGTCTGATTTTGTATGCTTTTTATGTTCACACTGGCATCCCAAATTAGATTTTAGCCTATCCCGATTGGAATCAGATTGTTTTTTATCAGGTCTGCACGGCATAAAACCAACATGGAAACTGATATTTGTGAATCAGATTTGAACAACAGTCCTACCTGGTTTGAAAATCTGTCAACAGTTTGACAGTGTGGAGAGTCAGTCCTAAAGATCACATTTAATAACAGTGTGGACAGTAAGTCTTAAAGATCATGTCAAATGCAAGTGTGGACAGTCAGTCCTAAAGATCACATTTAATAACAGTGTGGACAGTCCGTCTTAAATATCATGTCAAATAACAGTGTGGACAGTCAGTCTTAAAAATCATGTCAAATAACAATGTGGACAGTCAGTCCCAAGGATCACATTTAATAACAGTGTGGACATGTCAGTCCTAAAGATCATGTCAAATAACAGTGTGGACGGTCAGTCCTAAATATCACATTTAATAACAGTGTGGACAGTCAGTCTTAAATATCATGTCAAATAACAGTGTGGACGGTCAGTCCTAAAGATCACATTTAATAACAAACAGTGTGGACAGTCACGTTCTGAGCTTGCAGATCGGCTATTTTCGCCATTTTTAATTTAGATTTTTTTACACTATGACATGCCCAAAATAGGGATGCCAGGTTAGAAGAGGATGAAAGCAAGTGCAACTTGTTTAAAAGCTTGGACCACCTCCAAACAGACCCCCCCACCTGTGATCTTTGGCGCCCCCAGGTAGGGAAATACTGGACCATAGAGTGGAACAGTGACCTCCACAGACAATAGAGTTTCCTCGAACCCGTGCCAAGCAGCAGCGGGAGGATTCCAGGTCACACCCACTGGCTAATAGCACACTGACCCCTGCCCCTGCCCCCTGTGATTACAGAGGATATTCTTTCCTGGCAACCTTCACTGATATTTCCTCCCAGAGAACTGACCCTCATCATCATCATCATCTGTACCGCGTTTGTCTTCATGGAAGGACACAAAGTGCCTTTAACCATTCACGATTGAACTTAAATTTAACAATTTAGGCATTTATCAATTTCAAGTTTTATTGTCACATCACAAGTTTGGTGTTAGAGAGTATGGGTGAAATGTTTTGCAATGTTTCGCAGTTTGAAGAACATAAGGGTAGTCATATAGGGTAGAGAAGAGAGAAAGAAGAACAAGGCCTGTTAAGTACTTAGGTGTGCTTCATAAATAAATTTGACTTGACAACTGAAAAAAATCATATAAAAAGAAGACGCAACGTCAGTAGAATGGTCAAATCGAATAAAATGAGGCAGACATGCTGCATGTGCAAGTAGAGACAATTGCAGAGCGAATTCGAGATCAGAGTAAATGCCATGGCATGAAACCCGAGTCAACAAGCTACAGAGTGGTCACGTAGTGCAAAGAAAACAGCTCAGTGTTACACAAAGTCACCAGCATACCAGGTAAACATCAAACCTAGCATCCATCTAAACAACCTGCATCTAAATAACATTCTTAACATTTGTGGTCAAGCAGACGGTATACTGTATGTCTCTCTAGATAGCAAAGCAAGTGGCCAACAGCATAGAACTAGCATCTAAATTGGTAACAAGAAGTGATGGGGGAGGGGGGGTACAAATAGTGATAAAAAGAGAGTATTCTAACAACTATTCCACAATCTTCGAATACTACATTGATTGTTTGTTTGATCGATCGATCGATCGATCGATCGATCGATCGATTGATCGATCGATCGATATGATCAGCATGATCGATCGATTGATTGAATAGAATAGAATACACGGTAGAGTCATTTGAAAAATTGTGCGAGCCAACAGTCTGTCTAGAAGGAGAGAGGAGTGCTAGGCAGTGGTTCTCAACCTGAGAACCCCCACGGGGGGGCCTGAAAACGCAGCGCGAGGCGTGAGCTTGTAGATCTGCTAGTTTCACAATATTTATCTGTGGAACAGAGTCAAACTAAATGTAATGCCTCAACTCCTACAATTCCAAGTGCTTATCAGGGTAGGGGGTCCCCAGTTCAGATATGATTATGTTGGGGGGTCCCCAGTTTAAATATGGGTCCCCATTTCAAATATGATTATTTTGGGGGGTCCCCAGTTCAAATATGAGGGGGGGGGGGGTCGTGGCCTGAAAAGGTTGGGAACCACTGCGCTAGGGGGTGAGGTAGAGTCTGAATAGGGGAGTTTTCAGGAAATGGGGAGTGAGTCTGCAGTCCTGACTGAGGGAGGGGATCATAGGTCATCATTCCACAGGCTTGGGAGCCAGGAGGGAGAAGAGTTTAGAATGCTCGGAGCGTGGCTAGTTGGCCAGGATGTCATACAGGGATGGGAGGGACAGACGCCCTGCATGTGAATGCAACCTTAAAATTCTCCATGGACGTAAACCACCCCATGGGAAACAGGAAAATCTGTTTCATTATTCATTTTCGTAAAACGTTTCCTATGTGTGGGCAAAGAACAAAGAAACTAAGAGAGTAGGCCTATGCAATAGATTCCATGACAGGGATATTATGACAGATAAGTCCAGGATATGTGGTTAGTCACAGAGCTAAGGTAACTTCCTGACTCAGGAAACAGGGAAATGAATGAGCTTTGTATTTGGTGCTCTCCATCTTGGTGACCATATTGAACAGTGAAATGTGTGTTCACTAATTAATAGCAGATCCACAAGCTCACAATAGATATGAGCTGTTGTTAGCTTGTAGATCAGCTGTTTTCGGCGAAGAGATTTGGTGGAGGCGAGAGGGAAAAAAAACGACCACGCACACATTAACAAAAAACATAGATTGCAAACAACACTAGTGCTGTCAAAAAAGTATTTGAAGCGATCTATGACATGTATGAAAGACTTGTATACAGTATGTAGTGGGAGGGGGTCCCTGATTCATCTCTCTCTCAGCTAAGGGGTCCTTGGACTGAAAAATGTGAAAAAAGCTGAGTGTTAATTGTTTAGTTAAGTTCTGCTTTGTCTAGTTAGTTCTTGTACACGTATACATATACATATACGTATCCGTACACGGACAAATGTGTCCGTGGCAAGACTTGTCCTTGTCCGTGACACAATTTTAAGTTTTTAGTTTTTTACATAACGTTGTAATGTTCTTATTTTGATCATATTAGACCCAATTACTGAATGTCAGTCTCCAGGTTTTATATGATTTACTATCACCTTATCCACTAGGACAGTGGTTCTCAAACTTTTTATTTGCAAAGACTAATAACTCTGAGAGTGTGCAAAATGGAACCAAATGGACCCGTTCCATTTGTACACTCTCAGAGTTACAGACCTGTAATGGTCATTTAGGGCTAATAGCTCTTCATGTGTTTGTCTACTCATTTTGAATGTCCATGGCAAAAATACAATAAGTCCCCAACAAGCCAGCATAGCGATGACCCCTGGTCCGTGTATTCTTACTCCCAGTGTTTCCTTGCCAGTTCATTGTTGCATGTCACTAACGTTCACTTATTATTGCTCCTAGTGTACTCCTGTACTTTGATCTCCCAGTGTATTTGTGGTCCTGTGATTGTTCCTGGAGCTCTTGTTATTTTTGTAAATTAACCCATTCAATCCGGGAACGCATCTGTGTTAGCCTGGTTTCAGATGAATCTGCCTTTGCAAAATTACATTGCACTTTAGCCCTCGGCAGATTAGGTCTGGCCCCCTCAATAGAGATTTCATTTCTCTCCCTCCGAAGTCGTGAGGGACCAATCAGGGCCCAGTATCCAAATGTGGGCGGGCTTATCACCTTATTTGGAGCAATGACGTACAATGCAGGAGACTCATTTTCAGTTTTTCACAACAAAGATGGACGCCGCCATAGCATCGGTAGTAAACACGTTAGAAAATATTTATTTTCTAACAGACGAACAAACAATTGTCCTTAAAGCTTTTGTTGGAAAGAAAGATGTGTTAAGAAAAGTTTCATCTGGTTACCAGACTAAATACGAGTGGAGCTAGCTTTCGTTGTTTACTATTTCAGCACCGGCGCTTGTGTGTGACGTAGCAGGAAGCACTGCTCTGATTGGTTTTAGGTCTAAACAATAGAATCCGTTTGGATCTTTTTGTAACCTTCTTGTAACTGATCTTTTTGTAAGGAAATAGGTAACTGATATATTGCACTTTTACCTTAGCGCTAGGTATACTCTTGGTTGCTTGTTTTTGCAGAAAATGCACTAAAGACTTCTGGTGATTAGTAGTTTTCGTTCCCTACCTATGTTGAATACACTTATTGTAAGTCGCTTTGGATAAAAGCGTCTGCTAAATGACTGTAATGTAATGTAATGTAATGTAATGTAATGTAATGTAATGTAACCGCCCCGCCCCTTGGAAAAAAATCTATCGCTGAGAGGGACCAGACTAATATCCACGCAGTGTGTCGTGTGATATTGTCTGGCCACGCGAGGCTACATCTGTGTCATTTTAAGATTTCTTTGACTATTCAAAAATAGCAGATCTACGAGCTCATAGCGCGGCACAGAGTGCCGTGCTATGAGCTCGTAGATCTGCTATTTTTACCAGGGACCCCCCAGAAGCACAAAATTGTTTGCTTTAAAACGTATACATTCAAAGAATTGCACACATTTTCCACGATTTTCCCAAAAAATAGCAGATCTACGAGCTCATAGCGCGGCACTCGGCTATGAGCTTGTATATCTGCTATTTATTTAATAGCCAAAGAAATCTTAAAATGACACAGATGCGTTCCCAGTCTTAATGGATTAACGTGCAATTGGACTTCTCTGCCTATCTGCGCCTCTCTGTCCTGCATACAGTACTTAAACCCTATATATAGTCCTACGTGTCCTACCCTCTCTTGACTCACTTTGTGACAATTTGGTTCTCAACCGTTTTTTACTTCAGTCCCCAGTGTTGGAAAGTAGGCTAACTATGTACATGTACTTTCCAATTGTATATACTTTCACTTCTACTGCACTACATCTGATCTCAGATAAAAAATATCTCACTACAATTTTTTAAAAACTTTAGTTACTAGTTACAATTTTGATTCTTATTTCAAAACATACATTAGCCACTTCAGCCCTATTTAAACTTTGGTTGTTTGAAAATAGCCAATCTACAAGCTCACAACGCGTCGCATTGTGAGCTTGTAGATCTGCTATTTTCAAAAGAATGTCATGCATTTTGATGAGAGTGTGAGCACCTCTTCCACCCCTGACATGTACCCCTCCTGTCCTGAATCCAAGTACCTGTCTTTACCCAGCTACAACATTTTGCTAGCCGATCTACTTGTAGATCGGCTATTTTCAAATAGCCGAAATACAGGGCTGTAGTGGTTAATATATGTTTTGAAATAATCAAAACTAAAGTTTTCATATGATTGTAGTGGAGTAAAAGTTCAATATTTGCCTCTGAGATGTATAGTGGAGTAGAAGTAAAAATATTGAATATTGTAAATACTAAAGTAAAGTAAAAAAATACCTCAACATTTTACTTAAGTACAGTACTTGAGTACATGTAGGCCTACTTAGTTACTTTATGCCACTATTCCCGAGCATATGTTTTCTAAACTGTGACCATAACATAATAGTAAGTCCAGTTTTGATATCAATACGTTCAAATAATGTGCAAATAAGCATTGCTTTCTATTCAATAACAGTTGTAACACAAAAGCTTGCACGTTTATTATATATATATATATATATATATATATATATATATATATATATATATATATTATTAATTTAACATAAAGCAATGTCATCCATTTTCCACTTTATCTCGTGTACTCTCGTGTAGAACCTCCGCTTACCCCTAGGGGGCACACACACACCCATTTGAGAAACACAGTTATAAAGCAACAGAGGGTAGTTCACAGGGGTCAAAGGTCATGTTCTGACAGCACACCAGGATCCTGGTTCAACTGAGGCCTGAGCTTGACCTGCTCAAACCACAGCTGCACACACACGCACACGCACGCACGCACGCACGCACGCACACACACACACACACACACACACACACACACACACACACACACACACACACACACACACACACACACACACACACACACACAGCTGCGTCCAGCGTGGAGTGGGTTAATTATATTTATTCATTGTACATTGCAGAGATTGCGGTCTGCAGTGGTGGAAAGTAACTAAGTCAATTTAACTGTGCTTAAGTATAATTCTGAGGAACTTTTACGTATTTTGGTATATTGAGACCAATATTATTTTGTACTTTTACATAAAAATACATTTTATACAGGCCTTTTATTTGTAGCCTACTACAGTATTTCTACTTTTTTTCTCCACCACTCTGACCGTTGGCTCTCTGCACACTGCTGGTTGTCATCTCCAGTTGTTATATAGTCCACTTGCACTTCATCTTAGATTTCCTATCAGTATTAAGTGTTGCATGCTGCGCTATTGTGTTGGAATTAGCTGCTTGTCCAAGCGATAACAAACCTCTCAAACTGAATAATAAACACCGGCTGCATTTCGGCGTTATGCTTGCCAAAGAAAAGTCAGGCTCTGTGTCATACTGGAAGACCCCCTGTGTCTGTGGTCAGAAAGAGGAGGACCTGTTAATCCCACAGGGGGGAATTCTGTTTCAGCTTCACCCAGCTGATGGCTGGGGGGGGGGGGGGGTGCATTAAGTGATTTATTTTTTGTTAAAAAACAACAACTACAAAATCAGTCTGGAGTTTAATGCCTCTTCAAGTGTCTTGCTCAAGGACACCACCAGGGGGCGTACCGGTGACCTTCTGGTGATCAGACAGCCTCTCAGTGGTTGCAAACTTTTTTCCTTGGAGCCCCCCTCTTTACATCTGAGTAAAGCTGCGACCCCCCCCCCCACCACACACACACACACACACACACACACACACACACACACACACACGCACACGCACACACGCATACTGTAGTTTTCAAACAACGAAAATAGCTGATCTTCAACGTCATAATGCGTCGCACCGCGACACATTGTGTTTTTTTAAACTTTTGTGAAAAATTTTTTTGCCTGTAATTTCTTTTATACTATAATGGCATGCCCAAAATAGGGATGCCAGTAGTAGCCTAGTCCTTGACACCCCACAAGGCGGGCCCATATAGCCCCCATTGGGAAACACTGCTCTACACACAAAGCTATACGGATGCCCCGAATGTCACACATTTAGGATAAACAATCTGAATCACATATTTTCTCCAGAAATGGACTCGTCAGGGCAATCCCCATGAGGTCAAACAAGGAGAGGGAGGAGCGAGTGAGCTGCAGTCACCTGCTGCACTGAGCAGGCAGGCAGGGGGGGCGACATAATGCCACGCTGTGAGGGCAGTGGTGGAAAAAGTACTCAAATTATTTACTTAAGTAAAAGTACCAATGCTGCAATATAGAAATACTCTGCGACGCGTTGTGAGCTTGTAGATCGGCTATTTTCAAATAGCCTAGGTATGAAATAGGGCTAAAGTGGGTAATGTATGTTTCATAATATCATAATTTATAGAGTAACTAGAGATAAAAGCAACTAGTAAGTTTTCAAATAATTGTAGTGGAGTAAAAGTAGGCCTACAATATTTGCCTCTGAGATGTAATGGAGTAGAAGTAAAAGTACTGAAAATGGGAAATACTCCAGTAAAGTTAAAAATCCTCAAAAGTGTACAGTAAGTGTACAGTACTTGAGTAAATGTACTTAGTTACTTTACACCACTGTGTGAGGGGCACACATTTTCCCTCTTGCCACGGACACATTTGTCCATGTTGATGACCCCTGATTAATATGTATTAATCTTAACATAATTTATGATAGGGACCCCCCATACAAGATTTGTGTTGTTAAAGGGATAGTTCACCCAAAAAAATACTTTTTGTTCCTATCGATTAGTCACCTCATGGAGACTTGAATTCATGGATTCTTTTTCTGTCGCATTCCTAAGCCAATCATTTAATGACCGGTGGACCGGTAGGCAGCGGTTTCCGGTAGGAGCCACAGGGGAGACTCTTTGTGTCTCCATACCCGGAACCCGCTGCCGGTCATCAAATTATTGGCTTAGGATGGGGGTCTCCATGGGGTGACTAATCGCTAGGAAAAAAAAGTCCTTTAAGGAGAGGTTTAAACAATATTCCAGAGAAGTTGAGACGTGTAATAAATGTTGATATTTCACTGTTACATCTACCACCATCAACTCAATGACCTTGTCTGTCTGTCTGTCTGTCTGTCTGTCTGTCTGTCTGTCTGTCTGTCTGTCTGTCTGTCTGTCTGTCTGTCTGTCTGTCTGATGTCAATTTTTTCAATATTATTATTATATTACACATGAAAATAGCAGATCTACAAGCTCACTATTTTCAAATAGCCGATGCATATAGGTTTAAAGGTCTCATGTAGCCTATAGGGCTTGTTTTCATAGACCTGCTTGCTTGCAGTGGGGACATACTGCCGTGCTGCGAGGGGCACAAGAAGTCAAAAGAAGTGCTCTTCCCTCCGGTGGAGGAGGGCAGATAAGGCTGATGAGGTTTTCCTCTGCCAGGGGGGGCCAGTGATAGCAGGGGGGCATCGCTCATGGCCGGGCACGATAAGGGCCGGCCGTGCCATCCTGTGGGGCTTATCAGCCAATGCCAGTGCGCCTCGACTGTTAAACCCCTGCTGGGACATGAACGTGTGTTTATGACTTTGGCGTCAGACTGTCTTGTCCTGCAGCGGCAGATTATGTTTATTATATTGAGGATTGAGAGAAGAGAGTTCATGTCGTCTTGTAGATTTGACCACTTGAACCCTACATATACGTGGATATTCTCGCCGAATGTTGGCTTATTTTCATTAAAACATATGGTTAACCCATTAAAAGCGGGAAAGCATCTGTGTCATTTTAGATTTTAGCTATACATGTATAGCACATTGGTTGGCTATTCAGAAATAGCAGATACACAAGCTCATAGCGCGTCACTTCGTGTCACTATATGAGCGTGTAGATCTGCTATTTTTGGAAAAGTCGGGAAAATGTGTGCAAATCTTTGAATATGTTCGCACTTTTGAACCACTGATATAGCAACAGGATTTAGAAGACATTTGTAGAATCGGCCTCAGGTCTTAATGGCTTAATATTGACAAGTTGTATTTTAGCTACATACATAAACCCTGTTCTGGGCATGTCAGAATATGCAAACAATAGGCCTATATTTGGTGAAAAAAGCAGGTCGCATGTCATTACATGTACGTGAGCTTGAGGAAAGCAAGCTGAGGAAGGTTGAAGACTTGATGGGACTGGACATGTACAGGTCATTTTCTTGCATGCTTTGAGAGACAGAGGCGTGATAAAGAGAGATTATAACATTCCTTTGCTTCTTCTTCAAATTAA
>NC_137616.1:3493591-3673591 GCF_963280865.1 Gymnoscopelus braueri | reverse complement strand
TGTGTCTTTTTTTTTGTGTGTGTGATCGACCGTGCACATACACATAGAGATTCGACATCCCGTGATTCGAACCCAGGTCTCCCTTGTGGGAAGTGACGCTAAAGCCCTATCTTGGGCGCCGCCTTACCCCTTATCCCTAAACTTCTTTGCCGTTTTTTACGATTTTGAAAACACATTTTCAAATAGTTCAAATAGCCAATCTACAAACTCACAACGTGTCGATGTAGATCGGCTCGTTGAACTATTTTTTCAAGTTTTTTTTAAATAGTTTAAAAAATTGCTATTAAGTTTAAGGATATGGGGTAAGGTGGCGCCCAAGATAGGGCCCCTTGTGTGTGAATGTGCATTGATCTCTACAATCAGGTGCCTGCATATATACGCGACGCGACCTCCTCCATCCATAACGTCGCCAGCAGGTCACTGAGATCCTCCGCCCAGGACCTGCTTGTTGTCCCTCGCACAAGGCTAAAGACCAAAAGTGACCAAGCCTTTGCGTGCACTGCCCTCCCGACTGTGGAATAACCTCCCCCTGGACCTAAGAGTTGTGCCCTCTGTTGATTTTTCTTTCTTTTTTTAAATGTTGAAGACCCATTCCAAACTACACTACAGCCGTTCTCTACCTGGAAAATGGCCAATGGCTGAAATACAAGTAGAAGCCATTGTTCTTGCATTCATTAAAAAAAAGTGTTTTATTTTTATTTTATTGTAACATTTTTTTGGGGGGCTTTTTATGCCTTTATTGATAGGATAGAAGGTTGACAGGAAATGGGGAAAGAGATGGGGAGTGACATGGAGGCCGTCGGGATCGGGACTCGAACCCGCGACGCACTGTCAGGCTAATTTGGAGCCTAGGTAAATGGTAAATGGTGCATTTATGTAGGGCTTTTATCCAAAGCGCTTTACATAGATTGTGCATTACATTCACCCATTCACACACACATTTATACACCGATGGCGGAGGAAACCATGCATGGCACCAACCTGCTCATCGGGAGCAATTAGGGGTTCAGTGTCTTGCTCAAGGACACTTCCACACTAACCCTGGGGGAATCCGGGATCGAACCTCACGGTTCCCATCCGGCTGCTCTACCGGCCACTCTACCCCTGAGCCACTGCCACCCCTGAAGTTTGAAATCTTGTATGATATGACCAAACCTGCCTTCTGATGATGTCACTGGTGGGCAGGTTTCTGAACTGTCCACATCTGAGACACAGAGTGATCAGACTGTTATCAAAATGTTACCATCTCCATAATGAGCATTAGAGAGGACCAATTAGGCCTTTATATGAAGATAAGACTCTGCGCTCTGCGCTCACATCATAAAACCGCAGTGCCCACAATGCATTGCAGCGATGTGCTGCTGCTGCTAAGACGCGTGACTGATTGACCCCGGCCTGACCATGCAGGCCATTCCTGAGTGAAGCATATGGATGTGCTCCATGCGTGTACGGCACAGCCTAATGGCAAACACATTGAACACCATGAGAAACGGGAGTGTTCTCCATACGTGCGTGTGTGTGTGTGTGTGTGTGTGTGTGTGTGTGTGTGTGTGTGTGTGTGTGTGTGTGTGTGTGTGTGTGTGTGTGTGTGTGTACATGTCCGGCCTGGTGAATGTCTGTGTCAGATTACCGTGGCAGCGGCGATAAGCAGATGTAAAGACCCGTGGGGCTTATTTATTATTGAGGGGCAAAGAGCGGGATCGGGGGGGTGGGGGGGGGGGGCTTGCGGCAAGGGAACAGCGACCAGAATAGCGCGGCAGAGAAAATAACCTGCTCTCATGCGATATTTGGAATGGCATTAGGGCCTCCCCGCGTGTTAACATACCAGGCATGATGTTTGTGAATGTTCACAGCCAGGTACTCTTTCCAAGTATTTCACAGGCTCGCCGGCCGCTCATTTTCAGCTTCCCTTGTGAAACTTGATAGTTGAACCCCACTGGAACCCCCTCAAGGACCTTCCGGGGGTCCCACGGCCTCCATGTCGAGAACCAGTACTACAATGTAGCATCATTTGACAAACTAGACCGGTGCCCAACATGCCCGTTTGGCACCACCCTACTTGTGAACGATGCAAGTTGGGAATAGGCCTACTGTACATGCCCCGCCCGGTGTAGTCTTGGGTCCCAAAGATAAACATCTTATCAAACTGGGGGTGCTTGAAAAAAAATAAAAAATCTAAATAAATAAAAAGCGGAAAATAGCAGATCTACAAGCTCATAGCGCGGCACAAAGTGGCGCACTGTGAGCTTATAGATCTGCTATTTTTGAATAGCGACTGTATAAAATGTGGTTAAAATGATTGTGTATTAACACATTTTGCTGGGGACCCCCTGGTACCCCCCCAAGGACCCAACTTTGCGAACCAATGCCATAAAGAGCTGGCTGAATAAGCTGGACCTAAACGTCAACTTGTAGCAGGTTCATTTTACAAACACATGGAATTCAGTTTCAACGTATACACACTCACAGGACAAAGGAAATGAGCTCTTGAGCTATTGTGTGTTCTACTATTTTGACAGATGTGTACAAATATACTGTACAGTATGTATGGTCATGGGTATACCGGTATGCATTTCTTTTGTTAATAAAAACATCAATCAATCAAAAGAAATGCCACTGATTTATAATGGTTCGACACGGACAGAGAAGCAGGGTGCGTGGGAGGATAGGATAGAGGGAGTAATGTTTAGCTGGGAGAGAACTGGAAATTGAGTTGGTTTTGGTGGTGCTGATAGACGTTGCCTTGAAGTTTTGACATGGCGTTGACGCATGGCATGTTTATCGAAACCAAACGCACGCTATAGCTCACGGTGGAGGCAAACTCGATACTGGCTCAAAAAACCCACTAACGGATACTTGAAATTCCAGCCATGTCGGTTTAGGTCTAATCTCACTCTATAGCAGGGGTCTTTAACGTTTTTCAGGCCAAGGACCCCTTAGCTGAGAGAGAGAGATGAAGCAGGGACCCCCACTACATATTGGATTCATGTTAAATGTGTGTTGTTTTTACCACTTACACCCTCAATACTTTGTAAACTTGACCTTTGGCTTGGTACTTGATCTGCTCTTTTTTCCCTGTACACCAAACGTCTTCGCCGAAAATAGACGATCAACAAGCTCACAACGCGTGAGCTTGTTGATCAGCTATTCTCGGCTAATGTTCCCCCCAGAATAGGGATCCGAGGGTTCAAGTGGTTAATGTAAAAACTAAGATAAGTAAAGTCCCTATGACACAAACATTTGGCGGCCCCCCTGCAGTATCTCTGAGAACCCCCTAGCAGTCCCGGACCCCCTGTTGAAGACCCCTGCTCTATAGGAGGACAGTTTTTTTTTTTTTTCACAGTGCACTGTAAATCCTCAGTGTTATGCAACCAAATGGACCTGTCATCAGTGTTGGCCAGTAACTTATTTAGATACTAAGTAAATATACAAGTAATATATACTGCAATATTACTACTTTCCCCAGTAAAACCAGTAGTGTAACTTATTACAATAGGCTCAGGAGGTAGAGCGGCCGGTTGGGAAACGGAAGGTTCCCGGTTCGATCCCCCTGGCTCCCTCTGGGCTAGTGTTGAAGTGTCCTTGAGCAAGGCACTGCTCCCGCTGTGCAAACACAAGTATTTTGTGGCACTAATTAAACACAATGAATAATCGTGATAAATAATTGTGACCTCAATATATTTATCAAAAATAATCGCGGTAATCATTTTGGCCATATAATCATGGCAGCCCTACTTATTACTTGCCCAACACTGACCGTAACCCAGAGAGTGTACAAATGGAACCAAATGGATGGTAAGGGTCCATTTGGTTCCATTTTTGTACACTCTCTGGGTTACGTTAAAACTGAGAATTGTAAGTGTGTGGGTGTTTGGGGATGCCGGAGTGTTTTGCGTTCAGAAATTGTCTACACCCACTCAAACCATTTCCTGCTCTAGGACCGTTAGCCTAGTCCAAATGTGTGTTTGTTTTAATGTGCGTTTAGCCGGGGGCCACAGTGTGTGTGTGTGTGTGTGTGTGTGTGTGTGTGTGTGTGTGTGTGTGTGTGTGTGTGTGTGTGTGTGTGTGTGTGTGTGTGTGTGTGTGTGTGAGAGAGAGAGAGAGAGAGAGAGACAGACAGAGAGAGAGAGAGAGAACTGTATAGCCATCATTCGGGGGGCCCAGATCTCAGGGCCCCCGTCTCAGGGAAAGAACAACAAATCGTTTGCCGGGGTTTGATGTGAACCAGACACTTTAACCACTTATACCCCAGCATCCGTATTCTGGGGGGAAACATTTTGCAGAAGATAGACGATCTGCAAGCTTATAGATCGGCTATTTTCAGCGAAGATATTTATTGAAATGTATTGAAATGTATTGTAACATTTCTGGCACACAATGCCTCTACACCAGACTCAACCCAATATAAATATGATTTTTTTTAAATTGCGATATTCATAATCATAATACATAATGTATTACCCTGCAACTCACCCACTCACTCACGTACCCCACCCAAATAAATACACGTCCGCAACCCACATACAATCGTACATACACATACAATACATATACACACATAACTCCACATTTTACATTACATCCCTTGATTTACCAGTCTATGAAATCACAAGCCAGCCCTATATAATTGTACAAAAAGTATTTTGTTGACCAGAATTCGTCAAGTCTATTCTTAAAGGTATTGACTGAAGGAGCCTGGACCACTTCCTCTGGAAGTTTGTTCCATGCTCTTACAGCTCAAAGTGTAAAGAAGTTCTTTCTCTTTTCAGAGTGGCATGTTGAATGTAAAGTGAAAACAGAAAAGATACTAGTATAGAGCTCTGAGAGACTCCGCTCAACATTGTTAAGCGCTCCATCTTTGTGTCATCATTCTCACTCATAACACAGTGTTGGAAAGTAACTAAGTACATTTACTCAAGAACTCCTCTGAGATACAGAGTAGATTATTTAATTTTTTTACCATTTTATCATGAGCTTTAGTGAGGACCAATTATATGAAGATACGTTGAAAACGGGTGAAGTCGTCCTTTAAGTAAAAACTCCAAGTCCTTCTTCCAGTGTTTAAGTGCTTCATGTTTGGAGTTGAGTTCCTAGCAATCATTCTCACTCATAAAAACACAATAATGAAAATGCGTGCCCGCCTCCACTTAATGACATACAAAGGGGCCCCCATGTGAGCGGGCCCCAAACATAGGACGGAACCATAGGGTCTACCCAGGACAATATAGGGAAGTATGTTGTAGCCGTGTAACTCCATCCACTCCAAGGCTTCATCGATAAGAGTCTGTCGCCACCTTGACTGTGTTTGGTGTTGTCATTCCCTTGAGAGTGATGAGAAGCTGTGTTATGTAACTTTTATTTTGTGAATGAAATTTTATTTTGTCCCATCTGTATGGTAGTGTATAATAATCAGTGGTGGAAAAAGTATTCACATTTCTTACTTTGGTATCAAAATGTACTCAAAGTACCAAAAGTAGAAAGTTATGCAGAATGTCCCATTTCACAAGTTCAAAATGTATAAAAATATCTTTTGCAAATAGCAGATCTACAAGAGTCAAGACGCATTGTGAGCTTGTAGATCGGCTATTTTCAAATGGCCGAAATGTTTAGGGCTGAAGTGGTTAATGTATGTTTTGTAATAATAATCAAAATCTACAAAGTAACTAATAACTAAAGTTTTCAAATAAATGTAGTGGAGTAAAAGTATTAAAAAAATATACTATAAAAGTAATATTTGAATCCGAGATGTAGTGGAGTGGAAGTAGAAGTATTGGAAATAAAGTAAAAAATACTCAAATTCAAAGACGGGGTAGAACAGGAAAGTTACACGGTGCTGCTTTAACCTCTTCAATCCTTTTGTTGTATGTCAAAGAGTCCAAATTGCCGATCTACAAGCTCACAATGCATCATGTTATATTGCGTTCAGTCTGTCCAGAGGCAATGTCATGACCTGTGTGTTGTGTACTTTTATTTTTGTAGTAATGTGTTTCCTGTCCTTGTAGTTGTTGCCTGTGTTGTCTCGCCTCCCTGTGATTATTAGTTATCTCCACCTGTGTCCTGTTAGTGTCCTAGCCTATACCTGTGTTGATTGTCAGTTGTGTTCACCTGTCTGGTTATCCCTGTGTGTATTGAAACCCTCAGTTCCTTGAGTTCTCTGCCAGCCAGTTCCCAAATGTTGTGATGGTGTTTTGTTCCAGTTATGTTCTCAGTACACTCCTGCGTTTGTTCCTGGAAGTTTTGAGGTCCGAGTTTAGAAGAATAAATCCTTGTGCATTTGACATGCAGCTGCCTCTGACTGTATGCTATGCATTTGGGGTCAACACCTCCTAAGTCGTCCCCTGACAAACCATCCTTTTTCACAAACTGCAAGCTTTCTTCATTAGCTATACCGGTAGACTACATTCTTCCATTGGTGGCTGCTGTCGTAAAGATAACATGATTACACACTAACACTTAACAATCCTTCTGTCCCCGGAGGTGGAGAGCTCTAGTCTCTCGAGACTAGATTGTTTTGTCTCACACAATATTCAAATAAAATGCTTCCGCCTAACACTAACAGTCTGTCCAACGGAAGCACTGAAAATGCAAAGAAACTACACCGGATCTGGTCTTTGCAGTGGTGTGAATCTGTCCTACTGCAAATCAAATTAGTCTAAGCATACAGTAGCTTGCTGTTTAGTAGAAATGGAAATATCTTTTAAATATATTTTACATTATAGTTGGAATTGACGAACAGATGGCAGTTTCAGGTGTTGTGGTTACAGACTAGCGTTTCGTCGCTGTCGGGTGGACAAAACCGCTCTTTTTATCATAAAAATAATAATAAATTTCATAGTGAAAATAGCCACAACGTTGTGAGCTTGTAGATCATCTTTTTATCATAACAATAATAATAAATTTCATAGTGAAAATAGCCACAATGTTGTGACTTGTGAGCTTGTAGATCATCTATGTTCACTACTTTAGTGTGACACTCTTGATGAAGTAGGGCCTTCATTTACAAAAAAAGAAAAAAACAGTTGAAATATGGAGATACGAGGTTTCTGCTCGACAGGAACGATTAGAAGATTGTGGAATAGTTTGAGAGAGACTAGAAGAGCTACACATTGACTGCCAAGTTCAACCACTGTGTCATAGGGCTTCCTGAAGCACTTGGAACGTCTAGTAACCTTGATAGTGGCTTTGAGGGAGCAGATAACATGTCCCATTCACCAGTGGTGGAAGAAGTACTCACATTTTTTACTTAAGTAAAAGTATCAATACTACAATGCAGAAATACTCCGTTACAAGTAAAAGTCTGGTATTCAGAATTCTCTTGAGTAAAATTACAACAGAATTGGCATCAAAATGTACCAAAGTGCTCATTGTGCAGAAATCTTCCAATTCACGTTTTCAAATGTATAAAGTCATTTGAAAATAGCAGTTCTACAAGCTCACAAGTGTTGTGAGCCTGTGGATCGGCTATTTTCAAATAGCCAAAGTCTATAGGGCTGAAGTGGTCAATGTATGTTTTGTAATAATATTTAAAGTCTACAAAGTAACTAGAAACAAAAGTTGTCCAATAATTGCAGCAGAGTAAAGTACTATATTTGCCTCTGAGATGTAATGGAGTAGAAGTAAAATTATTGAAAATTGGAAATACTCCAGTAAAGTAAAAAATACCTAAATATTTTACTTAAGTACAGTACTTGAGTACATGCCCTTAGTTACTTTAAACCACTGCCATTCACTCTCTTTTGAATCTGAACCAACAAAAACCTGCCATTCACAATGTTTGCTTTCCAAAAAAAATAAAAAAGGAGACTTTCTTTAGCACACGAAGCAGTGACTCTCAAATATTTGAATTTCAAGGACCCCAAATTGTATTTAGCTATGAACCCGGATCTGTAAAGATGTTGTGCCGCAGTGACACCCTACAGTATTACCTCAAGAGGTTTAAGATTATTTCTGGAACACGTCACATGGCGAGAGCTTGTAGATCAGCTATTTTCAAATAGCCAAAGTATTAACTTTTCATTGCCACACTTATTTCAGACTGTGTCGTCCCAGTGCCAGGAAAAAGGTGAATTTTTCCTCCGTTTGTTTTTTAACATTGAAGTGAATGGAGCAGCAATTTTTTGGATAGCGTTATCTCCTAGTTCTTTTGAGATAAACAAAAACAAAAAAGACCAAAAAATATATATATATATAAAAAGATATATATATATATATATATATTCGTCATTTCCGTCCGTGGCCATGATAGCCATAGAGCCATCGGACGGGAATTCCCGTTTTTGGCAGTTAAAGAGTTAATCAGGGCTAATGTGGTTACACTGATGTTGATGCTACATTAACACATTTTGCTGGGGACCCCATGGAATCCCTCAAGGACACCTGGGCGTCCCCGGACCCCACTTTGAGAAGCACTGCCATGAAGCAGCAACCATCCGTCCAGCTGTGTGACATGTAACATACCATGGGTCTCAGTGGAGCCTGGTTTGCACGCAACAGGAGGGAGAGCGGTTATGTAACACATTGGGGAAAAAAGAAAAACTGCAACTACACTCCCCCCCCCCTATAGTTCAGTTGTTCCCAAACTGAGGGTCGGGACCCCCACGGGGGTCCCCCAATTATTTTGGGGGGTCCCCAGATGATTAGCTTGATGTGCAACATTGTTTTGCACATTAATACATACAGTAATACATACACATTAATACATACTTATACAGTATAAGTACCATAAATACCTCTGTATATTTCTAAAGTGACAATCTAATGGCTTTAAGACCTTTTTAATACCACATTGTCAAATATTAGGCCTACGTAAGAAAGAGGCCAACATTGTGGAACCGAGTCAAACTAAATGTAATGCCTACAGTACTATTCCAAGTGCTTGTTAGGGTGGGGCGGTCCCCAGTTCAAATTTGATTATTTTGGGGGGGTCGCAGCCTGAAAGGTTTGGCAACCCTTGCTCTAGCTGACTTGAATTTACATTTTAACCACCCTATAGTCTATCTATTCTAGGCATGTCATCATAGCCGAAGAAGTCTGCGAAAAATAGCAGATCTACAATATTGTAGGTTGGCTATTTGCGGCGAAGAGATTTGCCGTAGAGGTGAAAAAAGGAGGGGGTCTATAGTATAGCCCTGGTGAATCCCAGTATACCTAGGTTTATAAGTGGTTAATACTATGGAATGTCGTTGTAGTGGCTAGGTCCACTGAAGAGTGTAGTTGAGGTGATAGAGATACATTTGGACTATAGCCATACTAACTGACTCTCCTGAATCCACAGCCTTCATTCTTCAGGGTACAGGCTAAAAAATAAGGACCAGTGTGCAAGCTGCTTAAAGGCATAGTTCACCCCCAAAATGACTTTTTTTCCTATCGATTAGTCACCCCATGGAGACTGGAATTCATGGATATTTTTTTGTTTTTGTCGCATTCCTAAGCCAATAATTTGATGACCATCAGCGGTTCTGGTAGGAGACACAAAGAGTCTCCTTTGTATCTCCTACCGGAACCGCTGCCTACATGACAGCTGGTCATCAAATTATTGGCTTAGGAATGCGACAAAAACTAAAAAATATCCATGAATTCAAGTCTCCATGGTGTGACTAAACTATTCCAGAATATTATTAAGAATGACTATTCAGCTCATCGGTTTCACTCTCCCCACCTACTGTATATATAGACAGTTGTAGATTTATGTCCTTAATCTAATCTAAACAACTGAGATCTTCTCTTATGTTGGGGTCCGCACCCAACTGTATTAGGGGTTCCTTGACATGAAAAATGTGTGAGGATCACCGACACACAGAACCTGTTTCTGCTCTGTCTCTGATGATGATGTGTGTCTGCTGTGCATCCCAGAGTCACGCCACCACAGTAAATCCTGCAACACACCTGTCAAACAGCCAGCATGTCAAACAGCAGGCCCGGCCATAAAAGTACACATGACTGTATAGCTTCTACTGGGCCCTAATATGTAGCTAAACACATGTTTAACTATATAATTACTGCATAATATTGTTTTTATAAATTTGTTTTATAAAACCGTTTGATTCAAAAAAAATAATATTATTGATATCAACGCTGTCAGGCGAAAACCTTGTATGTCTAAAACTGCTACTTTTAAGGAATGGAACGAAACATTTAAGAAATAGTGTAAATAGCATATATACTGTACAAGCTCACATCGTGTGTCGATGCGACACAACGTGAGCTTGCAGATCTGCTATTTTCACTTCTTTAGCTTGACACTCTTTAACGACAAAGTAAGTAAAGAAAGTTGAAATATGGAGATACAAGGTTTCTGCCGGACAGTAACGCTATATGATACAGATGGTCAGAACATTAGTCTGTGGAATTTATGCGGAACCTCCACACTTGTCACGTGCTTGATGTCGGGACAGAGAGAGAGCTCATACCGTATACAGGATAAACAAGTACAATTGGAAGTGATGAGACAAAAAAACTAGCAGACACAATTTTAACTGCAACACTTAAAAATGTAAGCTGATGAATGGGTTCTTTTTTCTTGGCAACTAACCTGAAAATGTATTTTCTGGACTGAGATCTGGAGAGCCAGGAGACCGTTACTGAACAAACACTCCAAAGCAGTGATTGCTACCAGAATCAAGTTTTTCACAACAACAAAAAAACGAAAACATTTTGTTTTAACCATCAAAGATCACTTACACTACGTTTAATTTAGGAGGGGAAAAAAAGCATACGAAGATTAAATATGGAGATACAAGGTTTCTGTCCGGCAACTACCGTATATTACGTAACATTGAACATACTATATGGAGCGTTTATTAGCCAGGTGGTTGTATAGGGAAGTGGATGCAATGCGACTTAAATAGCATGAAGGGGGCCGTGGCAGCAACATAAACACCATGAGAGCTTGTGATTGTTTCTTGATTACCAACATCTACCATGCTGATTAGCCTCCTGCGTAAAGGCCTTCCTCCTGCCTCTCTTATCAGGGTGTAAGGCTTGAGCAAGAGGAAACGAAGGGGTGGGTACAGTTTCAGAGGGGGGGGGGGGGGGGGTGCATGTGCACGTGAGAGGGAAGAATCTCTAGTGTCTAGTGAAATTTGAACTGGGGACCCCCCACCCTGACAAGCACTTGGAATTGTAGGAGTTGAGGCATTACAATTATGTTGACTCTGTTCCACAGATAAATGTTGTGAAACTAGCCGATCTACAAGTCTACAAGGCGACATGTTGACAGCTTGTCGATCTGCTGTTTTTGGCAAATGTTCCCCCCAGAATAGGCATGCTGGGGTTTAAGTGGGGTTAAAGTTTGTTTAATCAATGGATTTAATTTTTTTTATCTGAAATTGCATGAATGAATGAATTGACCCCACCACCCCAACATAATCTCTATACTATAGACCATATTCACACGGCGGCCATATTGCCATTAAGTCAATGAAATGCCACCCCAGTTGCCACCCCAGTTGCCACAGCAACGCAATGTTAAATTCCAAAATGTCCGCCGTGTGAATATGGACTATGGTCTCCTCTACCCCTATCACCTCTGTCATGAACACATCACCACAAATCACATAGTGTCACTACTGCATGTTCAAGTTAGTGAGTTCAGTCTGTCTAATTTCGTATAATGTCTAAGTCTATATATTATGTTCAGACTTATTGCAGTCCTAATCAAAACGTTGGCCCATCCCGATTGGAATCAGGGCAGTAATATATAATGTACCGTATAATGTAATATAATATATTCCAATTATTGCTTTCCCCACTAACTAATAGTGTAACTTATTACAATTGCCAAAACATTAATATATCAGTTATTAATCCAAGCAAGTAACTTACTAAGTTGCAATACTAAGTTACAATGAATGTGCTTAGTTTTTGACCCATCATTATCTGGTGTTATTGTTTTATGCCTATCATTTATAGCAGGGGTTGTCACATGGGTAAAAAGGGCAGAAATACGAGCTATCAACATGTAGTATAGACCGATTATTTGTTTACAAACATTGAGACTGAATGCAAAGGTGACTGTTTCATGTAATCCATTCCCAACCAACAGATCCCCAAACCTGCTGTTTTGGGGTGAGCTTGTTTCAGTTCATTCAACCTCCTCTGTGTGTAGGCTAGTGGGGTGCGCCCTGGCGACACATATATACTTCATCGCGCAACGGTATTGCGCACCGAGAACAGCTGACATATAAGCTCACAATCGTGTCGTGGATGCGACCACTGTGAGCTTGGAGATCTGCTATTCTCGGCCGTTCTCTGCGCGCGACACCTTCGCGGGACGGAGCATAAATTAGTCTTGACGGGCTGCAGCTGCGCGAGCCAAGCAGGTTCTGGTGCCATGATCATAGAGCGCTCCCTCCGTTCTTATGACAGCCACTGGAGGGGGAGTTTTGAGGACAACTGCTTTGAATTGTTATTATTGTTTACACACAACAGAAACCAAGGATTATATATTTCAAGAGCGAGAGATCACAGTAAAAATCCTAAGCATTCTTCTTCCACACTGGGAGAAAAACAGCATCTGAAAGTTTGATGGGATGCATTTTTACACGTGAGACTGTGACCACTTTTACATTGCATCTTATGAGCAGTGGGGTTCTTTTGCTGCCGACCTGCGCGCGCATACTGTTTCGTATCAGTGTGACGTCGTCTGTTAAGGCGTCGTCTATCCGTCATGATCACGGCCTCTGTCTGCGTACAGTGTGCCCCTGTTTTGTCCCTGATGTGACTGTTGTGTTGTGTCACACGTTCCTAGTCCCTCCTCTGCACGACATCACAGAGCTCAGCCAGCAGCCAGCTCAGGTGAGGGTGATACCAATCAGCCCAGCTGCTCCACATCGCCATCAGAGCAAGCTGCCTATATAGACCCCTTATCAGGCAAGTCGCAGTGATAAGAACCAGTATGCACCAGCGCATCAGCGGCGTGGTTGTGAACTTATATGTCAGCTATTCTCGGCGCGCAATACCATATGTATCGCTAGGGAGCGCCTCACTAGCCAACACACAAGAGGCAGTTGAATGAACTGAAACCAGTGCTCCCAAAACCGCAGGTTTGGGGATCTGTTGGGAATTGATTACAAGAAACATGTGCGTCCAGTCTCAATGTTTGTAAACAAATAATTGCTCTATAAGCTGCTGAGAACTAGAGGTTACAAATGTAACCCCGGTTTTAGTAGGTTCGGAGTTTACTACTCACTATGGGATATCAGCGCCCCCAGACGATGGACAGAGCAACACACACGCTCCCGATGCCAATTACTGATTGGCTTAGGGTATGTCACGAGTCCGGAAGACCCGGGAGTACAAAAGCTCCCCGTGACATAGGCTCTTCCTCTTAACATTCTCCTCTCTGCATGCCAAATGCGCACAGAAAGGGGTGTCTGGTGAGTAGTAAACTCCGAACCTACTAAAACCGGGGTTACATTCGTAACCTCTAGTTTTACCACGGTTCTCCGTTTACTACTCACTATGGGATTCATAAACCCCCCTTGAGGTAATGAGCCACACAACCCTGACAGGCCCGCACGCCCCTCAGCCCCTAGGTCCCGCCCACACGGACGTGACCTATGGCCCCATGGGCGCCCCCAACCCACCGGGCTGGGGTGCGGGATAGATAACCAAGCTAGGCCCTGACAGACTCCAGAGTCCGCCTATTTACTAACAGGCAGACACAAGCCTGCCTCATAACTCAATATGAGGAAACAGGGCCCCACCTCCTGGGAGCCAGCCCAGCTGGTCCCATGGAAACCCAAGAGGAAGTCGAGAGATAGGGAGAAAAGCCCCTTCCCTCCACTGGTCTGGAGGCAGCCGCTACGCCTAGGACCGCGCGCGCCAAGGATGACGCCGCCACGTCCAGGCTGTAGAAAACCGCAAAAGTCGATTGGGACGACCAATTTGCGGCTGCACAGATCTCCTGGATCGAAGCTCCCCTGTAGAGAGCCCAGGATGTAGCCATGCCTCTAGTAGAGTGAGCCCTCAGACCCTCCGGGACCGGGGCACCACTACTCACATAAGCCAATCTAATGGCATCTCGGATCCATCTAGAAAACGTTGCCTTATTGACCGCCTTCCTCTGAACTCCAAGGCCCAAAAGAGACAAAGAGCTACGTCGATGAGCGATTGGCCGCTGTCTTCTGACAATAGAGCTTCAAGCTCTCACTGGACAGAAACAATGCAACCGCCTATCCTCCGCCGAAACGAAGGGAGGCGGATGGAAGGCTACCAACTCACCCGGATCCGGGGCCACCCCGGTCCTGGTAACGAACGTCAGGTTAGGTTTAAGCAAAACCCTCCTGTCATTGTTAAAACACTTCATGCACTCCGGACTCATCGAGAGTGCATGCATGTCACTGACCCGTTTAGCCGTAGACAGGGCCACCAAGAGGACCGTTTTGAGACTAATGATCCTCAGATCCACAGACTCAAAAGGCTCGAACGATGGACGGCATAGTGCCTCCAGCACAACCGTCAGATCCCAGGCTGGGAACAGTGGCCTGTTACCCGGCCTGGCTCTCCTGGCGCCGCACATAAACCGGCGCACCAAGGGGTGCTGGCCCACCGTCTTGCCATCGAAACCTTCGTGGCAAGCAAAATGGCCGCCCAAAACACCTTCACTGTTGAGAAGGATAAATCCCGATCTAGCCTCCTCTGCAGAAAGTAAGAATGCTACACACCGAGGCCTGGAAAGCCACCACCACTGGTGACTGTTCCAACCACCATCTGACATCGTAAGCATTCCTCGTGGACACGGCCCTTGCGCCCTGGATGGTAGCCACCACGTCAGGGGGAAGGCCACACAAGCTCAAATTCACCCTCTCACGGGCCAGACCCATAGGTCTAGGTCCTGAGGGCGTCCCCCCTCCCTGCCGCAGCAAGTCCCTGCCGACAAGGAGGGCCCAAGGCACGTCGTGAAGGAGAGGAGTTATCTCCTGACCTCCACGTGTCCCATGCTGGGGCCACCAGCAACATCAACAACCCTCGGAGCCTGACCCTCCCCCACATGGGGAGGATCAGCTCCATTGGCGGGAAAGCATAAAGCAGTTCGTTCAGGAGGCTCGGCACATTGAACGCCTGAATGGACGCGAGACGGGAGTCGCATCACAGCGTCATCTCGCACGCTAATCCGTCCAACACCAGGGAGGCCAAGCCTTCCTGCTTGTTGACATAGCACATGGTGGTGGTGTTGTATGTTCTGATCGAGACATAACAACCCCGAAACCGAGCCCCGAACTGTTTGAGAGCGAGGAAAAACCCAGTGAGGCTGGCGTCCGTGGTGATGACCTTCTGCGATATCACAGCGCCTATACTGACCCCCTGGGACAGAAAGGCCACCTGCGACCACGATCCGAGTGTCTCCACGCACCCTGGAAACACCACCACTTGCTGATAGCCTGAGGTGAGTGGGATCCGAAGAGCCCGCAGCCACCTCTATACAGGTCTCATGTAGAACCTGCCCAAGCGGATTAAGTGAATGACTGAAACCATGAGACTCACCGCTTGCATGCCTAGTTTGTAAGTGACTTGACGCCCCACGCGAAAAAACCTCACACAAGCTAAGACGCTGTCTAACCTGCCCTTGGACAGCCGTGTTCTGAGCGTGTTCGAGTCCAGCGAGATCCCCCAGAAGGTGGTCCGCTGAGATGGAACCAGAACGCTCTTCTGGACGTTGATTGTGAACATAGCGACGTCAGGTGGGAGAGGGCCACGGCCGTGTGCCGTGCCACCTCCTCCTCTGAGCCTGCGGCAATTAACCAGTCGTCGAAGTTAAGTCGACAGACTGATCCCCTGTCGCCGCAGTGGAGCTATGGCCGCATTGGTACACTGCACGAGCACTTGCAGGCTTAATGACATACCAAAGGGAAGAACCGTGTACTCGTACACTCCCCTTTGTAGCCGAAGTGCAGGAATTCTCTCTGTGGAGGCCAGACTGGAACGTGGAGGCAAACAACCTAGAGGTCGATGCCCGTCCACCAGTGCCCCTAACGTACCGTTCGCAACAGCTTCACGGTCGTCAACAATGAAATGGATACTTGTTGATGCCCTTCAGATTCAGAAAGGGCCGTACGCCCCCCCCCCCCCCCCCTTTTTTTCTCACCAGAAAAAGCTTTGAACAGAAACCCAGTCGGTTCTGATTCGTAGATATTTCTCTGGTAGCGCCCTTGCTCAAGAGAGAGAGAGAACCTCCTCTCTCAGAGTCATGGCTGCTTTTATCTTCCGCATGAGAGAGATACACTTGTCTGACATAGGAAGTAACACAAGGCATGTGGAAAACACACCAGTGCCACCACAATGTGTTGTTGTTGTTCAGGGGAGCCTGGTCAGTACAACCACAGTGTGTTACTGCCGTACTGAGCTTAACCAGTAAAACACAGTGCAACGCTGATGTACTGGGATAAAAACAGATTCGGATTGCAACCCTCCCAAAAGCTGCTCACCGAGCGAGCGAGTCGGGAGGGGGCGCTGCTGTTATCAGTCCCGTGGGCAACGTGCACATTTCCACGGGGACCGATGACGTCGCCACGCGGTCCAGCGGACTCGTACTGTGGCGTCCATTAGAGACCGTTAGTGTCTGCCATGCTGTGAAAACAGGCCTGTCAGGCACAATGGGCTCATAGAGGAGGCCATCGACGCCCAGGGACCCCCTGGGACCCCTAGCGTCGTGACATCCTGACCGGGGCTGGATAATGTGCTTGTATATTTTAGGACATTTTTAATGGAACAAAATAAAGCACAGAGACAGTGTAAAACAACATAAACAGTTTAACATACTCTTATGAAAACCCTTTATGTGTGTCTCAAAGCACCCAATGAACCTGAGCCTCCATCGTGGTAGTGTAGACAAAGGGCTAACTAGCTTAGCTTGTAAGCTTAGCCTGGTCTAGTCTAGCCTAGCTACAGGTCGCTTTTAGCCTTTAGCTGTTACATGTAGCTGTTTGGCTAACCAAGAACGAAGGAGAGCTATGGCCACCGCAGCGTTGTTTTAGGGGACTGGCTAAGCGCTGCACCAAAACAACACTGCTCTTTAACTGTGTCGATGTTAGTGAGGCTAGTCAGCCGCTAAGTGAAACAACAGCAGCCTGACTCTATGGGCTCATAGAGGAGGCCATCGACGCCCAGGGACCCCCTGGGACCCCTAGCGTCGTGACCTCCTGGCCGGGGCTGGATAATGTGCTTGTGTATTTTAGGACATTTTTAATGCAACAAAACAAAGCACAAAGACAGTGTAAAACAACATAAACAGTTTAACATACTCTTATGAAAACCCTTTATGTTTGTCTCAAAGCACCCAGTGAACCTGAGCCTCCATCGTGGTAGTGTAGACAAAGGGCTAACTAGCTTAGCTTGTAAGCTTAGCCTGGTCTAGTCTAGCCTAGCTACAGGTCGCTTTTAGCCTTTAGCTGCTACCTGTAGTTGTTTGGCTAACCAAGAACGAGGGAGAGCTATGGCCACCGTGGTGTTGTTTTAGGGGACTGTCTAAGCACTGCACCAAAACAACACTGCTCTTTAACTGTGTCGATGTTAGTCAGGCTAGTCAGTCACTAAGTGAAACAACAGCAGCCTGACTGGAGGCTATGCTAACCTAGCAGGTACCATAGCTACTAATAGTCACGGCTAACTCACCAGGAGTGAAGAGACGTTGACATCCGTTTCCATGGAAACAGGTGACGTCGACACCTAATCCACCGGGCCCGTGCAAGCGTGGGGGTCACGTGACTGAGTACGGAAGCATTCCACGCTGCTCCCTTGGTGTTTACAAAGTCCGTCGCCATCTTGTCTAGGCTCCTTGGCCTGGCTAAAGGAAGCGACGGAGCCGCCTCCACCGAAGGAAGCACTCTGTCGCCCTCCAGAGGCTGGCGTGACACGGTGCTCGGCAGGTTGTAAATATTGGGGTGACCTTCGACCCGCGCCGCCATCTTGCAAACCTTCCTTCCCACAGTGGGCCTCTGGCGCCCTCTGCCGGACGGATGGTAGAATTGGAAATTTTGGCGTGACCCATGTACACTGGCGTTTAGAATTAGTGGGTTTATTACCTTTGTCTTGTTCATAGCATGCACAGTATTCATCCCAGCAGCGTTTGGAAAGTCACCAAGGGACAGTCCAAGCGCTTTGGGCTTATAAGGGGTGGTTATCAACACGGGGACCACCTAGTGATCCCTATGCGTCGATGCACCCCGACAGTTGTTGAAAACAGGCAGAGAAGTATCCCATTAGTGTCTATCATGCTGTGAAGGCAGGCCTGATAGGCACAATGGGCTTATAGAGGAGGGCATCGACGCCCGGGGACCCCCAGGGACCCCTAGCGTCGTGACCTCCTGACCGGGGCTGGATAGTGTGCTTGTGTATTTTGGGAAATTTTAATGGAACAGAATAAAGCACAGAAACAGTGGAAACAGCATAAACAGTTCAACATACTCTTATGAAAACCCTTTATGTGTCTCAAAGCACCCGATGAAACTTTTCGCGGTTGCTCTTCATCCAGGAGCTCCCACTCTGGATGTCGCTGTGTAGCCTCGTCCTTCGTGGTACAGACACCGGCTCTGAAGAGGCTAACGAGCTGGTGTTGTCCTAGCGAGCAAGCTAAGCTAGAACAGCGCTGCTAACAACCTGTTGCTTAGTGAGGCTAGCCATTCGTTGAAAACCAGCCGCCACAGGTTCGAGGATCTCTTCCTCGGTGGCTGCGGGATGTTCTCCCCGTCCGGGGTTCGTCGTGGACACCTCCTGGGTGTCCTGGTACGACGGGAGCTCCAGGAAATCTTCCCCGTCCTCCGCCATGTCATCATCGTGAAGAGCCATCGACTCCTCGCTGGCAGGGGGGAGGGAGGGCCGCTGCTAGCATGCTGCGGTGGGGACAAGCCCCCATCGCAGCAGCAGCGGCGGGAGGTGGCGTCAGCGTCGTGGACGCTTGACGCTTTAGTCTCAGCATCGGCACCGGTGGGGGTCCCATGAGCTGGGGCCGCTCGTGCTGCACGACTGGGGTCCCCGGTCCGGTGGCGGTGGAGGTCTCACCGTTGTCTCGTGTAGTCCAGCCGACCAGGGTCCTAGCCCTGACAAGCCGAGCGTCAAGTTGAGAAACGGTGAACATCGCGCAGTTAGGGCACGCATCTGGCTCACCCGGGTGGGTCCTGGCGCAGAACGCGTGATCGACCCCCAAGCAGTGGATGAAGACGCGGTGGGGGTCGTCTGCGGCGATGAGGGGGTCGCATTCCGCGAACCCGCAACTCCTCAGTGGTTCCATCTCTGGGAAAACAACAGGCTAATAGCCTAGCTAGTAGCGTAGCATAGCTGCTAGTATTAGCCTAGCCACTGAATGAATGAATGAGCTAGTAGCTGCTAACCGGCGTTAGCAGCTAACCGGCGTTTTCAGAACAGACCAAGAATTAAGGAAAAACTTGAGGAGATAGGAAAGGAAAAATTAATATATAAGTCTCGGGAGTGAACTTATAAATAGCAAGATTTTTCCCGTGGGGAATATTCCTTATTCCCGCTAAGGGTTTTGTTGTAAAAATCTTTCTGAGTACTTTTTGTGTGTGAATTAGTCTGCGCATACGCATGCAGAGAGTAGAAAAGAGGAAGAGCCTATGTCACGGGGAGCTTTTGTACTCCCGGGTCTTCCGGACTCGTGACATACCCTAAGCCAATCAGTAATTGGCATCGGGAGCGTGTGTGTTGCTCTGTCCATCGCCTGGGGGCGCTGATATCCCATAGTGAGTAGTAAACGGAGAACCGTGGTAAAACTGCCACTACTGTTGACTACTGTGGCTCCCAGCTCCACCCACACTCCTCAGTATTTTCCACCACCGCTCCACTTACCCACTCCCTGGATTTCAAAGATTTTGCCAATCTACAGCGCATCACAATATGATGCGTTGTGAGCTTGGAAGATTTCGAATTTTAACAACACCTGCACAACATCTTTTCAGATGGGGGGTCTACAGCAAAATGCATATATATTAGGGGGTCCTTGACATGAAAAGGAATCTGTGTGTGCGTGCACGCGCGCTCGTGTGTGTGTGCCTGTGTGCGTGCGTCTGTGTCGGGGTCTCTCAATGTTTACGCTGTAACATGATAACATCACATGCTTGCTATAGACAGCCCATCTTCAGATGTTTTTGCGATTTGTGTGTTTTCTAGCCCACTTGCATGACATCACACATCAAACCAAACACTGCTTTGTTGTTCCCTTTGCTGCATCACTATGTTTGGAATGTCCTTCACTACAGAACGCCAGCTATATGACCCACAGCACGCTGCAGGGCTAGCATCACTACAGAACACGAGCTATAGGACCCCACAGCACACTGCAAGGCTAGCATGCTGTTAGTCCTTCTTAAGTGCAGCTAGTATGTACATCTAGGGTTAAGTTACAGCAGTGATTCTTAAACCTTTTCATTTCCAGGACCCTCAGTTTGATATGCTTTAGTTTAGGCCACACCAGGGCAGGAATTTCAGGGAGGCCACGAAGGCCATGGCCGTCGTTGCCCCTCAGTTTGGCCTTGTGCCCCTCAAACTGCCCTGAGACCACAGGGGCCTTAGTGCCCCAGCTGACTGTACCACTTTCTCCTCTGTCTCTTTCTTGACAATATGTAGACACCAGTGTCTCTTTCTTGTCATGTAGACATTAGACACCAGTGTCTTTTGTTGAGATTCTGAATTCTTAACTCCCCTGAGTCCCCACCAAGCCACTGACATTGATTGGTGGCCACATCCTTAATCCTTAAATTCAATTAATTATGTCAATGGACAAAAATCTTGTTTTATTTGATGGCCTTCCTGCCCTGGCATTTGGCCTTTGTGCCCTCAAAAAATTAACAACACCAAAGTCCAAGTGGCCTTGCCCTTAAAATGACAAAATTCCAGGCCTGGGCCACACGGACCCCCATTTTGATGATGTATTATCTCTGGGACCCCATTCTACACTGTACAATCCCCACAGTTGTACTTGTACACATTCTATTATGTACAAGTGGAACCAAATGGACCGTAAAAAAACTATATTGTTTTGATATTGGTTCAATCCCGATATGGAATTTTTTAAGGCCGATATTGCCGATACCGATATACTGTATATCGGTGCATCCCTAATAATTACGGCTAGCCAAAGAGAGTAGGTGAAAAAAACAATACACTATCATCCCCAGAGTGGAGATATACTGTAGGGCAGGGGTCTTCAATGGGGAGAGATGAAGCAGGGACCCCCACTACATATTGGATTCATGTTAATGTGTATTTTCAGACATTTAACGACTTTAACCCTCAATATTTTGTAAACTTGGCCTTTGGCTCGGTACTTGGTCTGCTCTCTGTACACCAAACCTCTTTGCTGGAAATAGCCGATCTACACGCTTGTAGATCTGCTATTTTCAACTAATGTTCCCCCCAGAATAGGGATGCAAGGATTCAAGTGGTGGTTAATATTTAAAAAAGATAGTCCCTATCACACAAAGATTTGACAGCCCAAATCTCTGAGGACCCCCTATCAGCATGCAACTTATGAAGCAGTGCGGTGCTTCTCAGGTCCCTAAATTGTAACGTCGATCACAATGACCTGACTCTGTGATGTTGGCCTTTCCCCAGGTCCTGTTTCTTCTCAGGCAAACTCCGGCCATGTAGCACGAATTCCCTCAAATACATGGAATGTCTGGGGAGGGGAACCCCTCGAAATTCCAGTCAGGGGTTTACTGGAGGCTCCTCACGAGAGCTGTAGAGGGGCCGTAACCTATGTTGCCAGATTTTGTGAGAGGAACAAGCGGCGAAAAACAAGCCCAAAAGAAGCGACTATACATGAGCACACACGCAGGGGGTACACAGCAACATTTGTTAATACATTATTACCACTTGGGCCCTACGTTGACTATTTGAAAAAAGCAGAGATTGTAGATCTGCTATTTTCAAAACAAATCTTGAAAAAAAAAGGATTGGAATATTTTAGAAACATTTTAATGGTACAAAACATTGTATGGGGGTCCCTGGCACAAAATTATTTTCAGATGGAGGTCTGCGGACAAATACATTTAGGGGTCCTTGACATGAACATGTTTGAGAACCACTGGATTAAACGACATCGGGAAGGATGTTGTTAAACCACACTTTAACTACCAATATTTACAAGTGACTTTACAGGTAAAAACAAGCCCAAAGTCGCTTATAATAAGCAGACTTGGCAACGCTGGCTGTTAACCTGCAGTGTAAAGGAGAAAGATGGAGGTCGTCACCGGGGGGAGATAAGAGCTAATTCTTCAGGGTTTAAGGTCACACACGAGGATACAGCTGGAGTGGACGCTCATGTGAGAAAGAGAAAAGGGCTGAACAAACAGAGCCCACAAGGAATGCGTGTGCACGCGCGCACACACACACACACACACACACACACACACACACACACACACACACACACACACACACACACACACACACACACACACACACACACACACACACCCACACACACACCCACACCCACACCCACACACACACGGTCAGTGATGACTAGAGAGCAGCGGCCTCTCTTCCACGCAAAGAGTTATGGAGGAGCTGAGTAATGATTAGAATTTACAGTATGACCCATAACCTGGGGGTGGGGGTCCATGCCTCTGCTTTTGATATCCCCTCTTGAGTCTAGTACCTGGCCCGTAGACAGGTTCACAATTTGGTGTTGGGGGAATTTCTCACTTTGGCCATTTGTGGCACATGGCGGACAAGAGCCTCTGTGATTATTCATGTCTAGGGACCCACTGACTCAGTTCAAGGGAGAAGTTCCCTCAACACCAAATTGCGAGCAGGTCTAAAGGCCAGGTACAGGACTATCTCTAATCATTCATCTTCATGGCCGTTGGGGATCATGTTTTATCCCTGCTTCTGGTCAGACTGAATAAAATTCATGCATTTGCTTTTTGGGAAATGTAGACTATCTGATATGTTTGATATTATCACAATGTCACAATTGAATAAAAAAAATGCATGTTATTGATTTATTGTTTGATTGAATACTTTATTAACAATTTGCAAAAAAAAAGGCTCAGTGGTACAGATTTCTTTTAGAGCGGTTGTTGAAGGAGGGTAACAGTACGTTTTAACAGCGGGCGACTCTCGGGCGACTCTCGGGCGATCCCGGGCGACATCGTCCAAAAGATAAAGAAAATCCATCTTTCATCGCCCCCCCGCCCACTTCGCCCTATCGCCAGTAGTCGCCGGCTCTCATAGACATATAATGCACTTCCGGAAAATACTATCCTGATCGCCCGCTGATCGCCCGCTGTTAAAACGCACCGTAAGGAGTCGCAGGTAAGTAGTTTGTAGGGCATTCCACATTCTGGTGGCATAGCAGTAGAACAAATTTGACCCTGTTTCTTGGGCCGAAACTGGGTTCAGTGAGATCAGTGGGGCTCCTTCTGTGTGTGTTTTTTACGCTATTGAAGTAGTCTAACATGTACATGGGTATCCCTGTTTTAATGCGTATCTTGGGCCCATTGCAAGTTTGCTTTACTCTGTCCATACCCTGAGCCATCCCAGCCTGGCATGATGGGCAGTTAATCACTTTAACACTCTCTTTTTGGGGGAAAATCTGAATTAGTCAAGTCGTTCATTCAAAAATAGTGAAGATAGCCGATCTACAAGCTATCCCAACGCAAATTGGTCCTTTAAGAGCTTAAGAAAATGTCCCGCCCTCTGTCTTTTTTCTTGACAAATCTAACCCAGACTGCCCATAACTCCATAGCCTCAGGTGTCTCTGTAAACATCTCTTCATAGTGAATAAAGTGGTACTGGTTCAGATGTTTGGGATGCTGTCATCAAGGAGGGCCATGAACAGTGGTGGAAATGAGTACACAATATTTTAACTTTTTTACTGTAAAAGTAAAAGTCTGGTAATCAAATTTTACTGGCGTAAAAGTAAAAAAATATTGGCATCAAAATATACTTTTACCAAAAGTAAAAGTACTCAGTATGCAGAATGTCAATGTTACGTAAAAGTACCTCAAAATTGTACTCAATTACATGTACTTGAGTAACTACTTTCCGTCATGAAACCAACCCCCAAATCCCTCTGTCACCCCTCCAGTCAAAGATGTGAACCGGGGGTATCCGGCCCACTGAGGAATGTCCTGACCCTGGGAGAGAGCACTACAGTTAACCATCGATCACCTCCCCCTGCCTCTCCACGCCCTTTGATCCGCTCATATCTCCAAACCCAAGTTTGCACTGAAGCTCAGGTCTGCGGCACATATATCAAGTATAGGCTCCACATATCAACGGCACCGCAGGTCTGATTTCAAAGTCAATGCTCCGCAGCATGTCACAATCATGACATGATTTGTTGACGATTAATTGCCGTACAAATTGCGATTGGCGATTTCATTGTGTTTTGGACGTTGAACATCGGGAAAATATACAGTGAATAAAATGTACTTTCAGGCTTTGTACACAGAACTTGCACAGAGCAGCTTTTCGACAAATGAATTCATACAGATGAATGGAAACAAGTCTTGACAATGATGCAAAACTAACTAAAAATAATAATAATAATAATAAACTTTATTTGTATAGCACCTATCATGACATGAAATGCAACTCAAAGTGCTTTACAGAGCAAGAATACAATTACAGTTACAACCAATTTAACAATAAAGCAAAAAAAGGAAAGCAAAAGCATAAAACATCATTAAAATAATAGCAAAAGGTAGTGAATCAGGCAATACAGTGAGGACATGGGTAACAACACAGAGATTAAAAAATCAACCAAAAAATCAGCTAAAAGCAAGAGTGAAGAAGTATAGTAGGGTCATCTGTGGCACTTCCGTGACCGTGGAGAGCAAAGGTCCGTTTCTCAATGGATTTGTCATCTAGGAGGGTTATTAAACAAATTTAGCCGGGGTTAAAAGGGGCGGGGAAAATTTGTGAGAGACCAAAATTCAAAATGGCTGCCGTGAAAATGAACTTTTTAATGGTTTGACCTACAATGATGCACAATACATGGTTCCAGAGCTTATTTTGGTCAAGGAATACATATTTGGTGTTTACATAATGATTTGACCTATTGTTGATCTTCAAATGCAAGATGGCTGCCAATTATGAGCTCCAAAAGGCTTTTTTTCAAAATCGTCATAGAGCCTTCTTATTAGGCTCTAATGAAAGCTCTGCTCATGATGAGTTGAATAATATACAGTATAAGTACACAGAAGTAATCTCTGAGGTCAATAAAGTCAATGTTTGTGTGTAAACAACAGTTACTGATTTACGTTTTCCCATTAAGTAGGGTCTCAGTAGCATACTGAGAATGTTCATCCCATCCCATTTTCATAATGAACCAAAAATAAATTAGCACTATTGCCTAACATAAAATAGTATTTTGTATGCAAAGCTAGAAAGGTTAGTTGCTTGAGGTGAATTTAAAGGTCAACTCATTTGTCACCCTTATTTTGTAGTATTGCTCCCAGTGTTTCCTGTCTGCCTACTTACTTTTACCTGCCTTGTCTAACCAGTCTTGTGATTGTGTCAGTGTTTCCACCTGTGTCCTCTTAGTCCCCCAGCCTATCCCAGTGTTGATTGTCTGTTGAGTTCACCTGTGTCCTGTTAATCGCTGTCTATTTAAGCCCTGTGTTTGCACTATATTCTTGTTGGTCTGTAGACCTTTGTCATGTGATGTTTTAGTCCTTGTTCTTTATGCTCAAGAATCTCGTACAGTAGATTTTGGATAAGAATCTCTCTCCAGAGCAGGATGCACTGCCGCACGCCCCATCTGTAGTGCTTTCCTCGTAGTGCTTGGTCTACCAACCCCTCCACTACTACCCCTGCTGTAACCAGAGTGTCTGCCATTCCAGAGCCCTTGAATCGCTTGTAGATGGCATATATGTAGGACATCAGCTGGTGGAAAGATACGAGGATTGGGAGGATGTCCTTGAACATTTCTGGATTCTCCGCCTTGAGCTGAGTGAGCCAACAAGAAAGGAGAATGGAATATTCCTCTGCCGTATGGCCTCCACACCATGATGTCATTCACCACTGACTTGCTTGGAGGTTCATTGTATGTTGTGTGATATTAAGGCTTGCTCTTATTGGGTGGTGGGTGACAGCAGGACTGGGCACCACTGTATCCTGGAACTCGCTGCTCTTCAGGTGGAGGTCTTGTACCATGATTGTCTACACGAGACAGTGCATGTATCACAGAGCGAGCACGCTGCAGAGCTCTGCTATCAACCTGGGCGTAAATGTCCATGGCATGACAAGGAGTAAAGATCTGGTAGACACTCTGCACAAGAGCGGTCTGCACAAGAGCGGTGTCTGCATCAGCTATGCAGATACACTGCTCCTCTATGACCATTGGGCTCTGATTGATGTGGAGGCATAAGCAACCTGCCCACATGAGATCGCAGACAGCAAGCCAGCTATCGTGATCATCGACAATGACAACTTCAAGATTGACACTATGACAGGTGACTCTACAGGAGTCCATCGAACAAATGTCATGTATGTGCAGCCAGAGAGCTATGAAAAGAAACCAGGCGAAGAGACTGGTGAAACACTCACCAAGAAGAAGGACATCTCTGCACAGCTAAAGCAGAAATGTGCAGAACTGACAAAGTTTTGCCAGTACAGATGCCCCACTGGTAGCAAGAGTGAGCCACCTGCTGGTCCCAGGGTAGATCCACCAGTGGATGGGTCAGCTCGGCAGCGTGCTCGCTCTGATACATGCACTGTCTCGTGTAGACAATCATGGTACAAGCCTTATTACCACACTGACACAACATACAATGAACCTCCAAGCAAGTCAGTGGTGAATGACATCATGGTGTGTAGGCCATACGGCAGAGGAATATTCCATTCTCCTTTCTTGTTGGCTCACTCAGCTCAAGGCGGAGAATCTAGACATTTTCAAGGACATCCTCCCAATCCTCATACCTTTCCACCAGCTGATGTCCTACATATATGCCATCTATAAGCGATTCAAGGGCTCTGGAATGGCAGACACTCAGGTTACAGCAGGGGTTGTAGTGGAGGGGTTGGTAGACCAAGCACTACGAGGAAAGCACTACAGATGGGGCGTGCGGCAGTGCATCCTGATCTGGAGAGAGATTCTTATCCAAAATCTACTGTACGAGATTATTGAGCACAAAGAACAGGACTAACAACCTCACTTGACAAAGGTCTACAGACCAACAAGATTACAGTGCAAACACAGGGGTTAAATAGACAGCGATTAACAGGACACAGGTGAACTCAACAGACAATCAACACTGGGATAGGCTGGGGGACTAAGAGGACACAGGTGGAAACACTGACACAATCACAAGACTGGTTAGACAAGGCAGGTAAAAGTAAGTAGGCAGACAGGAAACACTCGGAGCAATACTACAAAATAAGGGTGACAAATGAGTTGACCTTTAAATTCACCTCAAGCAACTAACCTTTCTAGCTTTGCATACAAAATACTATTTTATGTTAGGCTATAGTGCTAATTTATTTTTGGTTCATTATGAAAATGGGATGGGATGAACATATTCTCAGTAGGCTACTGAGACCCTATTTAATGGGAAACCGCAAATCAGTAACTGTTATTTACACACAAACATTGACTTTATTGACCTCAGAGATTACTTCTGTGTACTTATACTGTATATTATTTAACTCATCATGAGCAGAGCTTTCATTAGAGCCTAACAAGAAGGCTCTGTGACGATTTTGAAAAAAAAGCCTTTTGGAGCTCATAATTGGCAGCCATCTTGCATTTGAAGGTCAACAATAGGTCAAATCATTATGTAAACACCAAATATGTATTCCTTGACCAAAATAAGCTCTGGAACCATGTATTGTGCATCATTGTAGGTCAAACCATTAAAAAGTTCATTTTCACGGCAGCCATTTTGAATTTTGGTCTCTCACAAATTTTCCCCGCCCCTTTTAACCCCGGCTAAATTTGTTTAATAACCCTCCTAGATGACAAATCCATTGAGAAACGGACCTTTGCTCTCCACGGTCACGGAAGTGCCACAGATGACCCTACTAGGTCTTGAGCTGTGCTTTAAAGCTATCGACAGAGGCTGCCTGTCTTAGGTGTAATGGGAGTATATTCCACGCTGTCGGCCCGTAGAAGCAAAATGCTGCTTCACCGTGTTTTGTATATGTCATTGTAGGCACCTCGAGCAGGTCAGCACTTGAAGGCCTAAGGGGCCGGTTTGGAACATATCTCTCTAGGCAGTCATAGAGGTAGGAAGGTGCCAGACCATTTAGAGCTTTATAAACTAGTAAAATGATTTAAAAATCTATCCTAAAAACAACCGGGAGCCAGTGTAGTGAAGCTAGAACTGGAGTAATATGTTCTCTCATCTTGGTTTTAGTTAAAACTCTGGCTAATGCAACTAATGTTAAATTTGACAGCAAATTTTGATTTAGTTTTAATCATAGTCTTTTGATTAGAATTTCATTTAGTTTTAGTCATATTTTAGTCATCTTAAAAGTTTTAGTTTTAGTCAACTAAATATCATAAGATTTTAGTCGCCTAAATCTACAGTTGATTTTGTCGACTAAAATGTATTTTGACGGTGCCTTGATGGCGTCCAAATGACTGATTTTACACTAGTTGCATGCTGAAAATAGTAGATCTGCGACGCGTTGTGAGCTTGTAGATCTGCTATTTTCTTAGCGCAACACCCGAGCACAACCAAACATAAAATGACTTGTCTTTTAGTTCTACTGGATCTCTTCTCCACTAGTCCCTCACTACCATTTTAGTCTTGTTTTTATTTGTTGATGAAATTGTCAATATATTTTAGTCTTAGTTTCATAGCTTAGTTTTTATTTAGTTTTCGTCAGTGACAGAAGATAGTCGACAAACATTTTTCGTCATAGTTTTAGTCGACGAAATCAACACAGGTGTGAGACAAAGGATGGAGCACATTTAGGCTTGTTTATATTCCACTAAATCTATGCTTTGCGGCGGGCTGTGAGCGCTCATCATTTGCTTAATGGTTTTACTGGAATGTGAGGTTCACAGAGAGGCCAGTGATTTTATCAAGCTCAAAGTAATTGAGCTTGATAAAAGAAAATGCAATAATGATAAATAAACACGCTCGGCTGTTTTATTTGCTTTGTTCCTTTCATGTAGCAGGCTAATCTAATTACATTAACTTAATACAGTTGACGTGTTGTTCTCAACCTACTTTATTTGTTTATTTACGGGACAGTGCAATACATGTACAATAATTCAATCATTTGAACTTGATATCATGTGATGCCGGATTTATTTAGCTAGAGGCCAATTTCCTTCCGTAGTCATGTATAAAAACACTAGCCTGGGACCAGACAAATCTGCGAGTGCAAAAAAAAATGGCACTCTGCGATTTGGGTCTGGCACCGCTCCATAGAGAGCTCCATAATCCATTTCCTGCTCCAGAAGACGTGGGTGACCAATCAGGGCCCAGTATTCAAATATGGGAGACTGTAATTGGTAGTTGGTTGTAGGTCTAACCAATTGCGTCGAGGGCCATTGTTTTGATCCCGCCCCTTGGGAAAAAAACTTCCTTATGGAAGCACCAGACTCATATCCACGCAGTGATATAGTCTGGCTACGCGAGGCTATAAAAACACCACAACAACAACGTTAATTACTCATGTTTATTATGCATTATAGTCTGGTGTTTGTTTGTTTTCTTGTTAAGTCTTGCTGATTTATGTCTGTTACTGTATGTCTTATAAAAACCAATAAAAATGTATATATAAAAAAACAACCACAACATGACATGCCAGGGCCCATTGGTGGGCGATGCGGAAATTGCAATTTGGCAATCAAATGTAAGTTTTTTTTTTAATTAATAGGCGTGTTGTGGGGGGTTACCCTTATTCTGTTCTCTTACCTTATCCAACCTTCCATATTAAACTGATCTTAACTGATATACTGATTATAAATGAGCAGACACATGCGGTATTGTGGTTATATGGGCATATTTCCCAAAAATGATGACTCAACCAACCAATCCGGTACACCTCCCTTCCTTGAGAATATCGAACTCCCTTTTCTCTGTGATTTCTTGACCTCAGACTTTCCAGTAAATGACAACATTGACGCTTCATCTTAGGTCACCAGGTCATTTAGTGCACTGTTTCTCAACTAGTGGTCCACGGACCACAAGTGGTCCATGTCCGTCTCTTCTTGGCTAATAGTGCAGTGGTGGAAAAAGTACTCACATGTTCTTAAGTAAAGGTATCAATACTGCAATGTAGAAATACTCTGTTACAAGTAAATATCCGGAATTCAAAATGTATAAAGTTAAAAATTTTAAAGTGCAAAAGTATTGGTATCAAAATGTACAAGTACCAAAAGTAAAAGGTACTCATTGTGCAGAATGTCCCATTTCACAAGTTCAAAATGTATTTAAAATCTTTTGAAAATAGCAGTTGTAGATCGGCTATTTTTATATGGCCAAAATGTATATAGGGTTGAAGTGGTTAATGTATGTTTTGTAATAATAATCAAAATCTAAAAAGTAACTAGTAACTAAAGTTTTCAAATAATTATAGTGGAGTAAAAGTACAATATAGAAGTAGAAGTACATGTATTGAAAATTGGCAATAATCCAGTAAAGTAAAAGTACCTTCAAAATTGTACAGTACAGTACTTGAATTGTAAAGTACAGTACTTGAGTAAATCTACTTAGTTACTTTACACCTCTGGTGTCTTCTTGGCTATAGTGGTGGACAGGGACAGAGTCTCATATCACTTCCTGGCTCCAACCTTGCCCTGTAGACCAACAGATACAGAGATCTCCATTATGGGCACAAAAGGGACACAGACAGAGGGTACAACGGGTACTCTGACAAAGCCCCCGACACCGTATGACTCAGACGTAGTGGTCGGATCGGCGGTGCGACTTAGGTTTTTTTAGATAGCAAAAATATTGCCGATCTACAAACTCTACAAAGAGATTGTAAATTGCCTATTTTTTTGCTATTCATAGTACGAGATGTATGCGGTTGTCCACTCATTTGATGATCTCTCTCTTTCTCTCTCCCCCCTCTCTCTCTCTCTCTCTCTCTCTCTCTCTCTCATAAGGGGAAGAGAGAGAGAGAGAGACAGAGAGAGAGAGAGAGAGAGAGAGAGAGAGAGAGGGCTAGAATGGTAAAGTGGATGATTACTACTAGTGAAATCTCTCAACATTTGGGAGTGATTTGGGGCAGGTCTGGGAACAGCTCCACTGATAGCTGACCTCCAAAACAAACAAATGTCACATGTCACTGTTTCTCCTTCTTTCATAAAGCTGAATGAACTCAGTCTGCTCTACACTCTAGAGCAGACATGTGCACAGTGCGGCCCTCAATCGTGACACAAGGGCAGATTTTATATGGCCTACGGCTTCCTTCCTAAAACGATTTATTTATGGCCCACCAGTATATTGGCACAGCTAACTGGGGCACCAGTGGCTCAGGAGGTATAGAGCGGCCGTCTTGGGATCTGAAGGGTTCCAGGTTCGATTCCCGGCTCCTCCTCATGGCTGAGTGTCGGAAGTGTCCTTGAGCAAGACGCTGATGAGCAGGTTGGTGTCTCGCATTGGTTTCCTCCACCATCGGTGTGTGAATCGTTGAATGTGAAGTACATTGTAAAGCGCTTCGGAGAAAAGCGTTACATAAAAATGCAGTCCATTCAAAGAATGTAATTTACCATAATGACAATATTGGCATGTCGACCAAAACGTGAAACAGCATTCATTAGCGCCAACCATGGGGCCGATTTGAAACATTTGGGGTGGAAGATTTTCCTTGGTCTGCTGGGAGTGTGCATGCAAGGTTTCTCACCGAGCGGTCCAGCGGTGTCCGAGACTAGCTGTCCACTGTCGGACGGATGGATGGACAAGGGCAAAAACATAATCTCTGTGTCCTGGCCTTTGGGCCTGCCGGAGATAATTAACAAGAGCAAGTTTCTCTTAACCTGACTCTGTCAAATGGAAGAAGCTTGCGACACACATTTTGTTTCACAGCCTACTCAAATGCAAATGAGATTTCCGGAGGGAGGGGGGTTTACCAGGCTAAGTTTCTCTCTCACTGAAATTAAATTGAACATTGAACATTGGCAATATGGTTTGTGCCTGTTTGTGTGTGTGTGTGTGTGTGTGTGTGTGTGTGTGTGTGTGTGTGTGTGTGTGTGTGTGTGTGTGTGTGTGTGTGTGTGTGTGTGTGTGTGTGTGTGTGTGTGTGTGACACTTTGAAGAGAATGGAGCTTATGGAATCCCCAGCGATGATGTCACTGGTAAGCAGGGTTTCTGAACTGTCCATAGCCCACCAATGAGACACGGAGTGGGTATACGGAAGTGGTGCCATCTTATACTGAGCAATCATAGTGAGGAGAGGTTATGCGAAGATATGGTTAAAATCGGTAAAGTACTGCTTTAACAAAACAAAAAACTATTAAGAAAAAAAACACCAACCCTGAACTTGACAGTGAAAAATTAGTTGGGGGAAATGGCTCATTAAGAGGCGGGTCTCCTGTCCACTCAGTGACATTATTGTGTATACTGTCATTACTGTATGTTTTGCCTATATGTCTTGTTTTGGCCCCCTCTTTTAAAACAGGCTCACTCCTCCAGAGAGGAAACCCGTCCCACGAGCAAAGTGCAACAGCGGGGAGGAGGAGGGTCCCACCTCCCACACCCCCCCTCTGTTCTGTACTGTCATTGGTCACCAGGAAAACATGCACCAATTTAAAACCACCAGCAGCCACGGCCCCCCCTATCACACCACCTCAAAAGATAGACACAGAGAGAGAGAGAGAGTGTGTGTATGTGTGTGTGTGTGTGTGTCAGAGAGAGGGAGAGAGCCAGAGAGGGAGAGATAGACAGACAGACAGACTGACAGAGAGTTAACATTAGTGTGTGTGTCGTGTGACCAGCATGCCTGCATACTCCACCAACATGAGGCTCAAGTTCCCCATAGTGGCGTTGACCCTGGAGATTATCACCATCATTCTGTTTGCCGTGTTTGTGGTCTATGACGACGGCAAGGGCGATGGCCACGCCAAGGAGGCCAATGGCACGGAGCACGCTAAAGAGCCCATGGCCCTCTACCCCAGTAAGTGGACACCTGTCCTGCATGCGTGATGGACGCGGCTCCCTCACTGGCAAAGCTTTTGATCTGTACTTGTGGAGATTTGGAGAGGAGGCTGTCTTCTCTTTTTTTAAAGTGGACATCTGATGACAAAAAAAATAAGAAGAAAAATAATGGTTATTGATTATTAGTAAGGCTGTCATAGTTATAGTCAGTGGTGGAAGAAGAAGTACTCCAATGTGTACTTAAAGGAGTAGTTAGCCCAAAAAAATGACTTATTTTATATCAATTACACACCCCATGAAGCCTTGAATTCATGGAGATATTTTAGTTTTTGTCGCATTCCTAAGCCATTCCTGAGCATTATTGGCTCAGGAATAACACAACAAAATATATATCCATGAATTCAAGGCTTCATGGTGTGTGTAATTGATAGAAAATGTTCTGGGTGAACTACTCCTTTAAGTGCAGTACTTGAATAAATGTACTTTTCATCACTGTGTGCACATGTGGAGATCTGGAGAGAAGTCTACCTTTTTTAAAAGGTGGACATAGGTGGAAAAAAGAAAAAAGAATGCCTGGTCATTAAGGCTGTCTGTCATATATTATAGTGTAATAATCGATTAATTGGTTGGTTTGGTCTTAGTCCAACCAAGACTTTACTAGTTAATAAGTTGTTTTTATGTGGTTTAATTCTGCCAATCTTTAACTTTCAATATCCAGTATTCATATTGAGAGAATCTTCAGCCTGAAAAGGCTGCTCTCTGCAGGATTGTATGCAGTGGTTGAACATAACCAAGTGCATTTCACTTAAGTATTTCCATGTTTTGACAGTTTATACTAGTTTATAGTGTTTTTACACAAGTAAATGTTTGGAATGCTTGCAATTTACTTGTATTTCTATTGTGGTATTTCTACTTTTACTTGAGTAAAACATTTTTTGTGATTGGTTTAATGTGAGACAATGTTTAAAGCACATCAGTGGATGTCACATTAAAGTCCATATACTCGTTTACTACTAATACTCACTATTAAGGCCACAGATGGGGAATGAGACATGCAGCTTTGTGAAGGCTGTGACTGCAGTCAGGGCAAGATGTTGCTTCTGATTCTGTTCAGTTTTGTATTCTGAACTTTGCAATTCAAGGAAAAAAGCATATAATACTGTGTGAAAGCAACAGTTTGTTATTGATGTTGAATCTTGATACATAATGTTGATTGCGCCACTAGATATGGACTGAAATATTGGAATTATGTGCATAGATTTCCCTATTTCACAGATCCTCAGTGTTAATTTATCCTTTTGTAACTCTGAGAGTGTGCAAAACCAAATGGACCCTTATGGGTCTGCAACTCTGAGAGTGTACAAATCTAACCAAATCAGGATTTTACAGTGTTGACTTTCAACTCAACAGTGAGGTACTTGAGGCCAAACAGACCTGTGTGGGTCTTTTAGAGTTATAAATGGATAAATCAACACTGCGTATCCCCTGAAGATGAAGTGTAAACAGTTATTTGCATAAAGAGATACAATTCTCACACTCAGAATCCAATTAGAGATAATTTGTGCGTATATTTTGAGATTGGACGTATTATTTGGCTTGTTTTTCATTTGCATTTTGATAGTAACTTGGGGCCGTCTGGTAAATAATCCAACGACAGCACGGTGGTTTGCTCATATATGGGTGTGGCAGGTGTGAGCCAAAGAGATTAGCTCTGGGCTCAATCTGAACCCTGAGCAGCACAGTGTTTGTCCAATGGGGGTACGTGTACCCCTAGGGGTATGAGGAGGTACTACACCAGGTACATGAGAGAAAGTGGAACATGAAAAAGAGTCATTTTGTTACTGTTGTTTCATTGACATACTTTGTGTGAACCTGCTGATTTGTAAAGTGTTCAACCACATTACATAAAAATAAATCTGACTAGCACAACTGTCATCTGACATCGGTCAATAGGAAACTTAGTAGGAGACTCTTTGAGTCTCCGCCGGTCATCAAATTATTGGCTTAGGAATGCAAAAAAAAAAGAGAAAGAAATCTCCATGAATTCAAGGCTTCATGGGGTGTGCAATTGATAGAAAATAAGTAGTTTTGTGGGTGAATTAACCCTTTAAAGGGGTATTTCATTTTGAACTTCTGGGGTCATTTGAATGTCTACTCTGACTTTTGTGTGCACCCTAGACAGTTTTTAAGTTGCTTGATCCAATATTTAGATATTTGATATACCCCCCCCTTCCTAATCAAATATCTAAATATTGAATCAAGCAACTTAAAAACTGTCTGGGGTGTACACAAAAGCCAGAGTAGACATTCAAATGACCCCAGACTTGTTTGAAAGTGAAATACCCCTTTGGATAGAAAACCATGCTTATTTGCCAAAGCCATGCTTATTTGCCATTACCTATACTGTTTTATTTTGAACACTTATACACATATACACACAGAGCATTCGAATAAATGATGTTAACCACGCCAGGTGCCTGCTGTTGCATACATGAATCCTTATGCAGCATATTCCAGACGGCTACGATTAGGAGGAAGCGAGGGAAATCAGTAATAAGGAATGCGGTCCCCTGGGGGGGTCAAAACAGGCATGGCTTTAACATCAAGGCACACATCAGCTGTGAAAAATACAACCCAGCAAAAAAGAGTTGGGTCTAGTCTGATGAAACACTGATGGATATGTTTCCAGAGAAGTAACATGAGAAATGAGCTGATGATTTGATCTATGCAGAATGAAAACATCAGAGGCAGGCATATTTGATGCACTATACACTCATAATGCTAATAGTAAGTACTTGAGTATTTCCATGTTTCCATTACACCTTAGAGGCAAATGTTGCCCTTTTTGTTTTTACTCCAATACAATTATTTGAAAACTTTAGTTAAAAGTTACTTTATAGATTATTATTACAAAGCATACATTAACCACTTATCTTTTATTAGGACATTACCCCACTTATCCCTTATTATGGCATTAGCCCTATCTTATACCTAAGATCTATGGAAATAGATTTTTTTCTCAAGTAAAAGTTGAATGCAGGTCTTTTACGTAACAGAGTAATTAATTTTGGTACTGATACTTTTACTTATTATAGTAAGTGAAACAAGTACTTCTTCCACCACTGGCTGTAACCAGTGATGGAAGAAGTACTCACGTGTATTAAAAATGTACTTGAGTAAAAGTACAGTAAGTATCGGCATCAAAATACACTTAAAGTTCAAAATGTATAAAACATATTTTGAAAATAGCCGATCTACAAGCCGAAATATATTGGGCTGAAGTGGTTAGTGTGTTTTGTAATAATAATAATCAAAATCTACAAAGTAAGTACTATATTTTCCTCTGAGATGTAGTGGAGTAGAAGTAAAAGTATTGACAATTGTAAATACTGAAGAAAAAGTAAAAACCTGTTTAAAAATGAAAAAAAGTGTACTCAAGTACAGTACTTGAGTACATGTACTTTTTTACTTTACACATGTCTGGGGCATACAGAGTAAGAGGATCCAGAGGGGATTCCCTAGCTCCCCCCCCCTCCCCAGACTCACCCAAATCCATAGAGGATTGCCCAGTATGACCTGCAGTAACACTTAGGCGTAGTGCCAGTCACTATGGCTGCTGTCCAACTGCTCTCTTCATAGTAGCGCACCCAGCCACTAGAATGGCATTCCATAGTATTAACCTCTTAAAACCTATATACTTTGTTGACTGGAGTCCCCCCTTGGGTCTATTTTTAAGTATATAGGGTTTAACTGGTTAATTGATGGCAAAGAACAGACACTTAAAATGTTTAATACGATGTCGTGCAGTGTTTCCGGATTGGGGTTTGCTGTCCCTGTGAAAACTTGACAACATTCCTGTAAACGATTTGTCTCCTTTTGTGTTTGTAGGTCAAATGATTGATCGATCAGGACAAGTCTTTCACTTAAAAGGACTGGATTATAAATCCTTAAAGGAATAGTTCGTCCCCGGAACCTTTTTCTTTGTTATAAATGTTCAATTCATATATTATTGAATAAAACCTTCAATTCATGGAGATTTTTAGTTTTTAGTTTTTGTCCCATTTCTGAATGAAGAATCAAAAAAATGAAGAGAACATTTGATCAATCAAAAACAAATAGGGGTCCAATCTTAACAACAGCTAAACTCTTTCAAAGAAAATAAATGTTAGGTTATAGGCAGATTTATTTGATATCGTTTTGCAGTTGTTTTGCAGTTGTTAAGCTTGGACTCCTATTTTCTTCAATTCATCAAACATTCTCTTCATTTTTGGATTCTTCATTCAGCAATGTGCCAAAAACAGAAAAGAGAGTGGGTAGTGGAGTGAGTATAGTTGATAGGGGAGAGAAAGTCATTTTGGGGGCTGAAATACTCCTTTAACTTGTCAAAGCAATTCAATCAGTGGGTGAATGTTAGTGTGGGAAGAGGCGAAGAGCCTACTCATCTTGGTGGGTCTGTGGTCTCACATGTCTCCATTAACTCCACATGATCTAATGATCTAATGACCCACATCAAACCCCTAGCATCCCCATTCTGGGCATGTCATAATAGTCCCACATTCCTGCGAAAACAAGGCCAACCTTCCGCAAAAAAAACAGCCGATCTACAAGCTCACAAGGCGTTGCGACGCGGCTGCCTTGTGAGCTTGTAGATCGGCTGTTTTTCGGCAGAGAGGTTTTGTAGAGGGGGGTGGTGGGGTGCGCGGATACAGATCAACAGAGTATTTAAGTGGTTAATAAATCTAAGCTTATTAGATTTCAGTCGTATAGGGAACATCTAACGCATTCTTTACCATTAGTTTCAGTTGTTAGAAGATTCCAAAGGCGGGAACCCCTTTGGAGTTGATGTGAAACGTTACTGAGATGACCGTCCGACCTAAATGAAAATGTGTTTTCTTTTCACCCCATTCAGGCAAGCTTCTTTATGCTCAATGCTTGTTGTTGTAAATAGGCACGCACGTTATTGAACTTTTAGCTGATATTATGATTACCGATTAATTAATTGCATGGTCAAATCGACCAATTTTTATAATGATCTTTGTTTAATACATGCATGATTCCATGTCAGAACTGTGTGTCTGCAGGGAGAGTTGTTTAGGACTGGGCGCGCGCGTGCACACACACACACACGCACACGCACACGCACGCACGCACGCACGCACACACGCACACACACACACACACACACGCACACGCTCGCGCTCGCGCACACACACACAATGCAGACATCATTAATTTACATTATCATCCTAAACAAAGAACCAAGCATTAACAGGAAGTGCGTCTCCCCATCATCCCACAAGGACATTAAGATGTCGTCTGTTAAACACATCAAGGTGTCAGAGAGGAAAACAACAGTCCCTCCCTAGAGGAGGTGGAGGTGGTCGCGCGTCACGTCGCACATCGGAAATAGCCAATCTACAAGCTCACAACGTGTCACGTAGCGACATGATGTAGAGAGCGTGTCGTCTATTTGCGGTGTACTCCGATTTTTTACTTGAGTAAATATGCCGCACTGTATTAAATGTTCTGTTTCAAGTAAAAAGGCCTGTGTTTTGAAATGTTACTTGAGTAAAAGTACAAAAGTATTGGCCTCCAAATATACTTAGTCTTATACAGTATGACTAAGTACAGTATTAGTCATTATGCAGAATTGTCCATTGAAAAAATTAAGTGTTTGGAAAAAAACACTTTATTGAAAATAGCAGATCTACAAGCTTGCAATGTGTCACGTCACGGTGTGTCGCGGGCTTGTAGATCGGCTATTTTTGAATAGCTTAAGTGGTTAAAGTATGTTTTGTAGTAATAGTCTAAATCAGCAAAGTAGTAACTAAAGCAGGCAAATACATTTAGTGGAAAACAAATATTGTTTAATGACGTAGACTTAATATTGATTATGTACAGCATCAAATAACTGAAATATTAAAGTAAAGTAAATATATCTCAACATTTTACAAAAGTACATACATGAGTAAATGTACTTTCCACCGACACTGGCGCGCAACTAGCAATAAATCAGGCTAAACTCATCATCAGCTAAAATAACAAAAGGGTGTGGTGTAGGAAAAGGTGTTGCTGGTTACTGGGTTTCAGTATTACATAACAATGTGTGCCTTTTGGCATTCTGTCCCAGTGGCTCCCAGTGGAGCTCATGAGCTCAGGAGCTCATGAGCTCCATTAGAGCCACCTGGGACCTGGGAGGATGTCGGTTCAATCCCCGTCTCTCCCCCTGGCATTGTGTCAAAGTGTCCTTGAGCAAGGACCCCTAATTCTGTTTATTCTCCCGATAAACAGGTTAGCGTCTTGCAGGGTTACCTCTCCTGTGCGTGCGTGCGTGCGTGCACGCGTGTGTTTGTTGTGTATGCGCGCACGCGCGTGCGTGTGTGTGTGTGTGCGCGTGTGTGTGTGTGCGTGTGCGTGTGTGTAAAGCGCTTTATAAAGACAAAGACGCTTAACGTTGCTGTCAGTCAGGCAGGCAGAAACCTTGTATCTCTATATGTCAACCTCTTATGTTTTTTCATAAAGTAATGCCTTACATCATATTTATAAGAGTGTCACACAAAAGTAGTGAAAATAACAGATGTGCAAGCTCATCATTGTGAGCTTGTAGATTGGCTATTTTCACAATTGTATTTGATAACATAAGAATAATAAAAAAGGAACCGTTATGTACATACAAGGTTTCCACCAGACCGCAACGATATGAGATAAGATGCATGCGTGTAATAATGATAGTGAAATAAGGAAATCTGAACACAAATATCAGCAATAGAATGGCAGTATTGTATAACCAGGGGATTACTCTCTCAAGCCAGGCAACTCTTCCACAATCTTCTAACGCTACAGAGTCTGTAACTTAGCCACGCAAGAGTTCTGACCGGAAGCCGTCATCTGTTTGCCATTTCCGTTCACGAAAATACATCTTAAAATGTCTTTAAGACGTATTTTTGAATTCCCATTCTTGCTATTTCTAAATATCGTTGCTGTCGGGTGGAAACCTCATACTGTATGTCCAAAACTACTCAATCCTTTCATTGCACACTGTTAGGCGGAAGCAACAAGTCTGTCTCTCAAGAGACTATCAGGCGATCAGAGATCTCCACCTACCGAAATGCCAGGGGACATATAATTCAATGTACGGCCGGCTAGGACTGGGTGGAAACCGTTCAGAGATTTAATCACTCTTAAACCCTATTATACTTTGTTGAGCGGGATCCCCCAGGAACCGATCTACAAGCTCACCACGCAGCAACGCTCTGTGATGTGTTCTGAGCTCGCAGATCGCCTATTTTCACAGAGAGTTCACCTATTTTTGCAGAACGTTTGTTGCCTAATTATGACGACATGTCCAGAATTAAGGACATTAGCGTTGATGAGGAAAAATGCAGAACCACTGCAAATCCTTCAAATTGTGACGGTGATATTGGTTTACAAAGCAGTGTAGGCCTATGTTGTATATGGTGTATGTTTGGTATTGGAGGATCGTGCCACTGTTCCAGCCCATACAATACATTGAATTTAGATGTCCCCAGATTATTCTGTGGACAGAGATCTTAGATCGTTTGCCTACGTACTAGAATGGCAGAATAAACAAGACGTGTATTTCCTCTAGAACAAACATCAGAGCTGAAGTCCTGAATTAATCATCATCATTATGAGTCACAATGAGTGGGCCTACTCCATAATACTTGGTCATTAACACCACAGAAAACTTCTACTGTGGTTACAATAATTGTACTTTTATGACATGAGATTTCTTGCGCTCAAAACTGGCTCAATATACAGAACGTTAAAGGACCACTTCACCCATTTTCATAACTATGTTTGTTCCTCACTAATGCTCATTATAATATGTAACCATTTCTGTCTACTTGGTTTGTGTCTCAGAGGAGGGCTGTGGACAGTTCAGAATCCTGTCTACCAGTGACGGCATCGGTAGGCAGGTCTGGTAATTTCAAACAAGATTCCAAACTCTGGTAAATTGATGCAAGAAAAATGGCTTCTATTTCAGCATGCTAATACTTTCCAGGAAGAGAAAGGCTGTAGTTTCTATTAGCTTGGAATCCCCATCGATGATGTCATTGGTAGGCAGGTTTCTGCACTGTCCACAGCCCACCAATGATCATAATCATAATCAGTCGTTATTGTCCTAGAGGGATATTCAGTTAAAGTTGTACAATGCAAATTCACAACTAACGATTTTTAGCAACCTCTGCTGGTCACTACCGTCACTGCATACAATTTCCATAGTCCTCGATTACCCAGAATTCCATTCGTTTTCACCGGAAGCTGGAAGCGTTTCAAAAAGCGATCTTTTAATTGTTTTATACTATCTACGGATCGTTTCTCTTAGCCAGTGGAGCATTAGTTACCATGAGCTGTGCTTTCTTTTTCTGTTCTTTTTCGATCTTCTAATCCTACATTCTCTTAAAATCAGCGTGAGGTTCCTTTTTGTTATTAGCGCGATAGTTCCTGGCCAAACAGGAAACCGTTGCGGTAGTTCCTGGCCAAACAGGAAACCAGTGCATTTCCACCTCCGTTTTCCGGCCAGATGACGTCATTTCCCCGGGAAAGTCCCCCCAGTCCACGTTCAATATAAAATATATAAATAAAAGGCTTCCGGGGGTGAAATTCATGGAGTGGGTGTTGTGAAACTTTTGCCACTCACAAAAGATATACAATTTAACTTTAGTTTTGTTGAAAACGTTACCTAGTATGCCTTTAAGATTGAGACACAGAGTGAGTAGACGGAAATGGTGCCATCCTTGAGCATTTGTAAGGGCCACATGAGGGCCACATGAACCCTAGCGTCCCTATTCTGGGCATGTCATATTTGTATTTGACAATAGTCAAATACAAACGGCTATATTTACAGAGGAGAAAAAGGAAAATCGGCCCCTAATCTATCTCTCGCAACGCGTTTTGAGCTTGTGGATCTGCTACTTTTGATGCTTTTGTGTGACGCTGTATATGATCAAGTATGGCATACATTTACAAAAAAAAAACACATAAAGTAAAAATATGGAGATGTATGAGGTTTCTGCCCGACAGCAACGATATATGAATTGTGCCTGCCTTTGATGTTTTCATTCTGCTCCCTACTGAGATCAAATCTCCAGCTCATTTCTTATGTTACTTCTTTGGAAAAACAAGGTCTTATTCACATCTGATCAGCTCAGCGACGGGTGCGTAGGTGGGGATCATAGAATGAAAGAAAATAACCCACAATAAGAACCACTTGTATTAAGGCTTAAGACAACCTTACGGTCAATAGACCTTCTTCAGGCATCTGAGATGCAAGTGTTGACGGTGTGCGAGTTATTTTATGTTACTTCTTTAAAATTGTAAGCGCAGCATTAAATAGTTTTGGCATCTTGGACACCATTATGTCAAATGGACTTGACTACCTGAGTCTAGTGTGCCTGGACCGCCACGCCGCGGCCCAGGCCTAAAATTGCACTGTTGTACATACATGCATGATGTATTGTTTTAAAATAAATTGCCCAACAAATGCTGTAAAGAAACCAGTAGTGGAAAGTGACTAAGTACATTTACTTAAGTACTGTACTTAAGTACAATTTTGAGGTATTTGTACTTTACTTCCAATTTTGTATTTCCAATACTTTTAGTTCTACTCCACTCCATCTCAGAGGCAAATACTGTACTTTCACTCCACTACAATTATTTGAAAACTTTGGTTACTAGTTACTTTTCAGGTATACATTCTGATATTATGAAACATACATTAACTACTTTAGCCCTATTTTATACGTAGGCCATTTGAAAATAGCCGATCTACAAGCTCACAACGCGTCGCAGCGCAATGCGTTGTGAGCTTGTAGATCTGCTATTTTCAAACATTTTAGTACTTTTACTTTTGGTACTTTAAGTACATTTTGATGCCAATACTTTTGTACTTTTAATCAAGTAAATCTAGAATTCCGGACTTTTACTTGTAACAGAGTATTTCTATATTGTAGTATTGATACTTTTACTTAAGTAAAGAATTTGAGTACTTTTTTCCACCACTGAAATAAACCGATCTGAACTGACATGTACTCTGTGTGTGTGTCCTCCGTGCAGTGTTCCAGGATGTCCATGTGATGATCTTCATCGGCTTCGGGTTCCTCATGACCTTCCTGAAGAGATATGGCTTCAGCAGTGTGGGGCTCAACTTGCTCCTGGCCGCCTTCGGCCTGCAGTGGGGTCTCTTCATGCAGGGCATCTGGCACTTGAGTGACGGCAAGATCAAAGTCGACATCTTAAAGTAAAGAAAACGCTACTTTCCCTTTTTCTCTTCCTTTTTATTTAACCCATTAAAGGGATAGTTCACCCAAAAAAGATATATTTTTCTATCGATTATAGTCACCCCGTGGAGACTTGAATTCATGGATATTTTTTTGTTTTTGTCGCATTCTTAAGCCAATAATTTGATGACCAGCGGACCGGTAGGCAGCGGTTCCGGTAGAAGACACAAAGGAGACTCTTTGTGTCTCCTACCGGAACCGCTGCCAGTCATCAAATTATTGGCTTAGGAATGCCATTAAAAAAACAAAAAAATGTCCATGAAAGTCTCCATGGGGTGACTAATCGATAGAAAAAAAGTCATTTTGTGGGTGAACTATCGCTTTAAGATCTGAGGCCGATTCTACAAATGTCAGTATAACAGTTTTCTGAAAGTTTTCTGTAGCCTAATATCAGTGGTGCTCAAATTTGTTCTTGTCAAGGACCCCCAAAATTATATGTATTTGGCCACGAACCCCCATCTCAAAATATTTTGTTCCAAAGACAAAGATTCGAGAAAAAAAATCACAAATTAGCAAAACCTTTCATGATTCTTCAAAAATAGCAGATCTAAGCTCATAGCACGGCACAAAGTGACGCGCTATGAGCTTGTAGATCTGCTATTTTTGAATAGGCAAAGTATAAAACAATGGTTAAAGTGGTTAAAATGAAATGACAACGGATGCGTTCCCGGTTTTAATGGTTCTAAGGTCACTCTGGATAATAAGAGCGATCTGCTAAATGCTTTGCCCTGTACATTCATTGTAATTTCAGAATGATCAACGCAGACTTCAGCACAGCCACGGTGCTCATCTCTTTCGGGGCAGTCCTGGGTAAGACCAGCCCGGTTCAGCTGCTCATCATGACCGTGCTGGAGATCTCCATCTTCTCCGTCAACGAGCACCTGGTTGCCGAGGTCTTCAAGGTGAGTACCCTCCCCCTCGCTGTGTGACGCCGCTAGTACAGGATTCATCGCCATGCTGGCTTGTGGTGGACATTTTTGTCAAATTTCCATTTTTGTCATGAACATACAAATATGACCAGAAACCGAGCTATATCCCTCCCTAGATGTGTATACTATATCTCTGCTGTCCGGCAGAAACCAGCTAACTCCAAAATGTTAATTTTTCAGGAAATGAAAGAAAGTGGAGTTAGGAGGTTTTGTTCATCATTGATAAGAACAGCTGAATGGACCTCCAAGCTCACAATGAGGTTGGAAGTCAAAATGGGGTGGAGCCTGGAGTCAGCAAAACCAGCTAACTCCGGTGGAGTTAGCTGGTTTAGCAGAAGGTTTGAGGATCCAATGGAGTTACCTGGTTTTGTCATAAGCGCTTTTTGCGTGTCATTGGTTCAATATTTGTTTTACCAACACACAGACGTAAAGGGTGTTCAATGGCCCTGATTTATGGGAAAAACAATTAAAAGCGTCAAAATGGAGTTAGCTGGTTTCTGCCGGACAGCAACAAGTATACTACTAGTGCTGTGGTCCTCAGAGTGGATCGAGGGACCTTCAGGGTTCCTTGAGGGTGGTCCAAATGGACCATTATAGAGTCTATAACTCTGAGAGTGTACAAATAGAACAGGTCCATTTGGTTCCATTTGTACACTCTCAGGAGTTATGGTGGTCCTTTGAAATAAAAAGAAGTTAGAGAACAACTGGACTCCTAATGTGCCATAGTGTCATAAATAAATCAGTGTAATACATATTCTGAAGAAAACCTGGAGACTGACATTCAGTAATTGGGTTTTGTGATAAAAATAACAACATTATGTTATGTAAAAACTCAAACTAAAAGTTGCCACGGACAAGGACAAATCTTGCCACGGACACATTTGCCCGTGTATGTATGGACACATTGATGACCCCTGGGCTAGTCGGAGCTATGACCCCTCAACATCTTCACGAATCACCTGTGTGACACGACTAGTAGAAGCTACTGTGTAACCCCTCCTCCACTTTGTACAAATAATGTTTACCTCTGAGATGTAGTGGAGTAGAAGTAAAAGTAGCCTACTGAAAATTGGAAATACTCCAGTAAAGTAAAAATACCTCAACATTTTACTTAAGTACAGCACTTGAGTAAATGTACTTAGTTACTTCTCACCACTGAATGTGTGATGATGACCCTTCATGTCTCTGCAGGCCAACGACGTGGGAGCGTCCATGATCATCCATGCGTTCGGGGCGTACTTCGGCCTAGCGGCGGCGCGCGTGCTCTACCGCCCCGCCCTGAGGAACGGACACGAAAATGACGGGTCCGTTTACCACTCCGATCTATTCGCCATGATTGGTAAGAGTCACGTAAATGTCGTGTAAATGTAGGCCTATCTGGTAGGCTACTGTAACTCAGTGGTTCTCAACCTGTGGGTCGGGACCCCCAGGTGGGTCCCCACATGATTTCGGACTATTATTCTTGGGGGTCCCCATTTCAAAGTAAGTGCTGTAACTTACTGTGACCACGACTTTACCTTTGTAGTCACTGATTTGTATGATTTGTCTATGGACAGAATTTAAAGGGACACTTCACCCAAAAAAATAATTGTTTCAATGGATTAGTCACCCCATGGAGACTTGAATTCATGGATATTTTTTAGTTTTTGTCTCATTCCTAAGACAATAATTTGATGACCAGCGGACCGGTAGGCAGCGGTTCCGGTAGGAGACACAACGGAGACTCGTTGTGTCTCCTACCGGAACCGCTGCCGGTCATCAAATTATTGTCTTAGGAATGAGACAAAAAAACAAAAAAAATATCCATGAATTCAAGTCTCCATGGGGTGACTAATCCATTGAAACAAAGTTTTTTTTGGGTGAAGTGTCCCTTTAAGGTGGTGTAGGCCTAAATCAAGGGTTCCCAACCTTTTCAGGCCGCAACCCCGCAAAATAATCATATTTGAACTGGGGACCCCCCAAAATAATCATATTTGAACTGGGGACCCCCACAAAATGATCATATTTGAACTGGGGACCCCCACAAAATAATCATATTTGAACTGGGGACCCTCCAAAATAATCATATTTGAACTGGGGACCCCCCAAAATAATCATATTTGAACTGGGGACCCCCCAAAATAATCATATTTGAACTGGGGACCCCCCAAAATGATCATATTTGTACTGGGGACCCCCACAAAATAATCATATTTGAACTGGGGCCCCTCCAAAATAATCATATTTGAACTGGGGACTCCCCAAAATAATCATATTTGAACTGGGGACCCCCCAAAATAATCATATTTGAACTGGGGACCCTCCAAAATAATCATATTTGAACTGGGGACTCCCCAAAATAATCATTTGAATTGGGGACCCCCCAAAATAATCATATATGAACTGGAGGCCCCCCACCCTGACAAGCACTTGAAGGAGTTGAGGTATTTCATTGACTTGGTTCCACAGATAAATATTGTGAAAATGGTCAATATGCAAGCTCACAACGCCTCGCAACGCGAACCATTGTGAGCTTGTAGATCGGCTATTTTCACAATTTTTGCCTCTTATATTATTTGACAATTTGGCCAATGTTTGTCCAGTTTTTATATTATAGTTTGTTGATTACTAACTTGCCACTGACTTACAGCACATTAACATAATGTTAATATGTTGGCGTTGGCTTTCCCTCACAGAGTGCAGTTCATTATGTATGGTTGGATTATGCCCCCTGGTGGAGTAAATTAGTCCTGCAGCACATACAGAGCAACCAGAACAGTGGTTCTCAACGTGAGGTCCGTCCGGGGACCCACTGGGCTCTTTGAGGGGGTTCCTGGGGGTCCTCAGCTAAACGACTGATGGTTAATCAATTACCATACTTGCATGCAGTAGCCTAGTAAATTTGATCGGAGTTTCAGTGTTATAGATCTAGGTAATGAACCTTTACGGGTCCATTTGGTTCCATTTGAACACTCTGAGAGTTAAACGAAAGGTGATGATTTTAGAGTTTTTATTAGATTGGGGTCCCTGAGATACAAATCCTATATAATGGGGTCTGTGGCCTAATCGCAGTGGTTCTCAACCTGTGGGTCGGATCCCCAGGGGGGGCCCACATGATTTTTTGGGGGGTCCCCAAATGACAGTGAAGTGGCAATTTAAGACCTTGTTAATACCAAAATATATATAAGGGAAAAAAAGAAAAGAAAAAGACCCAGTATACTGCATCAAAAGTAATCAACAAACAATAGTATAAAAACTAGTCAAACATTGGCCTAATTGTCAAATAATTGTGAAAATGCTCACAAGGCCTCGCAACGCGAGACGTTTTGAGCTTGTACATCTGCTATTTTCATCTGTGGAACCGAGTCAAACTAAATGTAATGCCTCGACTACTACAATTCCAAGTGCTTGTCAGAGTGGGGGGTCCCCAGTTCAAATATGATTATTTTGGGGGGTCAGAGCCTGAAAAGGTTGTGAACCAACTGGCCTAATGCATATCAAAGGGGGCGTCCTTGAATTGAATAAAATATTGACAATCAATGATCTAAAACAGTGGTTCTCAAACTTTTTCATGTCAGGGACCTCCCAAAATGATAAGTATTTGGCCGCGTATTTGGCCGTGGAGCTTATGCTTAAAAAAATATAGATATATATTCAAAGGTTTGCACAAACTTTCACTATTTTTCAAAAATAGCAGATCTACAAGCTCATAGCGCGGCACTCTGTGCCGCACTATGAGCTTTTATATATGCTATTTTTGAATAGCCAAAGCTAAATGGTTAAAATGATTGTGACACTATGTTAACTAATTTAGCTGGGGACCCCCTGGTACCCCCCGAGAGGACCCCCTGGGGGTCCCCGGACCACCGGTTGAGAACCACTTATCTAAAACATGAATGTTGTCTTCATTAACCACATTGCTGTACAGGAACGGTGTTCCTGTGGATGTTTTGGCCCAGCTTCAACTCTGCCATTGCTGAGACGCCTGAGGCCCAGCTCCACGCCGTCATCAACACCTACTTCTCTCTGTCTGCGTGCGTCCTGTCCGCCTACGCCATCTCCAGCCTGGTGGAGCACAAAGGGAAACTAGACATGGTACATTAAGTGAAAGTATCAATACTGCAATATAGAAATACAATATAGTTATAAGTAAAAGTCTGGAATAAAACAAAGTACAAAAGTATTGGTATTCAAATGTACTTAAAGTACCAAAAGTAAAAGTACAAAAAGCTCACAACGCGTCGCATCGCAACGCGTTGTGAGCTTGTAGATTGGCTATTTTCAAATAGCCTAGGTATAAAATAGGGCAAAAGTGGTTAATAATGTAATAATTTATATCTGCAAAGTAACTAGTAGCAAAAGTTTTGAAATAATTGTAGTGGAATAAAAGTACAATATTTGAGATGTAGTGGAGTAGAAGTAAAAGTATAGAAAATTGGAAATGCTCCAGTAAAGTAAAAGTACCTCAAAATTGTACTTAAGTACAGTACTTGAGTAAATGCACTTAGTTACTTTACACCACTGTGTTTACTCTTGTGTACTAATATATACGATATAACAATAACAAAGAAAGTGTTTGTTGTTTTATTTATTTTTGTATTTGCCCCCACCCTGTAGGTGCACATCCAGAACGCCACCCTGGCTGGAGGCGTTGCCGTGGGAACCTGTGCTGACATGAACATCGGACCGTTCGGGGCCATGCTGATCGGCCTGGTGGCCGGGGTCATCTCCACCCTGGGCTTCAAGTTCCTCTCTGTGAGCAACAGCTCAAAGCTTTGTCTTTGATTCATTGGATATTGTATTGAACGCTCAAAACTGTTACTTTTCAAGAAAAAGAAAAAAAACCTGTGTTCCAATGGATCCAATGTAGTTATTGTTTAGTCACAACAAGCTCGTGTTAATGCTTTTCATTGGTGGACAGTGTGGACACACATAACCACTTTCCCTTTCACTTACAAAAATACACACAAAAATAATAATATATAGCAGATGTACATGCTCACAACGCGTCACAATAGGCTCTATTTACAGCAGCCATGTTGGAAAGAAATTGGGCCTCTTCCTTACTTCCTTCACAGGTGTTACCAATGATTCTAATGAAGGCTCTGTTCCATTTAGTGTAGCGCAGTGGTTCTCAAACCTTTTAATGTCAAGGACCCCCATAACTCTGAGAGTGTACAAATGGAACCAAATGGAACCAAATGGAACCAAATGGACCCTTACGGGTCCATTTGGTTCCATTTGTACACTCTCAGAGTTACACACCCGTAAGAGGCCATTTGGAACCCCCTCAAGGAACCATGAGGGTCCCTGGACCATACTTTGAGACCCACTGTTGTAGCAGAGTGTTTCCAGTGAGCCAACATGCACAATATATCAGCACCCTGACTCTGTTTGAGCAGAATGGAACAGAGCCTTCATTATTATCATTGGTAACACTGTGAAGGAAGTAAGAAGAGACCCAATTTCTTTCCAATATGGCTGCTATGCTGTACATAGAGGCTATTACGGATGCACCGATAACTGATATTTCTCTCTCTGCTCCTCGGCAGCCCATCCTGGCATCCAACCTGGGCATCCAGGACACCTGTGGGGTTCACAACCTGCATGGCATGCCTGGCATCCTGGGAGGCTTGGCTGGCATCGTGGCCGTGGCCATGGGCAAGAATTCGGGGTAAGAGGGCTTCTCTCAGTGATCAGCCAGCTCACACACACACACACACACACACACACGCACACACACACACACAGCCTGTGGGTATTGAATGTTTTTTTTGGGGGGTTCCCAGATGACAGTGAAGGGACAATTTAAGGACTTTTTTTTTTTTATCCCGCGATTTTTGTAACCCATTTTTTTCACCCGGTGCCAATTTCCTAAGTGATCCTGGGCACTACACCAGCCCTACACCAGTATTACACCTGTCACCCCACAGTAGGGAGGCCAGGGCCGAGCTCATGCTTCCTTCAGGCATGAGAGCCAACTGACCTTCTTGTCACCTGACAGGGGGGAGTTTCCCTGGTTGGACGTAGCGCGTGGAAGGAACACGTTATTCCAACCAGTTCCCTTCCCCTCCATCAGGCGCCCCGGCTGTCATGGGGGAGGCGGTATAGTGACCAGGATTACTACATGTTTTTGTGAGGGTATTAACTACCCTAGGAGACACGGGGAGAACATGCAAACTCCACACAGAGTAGGCCCTTTCGCCAACCCCACCTAGGGTATGGGCGCTGATGACGCGGAGGAGAAGACACGCCCCCAGCGCCCACAGCGTCCCCGGCGGGAATCGAACCCAGGACCTTCTAGCTGTGAGGCGACAGCGCTACCGACTGCGCCACCGTGCCCCTCAATTTAAGGACTTTTAAGACCTTTTTTAATACCAAAACAAACAAGAAGGAACAAAAATGAAAAAGATCATTACTACATGAAAAGTAATCAACAAACTATACTATAAAAACTTGTCAAACATTGCCCAAATTGTCAAAATAGTAAGAGGCATAAAATCTGAAAATAGCCGATCTACAAGCTCACAACGCCTCACATTGCGAGACATTGTGAGTTATTTTCAAAACATTTAACTGTGGAACAGAGTCAAACTAAATGTAATGCCTCAACTCCTACAATTCCAAGTGCGTGTCAGGGTCCCCAGTTCAAATATGATTATTTTGAGGGGTCCCTAGTTCAAATATCGTCGCCTTGCTAAACTAATGGCCTATGTCATTTTTTTTTTTAAAGTTTTTCAGGAAAAAGAAAAACTGATCCAAAACAAAACGATATATTTCTTAATCATTTCACCCAAAATGTTTATAACAAATGATGACTATTTAAATAGAAATAACACTGTCTGTCAGTTATGTAACATAAGAGATTTAAATAGGTTTAAATATGATTACATCTGACTTAGGCCAAAAAAAATTTTTTAATTGGCCTAAATCAGTAAATAATTTGGCCTAAGTCACAAAACCGTGTGACTTAATTAGGCCAAAAGAAAAAGGCTATTTTGGCCTAAGTCACACTAAGGAGTTAGGCCATTATACTAAAAGGGGAGTGAACAGCATGATCCTTTTCTATTAGGAGATGAGCGATTTTACCAGAGGTGGCCAGTGTCATGAGGAGCTGACTTAAAAAATATTTAAAAAATATATATTTATATATCTTTTTCCTCAAAAAATTACTTAGGCCATTAGTTTAGCAAGGTGACGATATGATCATTTTGGGGGGTCCCCAGTTCAAATATGATTTGTTTGGGGGGTCGCGGCCTGAAAAGGTTGAGAACCACTGATCTACAGATCCATTTTGTTATGAATTCTGGATCATTTCTGAGTTGATCTGGTGCAGTGATTCCCAACCTGTGAGCTGTAAGGGTGTCACAAGTGGGCCTCCAAAACATTTGGCAAAACACTTTGAATGTTTTTTGTAATAACATTAGTGTTACAAAATGAATGTTAAAAAGTGAATTGTATTAATTGTTTTCTTTAAAACCTTTAAAAACACATTTTGAACATTATTGAAAAATCTTGAAAGCATTTGAAAAATCTAGAATAATTTTGAATTATGAAAACGTTTGAGAACCACTGATTTAAAAGGCATTTGCAGGTCTTAATGGGTTAAAAGAAAATGCACGTGGCCCACCCATATGACCACTTAGTAAGTGGTCTTCTTCTCAAGCGGGCCCTGATCCAGAAAAGGATGTGAACCACTGATCTAGTGTTTTGTCTGCAAGCCTTCATAATCAAGCTAATACGTGTGTGTGTGTGTGTGTGTGTGTGTGTGTGTGTGTGTGTGTGTGTGTGTGTGTGTGTGTGTGTGTGTGTGTGTGTGTGTGTGTGTGTGTGTGTGTGTGTGTGTGTGTGTGTGTTTGTGTCCTCTTGTTCAGTGACAAAAACTCGGCTGCCATGCAAGCCGCTGCTCTGGCCTCTTCGCTTGGCTTCGCGCTGGTCGGGGGGGCAGTCACAGGTGGGTGGACCGACGCACACATTATAGCTCCCTATTCACTAGTTTATGATTTAAGGCAAACTCTCTTGTGTCTTGAGTCAAGGGTTTTGTATGGATTTCAATGTGTTTTGTATTCATTCCAGGCCTGATAATGAAGCTTCCATTCTGGGGTCAGCCTCCGGACCAGAACTGCTTCGACGACTCTCTTTACTGGGAGGTGAGAAATCCCACCGCTCTAAATATCACGTTTTACCCACCTTTTCTCCCCAATTTAGTTGTGAAGCCAATTGATTCCTCCCCACACACATTTCTGTGTTGTCACTGCTGTTATTATCTTACTGACTCACCCGCCAGTGAGGAGCCCCCACCGGGAGGACGTAGAGCCTTCGTCCTACTCCTCCCGCTCAACACTCCCTGCTGACAGGTGCCGCCACCCAGCCCATAGGAGTATGCGCAATGACCAATATCACCCTCCCCCGCCCCCGCCCGGCTTCCCTCCCCCAAACACGGGCCAGTTGTGTTTGCATAGACACCCGACAAAGCCGCTTGCACCACGGTGGATTCGATTCCACAGCCTCCGTGGTGGTGGGCAGGGACTTTACCACTGCGCCAGCCGAGCGCTTAGGGGTCAACTATTATAGTCATTTGAGTGAAGGAGCACTTAACCCATTTTCAACCTCATCATACAGGTATAATTGGTCCTCACTAAATGTCCTTTCACACGGCAAGCGGCCAACGCACCTATGTAATTCATTTTCAATGAGAAGCGGACGATTATTTGGGATGCGCGGAGAAGTTGAGGGGCGGTGAGGCAGGCGGGCGCGGCCCGTGAAATTTTCGTGCGCGTGCTCGTTTATGCACACGCGCGCGGGCGGATTGTGATGAGCTTTTCTTTTCACCGCACCGCGCAGGAGGAAAAAAACAACAATGATCGCGGCGCGATCACCGTTGATCCGAGCGGTACCGTACCGCCCATGTGAACCGCTTGCCGTGTGTTACGACCTTAATGCTCATTATAAGATGGAACCAATTTCTGTCTACTCACTCTGTCTCAGAGGTGGGCTGTGGACAGTTCAGAAACCTGCCTACCAATGACATCATCATTGGGGATTCCAAGATAATAGAAACTACAACCTTTCGTTTCCCGGACAGTTGTCATGCTGAAATAGAAGCCATTGTTCTTGTATTTATAAAAGTGTACAAACAAACAAACAAACAAAAACATTTTGTTTGAAAGGACCAAACCTGCCTACAACGATGTCATTGATAGGAGCTTTCTGAACTGTCCACAAGCCCTCCTCTGAGACAGTGAGCAGACAGAAATGGTGCCATCGTACAATTGGGCATTAGTGAGGACCAATGATATGAAGATTGGTTGAAAATGGGTGAAGTGCTCCTTTAACAAGTCTTCCACACAATTTCCTGACTGTTTTAACATTTTTTGATTGTCCTGTGTGGTAACCGTGGTAACCCCAATCCCATATGTGGCACTGCTTGAAAACAAACACTTTTCAGTTATTCTTGAATACGTTTTTGTCTGTTTTCCGGTCAGGTGCCTGAGGAAGAGACAGATGGTGAGGAGAGTCTGGCCCAGAACAAAGCAGAGGTTTAAACATCTGAACCCAACAGCCACCTGAGAGAGATCAATTCAGCAACCACTCATGCCAACAAGTTCATTTACAGTGCTTAACCACTTAAGCCCTATTAAACAAATCTTCCAAAGATAGCCAATCTACAAGCTCGCAACGTGTTGCGACACGTTGCAAGCTTGTAGATGTGCTATTTTTTTAACAAATTATTAAAATATAATTTTAAACAAAAGCAAAGATTCTTGCTCAAATATTCTCCACCGTTTTATCAATATGCATCTCTTCTCAACTACATTGATCAGGGAGGTTTGCACCTTTTTTGTGTGCAACATAATCAGGTCTCTATTAAATGTCATTATTTTGTTGTTCAAAACCTGCAATCTAGACGTGGTTTTGTGAGTGGAAACAATTTGGACACTTTTACATTAGTAGTATCTTGGAATGTGACTGACGCAGCTACAGATTGTGACTCAAGGAATTAAAGGAGCACTTCACACATTTTCAACTTTATCTTCACATAATTGGCCCTAAGATGACACAATTTCTGTCTACTCACTCTGTGTCTCATTGGTGGGCTGGGGACAGTTCTGAAACCTGCCTACCAATGGCAGCATCGATAGGGATTCGAAGCGAATGAAGCCATTGTTCTTGCATTAATAAAACAATAAAATAAGAAAATGACCAAATAGGCCTATCGATTATGTCACTGGTAGGCAGGTTTCAGAACTGTCCACAGACCTCCTCTGAGATACAGGGAGAGTAGACAGAAATGGTGCCATTGTATATAATGAGCATTAGCGAGGACCAACTATATGAAGATAGATTGAAAATGGGCGAAGTGGTTCTTTGATTAACAACCTTGGATATGAACAGAGCAGTAATAAGCAGCATATGTACAGACCGTCAAAGTTGTCTTGACAGAACCGCAACTTTCAGGACTTTTTAAAGTAATTTGCAACAGTCCTGAGTCAATGTACAAAACATAGGCTATAAAGAATGTTTCACCGCTGACAACCAAATACACCAATAAGCTCTTACTTTCCTTCTTTTTATATTAAATATCCAAAGTGTAAAACTATGGTTTTAGGCCATTAGTATGGTGTCTATTTCCTCTTATTACTTTTTTCCCTTTAAAAAAATGCAGTAGAACCTTTACAGTCTATGAATAGAACTGACAAATATTGGTGCCAACTTAAGCTTTCCTTGCATTGGCCTGCTTCGTTAGGTGAGCTGACTGAAGCCCTCTGCTGGAACCACCTGGAATCACATGCCAGGTCTATGAGGTTGACATCAGCTGCAGAATCATCATGGCTCTGACCTGGGGCAAGGATAGTTAGTGCAAAACGCTCTTATCGCTTATCAGTTTTACGCGTGTTCCTGTTTTCTGCACAGTACAATCCTCAGTTGTTAATTTTGATGAAAAAAAATGTACTCTGAGAATTGTATTGCGTACCTACCTGTATAAATACTTTTGCCTGAAGTGCATGGACTGCTTTCCAAACCATGTATTTGACATTATAAGAGTTGTTCCTGGACAAATAAAGTTATTTTTTTTAGTAGTTTAATATCATATGCACCGTTTTTTGTTTTGTTTTGTAATAAATAAATACATAAATAGACATTGTCAGTTTGTTTCAATCCCTGCATTTTTAAACAAGGTACGAACAATTGGTGTTGAGTATATTTCAGACAAATATTTAAGTATATTTCAGATACCAGAACCAAACTGACTGCAGATGAAACAATATTTCACTCATTTACGATACTAAGAACACAAGCACATCGAAAATCTAGTTATTTATGCTTTTTTTTAAACATTTGTATAATATTTTTTGTTTAATATACTAATACTGTCGTACATTAACGTGGTTTAATCCAATGACTTTGTTAATTGATCTATTTTTGTGATTAATAAAACACGAAAAAAGAAAATTATAATATTTTCGTTAGCTTTGTGATTGTAGAAAATATCTAAGTCCTAAGAACAAAATATTTGTTTATACCATTCTTTGAAAAACTGTGTTTCACGTGCCTTAAACAATAGGTTGTTTCTTTCTGTTCTAAGAAGAGACCTTGAAACATGAAAGAGCTCTTGTTCTAAAAGGAGTATGACTGTCTCCAGATCAAATGTTCTTTCAAAACTTTTTAATGCCACATCCTGCACAAAATGATTACACAAGTATTTCTGTATGCACCTGTAACATGAGTTCACACATGTTACCATCAATAGCGGACAGAGCACAGGGTGATCATTCCATATGTCCTGTCAAAGTGAGAAAAATTAAATATAAGATAACAAAAGACAGACAGGCAGACAGGCAGGCAGGCAGGCAGGCAGACAGACAGACAGACAGACAGACAGACAGACAGACAGACAGACAGACAGACAGACAGACAGACAGACAGACAGACAGAGACTCACCTCTGCTGGAAGATATATTATAACTCTATGGTCATAACGCACCATAGAGTTGGTCAGCGTGGTCATAACCGATATAATATAACTCTATAATTATAACTAAACTCATAACTCTATGGTCATAACCAATGTATTGTAGCGGCCCGGTGCGGATTACTGGTGTATTGCATTCTAAGTCAGCCAATAACCTCGCGTCACCAGTCTTTCCACCTAGTCAGCCAATGACAGTGACTGTGGGGTGGGACTTCCGGGACTTGTGTGGGAAGTGACGTAGCTGTTGATGTCGTGTGTGTGTGTGTGTGTGTGTGTCTAGGAGCTTACAGCATGCTACGTTAGCACTGAATGTAAAGGGAGTTATTATAATAAAAAAGGAGTATAAACGGTGGATTACATCTCTGCCTCCATTTCGTTGGATCGCTACATTGGAGTCAGAAGCGGTTGAGGACCGGCGGACCGTGTCCTTTGCTTCAGGGACGTGAGGGAGTCGAGAAGTGAAGTAGCTAGAAGCGCGAGGCGAGAGCGCGCTTCAGAAAGGAGGGGGTGGTGTAGCGACCCCGTTAAAGACCCGGCCGTAACTTGCTCCTCCAGTCCAAGCGACTCAAGCGAGCTGCTCTTGGTTACCTGCCGAGCTGGAGACCGGGGTTCGATTCCAGCTCGGTGTGCGAAACGTTACAGTACCTACTATATCCGATTATAATAACTAGTAACTCTACGGTCGCGGTGAAAAACGTGTCATAAAGGAGGCAAAAACTTGTCAAAATGGAGTCTGTGCTGCTGAAGATAAATGAACACATGACGTCGGTGGGAGAGGAGATATTGTGTGATGTCGTGTGTTTTGGACAAACATCTGATGTTTGTTGTGTGAAGCTGGTCAGAGTGTTTGTGTTGGAGCGCCTCAGTGCGGCTGCAGAGTTCATGTGCAAACTCTTCCGAAGAGAGATCGAGGAACTAGAAACTCTGCTGGAGAAAAAAAACAAACTTCTGCTGGACATCCAACTACACACTACAGGTATGTCTGTTACACACACTCGGCATCAACAACGCCTCAGCTACGGGGATTGCCCGCCCGTGTATCTGATTGTAACGAGACCCGATCAACTTGAGACCGCGTTGCCCTAATTTGCAGATGTTGCCCACTGCGCAACAACACTAGCTGTCCTCATCAATACCTGTTTTTTGTTGTTTCATATCACAATGCCAAAACATATCGATCTGATTCTTGTTTGAGCTCCGTTCCGGTAGCAAATATAACACATCCGGTTTTTGAGCTAGCAAATATAAGGTTTCCGGTTGCCTTCAAAGTAAGAGCATCACATTTAATGTTTTATGAAAGACATACATGCATTTCGAAAAAGACATTAGTGGTGGAAAGTAACTAAGTACATGTAATCAATTACTGTACTATGCATTTTTAAAAATACACGTATACAGTGGTGGAAAGTAACTAAGTACTACTCCACTACATTTCAGAGGCAGATATTATACTAGTTACTTGTTACTTTGTATATTTTTGATTATAATTACAAGACCACTTCAGCCCTATTTAAACTTTGGAAATTTGAAAATAGCCGATCTACAAGCAAAATATTTTTATATTTATACAAGACCACTTCAGCCCTATTTAAACTTTGGCAATTTGAAAATAGCCGATCTACAAGCAAAATATTTGTATATTTAATTACATTTTGATACCAGTACTTTTACTTAATTACATTTGGAATTCAGGACTTTTACTTTTGCAGAGTATTTCTACATTGCAGTATTGATACTTTTACTTAAGTAAAACATTTTAGTACTTTTTCCACCACTGCATTGATGGATGTATTTATAAGAATTAGCCTACGCCCTAACAGGTCGTTATTGAAATTGGCCTTTGATCCACATTCAATGGGCACTTAGCACATTTTCCATACACCCATGTTTAACCACTGTGATTAGACTGTAAACAGGTTTCAGATTTAAATTGGAATGCCAAAGATGGCAATCCCCTTTCTATAAATAATAATAGTAGCTTGTACAGGTGTAACATGTGGGGGGTTTATAACATATTTAACAATACAATACTGTGTGTGTGTGTGTGTGTGTGTGTGTGTGTGTGTGTGTGTGTCAATGCAACAACTACAGTAGTTAAAAAACAGTTTTGTCTGAATCCAGCCACTGTAGTCCACACACTAAACCTATATTTTCTACAGAGGTTGTGAATATTTGATTGTTAGGTTAGTGCATCAATGATCTTGTTGTACAGTATGTTAAAATGTTTTGTTGAAATGTATATACAAAAAATCTGTTATTTCTAATTATGCTGCCTAATTATATGCATTATGATGCATATATATATATATATATATATATATATATATATGTGTGTGTGTGTGTGTGTGTGTGTGTGTGTTTATAAGAATTCGCCTACGCCCTAACAGGTCGTTATTGAAATTGGCCTTTGATCCACATTCAATGGGCAATGGGAAGATATTGGCCATGGTGTGGATGTGTTTTTTTGCAATGAAAGACCAAATTACAATATGTGTGAAGCCATACCATTACCAATACTAACATTTCTAAAACAGACATCTGCTTTCCAAAAATGTCACACACGGCTTGCAGCAGCAGCAGCAGCAGCGCAGTCCCCAGCATTGTTTAAAAGAGCGCTTGAGAAACTTGCCAACACTCAGGTGGTGTCATTAGTGTCTCGGCAATTTTCTATGACAGACGTGTACCACATATTAAACAGCTTTGTGAATGACACACTTGGGGCTCCTTTCCTTGGAAATGACCTGCTTTGCCTTAAAAGTCTTGGTCGCTATATTTGTACTCAATGTGGTGACCAGGCCGTACCATCTAGAAAGAACATGTCAGAACTCATAGTGCAGCCACTTGAAGTGTCACAAAAAGGCATCTTGGACACAGTTGCAAAAATATGTTCTGCTCAACTTGACCAATGTGAAACATGTAAGCAGGACTTAAAGTTGTACAATGCAAAATCACAAATAACGATTTTTAGCAACCTCTGCTGGTCACTACCGTCACTGCATACAATTTCCCTAGTCCTCGATTACCCAGAATTCCATTCGTTTTCACCGGAAGCCGGAAGCGTTTCAAAAAGCGATCTTTTAATTGTTTTATACTATCTACGGATCGTTTCTCTTAGCCAGTGGAGCATTAGTTACCATGAGCTGTGCTTTCTTTTTCTGTTCTTTTTCGATCTTCCAATCCTACATTATCTTAAAATCAGCGTGAGGTTCCTTTTTGTTAATAGCGCGGTAGTTCCTGGCCAAACAGGAAACCGTTGCGGTAGTTCCTGAGGACGTCGGCCACGACGTCATGACGTTGGCCAGGAACGTCATTTTCCCGGGAAAGTCCCCCCCGTACACGTTCAATAGAAAATATATAAATAAAAGGCTTCCGGGGGTGAAATTCACGGAGTGGGTGTTGTGAAACTTTTGCCACTCGCAAAAGATATACAATTTAACTTTAGTTTTGTTGAAAACGTTACCTAGTATTACTTTAAGCTTATCAACCTATCAAGTAATTCACAGCCCACAGACTTTACTTCTCCTGCTAAGATCTGGTGCAGAAATTCCCAAAACGTTCACTCTCTCCTGTCTGTACCACCAAAATGATTATGCTGTGTCCAGCATTTGTGCATTTTTTGACAAGTCACCATATGTGTCATTGTACACGTGTAAAGACCAGCTATGGCATATAATGACAAAAGCATCCAATGACACAGCAGGCTATACCTTTGAGCTGATGCTAAAAATACTGACCACAGCTAGTTGCTTTGTCGTGTCATACGAGAAAACTAATAGTGTGAAACTAATCAACTTTCAGCAGGTCGAACAAAAACATAAATGCACAGACAGATAGAGGGCTAGAAAAAGGAGATCCATTCCAAAGGCAGCTGTGGAGAATAACGAGTGGCTGAGTGATAAGATGATCGATGAGTACCATAAGCTCTTGCTTTCGAGTGTTGAAAGAAAAAAAATGCATTTATTTGTCCCAGCACTTTTGTAAGCCAACAGTTACAGAGTTTTTGGTGTGATGACATCAGTGTCCTCCCAGATGTACCACGAGCATCACGCAATTGGTGGAACTACGAGTTGGTGATATTGCCCGTCAACGCAAATAAGTCCCATTGGGGAGCCATCGCGGTAGATTTCACCAAAAAGACAGTGAATGGTGATGTTATAGTATTAGATGTTGTGATAATGGATTCACTACGTGTGCATGAGCAAGACCTGGTTAAGGCATTTTTTCCACTGCAAAGGTACTTAGCATTACAGTACTTTGCATTGTATGGTAGAGGTATGGGTATTACATTTAGATATGAGTGTTATCACAGTTGTCCCAATTTCATAGAACAAACTGACGGCAGCAGCTGTGGTATTTTCACTTGTTTGTTTTCCAAAGCTGTTCTGTTTGATGTGAGCCTCAACACTTTCAAAAGCCACCGTGAAAAGCGAGATTGTGTTATGCATGAGTTGTCAGGCAAAAAGATATTTATCTGAGTACAAAGTTAAAGCATGTACTGTGATTTACTGTATCTTGGAAAAACTACCTAAAAGGCTCTGTTGTGTCTGTATTCTTTTATGGTGTGGGGTTGTGTGGCCACTTGTATACACTATTGGGTTAGGGTATGGCCACTTGTATACACTATTGTCTGAAAAGGGCCCTTTTCTGACCCCTGACCTCACTGGACGGCCCGCCACTTTTTTCTACACCTTAGTGCCGCTTAGCGGAGAGTGTGGCTGTGTAGAGGGGGTCTCCCCGAACGCGTGCGTACCTCAGAAGTTCCGGCACTAAGCACCGTCTCCTGTCCAGTGTCCAATTTGTATAGGCTATGCACTGAAAACGGCCCTTTTCTGACCCCTGACCTCACTGGACGGCCCGCCACTTTTTTCTACACCTTAGTGCTGCTTAGCGGAGAGTGTGGCTGTGTAGAGGGGGTCTCCCCGAACGCGTGCGTACCTCAGAAGTTCCGGCACTAAGCACCGTCTCCTGTCCAGTGTCCAATTTGTATAGGCTATGCACTGAAAACGGCCCTTTTCTGACCCTTGACCTCACTGGACGGCCCGCCACTTTTTTCTACACCTTAGTGCCGCTTAGCGGAGAGTGTGGCTGTGTAGAGGGGGTCTCCCCGAACGCGTGCGTACCTCAGAAGTTCCGGCACTAAGCACCGTCTCCTGTCCAGTGTCCAATTTGTATAGGCTATGCACTGAAAACGGCCCTTTTCTGACCCTTGACCTCACTGGACGGCCCGCCACTTTTTTCTACACCTTAGTGCCGCTTAGCGGAGAGTGTGGCTGTGTAGAGGGGGTTTCCCCGAACGCGTGCACTAAGCACCGTCTCCTGTCCAGTGTCCAATTTGTATAGGCTATGCACTGAAAACGGCCCTTTTCTGACCCCTGACCTCACTGGACGGCCCGCCACTTTTTTCTACACCTTAGTGCCGCTTAGCGGAGAGTGTGGCTGTGTAGAGGGGGTCTCCCCGAACGCGTGCGTACCTCAGAAGTTCCGGCACTAAGCACCGTCTCCTGTCCAGTGTCCAATTTGTATAGGCTATGCACTGAAAACGGCCCTTTTCTGACCCCTGACCTCACTGGACGGCCCGCCACTTTTTTCTACACCTTAGTGCTGCTTAGCGGAGAGTGTGGCTGTGTAGAGGGGGTCTCCCCGAACGCGTGCGTACCTCAGAAGTTCCGGCACTAAGCACCGTCTCCTGTCCAGTGTCCAATTTGTATAGGCTATGCACTGAAAACGGCCCTTTTCTGACCCTTGACCTCACTGGACGGCCCGCCACTTTTTTCTACACCTTAGTGCCGCTTAGCGGAGAGTGTGGCTGTGTAGAGGGGGTCTCCCCGAACGCGTGCGTACCTCAGAAGTTCCGGCACTAAGCACCGTCTCCTGTCCAGTGTCCAATTTGTATAGGCTATGCACTGAAAACGGCCCTTTTCTGACCCTTGACCTCACTGGACGGCCCGCCACTTTTTTCTACACCTTAGTGCCGCTTAGCGGAGAGTGTGGCTGTGTAGAGGGGGTTTCCCCGAACGCGTGCACTAAGCACCGTCTCCTGTCCAGTGTCCAATTTGTATAGGCTATGCACTGAAAACGGCCCTTTTCTGACCCCTGACCTCACTGGACGGCCCGCCACTTTTTTCTACACCTTAGTGCTGCTTAGCGGAGAGTGTGGCTGTGTAGAGGGGGTCTCCCCGAACGCGTGCGTACCTCAGAAGTTCCGGCACTAAGCACCGTCTCCTGTCCAATGTCCAATTTGTATAGGCTATGCACTGAAAACGGCCCTTTTCTGACCCTTGACCTCACTGGACGGCCCGCCACTTTTTTCTACACCTTAGTGCCGCTTAGCGGAGAGTGTGGCTGTGTAGAGGGGGTCTCCCCGAACGCGTGCGTACCTCAGAAGTTCCGGCACTAAGCACCGTCTCCTGTCCAGTGTCCAATTTGTATAGGCTATGCACTGAAAACGGCCCTTTTCTGACCCTTGACCTCACTGGACGGCCCGCCACTTTTTTCTACACCTTAGTGCCGCTTAGCGGAGAGTGTGGCTGTGTAGAGGGGGTTTCCCCGAACGCGTGCGTACCTCAGAAGTTCCGGCACTAAGCACCGTCTCCTGTCCAGTGTCCAATTTGTATAGGCTATGCACTGAAAACGGCCCTTTTCTGACCCTTGACCTCACTGGACGGCCCGCCACTTTTTTTTACACCTTAGTGCCGCTTAGCGGAGAGTGTGGCTGTGTAGAGGGGGTTTCCCTGAACGCGTGCGTACCTCAGAAGTTCCGGCACTAAGCACCGTCTCCTGTCCAGTGTCCAATTTGTATAGGCTATGCACTCCTTTGAACAGCATCTATCAATTTAGATAAATAATTAATGTTTTAAATCCGTTTTTGTTACACAGAAACATAATATGTGATATATAGCTTCGTTTAAATGCTTAATTTATAGTTTTAATGTGCAAATGAACCGTTTTTCAATGGTTTTCAATGGTTTCTTTTTACTCTAGAGGGTACTCTTATTCTGAAGAGATCGTCCACCGGAAGTCTTATATTTGCTCCGTTATATTTGCTGACTGAACACTGCTCTAACAATAAATGTTATACATTTATTTATAAATGCAACAATTTTTTCCAGGCGCGTAGGCTGAAATATTATGTTGACTGGGCAGAATATGTAACCCCCCCGGGGGGGAAGCATTTATCAGCTTCAAATAGACAATAGATCTATTTAGATTGGTGTCTGCAAGCGACACACGGAAAGCTGCCAGTGTTGCCATGTCAGCTTTTTATAAGTGACTTTGGGCAACTACTTCTTCTTAATAAAGTAATCAATCAATCAATTCTGTAAAGTTGCCTGTAAATATTGGTGGTTGGTTTTTACCAGGTGCTCGAAGATATCCAATATTTTTTGTTGAGCTTATAGATCGTAGCCTATGTATATAGGGTTGGAGTGCTCATGTGGCTTCTTTTGATAGACCTGGTTGCCCCAGTTGCCCAAGTGAGCCGACGCCTCTGCTAACTCATAACCGTAAATAAATCATAGAGTATAAAACCAGCCATTAAAACACAAAACAAACATGATCAGTGGTTACTAGATTAACTTGAGACTAGGGTTTAACATTTTCCGGGAAATAGCTAATTTTAATTCCCGGGAATTTTCAGACCTTTTCCCGGGCTTCCCGGGAATTCCCGTTAAAGGGTAAAAAAAAAAAAAGTACCCACTAAAATGCATTTATATGTAGATACTTAAATAGCCAATTTTATATTGAGGTGCCCAAATGTCCCTATTGTGTCCACCTATGAACTTGCACTAATAATGACTTAAGTTGATTTTTTAAATCATATAAATATAATATATAAATATAATATAGTGCCCTGGCGGAGATCTTCTGTTGCGCAGCAGCGGGTGAAGACAATTAACTTAAACGAGGAGCTGCGCTGTGCACCCAACACGGACTCAAACAATGTCAAACTCTAGCTGCTGAAATAAACGTTCCATTTGTATCATTATTGACAAGAGAATTTGCAAAAGGATTATTTATTTATTGTCCATCAGAGCGCCGGTGAGGTCACAGCTTATCTCTACTTTTGTAGGATATTGATTTATTTGATAGCCTAAACTTGTAATTTGTTTGCAGTTATTAATTTATATTAGGCTACTTGCTGGATATTAAGACTCCATTTTGGGATGTTGGCTGTATGTTGTCAAATGTATTAATCTATATTTTGTTGTTGATCAAATGTCGGGTTTTGTAGTGTGATTTTGATGTGCACATGCATGCGCTGCCACTGACAATCAATGAGACAGACAGCTGTTGTGCAGTTCACTTGTTCTACTGGGTAGTTCTAGTAAAATGGTAGTTTGAACGTTCTAAAATGCAAGTGTAGGTAGGGTAGGCTACATTAATGATGATAAAAAAATCGGACCACCGACCACATCGGTCTCTCTCTCTCTCTCTCTCTCTCTCGCACGCGCTCTCTCTTGCGCTCTCTCTCTCTCTCTCTCCAGTCTCTCCTCTCTCTCTATCAAAAGCATTGCTGTGTATTTGCTTGGCTTGCGCGCATTTTAAGATGGAATATAGGCTCAAAATCAAACCTACCCACTGTTTATGCAGCGTTTCACTTGATGTTGAATCTCAACTAGTCAACTGGTGTCTACCGTTTGACAGCAGAGGAAACGGTGAAATCAGCGTGCGCAGGGCAGGCAGGGGGGCATCACGGCCACTTGTGTTTTATTTTGTTCATTACTGTTACAGTGCGTCCCATATTGGTTCTCACAACGGGACGATGGGACCCTGCCTTGGTCGGCAACGCGGCAAGTAAGTTGGCTAATTATAATAGTAATTCCTCCGCGCTGTAGATAGGCCTTTCTACTAATTAGTATTCATTTCTAACAAGAAAAAAAAAAAACGGGATCCCGGGAACCCAAGTCAGTTCCCGGGACGGTAAATAACCTCGGGATTCCCGGGATTCCCGCATCCCGGGATTCCCGGTGTTAAACCCTACTTGAGACCTCATTCACCACACTGATTTCCAACACGGCTGATTTGTTTCTGAAATCTCTCACCATCATCTATTATTAGAGATGCCGCGATCCGATTAACAGATCGAATATCGGCCCGATATCAGCAAAAAAAATTAGATCGCAGCGAAATGACCGATACGCTCCGATCAAAGCACTCCATTCCAGTACTCCACTCCAGCACTTCTAACCAGCACGTTGTGAATCTTTGTTGACTATGATTCTGGAGAGGTTATGTTCTCTGTTTGAGTAATATCACTTGATCAATTTTTAACATTTAGTGTTAACATAACATCAGTAATAAAAAGTAAAAAAAGCGTGGACCGCGGCCGCGTGCCACATGTTGTATGGGCTGACACATCCGTGCGAGCAACACAGAAGTGCGCAGCGCGTCCCCCAAGACTTCATTAAATAGTATAGAGACTATTATGTGCCTTATCGGAATTAATCGGAATCGGATCTGTTTTGATGCTGCCTGATCGGAATCGGATTGCAAAAACCTTGATCGCAGCACCTCTATCTATTATTATTCATTATGTTATACAGGCTACTTAGAAATAGTAAGTATGACGCATGATAGGTTAGATAAACAGTTCATTATAAGACAACCACTTCTTCCTGTGGCAGTCTCCAACAATACATTTTATACGTTTTTTTAAATGCAACTATTCGCCATTGGAGTCTTGAGTAAACATGTGTCACGTACATTGACTATTCAGCCCATTTAAAGCGTCAACATAAATAATAAATAAATAATTGTTAGCCTCTCACAGGATTTGAACTCCTCCCAACATACCCAAGTCAAAACTTCACAGTAGTTGCTAGTAATAATAATATATCATGACGATTAATTCATTAGAATACTGCCCCTTTGAACAAAACAATGCTTAGAAGGTTGGTTCATGTTTTGTTTTATTGAAACGTATATGAAACCTGTATAACAAATTGCACACAGTTCACAGTGCATTGCTTTTTTGGGTCATCCGTTTAACATTCTTTTATATAAATCAGTCTGTACCTCTGTGCTTTTTTTTTGCAAACTTAATAAAGTGATCAATCAAAAAGCCACTCTTTGATACCAAAATATCTAGGCAGTATAACAACGGTCGCGACAAATAATGACTGACGCATCGCATGCTGTGATAACAAAGAATACCAAAATACTCGCCCAAAAACACAGTCGCCCCAGGGAAAATCCGGCGGTATTCACCTGGTATTCCTAAACGTAACCTCAGTAAACTATGTCTAAACCTAACCTTATTCGTAAACTTAACCTCAGTAAAACTATGTCTAACCCTCAACTTATCTCTAAACTTATCCTCAGTAAAACAAATACAAGAATACAAGAACCGCTGGTCCGTAAAATAAATGGGGGAGAGCGTGTTTTGGGACGAGTCTTCCGGTTACCATAACAACCAGGCTTACATTACACAAGTTAACGTCTTAAACAACAAGCCTACATAGCCAAATCTGGGAAATTACCAACCAAACACTATACAAACATCTAAATCACCCAATAAGAAATACATTAAAATCATATATAGTCAGACTTAAAAATAAAATACAGAATAAAATGATATTGGCATTAATTGGCTACACTGCTAATAGGCTGCTACATACATATTGGCATTAGTTTGCTTTGCAGTGCTTTAACTTACTTATTCTTTGCTATAGGAAAACCAACTGGTTAACCTTCTCTGGCCTAAGAAGAGCACTTACTGGTGTACATATGTTCCCCGTGGTACTGAACAGCCTCTCGGATGCGCAACTTGTTGCACATATGCAATGGTATTTTTTGGCCACATTTGCTAGCAGGGGAAAACTCTGTTAATTTTTTTTTCCACCAAAGGAGAGTGTCCTCCTCCTGTGTCAGGGGTGATTCTAGACAATATTTGGCAATCTCTGCAACTACCTGTTTCAGGAATAGTGGCGGATGTGGTCGTGGCAGCAGCGCCTACTTTTTGCTTGAATAAACTAGCAAACGTTTTTTTTCCTTTTGGGCTGCTGCTGCTCAGGGACTACTCCCTCCAGCTCAACCAGGGCAGCTCAACTTACGAGCAGCCGCTTTTATGTTGTCTCCACTGTCGGTCGTGAGACACGACACGTTTTCCACTTTTAATCCCCATTCGTGCAGAGCCTCCTTCAAAGCGTCCTTTAAGTTATCGGCAGTGTGGTCCTCAGGCAAAAAGCTGGTCTGTAAGCAATTTGGCTAACAGGGTCCACTCTTTGTCTATGTAATGAAAAGTAAGGGACATCTACGTTGTTATTTTTGGGCTGGACCACATGTCAGTGGTGAGGGAAAAGTGATCAACTTTAGATATGCCATGTTGCAGCTCCCTCCGAATCCGTTTGTAGGCGTCTGGGACGGCCGTGTCGGAAAAATAATTCCTAGACGGTAGCTCGTACTGGCCGTCGAGTGTGGTCAACATGTCTCTGAACGCCTGCTTTTCAACCGTCCTGAATGACGCCATGTCTTTGCAGATGTACACCGCATCAGTGCATCTTTTCCACCTCACACTGTCCTTCTTATATTTAGTGCCTTTCTCCAGCAATGGACGTCTGTGTGTGTGTGAATCATGGCCTAGATTTTCCAGCAAGACCAAATTTTGCAGCCTCTTATGTTTCGATAAGGGGTGACTGTAGATTAGATGTGTTGCCTCCAGATGCTTGCACCTAACCCAGACACAATTTACAGATTACTCATTGCCATTCTCAGGTTCCTTATCAGCATTGGGTTTAAAACCAAAATATCGCCAAACAGGCACCTTTGACCTGGGTTTTGACACCAAATCCCCACCTCAACCATATTGTTTGTTGTCTTGTGTAAACTGCAGTTTGTTTAGAGCGGCATTCTTTCTCCCTCCCCCACAATCATCACGTGATGCGCTTCTGTGGCTCTGTGACCTGCCTGCCTGTACACTCTTAACTCGTTGAGGCAGAGAGCAGGAAGACACAAGTTTGTACTGTCCAATATCCGACTTAAAATTGATAACAACCGTAGTAATTTACAAGAAGGTGCATGAATGCCACACAAAAAATGTACTTTTATTTAAATAGATGAAAACCCTTTTTCAAACTGTGCTATTGGTGTGCAAGTAACATACTTGTGGTGTGCCCGCACACTGGTGACTAGAGCCCGACAGATGCCAGATTTGTTGGTCCGATACCGATTTTGGAGATTCCTGGACATGTGAAGTGCCCAAACTCAGCAGAGTAAACTGTGAGTGAACGCCTTTGCTCCCACATCCTTTGGATCATGTGGAGGGACGAATTCCACCGAGTTGGTACTGCTTGCAGTCTGGAGTGTTGTTCAACGCCAAGTTCCTCTTGAATTTTGTGAAGCCTTTGCTTGGCGAGCACTGAATGATTGAAGTGTGTGGCACACCGCTTCAGCCTTGCAAGAAGATCCACAACCATTCTCGGTGCTTCAAGGCAATCATTGATGACCAGCTGAGAGGCCGAGCACAGCAGCTCTAATCAGGGACTTCGATTAGTTTCATGCCTTTTAATCATGAAAGACCCACTGTCCCGCAGCATCAGTAGCACACGCTCCTTCTCTATACCCCAGTACTCCAGCATTGCCAAGAATGTGTCGACAATGTATATTCCAGTGTGGGAACCTGACATTACCTTAATATTTAGGATGACTTGCTGTCTTTCCCAATTATTGTCAATGAAGTGTGCAGTCAAGCTCATCAGGGATTCTGTGGAGCCTGACCAGAAATCGGTTGTGAATGAAAGCATCTTTACTTTCTCTTGAACCTTTTCGAAAACTTGATCAAGCATATATGTTCTGTAGAACGTATCACTCTTTAAACCTGGCTCACCGTCCCTTCACATATTTTGCATGTGACTTCATCGTTCACTGATGTGAAATAATTCCACACCTTGCATTTTCTTTTCCAGGCATCTATAACAAGATGAATAAAAAAATTATCACTTTACCGTTTCAAACATGTAGCTATCTATTTGAATATTATTGTTAATTTCATATATATATATATGTATTCTCAGTACATTATAAATGATTCTATTCCAACTACATCATAAAGTCTTTATCTAGCAAGCTACCCTGTCCATAAAATTCAGTGGTGGGAAAATAAAATACAATATGCTCAGACGTGACTGTATTGCACACTTGCAATAACACATTAGTCATTTGTCACATGACCTCATTATATTTATTTCTTTACTGGAGTATTTCCAATTGTTTATACTTGTACTTCTACTCCACTAGCCTACATCTCAGAGGCAAATATTGTACTTTTTACTCCACTACAAATTTTATGAAAACTTTAGTTACTAGTTACTTTGTAGATTTAAATTATTATTACTAAACAACATACATTAATCACAAGTCTTCAGCCCTTTTTAAACTTTGGCTATTTTAAATTTTATACATTGTGAAACGGGACATTCCGCAAAATTAGTACTTGTAACAGAGTATTTCTACATTGCAGTATTGATACCTTTACTTAAGTAAAGAAATTGAGTAATTTTTCCACCACTGTGTATCAATTTATATTGCTGGATAATAAGACTCGTAATTTGGGGATTCTGCTGTGTTTTGTCTCGTTGATGAATTTGTATTTCTCATTGATCAGACGTCGAGTTGAAGCTGGCTAAATAACTGCACACCGTGCCGGTAACCACAGAAGACTTGCCCCCAAACCCCCTCGCCCCCATTTTTTTTCGCGGACCCGCGGTTCTTGTATTCTTGTATTTCTTTGATAAGGTTATGAAGTTTTACTGAGGTTAAGTTTAGGTATAAGGTTAGGTTTTGGCACCGTTTTACTGAGTTTAAGTTCAGGAATAAGGGTTGGGTGAATACCGCCGGATTTGCCCCGGTGCGAATGAGTTTTGGGGCGAGGGTTTTGGTATTCACCGTGTCAGCCAGATTCACCCCGCTCCGTTCAGAAACAGCGTGGGGATGTTGAGTAAGTTAACGTCGTGGACATACTTTGTTCATATATATTTCTTTAGCGATATACAAGTAGCCAGAAGATTGTAGTAGGCTATGCCCATAAAAATCAGCTACCTAACCGTTTGCGTGATCCACAAATTAACAAGCCTCGCGTCGGTCATTCATTTCATTTATCAATTCATTGAGCTCATAGGTCTCTCTGGAAGGCATTGTAGTGGTACATAACTTTAATCTCAGTCAGTATTATTATTGAGAGATTGAGGAAAACGAGAAATCTTTGTGGATTTCACATAATATACATACCTTTACCGCAGCAGCAGCACAATCTAGGAGGACTTTGTATCAACACTCAGCTGCACATGAGACGAGCAGCCTGCAAGCGTATAAATGTTTTAACATGCACGGTACCTCATTATCAGACTTAAATTTACCCTTCAACCCCCTGTTTGTGCCCATAATGATTTGATATACAACATGTTTTGTAGCTATTTCTAGCAATTGTAGAAGTATTAGACCTTAATTGTCAAATGTTCAATCATGTTGTATTCCAAATATTTAGATGTTTTAACATTTTGGACCACTCTTCCTTATTGCCCACTCTTCCTGTTGCCATATTTTAACCTTTTATGTTTTTTCATAAATTCACACTATAGTAAATAGAATAGTGAATTTTTCACACATAAAAATAGTGAAAATAACCACGGTGGATTCAAACTGACAACTTCCGCGTTGGTGGGCAGGTACTTTACTACTGTGCCACCATTGCACATTGTTAGTTATTGAATATTAAAATAAGTTTATTATAATGTATTCCATCCATATTGCTCAGCACTAATGAAGTGACATACTGGGGAAAAAGGCATCTGGCATCTTTGAAAAGACACACAAAACACACTTCTTTAAACCTCTGTTCCCTCTTTCATACATTCTTCACCTACAGCCCATGTCACATCAAAGTCCTTATTAAAGTCCTTATTCATATCGCATCAAAGTCCTTATTATTAAAGTCCTTATTCATATCGCATCGAAGTCCTTATTATCAAAGTCCTTATTCATGTCACATTAAAGTCCTTATCGTTTAAGTCCTTATTCCTCACACCAAAGTCCTTATTATTAAAGTCCTTATTCATGTCACATCCAAGTTCTTATTATTCAGAGGCCTTATGTCATGTCACATCAAAGTCCTTATTATTAAAGTCCTAATTCATGTCACAAAGTCATTATTATTAAAGTCCTTATTCATATCACATCAAAGTCCCTAATCATGTCACACCAAAGTCCTTATTATTAAAGTGCATATTGTATTCCTTCATTCCAGATCAGCGTGTCGAGTTGAGTCTGCAGGTTAAAAAGCAGGAACCTGAAGACCACCTTACACAGGAACCTGAAGACCACCTTAAACAGGAACCTGAAGAAAACCTGGATCTCAGTAAGTTTCGACCACTCTCTCTTTATTTCTTTCATTAGAGAAAGTAGGCCGGTACTGAGGGAGTAAAGACGATTAACAATGTGACTACATCGATTCATGGACCCCTGCATCGATCTAAATGTACCATGGATCGGACGATGGTTTGGTTGCAAAAGTATTAATGGGTTCACTGAAGCTTCACAATTAATTCTACTTCAGTATTAACTAACCTGCTGCAAAAGGCTCACTGATCTAATATTTACAAGTCATTACTTTCATTCGCCTCTCATTCAGCTCGTCTCGCATCTTCTATGAGAGCGCTGCAATTTATCAAACAACGCCAAGACTATTTACAGCACAGAGCGCAGTCAGCGCACCGTCAAATTTTAAATATGGAAGATGTGGGCAAATACTAATCTGTTGAGACTTTTTTGTCCAGCATTGAGGTACTGCAGTGGAGGTACAAGATTCAAGTCTTTTATAGAGTCTCCTTTCAATTTTCTTCCTAGACATCCTGCACGTCCCTGTGTGTAAAGAGGAGGTTTCACCAGAAGAGGAGCGGAGCCCCAGTCTGGTCCAGGAGGAACCACAACCTTCACAGATTAAAGACGAACAGGAGGAGCTACTTCAAAGACCAGAGGAAGCTGGTGGGTCAACGTTAACATTACTAGCAGTGAAATGTGATGATGATGATGAAAACACAGAGACAGAGCCTGTAGCCAGCACCTCAACTGAACACATGAAAACACAAGCTGATGTAGAGGACTGTGGAACATCACAACCAACTAGTGATGACCTTCACACTTCACACTGTTCTGAATCAGACACTGAAGATAGTGATGAGTGGGAGGAGACTAGGGGAGATCAGTCAGCTTTAAACACACTGAAATCACAGCGGACCCGCGGTTCTTGTATTCTTGTATTTCTTTGATGATAAGGTTATGAAGTTTTACTGAGGTTAAGTTTAGGCATAAGGTTAGGTTTTGGTACCGTTTTACTGAGTTTATGTTTAGGAATAAGGTTGGGTGAATACCGCCGGATTTGCCCCGGTGCGAATTAGTTTTGGGGCGAGGGTTTTGGTATTCACCGTGTCAGCCAGATTCACCCCGCTCCGTTCAGAAACGGCGTGGGGATGTTGAGTAAGTTAACGTCGCGTACAGACTTAGTTCATATATATTTCTTTAGCGATATACAAGTAGCCAGAAGATTGTACTAGGCTATGCCCATAAAAATCAGCTACCTAACCGTTTGCGTGATCCACAAATTACCGAGCCTCGCGTAGGTCATTCATTTCATTTATCAATTAATTTAGCTCATAGGTCTCTCTGGAAGGCATTGTAGTGGTACATAACTTTAATCTCAGTCAGTATTATTATTGAGAGATTGAGGAAAACGAGAAATCTTTGTGGATTTCACATAATATACATACCTTTACCTCAGCAGCAGCACAATCTAGGAGGACTTTGTATCAACGCTCAGCTGCACATGAGACGAGCAGCCTGCAAGCTGTAATGTTAATGACAAAAACATCGGAACACTGGGTACCGTGACATCCCTAACACACACATCTGTCACCACAAGAGAATCTTAATCCAAGTGGTCACATGGAGTCAGAGATCAGAATTGAAGCCACACTGTTCCCATGTGAATCCTGAGATCTGTATGATTCTCACTGTTCTATTAGAATACAAGAAGATTGGGCACTAAGGAAGAGTCAGCACCTCAATGTAAAATGTGCTATTTTGTCCAAAATGTAAACAAATAGAATATTAGAAAAATGGTTATGTAAAGTATAAATGTTTTAACATGCACGGTACCTCATTATCAGACTTAAATTTACCCTTCAACCCCCTGTTTGTGCCCATAATGATTTGATATACAACATGTTTTGTAGCAATTTCTAGCAATATTAGAAATATTAGACCGTAATTGTCAAATGTTCAATCATGTTGTATTCCAAATATTTAGATGTTTTAACATTTTGGACCACTCTTCCTTAGTGCCCACTCTTCCTGTTGCCTTTTATTATAACAGCTGTTTTTCCTTCTAGGCATATCGTTGCTGTTGGGCAGAAACCTTGTATCTCTTAACCTTTTTATGTTTTTTCATAAATTCCCACTATATAGAATAGTGAATTTTTCACACATAAAAATAGTGAAAATAACCACGGTGGATTCAAACTGACAACGTCCGCGGTGGTGGGCAGGTACTTTACTACTGTGCCACCATTGCACATTGTTAGTTATTGAATATTAACTCATTCAGTGCCTAGCTTATTTATGGAATTTTGGCGCTGAGTGCCACAGCAAAAATGCATTGTAAAAAAAAAGTGCTTAGGAGCCGAGATACAGCCTTTTTCAGTAAGAAGTTAAACAAAGAGTGAATGGAGCAGCAAATCTTCAAATCATCATATCTTGGGTTCTGAACATGTTTTTCAAAAAAATGTCACATCAAAGTCCTTATTATTAAAGTCCTAATTCATGTCACAAAGTCCTTATTATTATTAAAGTCCTTATTCATATCACATCAAATTCCCTAATCATGTCACACCAAAGTCCTTATTATTAAAGTGCATATTGTATTCCTTCATTCCAGATCAGCGTGTCGAGTCCAGTCTGCAGGTTAAAAAGCAGGAACCTGAAGACCACCTTACACAGGAACCTGAAGACCACCTTAAACAGGAACCTGAAGAAAACCTGGATCTCAGTAAGTTTCGACCACTCTCTCTTTATTTCTTTCATTAGAGAAAGTAGGCCGGTACTGAGGGAGTAAAGACGATTAACAATGTGACTACATCGATTCATGGACCCCTGCATCGATCTAAATGTACCATGGATCGGACGATGGTTTGGTTGCAAAAGTATTAATGGGTTCACTGAAGCTTCACAATTAATTCTACTTCAGTATTAACTAACCTGCTGCAAAAGGCTCACTGATCTAATATTTACAAGTCATTACTTTCATTCGCCTCTCATTCAGCTCGTCTCGCATCTTCTATGAGAGCGCTGCAATTTATCAAACAACGCCAAGACTATTTACAGCACAGAGCGCAGTCAGCGCACCGTCAAATTTTAAATATGGAAGATGTGGGCAAATACTAATCTGTTGAGACTTTTTTGTCCAGCATTGAGGTACTGCAGTGGAGGTACAAGATTCAAGTCTTTTATAGAGTCTCCTTTCAATTTTCTTCCTAGACATCCTGCACGTCCCTGTGTGTAAAGAGGAGGTTTCACCAGAAGAGGAGCGGAGCCCCAGTCTGGTCCAGGAGGAACCACAACCTTCACAGATTAAAGACGAACAGGAGGAGCTACAGGAGGAGCTACTTCAAAGACCAGAGGAAGCTGGTGGGTCAACGTTAACATTACTAGCAGTGAAATGTGATGATGATGATGAAAAACACGAGAGACAGAGCCTGTAGCCAACACCTCAACAGAACACATGAAAACACAAGCTGATGTAGAGAACTGTGGAACATCACAACCAACTAGTGATGACCTTCACACTTCACACTGTTCTGAATCAGACACTGAAGACAGTGATGAGTGGGAGGAGACTAGGGGAGATCAGTCGGCTTTAAACACACTGAAATCACACAAGACGCAACATTTTGGAGGACAGCTCAAGCTGTCCCAAGACCTTAAGTCATCGAAACAAACTCACTCCACGAGGAGTCACATAGGGAAGACAAGTTTTAGTTGTGCAGAGTTTGGCAAAGTGTTAAATAAAAGAGAAATCTGAAGAGACACACAATGATTCATACAGGGGAAAAGCCCTTTGCTTGTAAAATTTGTGGTAAAGGCTTTTCTAAGAAAGGCACTCTAAACAAACACATGAGGACGCATACAGGGGAAAAGCCCTGTTCTTATACAGTATGTGGTAAAGGCTTTGCTGAGAAAGGTACTCTTAAATCCACATGAGGACTCATACAGGCGAAAAGCCCTATACTTGTACAGTTTGTGGTAAAAGCTGTGTTCACATGAGTCATCTAAAAGTACACATGAGGACCCATACAGGTGAAAAGCCCTTTTCTTGTACAGTATGTGGTTAAGGCTATTTTCACAATAGTGATCTAAAAATTCACATACAGGCAAAAAGCCCTTTACTGTACTTGTACAGTATGTGGTAAAGGCTTTATTAGCTCATGTAATCTAAAAAAAAAACACATGAGGACTCATTCAGGCAAAAAGCCCCTTTCTTGTACAGTTTGTGGTAAAGGTTTTTGTCAAACGAGTTATCTAAACACTCACAAGAGGACTCATACAGGTGAAAAGCCATTTTCTTGAACAGTTTGTGGTAATGGCTTTGCTACAATAGATAATCTAAAAAGACACATGAGGACTCATACAGGGGGGAAGTGGAGGGGGGAATGCCCTTAGTTGAAGGTCACTCACAGACACATGTATGATCCTTCAGTCTTAACTGCCAGACTTATTTCTGGCTGTGTTTGCCCACTGCCAACGATTTTAGTTTTTTATACCTTTTCAACTGGTCACAGACAAATGTATATCCATTATGATCGCTTGTCTGACCGCTTGTAAAAACAAAAACATTTTGGTCACGAGCTAGCGTTTTGCATGGTGGGGCGTTGTTAGCTAGCGTTTTGCATGGTGGGGCGTTGTTCGCTTATAGATCTAGTTTTTGGGGATCATTGCTTGTAGATCAATAGACCAGCCGGAGTGCAACTCCACATCCCACACGGCAGTGATTGCTGTAGTGTAGCCTATCCCCGCTACACGCACACACACACACACACACACACACACACACACACACACACACACACACACACACACACACACACACACACACACACACACACACACAAACACATCATTGGTGGTGTGGGTGTTGGAAAAAAACACTTTATGGCAGTGAATGAGTTAAAGTCCTTATTCTTTTCACATCCAAGTCCTTATTATTAAAGTCCTTAATCATATCACATCAAAGTCCCTATTATTAAAGTCCTTAATCATGTCACACCAAAGTCCTTATTATTGAAATGCGTATTGTATTCGTTCATTCCAGACCAGTGTGTGGAGTCCAGTCTGCAGTTGACGAGCAGTTCTCCAGCCAGGACCGTTTCTATTGAGCAGGAACCTGAAGACCACCTTAAACAGGAACCTGAAGACCACCTTAAACAGGAACCTGAAGACCACCTTAAACAGGAAACTGAAGACCACCTTAAGCAGGAACCTGAAGACCACCTTAAACAGGAACTTGAAGACCACCTTAAACAGGAAACTGAAGACCACCTTAAGCAGGAACCTGAAGACCACCTTAAACAGGAACCTGAAGAACACCTGGATCTCTGTAAGTTTCAAGCACTCTGTCTTTATTTATTTTATTGGAGAAAGTGGGCCGGTACCAGGGGTTGACACTAAGGTCTCAGAGGCAAAACACACACGCGCGCACATCAGCATTGAAGCCACACGGTTCCCATGTGAATCCTGAGATCTACATGATTCTCATTGTTCTATCTATCTATACATTTGGGAGTCGCGCGCATGCGTCGCTGTGGCTTTAGTGTGTGTGTCTGTGTCTGCCTGGGTGTGTGTGGCCCTGGGTGCGGAGCGCTGCGCATGCGTGGCTGTGGCTGCCGTGTCTATATCTGCCTGGGTGCGTGAGCAACAAGCTGTCTGCCTCAGGCCAGGGTTGGCAGGTTTCCAGGTATCGCGCGACCATCAAGCAATGCACACACACACACACACACACACACACACACACACACACACACACACACACACACACACACACACACACACACACACACACACACACACACACAATTCGTTTGCATCTTGCACTTTGCTTTCGCTTTGGTTTTTCTCCTTTTGTACTCCCATAATCTCAAAGCTAGACCACACCAGGTCTCCAGGGACCCCCAAGGGGTCCACAATGTTTTGCGGGACCCCCAAGGGGTCCGCAATGTTTCGCGGGGGTCCGCGATGTTTTCAGGGGTCCGAAGGGGTCCACGATGTTTTTCGCGGGGGTCCCAAGACTCCCAGGGGCGCGATGTATATATTTATATATATATTTTTTTTAAATAAGCGAGCCCTCACTAGAGCCCCGTGCGTGGCTAGGGGGCAGGCGCCCGGACGTCTAGTTAGGACACAAGAAGTCGGCACGATAGGATACAAGAACTCGGCACCTCAATGTAAAATTAGCTATTTTGTTATTATTGAATATTAACATAAGTTTATTATACTGTAGTCCATCCATATTGCTCAGCAATAATGAAGTGACATACTGGGAAGGCATCTGACCCAGTCTTTGAAAAGACACGAAAAACACACTTCTTTAAACCTCTGTTCCCTCTTTCATATTCAATCTTCACCTACATCCCATGTCACATCAAAGTCCTTATTATTAAAGTCCTAATTCATGTCACACCAAAGTCCTTATTATTAAAGTGAATATTGTATTCCTTCATTCCAGATCAGTGTGTGGAGTCCAGTCTGCAGGTGAAGATCAGTTCTCCAGCCAGGACTGTTTCTATTAAGCAGGAAACTGAAGACCACCTTAAACAGGAACCTGAATACCACCTTAAACAGGAACCCGAAGACCACCTTAGACAGGAACTTGAAGAAAACCTTATACAGGAACCTAAACGACACCCGGATCTTTGTAAGTTTCAAGCACTTTTCAAGCATCTTTATTTATTTTATTGAAGACACTTAGGGTGTAAAGATGAATCGATATGAAGTGGTCATCGATTTAAGCATTAACAATGTGACTACATCGATGCAATGACCCCTGCATCGATCTAAATGTACCATGAATCGGACGATGGTTCGATTGTAAAAGTATTAATGGGTTCACTGAAGCTTCACAATTAATTCTACTTCAGTATTAACTAACCTGCTGCAGAAGACTCACTGATCTAACATTTACAAGTCATTACTTTCATTCAACTCTCATTCAACTCTCATTCAGCTCGTCTCGCATCTTCTATGAGAGCGCTGCAATGCATCAAACAACGAAGACACTATTTACAGCACAGAGCGCAGTTAGCGCACCGTCAAATTTAAATTTTGGAAGATGTGGGCAAATACTAATCTGTTGAGACTTTTTTCCAGCATTGAGGTACTGCAGTGGAGGTATAGACTACCTGCTCGTCCCTGTGAGTAATTTTGAGGAGGTTTCACCTGGAGAAGAGCGGAGCTCCAGTCTGGTCCAGGAGGAACCAGAACCTCCACAGAATAACGAGGAACAGGAGGAGCTACTTCAAAAACCAGAAGAGGCTGGTGGGTCAACGTTAACTTTACTAGCAATGAAAAGTGAAGATGATGATGAAAACAGAGAGATAGAGCCTGTAGCCAGCACCTCAACTGAACACACGAAAACACAAGCTGATATAGAGAACTTTGGAACATCACAACCAACTAGTGATGACCAGCTCCTCTCTTCACAATGTTCTGAATCTGACACTGAAGACAGTGATGAGTGGGAGGAGACTAGAGATCAGTCAGCTTTAAACATACTGATATCACGCAAGACGCAAATGTGGGAGGACAGCACAAGCTGTCCCAGGACCTGAAATCATCGAAACCAACTCGTGTACTCTCTGCTGGGCAGTGCACTCCTCTCTCCACCATTTGTAAGGGCTTTACCAAGATTTTAATCAGGCCTGACGTTAGTGGTGGACAGCAAAAACATAAGAACAACATACAACTCAAAATAGCAATGATTAAAACAATCTAAGCGATAATCCCAACAAAATCACACAATAAACTGCGATAATCCCAACAAGATCTCACAATAAGCCAAAAGCTAAGTACAAATCATAGAATCTAATGTTCCACCTCCAAATGCTATTCCCAATAAGTGAGAAAAGCTTGGAAGCCATGCAGCCCAAAGCAGGTACCTGGCTATTGAGGTTCTTGCCTATTTTAGTGCTGCATGACATGTACTACTTCTGAGGGAGCTAGTTGAATTTTGGCAGATTGCTTATTTGAAGGTACTGATTGAAGAGTTAAGTGTAAATGAGGCAAGAGTTATTCCCACAGGACCGAAACGCGACTATTCTGCTTCACTAAGCTGACTTTAGTTTGCAGTTTGCCTATTGTTTCTCATTCTGTCTATCCTTCACCTGGCAAATCTCATAAACATGTTGGCTTATTTGTGGCTTTAACTGTCGGTCTTCGACCGATTACTTGAAACACTGCAGATCACACCGAAATATTAGTAATGTGTTTTTTTTATATGGCCATAAGCTAGTCCCCCCAGGAAAGCGTGGAGAAAAAGTCTAGATTCCACGGAGAGCAAGTCTTGATTCCGCGGAGAGCAATTCTTGATTCCGCGGCTTATCGTTAATATTCCGCGGGCATTAAAAAACAACCTGAAATGACTAGTTATCAAGCTAAAATTGATTAAGTTTTAATAATCACGTAAATTCCATAATGAAATAGATACAATTAATTGTTATACCAATCTAAAACACTAAAATACCGTGGAACATAGTAATTGAGTCAATGTTATTGGTTATAACTAGAGGTGGTCCAATCAGGCCGATAGCAATCACCGATCCAATCATTTTTTATTTTTTATTATTTTTGTAAAAAATGCATGTAGAATGCATTTTTACCATTTATTTTGTAGAAATACAAGACAATATGTCTCAAAACACTGGCTTACAGTTGAATTATTGGTGACTAAAGAAATATGAATTAAAGAAATTAAGACAAATACTGACACATTTCTCTGAACATTGAACACAGCACTCTCACTCTCTCTCCCTCTCTCTCTTTCTCTCTCTCTACGTGCCTGTGTGTGTGAGAGGAGGGGAGAGTTTAGCAGCAGCTCGCACTGCCCTGAGACAGAGAGAGAGAATACTTCTCTATACGGCAGTGTTTTACCGAGATTTGTCTTGTTTTCTGCACTATGCCTTGTAATCCGCAGATCATATGCCATGAACACACCCACACAGAAGGAGCAGACAAAGTGCTCATTAATTTCCGCAGCTGTGGATGTGCAGATCTTAAAAGTCTTGTGTCTCATTTGAGTGGTCACATACACCTTGGGACTGTAATGTGTCCCCTTGATGGATGTTCTAAGACGTTTAATGTAAAGTCATCCTTTTCATCGCATATTTCCAGATACCATAAAGGGTGGGATGTTACCAAGATAGCCCCTGTTCATGTATGTGAACTCGCAAAACAGTATTTGCCAGGTGAAGGATCACATGTAGAGCCTGAAGGTATTAATGTTGTTGATGCAGAACACAGTGACAATTTTGGGATTGATCAAGAGCAAGACACCTACACATAGTCTTGCTCAGTGGGTTTGCAGGCAAAATATTTGGTCCCAGCCTCCACAATTACGAGATTGCAAATGAAATGAAAACTCTAAATGATATTCAACAGGAATATACCATGGATGTGCTAGCTCGTGAACTTGATCCAACAGAGGCATTAACATGTCGCGGGAAGAGTGCATACGAGCAGAGCCCAATGCACGAGGCATTGTATGAAAATGGTCCTTTAACTACGCAACACAGAAGACTGCAATATTACAAGGCACTCTATAACTATGTTCGGCCGGTTGAAGTCAATCTTGGGCACAATGACAAGAGGGCAGAAGAGGCACATTTACATTCCACTACTGGAAAAACCTCAGAGCAATTCTGAAACAGGGAGGTGCAGCTCAGCGCAGTTCTAATCCTCATGTTGAAGATGATACTACTCTGTGATGTCACTGATGGGTGGGCCATTAAATCGAATGCCATGCTTACACTCAGAGTTACATAAAGGTCCATAAGGAACCCTTGGGGACAGCAAGCTGTGACATGCATGTATACATACCATGGCCTAGGGTGGGCAATATATAGATGTCATATTGATATTGTGATATGAAACTTGATCTAGTCTGGGATTTTATACTTAATATGGCATAAGTGTTTTATCCTGGTTTTAATCACTTAAAGGTAGGGTAAGTGATATTTTTGGATTAAAACAAAAAAGTATTTTGTTAAAAGGTTAAAGCACTATATTCTGATAGTAATCATTGCTATAGAGTGTTTGTTCAGTAACAGGAGTCTCCCTGTCTCTCCAGCTCTTTAATAAACAGAAAATACATTTTCCGGTAGGTGTCAAAATCTCAGCCAATCAGGAGAAAGTACCAATTTTTAAGCTTCATTTTTATAGCGTTCCAGTTCCAATTTTGTCTTCTCATTTCTTAGTGTCATCACTTACAATTTCACTTGTTTAATCTATATCCTGATTGAGTTCTCTATCCTGATAAGATAAAATTGGAAATGAAACTGAAACGAAAATGCATTTTCTGTTTTATAAAGAGCTGGAGAGACAAGGAGACTCCTTTTACTGAACAAACACTCTATAGCAATGAGTACTATCAGAATATAGAGCTACTTAACACTTATTTTAACCAAAGTAAATCACTTACCCTACATTTAAGCATTATTTAACATTTAGTAATTTGTCAGAAATGGTAAAATAGAGAAAATGGCAAATCACAAGCTCACACCTTGTCGCATTTTGACACGTTTTGTGTTTGTGGATTGTTATTTGGGGAATTTTAGAAATATTTTAAAGAAAACTGAAGTTACCCTCCAAATGCTATATCATCCCCAAATATTAATATTGGGACATTTGGTCAAAAATATTAGTATCTATTTATTTCATGTTGCCCAGTCCTACTATGGCCAAGATTGTTATGAATTGAAGGTTCTTTATTTATTTTTTAATTAATGCACTGTTTCTCAATGTTAGGGCAGAGGATCACCATTTGTCCAAATCTCCAACTCTAACCCTTACGGTTCCATTTGTACGCTCTGATTCACAGACCCTTAAAGGGATATTTCACTTTCATAAAAACTTTTGGTCATTTTATCATCTACTCAGGCCTTTGTGAACCCCCCAGACAGTTTTTAAGTTGCTTGATTCATTATTTAGATATTTGATATTATTTTTATCAGACACGCCCCCTTCCTATACAAACCCATTGTAACTTCAAACTCCATTTTAACCATGTTAGATTTATCAAAAACACCCGTCCTTGGTTCTGGTGACTCATCCTGCCCTCCTAATGCGTGAGGGGGCCGTGTTTTTCCAATTACTTTTTTAATTTATTTTATTGAAAATTTTTATTGTATTTTATTCTTTTCATTTTCCCCAAAAAATAAATGAGTTCAAAAGTTTTTTTGAAAGTGAAATATCCCTTTAAGGGTCCATTTGTACCCCAGGTAGTCCTCAACCGGACATTGAGAACCAGTGTATTATTAATTAGTAACATTGGTGATGTGGTTAATTTATGGGGATGTATGTCATCCATAGATTCTCAAGCTGCACCACAGGTCACAAGCCCTGGCCCTGTTCCCACATCTACACCTCTGCCACAGAGTGATCATCTGCCCCAAACACATCCTGCAACAGCCGACTCCCCATCCTGTGAGCCATATTCTGTACCATGGCACAAAATGCCCTCAAAACTCATGGATGCGTTGGGTGAAAAGAAATGGGTAAGTAGGGGAGAAAGATCACAGATGGTTCGGATCGTCGTTGATGATTACATCCATAAACACCCTGGAAGACCTACAAGATCCAAGCTGTTGGAAATCACCAAGGACATTGTAGAAAAATATCCTCTGTCTTTCAAACAGAAAGAGCCCTTTGGAAATAAACCGTTTGAGAAAGATGGTTGTGGTCCTCTCTTTGCCCAGCTAGAATGCAGAGTTGAAAATTTAAGGAGGCAAGCAACCTCAGGAAATCAGCAAGCAGAGGGTGAAGATCCAAGGAAGAAAAAGTCCAACTTCACAAGCCCTGGCCCCTCATCTACACCTCTGCCACAGAGTGATGATCTGCCCAAAACATCACCTGCGACAGCCGACTCCCTATCCTGTAAGACATATTCTGTACCATGGCACAAAATGCCCTCAAAACTCATGGATACGTTGGGTGAAAATAAATGGGTAAATAGGAGAGAAAGAGTAGAGATGGTTCGGATCATTGTTGATGATTACCTCCATAAACACACTGGAAGACCTAAAAGATCCAAATTGATGGAAATCGCCAAGAACATTGTAGGACAATATCCTCTGTCTTTCAAACAGACGGAGCCCTATGGAAATAAACCATTTTCGAAAGATGGTTGTGGTCCTCTCTTTGCCCAGCTAGAAAGCAGAGTTGAAAATTTAAGGAGGCAAGCAACCTCAGAAAATAAGCCAGCAGAGGGTGAAGATCCAAGGAAGAAAATGTCTATGTTCACAAGCCCTGGCCCTGGGCCCTCATCTACACCTCTGCCACAGAGTGATGATCTGCCCAAAACACCACCTGAGACGGCCGACTCCCCATCCTGTGAGACATATTCTGTACCCTGGCACAAAATGCCCTCAAAACTCATGGCTGCGTTGGGTGAAAAGAAATGGGTAAAGGAGAAAGACAGAGTAAAGATGGTTCGGATCATTGTTGATGATTACCTCCGTAAACACCCTGGAAGACCTGGTAGATCCAAGCTGATGGAAATTACCAAGAACATTGTAGGACAATATCCTCTGTCTTTCAAACAGACAGAGCCCTTTGGAAATAAACCGTTTGCGAAAGATGGTTGTGGTCCTCTCTTTGCCCAGCTAGAAAACAGAGTTGAAAGTGTAAGGAGGCCAACCATGTCAGGAAAGAGGCGAGCAGAGGGTGAAGATCCGAGGAAGAAAAGGTCCAGATATTCAGATCGTTATGGATGTGTGGAGTGGGATGCTGCTGTTGAGGGAACTGCGTGTAGAGCAGAACTGCTGTCTAAACAACATGAATTGAAAAGTGCCTTCAAAACCCATGATCCTCAGGTAGGTCTGCAACCATCCATTATGTTGTATGGATTACTTTTTTATTGAGTAAAAGTTGTTATATAAGTTGTATATCAATTCTATTTGTTTTTGTATAATAAACTAAATGGATTAGTCGAATCACTTAAGCCCCATTTTATACTTTATACATTTTGCACACTAAAAGCAAAAACAACTGATCTACAAGTTCACATTGGGACACATTGTGAGCTTGTAGATCGGCTATTTTCAATATTTATTTTGATTCCTCCCCCAAAATCGATTATTTGTATTTAAATTGATTATTTATATTTTATTATTGATTGAATTGATTCGTTTGATTAACTGTTGCCTCATATCTTTAGGAGTCATCTGTTCGAAAATTGATGACTGAAACGTATCCCATCCAGCGTGAAACCATCAACGATGGAACCACTGTAAAGGTCATAAAGGAAGAGTGGCCATTCCTATTTGAAGCTGCTCACCTGTTTGATCATGCATCTAAACTCCTTGGCTTTTCTGTACAAAACAAGCTGGCACAGGAACTTTCCAAAAATGCACAGGGCATCAACAGCTTCCTTGACTCCAAAGGGATGAAGATGGGTGAAGGTCCAGTACAGCTTATACGTGGCATTGTGAGATACTTCAAGGAAAACCCTGATCACTTTTTCTACCAAAATGAGGTACATTTTATGGATTTTAAACTAAATAAATAAATAAATAATCTCAACATAATGATCTATATCCAGTGGTGGACAAAGTACTCAACCACAGTACTCAGTAGTCAGTTCTTGAGTCGAAGTATAGATACTCTAGTCAAACAATCATAGTTGACTCACTTTGCGCTGCTGATATTCTCTTAACTTGGTAAACCATCTCTCCTGGAAACGAAGATAAAAGGAAATCACCTCCAGACAGAGCTCCTCTGTCTTGATGGACCAAAGTCCGTAAGGACAGATTTCACCCCCTGACCGAAAGGATTTTGATTGTAGCATTAATCATTTCTGTCTGTGTAAATTAATATTATTTACAACTACTTTAACATTATTGTCTGCTTAGCCGCTACCTCTGATACAGACACTGGCAGATAGTCTATTTGCCTGCCTGTCTGTGTGTTTGTATACATTGGAAACATAAAATAATCACATTCATGTGTGTATCTTACTATCTTTGTTGTTTTATTTCCCCAAAACAGGACTCTGCGGATGCTGAACTCAGCCTCCCACGTACCCCATGCATCCTAATCAGAGGTTTGTAGTTAAATCGTTTTTGCATCCCAGCAAGCTTGGAGATATGTTCTCCATTTGTTTTTAGTTTTACTGATAAGACAATTTGTTGTGATGAAAATGTATGGAGTTTGATGATTTGTTTTTGTAAATGGTACCCAGAACTATGTTGATTATTAGTCTTCAAATTCTTTAAATGTAAGTACAGTTGTATGTACAAGTCTGACAAACAAAATGCTGAATACAGTGTAAAAGTTCATACCATAACCTGTGTATGGACTGAGAATGGAAGATATGACACGTGTGTACATTATTTTTATATATTTTGTGATCTATGTTTAAGGTGACCAGCAATTCGAGATTGCTGTCGATCGGGAAGTTGTCAATGACCACATCACGTCCCCCATTGAGGCCCTGAGCTACGCTTTCTCCTTGTTTTATGTCTGCAACATGGAATACCCAAAGGAGATCTCTCTTACCCTGGAATTCATGCAAAGGTAAGCAACTCATTGTTTTGAAATGTGTTAGCTGGGGTATTCAAATTCTGAGACTGAGGGCTTCCCACTAGACAAAGCATGTAAAAAGGCATCCACTCATCTTCCCTTAGATTACTAGCATAGTTTTGCTCAATTCCAGGATACTTATGGAAACACTACCCTCCCTCTTCGCCATGCCTACTTGTTGTTAACTAGTTGTACAAACTCTTGTTCTATTGTTTATCGGATCTTGTTTATTCGATACACTTATTTGTCTTAGCTCTTGCTCATTTGATTTTGCTATTTGTCTCATCTGTTTTAAATAGTAGGTAGCTGATATATTGCACCTTTACCTTAGCGCTAGGAATACTCTTGGTTGCTTGTTTTAGCAGAAAATGCACTTTAGACTTCTGGTGATTAGTAGTTTCGTTCCCTACCCATGTTGAATGCACTTATTGTAAGTCGCTTTGTATAAAAGCGTCTGCCAAATGACTAATGTAATGATCATGATTATTATATATAATATATATAATATTTTTTTGTCCCATTGACACTCTACAATCGAGCCTAATATTGCTCTTTGACAGGGATCTTCGATGTTTTTCAGTCCAAGGACCCCTTAGCTGAGAGAGAGATGAAGCAGGGACCCGCATACTGCCTAAAATTGTATTGCAGATTCAACTTTTTCATCGATTTCATAGACCTGTTTGACAGCACTATCACCAGTGTTGTGTAAAGGTCCTTGTTTGTTTACACATTATATTTTCTATTAATATGTTGGTTTCATGTTAATGTGTATTATCAAACACATAACCACTTAAACCCTCAATACTTTGTAAATGTGACCTTTGCTTTTTTCCCCTCTACGGTCTACGCCAAACCTCTTTGCCGAAAATAGCCGATCTACAAGCTCACAATGCATCGCAACATGCTGTGAGCTTTTAGATCTGCTATTTTTGGCTAATGATCCCCCCAGAATAGGGATGCTAGGGGTCAAGTACAAAAATAAAAATGTTTCTATAACGCAGAGATTTGGCAGCTCCCTTTTTGAAGGCCTATGCTCTTTGCTATAACTTCAGACTACACCAAGTACATAGAAAAGGTCTGTCTTAAGGCATTTGGCCTTTATTAGGCTCTGACACTGGGTGATTGGGATTTATTTTGTACAATTCTCAACTATATCTCTGACTATATCTCTATCTCTTTAACCAAAGATGTGAGCTGCTTTTGATAATAATAAACTTTATTTGTATAGCACCGTTCATGACATGAAATGCAGCTGAAAGTGCTTTACAGAGCAAGAATACAATTACATAAAAATAATTTAACAATAAAGCATGTCAGTCAGAATGTCAGTCATCCACCTACTGCTGCAACTCTTTATATAAAAGGCAACAAAAAGCTATTCTGGAGTCCACGTCTACTCTTTTACCAGATTATCTATCCTGGGTAGAGAGGTCCCAGCAAAACATTCACAAACACAGTAATCTCTAATACTGACATTTCCAGTATAGTGTGTTGGTGAAGAGCAGACTTTGAACAGCACGTTGTTTCTCCATTGCAAACATGTCTGTATAGGTACACTGTGTGTCTGTACATTTGTGTGTGCGGTGCGCATGCATGTGATTGTGGAAGAGGCAGACATAGTGATAAAGCTTGACCAATGACACCAGCACTACTTCACCACAATAATGTTGGTGTAATGAAATGTATTTTTTACAAAGACAGATGGTCAACTATAATGCAATGGAGTTGCTCAGATTACAGTACCAAAGTGTTGGTGTAGTAGTAGTTTACAAGATTAGCTGTAGATGGACATACACACACACACACACACACACGCACACGCGCACACTCACACACACACAGGGGGGGCATGTTGGAGAAAACAAATGTATGCTATTTTGGACGGCTCCACTCCTGTAGAGCCACACTAAAAGTAGTATCTCAACTTTGTCTCCATGCTACTCTTTAGTTCAGTTTTTCATTAATTTAGTTGCATGTGTAGCTAAAACTATTTCTGTTTCCTCAGAGTTTTATTTGGAATCAATCCTGACCGAGGGTCCAAGGCTGAGATGAAGGGGCAGAAAAAGCACCACATTCCTCCAAAACTGTCGAAGCTTGTGACTGAGCTGAAGGAATTAAATTGTAAGTGTGTAAAAAGCCTCTTTACTCCACACCTGACACTAAAACTTAAGTGCAAGTGATAGATCTAAAATAATAAATGGTTAAAAACGGACTACGTCTTCACTGACTAAACGCTACACACAGGTACACTGACGAGATGAAAAGCAACCTGCAAAAACTAAACAGACAAGACCAAGTTCAAAATAAATACTCAATAAAAACCCTTGTACAGTGGCCTCTAAAATGCCATAAAACACAGCTAAATCCTAAACGAAGGCGCCTAACTGAATTTAAAAAGAGCCAAATGCGACAGGAGGCACATGAGGTCCAGGCTCCTCTCTGCTGTCACCACGCCCGTCCTCTTGGTCCCTGTAAAGGAGAAGAAGCATGGCCTAACACTCTACGAAGTCTTGCAGTGGCATGCCACACTAGACCAACTGCCGATTGTCATTGTCCGAGACAGAGCATCTGTGCACAGTACTTGATCGCCGTCTTCTCTCACTGGCCTCCCCGAGGCATGATGTGTTAGTCTGGCCGCTCTGTATTTCTCCGTCCCATCTACTCACTTGGGCTGGATAACGTTGGCGTTCTGGCTGCACGCGCTGCCGCTCCCCCTGCTCTGCTGCTCGCTCATTCACCTTAATGGGCTGCCACTCCAACACCCAGGTGGGTCTTTGCAAAGGCTTTACCAAGATTTTAAACACCACACCGAAACCACCACTATCTGCTTCACTATGCTCACTTGAGTTTACAGTTTGGCTCACTCGTACATACCTGGACGATGCCCTTGAATCTAAACATTCTTATTTTCTTAAAGGTGTATTAGGGCAAGTAAAAACAGAAATGTAACTAAGTCACTTGCTGATAGACATCAGTTGTTTCAGGCTTATCAGTTTTGCAGTAGTTTATTTAGCCCCCAGGTTCAAGTTTCAGACTCCACCAGGTTCTATCCTGAGCTCTATGACCAAAGCATAAGGACAGCAGTTGTCACAGAAAAGGTTCAGGTTAAAGGTACTCCATATAGAAATGGTATGCTTGTCTTACTGAGATATACTAAAGGACAACTACAGTCAGGACAAATAGCGAGCCTTATTATAAAACATTGTATTACTGTCCTACATTTGCTTCATACATTGGTGATGTGGTTAATTTATGGGGATGTATGTCATCCATAGATTCTCAAGCTGCACCACAGTTCACAAGCCCTGGCCCCACATCTACACCTCTGCCACAGAGTGATCATCTGCCCCAAACACCACCTGCGACAGCCGACTCCCCATCCTGTGAGACATATTTTGTACCATGGCACAAAATGCCCTCAAAACTCATCGCTGCGTTGGGTGAAAAGAAATGGGTAACGGAGAAAGAAAGATCACAGATGGTTCGGATCGTTGTTGACGATTACATCCATAAACACCCCGGAAGACCTGGTAGATCCAAGCTGATGGAAATCGCCAAGAACATTGTAGGACAATATCCTCTGTCTTTCAAACAGACGGAGCCCTTTGGAAATAAACCGTTTGCGAACGATGGTTGTGGTCCTCTTTTTGCCCAGCTAGAAAGCAGAGCTGAAAATATGAGGAGGCCAACAACCTCAGAAAAGAGGCGAGCAGAGGGGGAAGAGCCAAGGAAGAAAAAGGCCAAACCTTCAGATCGTTATGGATGTGTGGAGTGGGATGCTGCTGTTGAGGGAACTGAGTTTAGAGCAGAACTGCGGTCTAAACAAGATGAATTGAAAAGTGCCTTCAAAACACATGATCCTCAGGTAGGGCTGCAAGTGCAACCATCTATTATTTTCTTGTGTTGTATGGATTACTTTTTGATTGAGTAATGGGGATGCAAATATTTGATAGTTTGGTTTATTTTTTGTATATCAATTCTAATTGGTTTTGTATAATAAACTAAATGGATTAGTCTAATCACTTAAGCCCCATTTTATACTTTGTCATACAAGTGGGCAGGTGGCACACATAAAGCATAAATAACTGATCTACAAGTTCACAAGGGGATACGTTGTGAGCTTGTAGATTGGCTATTTCCATTTTTTTTTTTTTTTTTTTCTCCCCTAAAGTTGATTATTTGTATTTAAATTGATTATTTATGTTATTATTGATTGAATTGATTCGTTTGATTAACTGTTTCCTCATATCTTTAGGAGCCATCTGTTCGAAAATTGATGACTGAAACGTATCCCATCCAGCGTGAAACCATCAACGATGGAACCACTGTAAAGGTCATAAAGGAAGAGTGGCCATTCCTATTTGAAGCTGCTCACCTGTTTGATCATGCATCTAAACTCCTTGGCTTTTCTGTACAAAACAAGCTGGCACAGGAACTTTCCAAAAAAGAACAGGGCATCAACAGCTTCCTTGACTCCAAAGGGATGAAGATGGGTGAAGGTCCAGTACAGCTGATACGTGGCATTGTGAGATACTTCAAGGAAAACCCTGATCACTTTTTCTACCAAAATGAGGTACATATTATGGATTTTAAACCCCAGGCAATGATCTCAAGATAATGATCTATATCCAGTGGTGGACAAAGTACTCAACCACAGTACTCAGTACTTGAGTCGAAGTATAGATACACATAGTCAAACAATCATAGTTGACCAACTTTGCGCTGCTTATATTCTCTTAACTTGGTAAACCATCTCTCCTGGAAACGAAGATAAGAATAAATCAGTAAAATCCTACTTTGATTTATTTTCCTGAGTAGGAGAGAATCCCTCATATACACTTCCAGACAGAGCTCCTCTGTCTTGAAGGACCAAAGTCCGTCTCCTGATAAAACAGGGTCTTGTAAGGACAGATTTACCCCCCTGACCGAAAGGATTCCGATTCTAACATTAATTGATTCTGTTAGTGTTTTACAACTACTATTAACATTATTGTCTATGCTTAGCTCTGATACAGACACTGTCTGTGTGTCTGTCTGTGTGTTTGTGTACATTGGAAACATAACATCATCACATTCATGTTCTTTGTTGTTTTATTTCCCCAAAACAGGACTCTGTGGATGCTGAACTCAGCCTCCCATGTACCCCATGCATCCTAATCAGAGGTTTGTTGTCAAATCATGTTTGTATCCCAGCAAGCTTGGAGATAAGTTTTCAAATCATGTTTGCATCCCAGCAAGCTTGGAGATATGTTTTCCATTTGTTTTTAGTTTTACTGATAAGACAATTTGTTTTGATGAAAAGGTATGGAGTTTGTTGATTTGTTTTTATAAATGGTGCTCAGAACTATGTTGATTATTAGGGTCAAAATATTTAAACGTAAGTACAATTGTTTGTACAAGTCTGACAAACAAAATTTGTTTTAGGCGGGTGCAGTTATGGTTTGACCCAAAACAAATTGCAACAAAAGGTTTTTCAATGGCTTATTGTAGTATTAGGTGTACTTAATAACATATCAAAAGTTTACCAAAATCGGACCACTAGAAAGGTAACATTTTCAAGATGGCCGCCGCCAGTTCCTTAACCCATTGAGACCTGAAGCCGATTCTACATGTCTCCTAAATCTCAACAGTTTTCTGAAAAACGTATGTTTCTATATCAGTGGTGCTCAATCTTTTTCATGTCAAGGACCCCCAAAATTATATGTATTTGGCCGCGGACCCCCATCAAAATATTTTGTTCCAGGGACCCCAAGAAGCAAAGATTTGAGTAAAAAATGTTCGCTTTAAAAATATATATATTCATAAGATTTGCACACATTTTCATGATTTTTCAAAAATAGCAGATCTACAAGCTCGTAGCGCGGCACTCGGTGCCGCGCTATGAGCTTGTATATCTGCTATTTTTGAATAGCCCAAAGTGTAAAATAATGCTTTTTAGCTCAAATCTAAAAATGAGACAGTTACAGGTCTTAATGGGTTAAAAAGACCATTACTCCTTCATTATTCATCCTAGACAAGTAATGTTGGTGCCTAACCCCATGTTTTGGTAATCTTGAAATCTAATTAGCATATATAAATTATAGTCAAGTGATTACAAGTTCAATTATAAAGGAATTGGTTATAAGCATGGTTATAAGCACATATACATATACATTGTAATTGTGAAATGAAATAATAATCCTAGTCCACTAGGGCAGTGGTTCCCAAACTGGGGGTCTCACTCAACAGTAAACAAACCAACATACAGTATAGTACAGGGTATCTGCACCTTTCTAAAGTTACAATTTAATGACTCTTAAGACCTTTTTAATAGAAAATTGGCCAAATTCTCAAATATTACAGTGGAGAAATGGCCCCTTATGGGCTTGGAGAGGATGTGCAAGTCAGCACAGAGCTATCACAACATTTAGTGTCTACTGTCTTGGGTAGGGCGGGTAGAGGAGTGTGCCCGGATAGGGTTCAGATTTGCTTGTCACAGACATCTTATTCCTGAGATTGTAGTAGTTTAAGTGCAAAATTAATGTCTTTTATTTTGTGATTGGTACTGCTGGCAATAACCTTGAACTTTGATATTTTTTTCTGGATAATTTTAACTTTAAAAATCCCTCCTCACTAACTATGCCCACTCACGAGTGCCCATCTCGGGCATAGGAGCCAGCATGGAGGTCCACTTGGGACCAGTGGGACTATCCAGTGAGCCAGGCGACATAGGGATACTCCTCTCAGCCTAACGCATAAGCTTCATTTCTGCCTCCTCCTCACTCTGTCCTCCAGCGTGAGGTGAGCGCAGGCTCCCTAAGCCACTTGGAGTGAAATCTGGCAAGATACAAGTGTATCTTTCATGTATCGTTTGGGGAACTGTCTTTGTTGAAATGCGTGGCGTATAATTTCTCCTCCTCCACATGACAACCCTCTGAGCTCTGGAATAGTCCAGCAATCCAACTGTGTGACACGTCATAATTGCTATCACTTCAAAATGACGCTCCTTGACTCCTCGCTCGGAGGCAGGGCTTAGGCGGGAGTGGAGGACTTGAGGATGGACACTTAAAAATTGGAATTTGGCTATCGCGATGCACAACGTGCATCAGGGGCTGACAAGCCCCATTCTCTTTAGCTGCCTATGAGCACTCGTCCTGAGCTCCCAAGTGCCCCACTATAGCTTTAATGGGACATGTCTGAGCCAACTGTTGAAGGTTTTGCACCTCGGACATGGGGGAGAGGAGAAGCTCAGGGTCTCCTTGGCTCCTATAACTTTGCTCTTCTGTGCTCCAAGTGCCCACGGAGCAATCCAGTGACCCCCATACTCCCCTGTACCCACCTGAGGGGAACCCTAGGCCCACTAAACTCTACACCAGACCCCATTTTACCTCCTCGCACAACCCCACCCTCATACTCCCCTCTGCCTAGGCACCCAGTAGAGAAATGGGTTGTGACAGCTCTGCACTAACCTCCGTAGCCACCCCTTTTTACACACTCACACTGATTGCCTTCCTAATGTGTTAAAAAAGTTTTTCAAAATCTTGTCTACAAGATGACAGTTTGATTCACATTTGATCCGCAGAGCTATCCAAAATGTTTAAATATTGCAAGCAATACTATATCAACTGACAATATTCTCTTTCTCTGCCACCTTCTGAATGACTGAAAATTGTGACTATTGTTTTGTTGTGTTTTGAGGATATCTTGAAGCCTTGTTCCAGTAAAACAAATATAACTAGTTGAAACGGGTGAACATTTCAGAGTTTTAATAAGAGTCAAAAACTAAATATTGGATTTCACAATTATCTAAATGTATCTCTGCAATTTGGACAAGTCCTGTGGATTTCTATGCCCCCAAAACATAGGGTTAGACACAAAAAGTACTTGTCTAGGATAAATAATGAAGGAGTTAGGTTATTTTAAAGATTTTTTGGCCATTTTGGACGCCATCTTGAAAATAACACCTTTCCAGTGATCAAACTTTGGTAAACTTTTAGTATGTTATTAAGGACACCTAATACTACAAAAAACTGTTGAAAAACGTTTTGTTGCAATTTGTTTTGGGTAAGGTGCTTTTTTTTCATAACTGCACCCGCCTATTTTGCTTGTCCGTGTATGGACTCAGTATGGAAGATTTGGCGCGTGTGTACATAATTATTTTCTTTAATTTTTATTATATATATTTTTTTTGTAATCTATGTTTAAGGTGACCAGCAATTCAAGATTGCTGTCGATCGGGAAGTTGTCATTGACCACATCACCTCCCCCATCGTGGCCCTGAGCTACGCTTTCTCCTTGTTTTATGTCTGCAACATAGAATACCCAAAGGAGATGTCTCTTACCCTGGAATTCATGCAAAGGTAAGCAACTCATTGTTTTGAACATTTGAACAATTGTTTCATTCATTCTACAAGACGACAGACTACCGTGTTATCTTTTAATATTTGCATTGTTGTAGCCTACTGTCTGTCCATGCCATTGTGCGTTCTCATGCATTTTTTCATCTTGGGCCACCAGTTGGGACACCAGTCTTTGTGGGTTAGGGTTGGTGTTAATGTGTAAGTGTTAATGTGCCACTTATATTAAAAAATAATCAGTGATTCATTTAGATGAGCCTTGATTTAAACTGTTTCTGACATGCACACATAAACCATCAGTTTTATTAAAATGATAAGCTACTCCTGCACTTTTGTTATTTATTAAAATGATAAGCTACTCCTGCACTTTTGTTGTTAATAATGTGCAAAGACGAGTCCAGGATGATGGCCATTTATGACTAAGTGTTTTGATATGTTCATCCAAGGAACATAAAACACACACACACACACGCCGAAAGTCTACAACATATCATTTAGAATAAGGAACATTGTTTCTTGTTTCTGATATTCTGTTGATACATGCTTTGAGCTGAGGGCTAGTGAACAGTTAGGCTACTGTATGTGAATAATGTTAATGTGACTGTAGGAGCCAAATATATATATTTTGCTTGTTGATCTTATTATTATTTTTTTTCCGACACTTTGTTTTGATGTCCCACTTCCTTCAGTAATTGATTGATTAGCTCCTGCTGTGTGTCTGCTCATTACCTTAGTTTGCTTTAGTCAGGTGTGTGTCTCGGGCAGCCAGGCTTTCAGTGAGAGAATGGGGTCAGCACACACACACACACACACACACACACACACATGCACAGGGGCATGGTGGAGAAAACAAATGTATGCTAATTTGTACTGCTCCACTCCTGTAGTATCTCAACTTTCTCTGCATGTTACTCTTAAGTTCAGTTTCATTCATTTAGTTGCATGTGTAGCTAAAAATATATTATATTATTATTATATTATATATTATAATATATATTTCTGTTTCCTTAGAGTTTTCTTTGAAATCAATCCTGACCGAGGGTCCAAGGCGAAGGCGAAGGCAAAGAAACAGCGCCACGTTCCTCTAAAACTGTCCAGGCTCGTGACTGAGCTGAAGGAATTTGAATCGCACATTTGAGCTTTTCTCAAAGCTCAGAACAGAACTTTTTGGACTGAACGTACCACGAGCACACACACACACACACACACATGGGTGGGAGGAGAGGGTGATATTTGTCACTGGTTGGGGCAGTGCCTGTCAGCGGGGATTGTTGAGTGGGAGGTGTAGGACGGAGTTGCTACATCCTCCTGGAGGGGGGTCCTCACTGACAGGTGTGCCAGTAAGGTGCTAACAGCAGTGGCAGACAGTGGGAGGAATGTATTACGATTACATTTGTGGAGGAAATGGTTAACAGACGCACATGTACACACACAGAGCCCGACCTGCTAACGTTCAGTTCAGTTTATTTTTCATCACTTTTGGACGACAAAATACATGTCTGTGTTATGTACATCATCAGTGCATTTAAAACTAGGCATAATCTAAAAAAAATCCAAGCGACAGGTTGTGAAGTCCAGTTTACATAATATTGAACACATTGAACCAAATGAACCCTACTAAGTATTTTATTGTGTACGGTGAACATCAACAGCTAACTGAAATACACAATTACATCATGATAGCTTTGCCAGTCACATTGCTTTGACGTCTCCATAGACTTTCATCAGGTAAAACACTTAGAAAGGACTGACCTTTTCAAAGCTCTGCTTGCGGTCAGGACTGTGTATTAACAACGACATGGCAGCCTCAAACACCGTCTCCTCCTTGGTCACATTGAGATCATCGCTGGCAAGAACCTCTGTCAGTTTGTCCACCTTTTCTTATGCTCCAAGGAGCATAAGAAATAGCCTACTAATAGATATATTGGGACTTCACTACTACTTCCTGAAATAACCTTTTCTCCTCTATATATCTTCACACGTTTAGGTCAGTTGTGTTGGTGACAGGTTGAGTAATAGTAATAAAACACTTTTAATATTGTATCAGCTAGGGTGGCCTGTCTCATACTGAGTCACCACAGATTTATAGGAGAAAAAGACAACAGACAGACTTGAGAAAGATATGTATCCTGACCTGCTGATAGACGACTCTGAAGTGTTCCAGAATGGAATCCATGCTGCTTTTCTCCAACGTCTTAAAGGAATAGATATCAGCCAAGCAGTGAATCCCTACACAGTTGTTTTCATCCATGTGACTCTCCATGTAACGACAGCAGGCGTGACATTTAACAAGTGTGCTGCTGCTAGCAGGGCCTAGACCAAATAAAATGATATCCTTGTTAAGCACAAGGATATCATGTTGGACTAAAATGGAGACATGAATAAGGTTCATGACTGAGTGGTGACTCAGTAGGAGACTGAATTACTTGTCAAAGAAAACAAACCTCAAGATGTTAAAAGTTCATTTCCAAAGTGATTTTTCTGTGTGCAATAAAATGGTCAGATGATGAAAAATGTTTGTCTACTGGTATGTGAATAAAATAAAGTGATCTGAACATTCTTCAAGATTATTCCCAAATCTAAACACATTTTCAATGTTTGTGTAAATAGCTGATCTACAAGCTCACAATGCACCACGCTATAGTTAAAATAGTCTGGATTTTGATGCTATATGAACTGCTATGTTGACTGCCTCCTCCTTATTTTCATCTACACCAAATTAGCTGATGTAAAGGCTCACATGTGTTGAATTGCCTATTTTCTGTGAATGTTTGCCTATTATATGCCCAGAATAGGGTTTCTAGGGTTCATGTGGTTAGTTCATTTTGTTGGGGCCCCCCTGAAACACCCAATTGACCCAAAACTAAACGACCCCTAGTCCTTTATCAGTTTTAAATTACTACACACTGCATGTATGTCTGTTACACACAACATTAATCTACACACTACAGGTTGGTATGATACAGCGTTTGCATGGTGAGATGGTGTTAGGTTGTAGATCTGTTTTTGCCATTGCATGTATATCAATATACCAGCCAGTAGGCTCCGTTTTGATGACTGAGTTTTACTCCCCTTCCACACACACACACACACACACACACACACACTTTATATGGAATCCAAATGATGGAAATCTGTCGCCACGATTGAGAAGCCATCCTATTTATTAAAGTCCTTATTTATGTCACATCACGTATTATTATTACAGTTCTTATTCATGTCACAAAGTCCTTATTATTAAAGTATGTATTGTATTCCTTCATTCCAGACCAGTGTGTGGAGTCCAGTCTGCAGGTGAAGATCAGTTCTCCAGCCAGGACTGTTTCCATTGAACAGGAACCTGAAGACCACCTTGAACAGGAACCTGAAGACCACCTGGATCTCAGTAAGTTTCAAGCACTCTGTCTTTATTTATTTTATTGGTGAAAGTGGGCCGGTACTGAGGGTGTAAAGATGAACCGATCCCATGTGAATCCTGAGATCTACATGATTTTCACTGTTCTATTATAGCAGAGTCTGTTTCGTTTTTTACGTATCGTTGCTGTCAGGCAGAAACCTTGTATCTCCATATTTTAACCTTTTTATGTATTTTTTCTTTTGTAAATTAATGCCCTAATTCATCACACTACAGTGTCACACAATAGCAGCGAAAATAGCCGATCTACAAGCTTTTGATCTGATATTTCTTGCTACTTTTTTAATTAGAATTCTGAAAAGTGACAGTTTTGGGGTTTCCAAAAGAGGTTTCCACTTGACAGCAAAAGCATTATACCTACTTGTGTTATCTATTTCAGGATCATAAATCTGTTAAGATGTGGGTAAAGAGTAATCTGTAGTCCAGCCACTACTCTGCACTGAGGTACTGCAGTGGAGGTAAAAGATTCAAACTTTTTATAGAGTCTCTTTTTTCTAGACTTCCGGCACGTCCCTGTGTGTAAAGAGAAGGTTTCACCTGAGGAGAAGAGGAGCCCGAGTCTAGTCCAGGAGGATCCACAACGTACACAACCTGTAGTAAAGTTGTACAGGATAGGTATATGACCAAAGCATAAGGACAGCAGTTGAAGAATTTTTAAACTTAACTCGAGTAACTCAGTTGTCACAGAGAAGGTTCAGGTTAAAGGTACTCCATATAGAAATGGTATGCTTGTCTTACTGAGATATACTAAAGGACAACTACAGTCAGGACAAATAGCGAGCCTTATTATAAAACATTTTATTACTGTCCTACTTTGCTTCATACATTGGTGATGTGGTTAATTTATGGGGATGTATGTCATCCATAGATTCTCAAGCTGCACCACAGTTCACAAGCCCTGGCCCCACATCTACACCTCTGCCACAGAGTGATCATCTGCCTCAAACACCACCTGCAACAGCCGACTCCCCATCCTGTGAGACATATTCTGTACCATGGCACAAAATGCCCTCAAAACTCATCGCTGCGTTGGGTGAAAAGAAATGGGTAACGGAGAAAGAAAGATCACAGATGGTTCGGATCGTTGTTGACGATTACATCCATAAACACCCCGGAAGACCTGGTAGATCCAAGCTGATGGAAATCGCCAAGAACATTGTAGGACAATATCCTCTGTCTTTCAAACAGATGGAGCCCTTTGGAAATAAACCGTTTGCGAACGATGGTTGTGGTCCTCTTTTTGCCCAGCTAGAAAGCAGAGCTGAAAATATGAGGAGGCCATTAACCTCAGAAAAGAGGCGAGCAGAGGGGGAAGAGCCAAGGAAGAAAAAGGCCAAACCTTCAGATCGTTATGGATGTGTGGAGTGGGATGCTGCTGTTGAGGGAACTGAGTTTAGAGCAGAACTGCGGTCTAAACAAGATGAATTGAAAAGTGCCTTCAAAACCCATGATCCTCAGGTAGGGCTGCAACCATCCATTATTTTCTTGTGTTGTATGGATTACTTTTTGATTGAGTAATGGGGATGCAAATATTTGATAGTTTGGTTTATTTTTTGTATATCAATTCTAATTGGTTTTGTATAATAAACTAAATGGATTAGTCTAATCACTTAAGCCCCATTTTATACTTTCATACAAGTGGGCAAGTGGCACACACAAAGCAAAAATAACTGATCTACAAGTTCACAAGGGGATACGTTGTGAGCTTGTAGATTGGCTATTTCCAATATTTATTTTGATTTCTCCCCCAAAGTTGATTATTTATATTTAAATGTATTATTTATTTTATTATTGATTGAATTGATTAGTTTGATTAACTGTTTCCTCATATCTTTAGGAGCCATCTGTTCAAAAATTGATGACTGAAACGTATCCCATCCAGCGTGAAACCATCAACGATGGAACCACTGTAAAGGTCATAAAGGAAGAGTGGCCATTCCTATTTGAAGCTGCTCACCTGTTTGATCATGCATCTAAACTCCTTGGTTTTTCTGTACGAAACAAGCTGGCACAGGAACTTTCCAAAAAAGAACAGGGCATCAACAGCTTCCTTGACTCCAAAGGGATGAAGATGGGTGAAGGTCCAGTACAGCTGATCTGTGGCGTTGCGAGATACTTCAAGGAAAACCCTGATCACTTTTTCTACCAAAATGAGGTACAGTACATTTTATGGATTTTAAACCCCAGGCAATGATCTCAAGATAATGATCTATATCCAGTGGTGGACAAAGTACTCAACCACAGTACTCGGTACTTGAGTCGAAGTATAGATACACGTAGTCAAACAATCGTAGTTGACCAACTTTGCGCTGCTGATATTCTCTTAACTTGGTAAACCATCTCCTGGAAACAAAGATAAAAACAAATCAGTAAAATCCTACTTTGATTTATTTTCCTGACCAGGAGAGAATCCCTCATATACACTTCCAGACAGAGCTCCTCTGTCTTGAAGGACCAAAGTCCGTCCCCTGATAAAACAAGGTCTTGTAAGGACAGATTTACCCCCCTGACCGAAAGGATTCCGATTCTAACATTAATTGATTCTGTTTGTGTGAAAAATATTTTTTTACAACTACTATTAACATTATTGTGAATGCTTAGCTCTGATACAGAGACTGGCAGATAGTCTATTTGCCTGCCTGTCTGTGTGTTTGTATACATTGGAAACATAAAATTATCAAATTCATGTGTGTATCTTTGTTGTTTTATTTCCCCAAAACAGGACTCTGCGGATGCTGAACTCAGCCTCCCACTTAGCCCATGCATCCTAATCAAAGGTTTGTAGTCAAATCATGTTTGTATCCCAGCAAGCTTGGAGATATGTTTTCCATTTGTTTTTAGTTTTACTGATAAGATAATTTGTTGTGATGAAAAGTTATGGAGTTTGTTGATTTGTTTTTATAAATGGTGCTCAGAACTATGTTGATTATTAGGGTCAAAATCTTTAAATGTATATACAATTGTATGTACAAGTCTGACTAACAAAATGCTGAATGCCGTTTCAAAGTTTTTTTTGCTTGTTCTTACCATAACCTGTGTATGGACTCAGTATGGAAGATTTGGCGCGTGTGTACATTTTTTTTTCTTATTATTATTATATATATTTTTTTGTGATCTATGTTTAAGGTGACCAGCAATTCAAGATTGCTGTCGATCGGGAAGTTGTCAATGACCACATCACCTCCCCCATCGTGGCCCTGAGCTACGCTTTCTCCTTGTTTTATGTCTGCAACATAGAATACCCAAAGGAGATGTCTCTTACCCTGGAATTCATGCAAAGGTAAGCAACTCATTGTTTTGAACATTTGAACAATTGTTTGATTAATTCTACTAGACGACAGACTACCGTGTTATCTTTTAATATTTGCATTGTTGTAGCCTACTCTCTGTTAATGGCATTGTGCGTTCTCATGCACTTTTTCATCATTCGTCTTCGTGGGTTAGGGTTAGTGTTAATGTGTAAGTTTTAATGTTTTGTGTCTACTCATTACCTTATTTTGCTTTAGTCAGGTGTGTGTCTCGGGCAGCCAGGCTTTCAGTGAGAGAATGGGGGTCAGCACACACACACAAACACGCACAGGGGCATAGTGGAGAAAACAAATGTATGCTAATTTGTATGGCTCCACTCCTGTAGTATCTCAACTTTGTCTGCATGTTACTCTTTAGTTCAGTTTCATTCATTTAGTTGCATGTGTAGCTAAAAATATTTCTGTTTCCTTAGAGTTTTCTTTGGAATCAATCCTGACCGAGGGTCCAAGGCGAAGGCGAAGAAACAGCGCCATGTTCCTCTAAAACTGTCGAGGCTCGTGACTGAGCTGAAGGAATTTGAATCGCACATTTGAGCTTTTCTCAAAGCTCAGAACATAACTTTTTGGACTGAACGTACCAAGAGAGCGCGAGCACACACACACACACACACACACACACACACACACACACACACACACACACACACACACACACACACACACACACACACACACACACACACACACACACAGGTGGGTGGAGAGGGTGATATTTGTCACTTGTTGGGGCAGCTCCTGTCAGCGGGGAATGTTGAGTGGGAGGTGTACTGACAGGTGAGCCAGTAGGGTGCTACAGCAGTGGCAGACAGTGGGAGGAATGTATTACGATTAAATGTGTGGAGGAAATGGTTAACAGACTCACATGTACAACACACACAGAGTCCGACCTGTTAACGTTCAGTTCAGTTTATTTTTCATCACCTTTGGACGACAAAATACATGTCTGTGTTATGTATATCAGTGCATTTAGAACAAGGCATAATCTCAAAAAAGTCCAAGGCACAGGTTGTGAAGTCCATTTTACATAATATTGAACACATTGAACCAAATGAACCCTACTAAGTATTTTATTGTGTACGGTGACCATCAACAGTTAACTAAATACACAATTACATCATGATAGCTTTGCCAGTCAGATTGCTTTGACTTCTCCATAGACTTTCATCAGGTAAAACACTTAGAAAGGACTGAACTTTTCAAAGCTCTGCTTGCGGTCAGGACTGTGTTTTAACCACGGCATGGCAGCCTCAAACACCGTCTCCTCCTTGGTCACATTGAGATCATCGCTGGCAAGAACCTCTGTCAGTTTGTCCACAGAGAGAGAAGGAGCATAAGAAATACTAATAGATATATTGGCACTCCACTACTACTTCCTGAAATACCTTTTCTCCTCTCTATATATCTTCACACGTTAAAGTCAGTTGTGTTGGTGATAGGTTGAGTAATAGTAATAAAACACTTTTAATATTGTATCAGCTAGGGTGGCCTGTCTCATACTGAGTCACCACAGATTTATAGGAGAAAAAGACAACAGACTTGAGAAAAATATGTATCCTGACCTGCTGATAGACGACACTTAAGTGTTCCAGAATGGAATCCATGCTGCTTTTCTCCAACGTCTTAAAGGAATAGATATCAGTCAAGCAGTGAATCCCTACACAGTTGTTTTCATCCATGTGACTCTCCATGTAACGACAGCAGGCGTGACATTTAACAAGTGTGCTGCTCCTAGAGTGTGCTGCTCCTTTATTTGGTCCAGGCAGGGCCTAGACCAAATAAAATGATATCCTTGTTAAGCACAAGGATATCATGTTGGACAAAAATGGAGACATGAATAAGGTTCATGACTGAGTGGTGACTCAGTATGAGACTGAATTGCTTGTCAAAGAAAACAAACCTCAAGATGTTAAAAGTTCATTTCCAAAGTGATTTTTTTGTGTGCAATAAAATGGTCAGATGATGAAAAATGTTTGTCTACTGGTATGTGAATAAAATAAAGTGATCTGAACATTCTTCAAGATTATTCCCAGATCTAAACACATTTTCAATGTTTTTTGTAAATAGCTGATCTACAAGCTCACAATGCACCACGCTATTTTCAAGCATATTTATAAAAGTATAAAACAGGTTAAAATAGTCTGGATTTTGATGCTATATGAACTGCAATGTTGACTGCCTCCTCCTTATTTCATCTACACCAAATTAGCTGATGTAATGTGTTGAATTGCCTATTTTCTGTGAATGTTTGCCTATTATATGCCCAGAATAGGGTTCATGTGGTTAGTTCATTTTGTTGGGGCCCCCCTGAAACACCCAATTGACCCAAAACTAAACGACCCCTAGTCTTTTATCAGTTTTAAATTACTACACACCGCATGTATGCCTGTTACACACACAACATTAATCTACACACTACAGGTATGACACAGCGTTTGCATGATGAGGTGTTGTTAGGTTGTAGATCTGTTTTTGTCATTGCATGTAGATCAATAGACCAGCCAGTAGGCTCCATTTTGATGACTGAGTTTTACTCCCCTTCCACACACACACACACTTTATATGGAATCCAAATGATGGAAATCTGTCGCCACGATTGAGAAGCCATCCTATTTATTAAAGTCCTTATTTATGTCGCATCACGTCTTATTATTACAGTTCTTATTCATGTCACAAAGTCCTTATTATTAAAGTATTTATTGTATTCCTTTATTCCAGACCAGTGTGTGGAGTCCAGTCTGCAGGTGAAGATCAGTTCTCCAGCCAGGACTGTTTCCATTGAACAGGAACCTGAAGACCACCTTGAACAGGAACCTGAAGACCACCTGGGTCTCAGTAAGTTTCAAGCACTCTGTCTTTATTTATTTTATTGGTGAAAGGGGGCCGGTACTGAGGGTGTAAAGATGAACCGATCCCATGTGAATCCTGAGATCTACATGATTATCACTGTTCTATTATAGCAGAGTGTGTTAAATTTTTTACATATCGTTGCTGTCAGGCAGAAACCTTGTATCTCCATATTTTAACATTTTATGTTTTTTTTTTCTTTTGTAAATTAATGCCCTAATTCATCACTACAGTGTCACACAATAGCAGCGAAACACACAATAGCAGCGAAAATAGCTTTTGATCTTATATTTTTTGCTACTTTTTTTTATTAGAATTCTGAAAAGTGACAGTTTTGGGGTTTCCAACAGAGGTTTCCACCTGACAGCAAAAATATTATACCTACTTGTGTTATCTATTTCAGGATCATAAATCTGTTAAGATGTGGGTAAAGAGTAAAAGATTCAAACTTTTTATAGAGTCTCATTTTATATTTTTTCTAGACTTCCTGCACGTCCCTGTGTGTAAAGAGATGGTTTCGTCTGAGGAGAAGAGGAGCCCGAGTCTAGTCCAGGAGGAACCACAACCTCCACAACGTACACAACCTGTAGTAAAGTTGTACAGGATAGATATATACTGTTTTATTTACGGGTAGTTTGAACCTGTAGTAAAGTTTTACAGGATAGTTATTAAGGTTGGACGATATGCCAAAATATTCCTATTGGACAATTAGTCCAGGCAAACTAGTGTTTCACATCAAAGTAATTGTAACAGATGTTTTTCTTCACAGACCACGTATATTAGGTCACCAGAACAACACACTAAAAGTTCTAAGAAATCCTAGTTGTGGAACTATGTTTAATTGGTATCAATCCAAAATGGCTGCCAATTATTGTCTGCAGTGGAGGTACAAGATTCAAACCTTTTATATACCGGTAGTCTCATTGTATCTTTTTCCTAGACTTCCTGCACATACCTGTGTGTAGAGAGGAGGTTTCGCCTGAAGAGGAGAGGAGCCCCAGTCTGGTCCAGGAGAAACCACAACCTCCACAGATTAACGAGGAACAGGAGGAGCTACTTCAAAGACCAGAAGAGGCTGGTGGGTCAACATTGACATTACTAGCAGTGAAAGGTAAAGATGATGATGAAAACAGAGAGACAGAGCCTGTAGCCAGCACCTCAACTGAACACATGAAAACACAAGCTGATGTAGAGGACTGTGGAACATCACAACCAACTAGTGATGACCAGCTCCTCTCTTCACACTGTTCTGAATCAAACACTGAAGACAGTGATGAGTGGGAGGAGACTAGTGGTGATCAGTCAGCTGTAAACACACTGAAATCACACAAGAAACACAATGTGGGAGGACAGCGAAAGCGGTCCCAGGACCTGAAATCATCGAAAAAACTCATACAGGCGAAAAGTGTTCAGTTTGTGGTAAAGGCTGTGTTAGTGCAAGTCAACTTAAAATACACATGAGGACTCATACAGGTAAAAGCCATTTTCTTGTACAGTATGTGGTAAAGGCTTTGCTCAGAAAAGTAGTAATAAAGCACACATGAGGACTCATACAGGTTACAAGCCCTATACCTGTACAATTTGTGGTCATAGCTGTATTCACAAGGGTGATCTAAAAACACACATGCTTACTCATACAGGTGAAAAGCCCACCTGTACAGTTTGTGGTAAAAGATAAAAAAACACATGAGGTCTCATACAGGGGGGGGAAGCCTTTTAGTTGAAGTTAGTCACACACAGACACATATGATCATTCAGTTTAATCCAGGATGACAATGACAAGGATACTAAAGCAGAGGAATCACATAATATGACAATATCTGACTGAATAAAACAAACTAAACTATTTGTTTCTAGTTTCTTGTGAATAGAGTTTTGATTTATCTTGTCTATGGATCTTTTTTTCGATTCAACATGATGGAATTTCAAATGTCAAACCCTTTTTATTATCTTGTATTATTTCCTCCAGCTCATAGGTTATTGGTAGAACAATATGAACACCAGTACCTAATATGAACACCAGCGCCTGTGTGTCAGGAGTAAAACGAGTCATACTCATTATTATATTAATTAATATATTCATAATAATTGTAATTTTCATTGATATGCTTTCAATAATTATGTTCATTGATATGCGTTCAATAATTATTATGTTCATTGATATGAATGCAATAACGGTGCAGCAAAGTGCTGACAAGCTGCTGGGTTTGTGTAGCTATTCACTTTGTGTTTGAATTGCTAAATTATCATAGTACATTTTTGTTGGATTTTGTCTTTATTGAGGTGTTTTTCTGAATTCAAAGAAACACTTTTATACCTGGGAAAATAAATATTGATAATGTTTTTGTTTGTTTGGTTTAATAAAGGTTTCCCCACTACAGGTCCTCTATGTGTGCTTTATCATTACAGAAATGTTATCAAATATGTGTTGTACTTACCCCATAACTACTGTGAACATTTTACAGCATGTACACCTTTTACGTAAGCTATTATTACTACAGGGTACATGAGTAAGTATTTATTTTAGTCTGCGTACATTATATTATTATTATCATTACTATAGTTGTCATTTTTCTTGTCATTATAAAATAATAATTTTGAGCAGTGACTGCCGTCTGTTTTAAACTATCACACCACCTACTGAAAGTAATGGTCCAGTCAGCGCTGAGAGTCCCGGTATTGTCATTAAATATACTTACAGAACAAAAACTAACAATTGTCAATTTGTCAGACTTTAACGACGTGTTGTGACCTTCTAGATCAGCTATTTTCAAATAGCACAGATTACAAGGCTTAAGGGTTTACTGCATGTTTTTTAATGTATAAGTAAAGTATTGTGTAACTAAAGCTGTCAAATAATTCTAGTGGAGTAAAGCATACAATATATTTCTCTGAGATGTAGCTTGTAGATCTGCTATTCTTTGAGAGACATACGGGTGAAACAACACAAAATTTCACCATAGGAATTGCATTACGGAACACACACATTGTTACATTTTATGGGTTTATTTCGTCTCAAAAAGGTACAGACCTTTACTGCTTCATATCATTTCAACACATCATCTCCTTAAATATACTGTATTAGAAATGAGTCAAGGTTTACGAGAAATTGGCATTTACATGGCATGGTTATAAGCAATTGCATACACAAATACAGCAAAAAGAATTTCAAAACAAAGAGTTGGCTTCAGCTTTTTTGGTCTGGAGTCAAGTGTTCTTTGTCTTTTTAGTTTTAGTTTTTTTTATTTTGTTTAAAGACCACCTCTCCAGAGATTGACTCCTGATGTATGACCATGGCACATGGAGTGGTCCATAGTTGGCTGACCACAGTGAACACAACAGACCAATGGAACTCCTGATCCATGGCAGAAATGTTTTCATCAAAAAACCCATACATTTCAGCATTATACATGACATTTACATTAAAACCAATGTGTGCCATCTCCCCCCAAACGTATTGTGACCTCTGACAGTCTACAAGAAGGTGTTCAATAGATTTGTCCTCATTACAGTTTTCAATAGGTCGTTTAACAGTTTTCACAAAGCAGCTCCTCACTGAGACTATCCACATGACATACCTATTTTTTTCAGAAATGTTTTTACTCAAAATATTTGTTATACACACCTGTTTTTGAGAGTCATCTAGTTTGTAAGGAAAAACGCCACCATACACATCTTCACACAGATTAACATACATATTTTTGCTAGACATTTCAGACTAGTCAATATTTAAATGTGCAAATTTGCTTAATAAGTCACCATACATCATCTTAAAATTGCACAACCCTTCTTTTTGTTCCAACTCAAGGCCTCACCTATCTCAACCGGATGCTACAAGTCCACAGCACCACACACAGTCCTCCATCCTTAAATGTTCATACATTTGTGACCTCCCTGGTATAGTTTCCCATATAAAGTTAACTAATATTTTGGTTATATTAGTCTTCTCCACAGCTACAGGAGGCTCTATCTTCACTTACACACCTCTTCCGCTAGGGGGCGAAAGACACTAAGAAAGCAACAGTGCCTGGATCCTCTTTCTCCTCTTTAAATATAGAGTACAGAAGTCCTGACGTCACTCGTCCATCCCCTGGTTCGTAAAGTAATCTCGCTATGGAGAATAACATTGGGTCATCTTAGAATCGTCTCATATAAGAATTGTGGTCCAAAAATAATCAAACTGTCTCTGCGATATTGTCAGGGAGGTGGCTGTGTATCGTTTATGATATTCAGTCACTCATATTTGAAACGGTCTGTTTCTGGCGAAAATTTTACCAATTTGTCGGAAGTAACATTAGCGTTTTCTCACCGTCAGTTGATGGTTCAAATTCATAAGAGTAAAACCGCCGGGGTCATTTGTTTATTTTTGGAATACAGTTCTTATTTGACGCAATATTAAACACGTCTATGGGAATTCAGAAGGGGGGAGGGGGGGGGAACCGCGACCCGGGTAGTATGTGTAAATTACGTCAGACTTCGGTGCTCTATAGCTGTTTGTATTTGTTGATGACATGTATTAATGTGTTCAAATTCAATGCTCTGTTGATGAATTGAATACATAGGACCACAATGGAATGTCCTCATGAGTGGACGTTTTTTGTGTTATCCTTTTAGCCTAAATCTTTCAAGCCTACTGTCTGTCATTCTGTCTGTCTGTCTGTCTGTCTGTCTGTCTGCCTGCCTGCCTGCCTGCCTGTCTGCCTGCCTGTCTGTCTGTCTGTCTGTCTGTCTGTCTGTCTGTCTGTCTGTCTGTCTGTCTGTCTGTCTGTCTGTCTGTCTGTCTGTCTGTCTGTCTGCCTGTCTGTCTGTCTGTCTGTCTGTCTGTCTGTCTGTCTGTCTGTCTTTTTTCAGTGACAGTTATACACCCCCTCCACCAGGTGGCGAAAGGCATTATGGCAACAGCTCCTGGATCGTGCAATGCGCCTTTAACTCTATGGCAATGCGCTTGTGTGAAACATGTTGCCCCGGAAGTACTAAGTACGTGTTATAACCGTTATATTATACCTCTATGGTCATAACGCACCATAGAATTGGTCAGCGTGGTCATAGCCGATATAATATAACTCTATAATTATAACTCATAACTCGTCGCGGTGAAAAACGTGTCATAAAGGAGGTAAAACGTGTCAAATGGAGTCTGTACGGCTGAAGATAAATGAACACATGACGTCGGTGGGAGAGGAGATATTGTGTGTTTTGGACAAACAGCAGAGTGGTGCTGATGTTTGTTGTGTGAAGCTTGTCAGAGTGTTTGTGTTGGAGCGCCTCAGTGCGGCTGCAGAGTTCATGTGCAACCTCTTCCAGAGAGAGATAGAAACACTAGAAACTCTGCTGGAGAAACAAAACAAACTGCTGGACATTGATTTTGATATGGACATCGATCTACACACTGCAGGTATGTCTGTTACACACACAACATCAAACTACACACTGCAGGTATGTCTGTAACACACACAACATCAAACTACACACTGCAGGTATCCTGAGATCGGTCACCAGAGATTTCGACCCAGGACGATTCGACCCGGACCATTCGACCCGCTTTCGACCCGCTTGGACCTGACATTTCGACCCGGACCGCGAGAGAGAGAGACAGAGAGAGACAGAGAGAGAGAGAGAGAGAGAGACAGAGACGTAATAATAATAATATGTACATTGATTTACCAAACAATTATTATTTGTCTGTCAGGGTGAAACAAGCCCAAAGGCTTTCAAGCACAGCCATTGAGATAAAGTATAGTTTTGGACCATGACGGAGGCGCGCCGAATCAGCAGACCTTGAGGCCAAGGAGTCGCGCCCGAGCGCCTCCAGGCGCGAGTGCCCGCGACGACCGGCCGATGGTCTGCTATTCGACTAAGCGCCGTCCGAGTTATGTACCGATAGGCACAGAATCGTAAATAATATTGGTGGGGACTGCGTTACACAAACGCAGCACACTCCCAAAGCTGGCGCCGCCGGCAGCTCCGCAGAGCTGTAAGGCATACATTATTATTTCATTTAGAAAAGAAGGTTTACAAAAAAACTTCTTTAAAAAAAAGTATGCAACTGGGGGAGCATGCTTACAATATTTACTCTTAAATATACTCAGGACCTCACCGTCACCTTGTACCTTCAGGACCTCACCACCGTCACCTTGTACTCTACTACCCTCTAGGGTTACACAGATAATTCGACCCGGTAAATTTGGGTCGAGCTGATTCAAATTCGCGGCTGGGCGAATTGTCCTGGGTCGAAATCTCTGGTGACCCTGAGATCTACATGATTGTCACTGCTCTATAGTGAGCGTTGACGTCAGAAAGGGGTGCGTGGCGTGCGACTTAGTAGCCGCGTCCATTTTGACGGGCAGAGAGTACATAATGATGCTATTTAGACTACAGATTGATGGTGGATCTCTGTGTGTGTAAACATTAACTAGTTCTTTGCCGACAACATAGTAAACGGAAAACAGGATGGTAATCTCCACATTGTAGCTCAGGCTGTAGCTGCTCCTCATTTACAAACAGCCTGCCTACTTGTGTCTACCTGACAGACTCATTGAGTTTGAATAACAAATGACTGAAAACAGGGCATCGTTACCCTGTCTGGCTTCATGTGTAAATTGTGTTTCACTTCTAGATTGCGTCTCTGGAGAAGCCTTTTTCAGGAGGGTCATCACTGATTGTCCAGCTCCAATCTAAAAACTTTTGCGTTTTGCATATGAATGCAGTTCAGACAGACAACTTAGATTGATTTCAGAATATATTTTTATTGAGCATAATTGAGCATTGATATATGAAGCATATTGGCGTCTGGGCTCTGTATCGATTCATTCCCTGTAAGCATGAATATTTTAATTAGTGTTACATGCCAAATCAGATCAGGAGAAGAGAGCATGTGACTGGTCACCCGATCAGGTTGGCATGCTGCCTTGAGTTGCCTGCCGCATCATTTGTAGTCTTTGCACGAAACCTGTTTGTCAAGAACCAGGGTCACTGTGAAGGAGCCATTGTAGATTGGCTATTTTCAGTGAAGAGATGTAATGCAGACATTATAAATGCACAAATATAACCTAACATAGAACGTCTATTAGAAAGATAATAATGTGCCATCCGTCTCCACATCTGGTGCTGTTGCAGGGTCAGTGTTGCTCAGTACAGCAGCTTGCTGTCTGTAACATGGCTGGTTTGCCAGGAGAAAAAAACAACAACATTGCTAATTAGTTATGTAACTTAGTTATGCAACTTGTTAATACATTATTCAATCAATCAAAAGCTATGTGTCTTAGCTCTGCACAGATTGTTGTGTAACAAGTTCATGTGGAATAACACAGCTGGGCTACCCTAGTCTAGTTGGCATTGCCATTAACTAATACCTATACTTTAAGTTAGCAGAGACAAAACAGCAGTTTCATGTGTTTGGTAATAACTTACCTTTGTGAAAATGCAGTGAACAAACACGGCTGTGCTTGGATAGGTTGTTGAATGCTGAAAATCGAACTCCTTTATCTACCTCATTCCCTTGACGCGCCCTGTTATGGCACATAACAACTGTCAATAAAGTTTGTAATATAACAGAAGGGTCACTGTTTACAAGCTCCGTCACAAACCCTGTGATTCACCGTCAATTTAGGGGCGACGGGCATCCTTTATTATGTAGTCTCTGCCCTTCAAGATGGCCACCACTATCAAGTGACACATGTTGACGTGTCACTTGGTTATTATGGCAGCTGTGTTTCCTTTTTTACATATCACAAAATATTTATATCCATGTATGATCGATCGTCCGGCGGTTGCTAAGCAAGGAGGGTATCACCGAGACTCCTCCTTCCCTTCTTACAGGCTGTTGAATATAAAATGCCTCACCAAAATGCAGGGGGAAAAAAGAGAACTCAAGATACAGCTGTTTTCCCAGGAACGCTACAAAGGAAGTTTTCGATCACGTGATCTCCTGGTTCTGTTTGACTTGAGGGTGAAAATGGTCACTCAGGTTATAGATAACAGCGCCATCTGGTGGATAACCACTGAAAATGTCTCGTCATAAGTCGTCCTTGGCAGTGTTTGAGTTAAAGTGTGTATTGTATTCCTTCATTCTAGATCAGTGTGTGGAGTCCAGTCTGCAGGTGAAGATCAGTTCTCCAGCCAGGACTGTTTCTATTAAGCGGGAAACTGAAGACCACCTTAAACAGAAACCTGAAGACCAACTGGATCTCAGTAAGTTTCAAGTACTCTGTCTTTATTTATTTTATTGGTGAAAGTGGGCCAGTACTGAGGGTGTAAAGATGAACCGATATTATCACTTTCAAAATAATGAGAACTGCCTCTAATTCACCTCTCATTCAGCTGGTCTCGCTTCATCTATGAGAGCACTGCAATGTAAACAAACAACGGCCACACTATTTACAGCACAGAACGCAGTCAGCACACCGTCAAATTTAAATTTAGGAAGATGTGGGCAAAGAGTAATCTGTTGATAGTTTTTAGGTACTGCAGTGGAGGTACAAGAACCTTTTTATAGAGTCTCATTTATCTTTTTCCTAGATTTCCTGCACGTTCCTGTGTGTAAAGAGGAGCTTTCACCAGAAGAGGAGTGGAGCTCCAGTCTGGTCCAGGAGGAACCACAACCTCCACAGATTAAAGAGGAACAGGAGGAGCTACTCTCAAGACCAGAAGAGGCTGGTGGGTCAACGTTGACATTATTAGCAGTACGAAGTGATGATGATAAACAGAGAGACAGAGGTGTTGCATTCAGAACTCAGCACTGAGTTCAGACATGCAATGCATTTTTCATTCATATCACATCAAAGTCCTTATTATTAAAGTCCATATTCTTGTCACAAAGTCCTTGTTATTAAAGTGCATATTGTATTCCTTCATTCCAGATCAGTGTGTGGAGTCCAGTCTGCAGGTGAAGATCAGTTCTCCAGCCAGGACTGTGTCTATTAAGCAGGAAACTAAAGATTCACAAGAACACCTGGATCTCAGTAAGTTTCAAGCACTCTGTCTTTATTTCTTTTATTGGTGAAAGTGGGCCGGTACTGAGAGTGTAAAGATGAACCGAAATGAATCGGTTATCGATTTAAGCATTAACAATGTGACATGCATGGACCCCTGCATCAATCTAAATGTACCATGAATCTGACGATGGTTCGGTTGCTTTGCAGTTAATTCTACTTCAGTATTAACTAACCTGCTGCAGAAGACTCACTGATCTAACATTTACAAGTCAATACATTAAAAATAATAATAAAGACCGCCTCTCATTCAGCTCCCTTTGCATCTTTCAATGTATCAAACAACGGCCACACTATTTACAGCGCAGAGCAAGGTCAGCGCACCGACAAAACTACATTTTGGAAGATGTGGGCGAAGAGTAATATGTTGATAATTCTTCCAGCCACATCTATGCGAGGTCTAATATCTGATTTTATACTTGTGTGTTGGTGTTGTGCACCGAGCTGCTACAGCAGAGGTACAAGATATCAAGTAGACACTGGACAGTGTTTAAAAAAAAAAAAAAATCAATGAAATCAATGGCAATATAGCTCGACTTTTGGTTATTGTTACTGGAAAGCCTTTTTATAAAGACTTTGTGAAAATGTATGCTATTTAGTCAGGCCAAACCGAGCCTCGGGTAACGTGAAATAAAAAATAAAAATATATATTCTATTACCCACCCAAAAAAAATTTCAACTGCCCCTAGCGGACAAACGGTAAGGCCAACCAAAATGGCAGTGGATGCATTGGATGCAGCTCAAAGTGAAGTGTTGAATAAAGAAAATGGTTTTCGGGCCTAAAATTATGGTAATTGTTCGTTAGGGCCCAGTTACGGCCGGGCCTTAAAAGTAGGGTAAGTGATATTTTTTGTTAAAAGGTTAAAGCACTATATTCTGATCGTAATCATTGCTATACAGTAGAGGTGCACGGATCGTGGTTTTAGCCGCGGTTGCCGCGGATAACCGCAGTTTGGGTGGATTTGGGGCAATGTAATATAATTATTAATTAATATTGGATAAACCGCGGGTGAAATAATGCGGGAATTAATTTAATGATATCTATCTATAGGCCTATTGTAGCTTTTAAAAAGCATGAAATCCCACCGTGCGTGCGTTTGTAGTATTTTAATATTACCTCATTTTACATCAGGCACAAATTAGCCGCCTAAACAAGAAAACAAGCCCAAAACAAGCGCCAAACAAGCCCAAAGGTTGCTTATAAAAAGCAGACATGGCAACAAAAAGTGAAAGTGATTGAATGAATGCAATGAAGACTGAGGGCTTGCTGTTACCATGGATATGGATCGTATACAGTCACTACATCGTAACAGTGAGTAACATTGTTTATAAGAACTAATGTCAGGAAAATAATAATTATTTGACATGCGGTTGGTGTGGACCTATAAATAGGATGACATAATGAATGCGGTTGGATGGCGGATGGATAATGAACCTGTACACACGGATTTGGGTGACGAAAAACCCCATCCGCGCATCTCTACTATACAGTGTTTGTTCAGTAACATGACTCTCCCCATCTCTCCAGCTCTTTAACAGAGGGAACTGCATGACAAAATGTAAAGTTCAAACCTTTTAGTCTCATTGTATCTTTTTCCTAGATGTCTTGCACCACCATGTGTGTAAAGAGGTTTCCCCTGAAGAGGAGTTGCACTCCAGTCTGGTCCAGGAGGAATCCAAATCTCCACAGATTAAAGAGGAACAGGAGGAGCTACTTCAAAGACCAGAAGAGGCTGGTGGGTCAACGTTGACATTACGAGCAGTGAAAAGTGAAGATGATGATGAAAACAGAGATACAGAGCCTGTAGCCGGCACCTCAACTGAACACATGAAAACACAAGCTGATGTAGAGGACTGTGGAACATCACAACCAACTAGTGATGACCAGCTCCTCTCTTCACACTGTTCTGAATCAGACACTGAAGACAGTGATGAGTGGGAGGAGACTAGGGGAGATCAGTCAGCTTTAAACACACTGATATCACACAAGACACAAAATGTGGTAGAACAGCGCAAGCTGTCCCAGGACCAGAAATCATCTAAACAAACTCACTCCATGAGGAGTCACACAGGGAAGAAATGTTTTAGTTGTACAGAGTGTGGCAAAATGTTTAATCAAAAGGGAAAGCTGAAGAGTCACACAATGATTCACACAGGGGAAAAGCCCTTTGTGTGTACAGTTTGTGGTAAAGGCTGTGCTCACAAGGGTGATCTAAAGAAACACATGAGGACTCATACAGGCGAAAAGCCCTTTTCTTGTACTGTTTGTGGTCAAAGCTTTGCTGAGAAAGGCACTCTAAAAACACACGTGATGACTCATACAGATGAAAAGCCCTTTTATTGTACTGTCTGTGGTAGAGGCTGTCTTAGCGCAAGTAATCTAAAAACACACATGATGACTCATACAGGAATAAAGCCCTTTTCTTGTACAGTATGTGGTATAGGCTGTGTTAACGCAAGTAATATGAAAACACACATGAGGACTCATACAGGTGAAAAGCCCTTTTCTTGTACAGTTTGTGGTATAGGCGTTACTCTGAAAAGTTCTCTTAAAACACACATGATGACTCATACAGGCGAAAAGCCCTTTTCTTGTACAGTTTGTGGTAAAGGCTGTGTTAGCACTAGTAGTCTAAAAAGACACATGAGGACTCATACAGAGGGGCCAAAAGCCTTTTGGTTTAGTCACACACAGACACGTTTGATCATTCAGTCTAAGCCAGGATGACAAAGGATACTAAAGTTGAGGAATCATATAAGCTGACCATATCAACATGTCTGTTGAAAAAAATAAACTATTTGTTTCTTGTGTATAGATTTTAGTTTTATGTTGTGTATGAATCTTATTTTTGAGTCAACATGACGGAACATCAAATGATGTTTCTATTATCTTGTATTATTCCCTCCAGCTCCAGGTTATTGGTAGAAAAATATGTTCCGTATCTGTCCACATTTGTCAGGATTTAACAAGTCATATTCATTCATATGAATGCAATACTTTTCATGTTCATTGATATGCATGCAATTAAAGTGCAGTCAAGCTGTTGGGTTTGTGTAGCTGTTCACTGTGTGTTGACATGTGTGTTGTTTGGATTGTTAAATAATCATCGTACATATTTGGTAGATGTCAGAGACAGTTGACTTAGTTAGTTTGATTACTTATTTACATTCTACAGTGTTTTTTCGTCATTGCTGTGCTTTTCTTAACTCAAATAAACCCCTTGTCTGGCACCTAGTTGATCGAGTTGAGAGAGCAACTGCACGTAGCCAGTAACAGAACGATCACTGTGGCGAGAGGCAAGCATTTAGCCAATACACAACAACAACAACAACAACTGTGCAACACAGTGAGAAACGTTGGGGTGCTAGACCAGCGCCTGTCGGGAAAAAGAAAATGGACCAGTCAGTCGCTAAATAGTGGGGGGACATTTGCTCTACGTCTATGTTTACATGTCCAGACATTATTTTCTTCCCATAACTAAGTCATGCAACCTTTTGTCATTAGAATAATTGGCATAAATGATGTAATAATGAAGGTGAAATCAGGAAATAGCTAGATTTTAGCTGTTAACTCTTTCACTGCCAGACTTATTTCTGTCTGTGTTTGCCCAGTGCCAGGATTATCTTACCTTTTCAAGTAGTCACAGAATAGTTGTTAGCACTTGCTATGTATCCTATGTGTATAATGCATCATGAACATACTTATAAGGTAGCTTGTAGATCTGCTATTCTTTGAGAGACACATACGGGTGAAACAGCACAGCTTTCACCATAGGAATTGCTTCAGCTTTTTTGGTCTGGAGTCAAGTGTTCTTTGTGTTTATAGTTCAGTTTTATTTTGTTTAAAGACCACCTCTCCAGAGATTGACTCCTGATGCATGACCATGGCACATGGAGTGGTCCATAGTTGGCTGACCACAGTGCACACAACAGACCAATGGAACTCCTGATCCATGGCAGAAATGTTTTCATAAAAAACCCATACATTTCAGCATTATACATGACATTTACATTCAAACCAATGTGTGCCATCTTCCCCCAAACGTATTGTGACCTCTGACAGTCTACAAGCAGGTGTTCAATAGATTCATCCTCGTTAGTTTTCAATAGGTCGTTCAACAGTTTTCACAAAGCAGCTCCTCACTGAGCCCAGCCACATGACGTCCCTCTTTTTTCATAAATGTTTTTACTCCAAATAGGTATTATACACACCTGCTTTTGAGAGTCATTTAGACGTTTGTAAGGAAAAACGACCAACATACACATCTTCACACAGATTAACATACATATTTTTACTGGACATTTCAGACTATCAATATTTAAATGTGCAAATTTGCTTAATAAGTCACCATACATCATCTTAAAATTGCACAACCCTTCTTTTTGTTCCAACTCAAGGCCTCACCTATCTCAACCGGATGCTACAAGTCCACAGCACCAAGTCCTCCATCCTTTAATTTTCATACATTTGTGACCTCCCTGGTATAGATTCCCACATAAAGTTAACTAATATTTTAGTTATGTAGTCAGTGGGACTGGCAGTGCCGCTTTAGACTCCACAGGGGCCCTAAGCATGATACAGGACACATGCATCCTGGTGAATCATGACCATAAACCTTTTTTTTCCTGTGATTTATTTTATTTTATATTTAATTATATGATATACTATATTTAATAAATACCCTTTGTTTTGCCGTTTTCAACCAAAGAAAATCACAGAATCAAACGTTTTATGGTCATGATTCACCAGGACCCTGGATGGCTTGATTCTAGGCTTAAATTAATTGATATAAATATTTTTGGAAATGTCAATGGGAAAAATGCATTGAGTATTTTGTGGTGGAACCCGGAAGGGGCGGGAACTGCGATGCTCTATATGAGTCAGCTGGCCAGGCAGAGTGTCAGACTGCGTTTGTCCAGGTTCCCCACCCACTTCCTTGTTCACGGCGGGTCGTTTGTATGTGTGCAGGGGCGGATTTAAGAAGTTAGGGGCTCCAAGCAAAGCTCTGGTTGGGGGCCTCCTCGCACCCCCGCGCGAAGCGCGGGGGTGCCATGCGTTGCGCGCGCGCAAAAATTTTTTGCATTAGGGCCCCTAAATTTTGCAGTTTAGGGCCCATTATCCCTTATGGGATAATTTAGGGCCCCTAAATTTTGCAGTTTAGGGCCCATTATCCCTTAACTTATTTGCCATTTTTTACTATAAAAAAATTTGCAAAATGTTGCATTATTATTATTAATTTAGTTAATTAATCATTATTTTTGCCCTCAAAACATTAAGTCGGGTGCCCCATTTTATGGTGGAATTGTTTTGGCGACCCCACACTTTATTTATTTATTGTGCAATTTCAAAGTGGAAATAAAGAATATCTTAAAATAAAGCATACATTGTTGGCCTTATACATGAATATTTATTAGAAAATTAAATTAAAACAGTGATTCCTGCAGCTTTGTAAGTAAGCGTATTTTATGAATGAAATGAATATAATTCCACATTCCAATGAATTTGCCAGGAGATATAGGTGATTTTCCAAAAAAAATGTTATCTACAGGCTCAGCATCTAATAGGTCATCTTTTTACTGTCTTCATGACAAAATATATTATATATTTTGTCAAAAATATATTATATATTTTGTCATATATAATCATCTATATATATATAATCATAATCTATATAAGATTATAGATTATGATTATTATTATCAATATATTATAGATTATTATTAATATTTGAGCATTTTAAATATCATCTATTAAGACAACAACATTTCACTTAAAGCAAAGGTATTATAATATGTTACTCTCTCCCTCCCCCTACAGGCTGGTATTATAATACGTTACTCTTTACCTCCCCCTACAGGCTGCTATTATAATATGTTACTCTCTACCTCCCCCTACAGGCTGCTATTATAATATGTTACTCTCTACCTCCCCCTACAGGCTGGTATTATAATATGTTACTCTCTACCTCCCCCTACAGGCTGGTATTATAATATGTTACTCTCTACCTCCCCCTACAGGCTGCTATTATAATATGTTACTCTCTCCCTCCCCCTACAGGCTGGTATTATAATACGTTACTCTTTACCTCCCCCTACAGGCTGCTATTATAATATGTTACTCTCTACCTCCCCCTACAGGCTGCTATTATAATATGTTACTCTCTACCTCCCCCTACAGGCTGGTATTATAATATGTTACTCTCTACCTCCCCCTACAGGCTGGTATTATAATATGCTACTCTCTACCTCCCCCTACAGGCTGCTATTATAATATGTTACTCTCTCCCTCCCCCTACAGGCTGGTATTATAATACGTTACTCTTTACCTCCCCCTACAGGCTGCTATTATAATATGTTAATCTCTACCTCCCCCTACAGGCTGCTATTATAATATGTTACTCTCTACCTCCCCCTACAGGCTGCTATTATAATATGTTACTCTCTCCCTCCCCCTACAGGCTGGTATTATAATACGTTACTCTTTACCTCCCCCTACAGGCTGCTATTATAATATGTTACTCTCTACCTCCCCCTACAGGCTGCTATTATAATATGTTACTCTCTACCTCCCCCTACAGGCTGCTATTATAATATGTTACTCTCTACCTCCCCCTACAGGCTGGTATTATAATATGTTACTCTCTACCTCCCCCTACAGGCTGCTATTATAATATGTTACTCTCTCCCTCCCCCTAAAGGCTGGTATTATAATACGTTACTCTTTACCTCCCCCTACAGGCTGCTATTATAATATGTTACTCTCTACCTCCCCCTACAGGCTGCTATTATAATATGTTACTCTCTACCTCCCCCTACAGGCTGCTATTATAATATGTTACACTCTACCTCCCCCTACAGGCTGCTATTATAATATGTTACTCTCTACCTCCCCCTACAGGCTGGTATTATAATATGTTACTCTCTACCTCCCCCTACAGGCTGGTATTATAATATGTTACTCTCTACCTCCCCCTACAGGCTGGTAGGGCCTGTAAAAGGCCAATCAAAAAGAAGGCCATCAAATAAAACGATGATTTTTAAGTCCACAGAAATAATTAATTTAACTTGAAGTTTAAGGATGACTTAATTTTAATATAGTACAAGAATAGTGTAACTATCTGTAAAATATAACCCATTTATTTCATAAAATTATGTATTGGGTTATAGCCTATTTGTCTCAATATTTGTCACATTCAGCACTGGACTTCACTGACTGTAGGGGTCACATTAATCACATTAGAATCACAGATTAGAGATTTTATGTATTTTCCCCTATTTTTTGTATTTTTCACTATTTAAAATATAGTATTTCTTAATTCCCCCCCCCCCCCCCTCTCTCTCTGTCAAAAGTGTTGCTTGGCTTCCGCGCATTATAAACTGGAATATAGGCTTTAAATCTAACCTATCACTGGTTATGTGCAGCGTTTCACTTGATGTTGAATCTCAACCAGAGAACTGGTGTCTATCATTACCATATTGACAGAGGTGCACGTTGTGCGTCCTGACCGTCTCCACGCATCCATTCAGTAGCCTACCATCCCTACTCATGAGGCCTCCTGACTTTTGAGGCCCCAGGCGGTTGCCTAAACTTGCCTACAGTTAAGACCGCTACTGTAGTCACTTGTGAGCTTGTAGATCGGCTATTTTCAAATAGCAGTACTTGAGTACATGTACTTTACTTAGTTACTTTCCACCACTGTCAGCACTAGATTAATTACTTACCCACCTTCTGCAAAGATGAGAAAGAGAACACACATTGTTCCATAGCATAGGCCCGTTAGTCAAGGGGCCCCCAGAAATCTGTTTCCTTTCAAAACGATGCGTAGATGTATTGATACTTTTTTTGTTTGTGTATGTTGTTTGTGTTTGTTTTGTATTTTATTGCGATTTCATATCAATACAAATTTAAAAAAAAAAAAAAAAAAAAAGTTTTTTTTTTTTTTTTTTTTTTTTTTTTAGGGGGGAGGTGGGGCCCCCCCTCCCTCGGGGCTCCACGCAGCTGCGTGGTATGCCTAGTGCAAATATCCGCCCCTGTGTGTGCTCATAGCGTCGAGGTAAGCCTTGTTTTAATGACCTAGCGTTACCTGTTTTTAGTTTTAAGTCAACACTCTACAGGTTATTTATATACATGTTTATCTTTTCTTTGTTAGATAACGTGCGTCAAAGCGCCGAAGTAGAGCCCTGTTAGTGTGTGTGTGTGTGCGTGTTTACACACGGGTCTAGAGGTAGGCTGGCCTTTTGGTCGCAACAGCACAACTCTTTTTATGAATGAAATGAATGAGTTCTCACGCTGGTGTATTTTGTCATGCAGGCGGTACTAGGACCAAGCCGACTGTTTGTACCGTTTTGCACCGACAACCTGGGCATTCCCTCACATGTTAACAGGGTATGTGTTGCTTTTATAAACCCTGTTGAGTACATTGAATGCATTTTACTGCTGCTTGTGTACTGGGTGGACTATTGTAGATGTTTGGTTGATGCCGAAGTAGTAGTCCGAATGTGATTCTGATTGCAACCAGGCATCAGCAGAACATAGCACCAGAGTAGAGCGTGAGACTAATTCAATGTTTTGTTTTTATTACAGATTGTGCCTGTGTACTGTTGACCGCTGTTCTTTTAACCTTTTTTTTTTATGCTTTATGTTGCTACCTTTTTATTATTATTTGAGCACTGTTAGTGAGATCCAGTGCTACAGCCCCTGCGGCTTTAAAGTATAAACAAACTGTCCAACCAACCACAGGTTTAATTCGGCTACGGCCTGAGACAGATACTTGGCTAATAGTTATACTGCAGATTGGCACTTAATTGATAGCTGTCTCCTTTGTGGTGTTCATGGATTTTGGCCTTTTTGAGTGTACATTTGCAGTGATCTTTAATGCCAAATTACACATGGCTCTTAAGGCGGTTACACACCGGCGAATATGCGAATATACGCAAAATTCGGACTCGTTCCGAATAATTAAAAGACGCTTTTTTTGCTTCGCGAAACTGGTGTGGAAGCTTGCATTGACTTTATAAGGTTTAAAAAAAAAACGTAATATTCGCATGAAAAAAATCGCCCCGGTGTGTAAGGACCTTTAGTGTTTATATCTTGCTGATTTGCAGTGTTTAACTTGTGTGTGCAGACTTCAATAAGTAGGCCTACATCTCAGTGCAGCTAGTTGGCCAAGCTTGTCTCTTTAGTAGCCCTATGCACTTTACTGGTGGACATGTGGAACTAGTTTTTAATCATTAAATATATGACCAATACATTGTACATCCTCTTATGTGAATAAATATATTTTTGCATTCCAAACCGACCATTATTTGTTCACTCAAACTGAACGCTTACCTTTGGGGAAGTTAACTGGATAATAACGTGTACCTCGGGTCTCCCACCCTGTAATTGGGAGTGGCGTAGTCACACTGTGTATAAAGGAGTACTTGGTGACTCCATCTGGTTACAGTTATATTCGTCTCCTCCACAGCTACAGGAGGCTCTATCTTCACTTACACACCTCTTCCGCTAGGGGGCGAAAGACACTTAGAAGGCAACAGTGCCTGGATCCTCTTTCTCTCGAAGGCAACAGTGCCTGGATCCTCTTTCTCCTCTTTAAATATAGAGTACAGAAGTCCTGACGTCACTCGTCCATCCCCTGGTTCGTAGTAATCTCGCTATGGAGAATAACATTGGGTCATCTTAGAATCGTCTCATATAAGAATTGTGGTCCAAAAATAAACAAACTGTCTCTGCGATATTGTCAGGGAGGTGGCTGTGTATCGTTTATGATATTCAGTCACTCATATTTGAAACAGTCTGTTTCTGGCAAAAAAATTACTAATTCGTCGGAAGTAACATTAGCGTTTTCTCACCGTCAGTTGATGGTTCATATCCATAAGAGTAAAACCGCCGGGGTCATTTGTTTATTTTTGGAACACAGTTCTTATTTGACGCGATATTAAACACGTCTATGGGAATTCAGAAGGAGGGGGGGGAAACCGCGACCCGGGTAGTATGTGTAAATTACGTCAGACTTAGGTGCTCTATAGCTGTTTGTATTTGTTGATGACATGTATTAATGTGTTCATATTCAATGCTCTGTTGATGAATTGAATACATAAGACCACCATGGAAAGTCCTCAAGAGTGGACGTTTTTTGTGTTATCCTTTTAGCCTAAATCTTTTACTGTCTGTCATTTTGTCTGTCTGCCTGTCTGTCTTTTTTCAGTGACAGTTATACACCCCCTCCACCAGGTGGCGAAAGGCATTATGGCAACAGCTCCTGGATAGTGCAATGCATGTGTGAAACATGTTGCCCCGGAAGTACTAAGTGCGTGTCATAAAGAGCTAGCTGTCATAACGCACCATAGAATTGGTCAGCGTGGTCATAGCCGATAAAATATAACTCTATAATTATAACTCATAACTCGTCGTGGTGAAAAACGTGTCATATAGGAGGTAAAAACGTGTCAAATGGAGTCTGTACGGCTGAAGATAAATGAGCACATGACGTCGGTGGGAGAGGAGATATTGTGTGTTTTGGACAAACAGCAGCGTGGTGCTGATGTTTGTTGTGTGAAGCGTGTCAGAGTGTTTGTGGTGGAGCGCCTCAGTGCGGCTGCAGAGTTCATGTGCAACCTCTTCCAGAGAGAGATAGAGACACTAGAAACTCTGCTGGAGAAACAAAACAAACTGCTGGACATTGATTTTGATATGGACATTGATCTACACACTGCAGGTATGTCTGTTACACACACACACACACACACACACACACACACACACACACACACACACACACACACACACACACACACACACACACACACACACACACACACACACACACAACATCAAACTACACACTGCAGGTATGTCTGTTACACACACAACATCAAACTACACACTGCAGGTATGTCTGTTACACACATCATCAAACTACACACTGCAGGTATGTCCGTTACACACACAACATCAAACTATGAAATGAATCCTGAGATCTACATGATTCTCACTGTTCTATAGTGAGCGTTGACGTCAGAAAGGGGTGCATGGCGTGCGACTTGGTAGCCGCGTCCATTTTGACGGGCAGAGAGTACATAATGATGCTATTTAGACTACAGATTGATGGTGGATCTCTGTGTTTGTAAACATTAACTAGTTCTTTGCCGACTACATTGTAAACGGAAAACAGGATGGACAGAGCAAAACCCGGGCTCAACATACCATACAAGGACAAGCTGAACAATGAGGGAAAAGCGCGTTAACTCAGCACAATCGAGGACATTGGTAGAATCAACTTGTATGAATGAACATAGATAGACTGGACAGAAGACGATTTTGATCTACTATGACCACTTACACGGATTTGGGTACTTTATTTCGGTTTTAGGGTTAGGTTAGTGTTATGTTATTTAATTATTTTGGGGGAGCCAAACCCCTAAAATACATAGAAATCTATTACATTTATATTAAAAAAGCCAGCCCCCCAAACTCCTGAAATGCATTGAAATCTATGAAATTTATATTAAAAAAGCCAGCCCCCAAACCCTTAAAATACATAGAAATCTATTAAATTTATATTAAAAAAGCCAGCCCCCCAAACCCCTAAAATACATAGAAATCTATTACATTTATATTAAAAAAGCCAGCCCCCCAAACCCTTAAAATACATAGAAATCTATTACATTTATATTAAAAAAGCCAGCCCCCCAAACTCCTGAAATGCATAGAAATCTATGGAATTTATATTTAAAAAGCCAGCCCCCCAAAACCCCTAAAATACTTACAAATCTATTAAATGTATATTAAAAAAAGCCAGCCCCCCAAACCCCTAAAATACATAGAAATCTATGAAATTTATATTAAAGAAGCCAGCCCCCCAAACCCCTAAAATACATAGAAATCTATTAAATTTATATTTAAAAAGCCAGCCCCCCAAACTCCTGAAATGCATTGAAAGCCACTAATTCAAACTTTAGATGTCAATCTTAGCCAATCAGGATGGAATATGAAAAAGCAAACACATCCGTCTTGATCACATGACTATAGAGAGCATGTGTACCGATTTGCGTGAAATTTGGATACAATCAGAAGGAGTAATATAAAAACAATTGTTTTACATAAGTTGGCCTCCTGGTGGCGCTATTAAAGGCAGATGTGAAAAATGCAGGGCAAGGGTTTTTCTTTGACCTCTAGGGAGTGCGCTTACAAAGTTTTACACCGATCGGTGCAGTTATAGGTAAAAACACGAATCGGCCTGTTATAGCACCACCATGAGGCTGATTTGAAAATGTTCAAGTGGCATTTCTTCCTCGGCATAGTGGAAATACGCGTGCAAAATTTCAAGGAAATTGAATGCTGTTTTCATGATTTGAGGCATTTTGTTCAAAACAGAGCACTCCTGCAAACTTTGGAAGCCATTTTTAGCCAATCAGGATGGAATATGAAAAATCTTTAAGGCTCGTTTTGTTTGATTACTCTAGAGATATTGTGTACCGATTTGCGGGATTTTTGGACAAAATAGGACAAAATAGTACAAAAGAGTACTGTCAAAAAATATGTTTTGCACAAATCGGCCTCCTGGTGGTGCTATAAAAGGCCCAATTAAGGCCCATGCAGAGGTTCTGCTGTGGCATCCAGGGAGTGTTTGTGCACAGTTTCGCTGCGAGCAAGCCAACGGTGCCGGAGATTAGCTGTACACAGACAGAATGACGGACACACGGACGGACGGACGGACGGACAGGCGGCAAAACATACTCTCTCGCCATGCCTTTCGGCCTGGCGGAGACCCCAAACCCCTAAAATACATAGAAATCTATTACATTTATATAAAAAAAAACAGCCCCCCAAACTCCTGAAATGCATTGAAATCTATGGAATTTATATTAAAAAAGCCAGCCCCCCAAACCCTTAAAATACATAGAAATCTATTACATTTATATTAAAAAGCCAGCCCCCCAAACCCCTACAATACATAGAAATCTATAACATTTATATAAAAGAAGCCAGCCCCCCAAACTCCTGAAATGCATAGAAATCTATGAAATGTATATTAAAAAAGCCAGCCCCCCAAACTCCTGAAATACATAGAAATCTATTAAATTTATATTAAAAATACTTAAAATGAGTAAAAATACTTAAAAGATGTTAAAATGAGTAAAAACACGTACAAATCTGTAAAAACATTTTAAAGTACTTAAAATGAGTAAAAATACTTTGAAGTCATCAAAGTCTGTAAAAAGTAACTAATGAAATGAACTCATGAAAGGCACCACTCTCTTCACACTGGGTGTGATTTTTTTTATTATTATACGCATCTTCCCTTTACCGGGACAAATGAAGTCCCGTACGGGACGCGCCTCTTTTGGTCAAAATACGGGGCGTCCCGGCTAATACGGGACGGTTGGCAACCCTAATGAAGGAACAAGCTATTACACATTTAATAGCTTCCATAGCGAAAGCTTGTAGCTCAGGCTGTAGCGGCTCCTCATTTACAAACAGCCTGCCTACTTGTGTCTACCTGACAGACTCATTGAGTTTGAATAACAAATGACTGAAAACGGGGCATCGTTACCCTGTCTGGCTTCATGTGTAAATTGTGTTTCACTTCTAGATTGTGTCTCTGGAGACGCCTTTTTCAGGAGGGTCATCACTGATTGTCCAGCTCCAATCTAAAAATGTTAGCGTTTTGCATATGAATGCAGTTCCGACAGACAACTTTTAGATTGATTTTAGAATATATTTTTATTGAGCATAATTGAGCATTGATATATGAAGCATATTGGCGTTTGGGCTCTGTATCGATTCATTCCCTGTAAGCATGAACATTTTAATTAGTGTTACATGCCAAATCAGATCAGGAGAAGAGAGCATGTGACTGGTCACCCGATCAGGTTGGCATGCTGCCTTGAGTTGCCTGCCGCATCATTTGTAGTCTTTGCACGAAACCTGTTTGTCAAGAACCAGGGTCACTGTGAAGGAGCCATTGTAGATTGGCTATTTTCAGTGAAGAGATGTAATGCAGACATTATAAATGCACAAATATAACCTAACATAGAACGTCTATTAGAAAGATAATAATGTGCCATCCGTCTCCACATCTGGTGCTGTTGCAGGGTCAGTGTTGCTCAGTACAGCAGCTTGCTGTCCGTTCCATGGCTGGTTTGCCAGGAGAGAAAAAACAACAACATTGCTAATTAGTTATGTAACTCAGTTATTCAAATTGTTAATACATTATTCAATCAATCAAAAGCTATGTGTCTTAGCTCTGCACATATTGTTGTGTAACAAGTTCATGTGGAACAACACAGCTGGGCTAACCTAGTCTAGTTGGCATTGCCATTAACTAATACCTATACTTTAAGTTAGCAGAGACAAAACAGCAGTTTCATGTGTTTGGTAATAACTTACCTTTGTGAAAATGCCGTGAACAAACACGGCTGTGCTTGGATAGGTTGTTGAACGTTAGAAATTTCTTTAAGTCGATCCAAGCCATCCGACATCTCTTTGATGACTCATCCATGTGAGCTCTGTGATGTTGCCTCCATGCTGGAAAGCTGAAAATCTAACTCCTTTATCTACCTCATTCCCTCGACGCGCCCTGTTATGGCACTTAAAAACTGTCAATAAAGTTTGTAATAGCACGGAAGAGTCACTGTTTACAAGCTCCGTCACAAACCCTGTGATTCACCATCAATTTAGGGGCGACGGGCATCCTTTATTATGTAGTCTCTGCCCTTCAAGATGGCCGCCGCTATCAAGTGACACATGTTGACGTGTCACTTGGTTATTATGGCAGCTGTGTTTCCTTTTTTACATATCGTCGGGCAGAAACCTTGTATCCCCATATTTTAATTTACATATATATTTTAATGTTTTTTTCCCCATAAATTATTATTACTCAGTGTCACACAAATCATCTGCTATCTTTGTTACTTTTTGAATTAGAATTCTGAAAAGTAAGTGGACATTCGACATTAGAGGACACGTTTTCCCGTTTCTCGATTAAAAAAATGTTATCTTATTTTTCAAGTTGCCATCTGCACCTTCCTGCGACCCTACTTTGGGTACCCATAGTCCTTATGTCACATCAAAGTCCTTATTACTAAAGTCCTTATTCATGTTACATCAAAGTCCTTATTTTCACAAAGTCCTTATTATTAACTCATTCACTGCCAGACTTATTTCTGGCTGCGTTTGCCCACTGCCAGCGATTTTAGTTTTTCTAACCCTTTCAACTGGTCACAGAATATTTATATCCAGTATGATCGATCCAAGGACGGTTGCTAAGCACGGAGGGGATCACTGTGCTGCCGTGACAATAAAGAAATGACCGCGACTCCTCCTTCCCTTCTTACAGGCTGTTGAATATATATCTTATAAAAAAATTCATGTTTTTCTTACCTTTTCAACTGGTCACAGAATATTTATATCCATGTATGATCGATCGTCCGGCAGTTGCTAAGCAAGGAGGGTATCACCGAGACTCCTCCTTCCCTTCTTACAGGCTGTTGAATATAGCATGCCTCGCCAAAATGCAGGGGGAAAAAAGAGAACTCAAGATACAGCTGTTTTCCCAGGAACGCTACACAGGAAGTTTTCGATCACGTGATCTCCTGGTTCTGTTTGACTTGAGGGTGAAAATGGTCACTTAGGTTGTAGAGAGCAGCGCCATCTGGTGGATAACCACTGAAAATGTCTAGTCATAAGTCGTCCTTGGCAGTGTTTGAGTTAAAGTGTGTATTGTATTCCTTCATTCTAGATCAGTGTGTGGAGTCCAGTCTGCAGGTGAAGATCAGTTCTCCAGCCAGGACTGTTTCTATTAAGCAGGAAACTGAAGACCACCTTAAACAGGAACCTGAAGACCAACTGGATCTCAGTAAGTTTCAAGTGCTCTGTCTTTATTCATTTTATTGGTGAAAGTGGGCCAGTACTGAGGGTGTAAAGATGAACCGATATTATCACTTTCAAAATAATGAGAACCGCCTCTCATTCACCTCTCATTCAGCTGGTCTCGCTTCATCTATGAGAGCACTGCAATGTAAACAAACAACGGCCACACTATTTACAGCAGAGAACGCAGTCAGCACACCATCACATTTAAATTTAGGAAGATGTGGGCAAAGAGTAATCTGTTGATAGTTTTTAGGTACTGCAGTGGAGGTACAAGAACCTTTTTATAGAGTCTCATTTATCTTTTTCCTAGATTTCCTGCACGTTCCTGTGTGTAAAGAGGAGCTTTCACCAGAAGAGGAGTGGAGCTCCAGTCTGTTCCAGGAGGAACCACAACCTCCACAGATTAAAGAGGAACAGGAGGAGCTACTCTCAAGACCAGAAGAGGCTGGTGGGTCAACGTTGACATTACTAGCAGTACAAAGTGATGATGATGAAAACAGAGAGACAGAGGTGTTGCATTCAGAACTCAGCGCTGAGTTCAGACATGCAATGCATTTTTCATTCATATCACATCAAAGTCCTTATTATTAAAGTCCATATTCTTGTCACAAAGTCCTTGTTATTAAAGTGCATATTGTATTCCTTCATTCCAGATCAGTGTGTGGAGTCCAGTCTGCAGGTGAAGATCAGTTCTCCAGCCAGGACTGTTTCTATTAAGCAGGAAACTAAAGACTCACAAGAACACCTGGATCTCAGTAAGTTTCAAGCACTCTGTCTTTATTTCTTTTATTGGTGAAAGTGGGCCGGTACTGAGAGTGTAAAGATGAACCGAAATGAATCGGTTATCGATTTAAGCATTAATAATGTGACATGCATGGACCCCTGCATCGATCTAAATGTACCATGAATCGGACGATGGTTCGGTTGCTTTGCAGTTTATTCTACTTCAGTATTAACTAACCTGCTGCAGAAGACTCACTGATCTAACATTTACAAGTCAATACTTTAAAAATAATAATAAAGACCGCCTCTCATTCAGCTCCCTTTGCATCTTCCAATGTATCAAACAACGGCCACACTATTTACAGCGCAGAGCACGGTCAGCGCACCGATTTTGGAAGATGTGGGCGAAGAGTAATCTGTAATCTGTAATCATAATTATTCCAGCCACAGCTATGCAAGGTCTAATATCTTATTTTATACTTGTGTGTTGGTGTTGTGCACCGAGCTGCTACAGCAGAGGTACAAGATATCAAGTAGACACTGGGCAGCGTTTAAAAAAGAATAATTCCAATGAAGTCAATGGGAATATAACTCGACTTTTGGTTATTGTTACTGGAAAGCCTTTTTATTTTGTGAACATGTATGCTATTTAGTCGAGCCGGTCCGTGCCTCGGGTTACGTGAAAGAAAAATGAAAAAAATATATTCTATTACCCCCCCAAAAAAAATTCAGCTGCCCCTAGCGGACAAACGGTAAGGCCGACCAAAATGGCAGTGGCTGCATGGGATGCAGCTCAAAGTGAAGTGTTGAATAAAGAAAATGGTTTTCCGGGTTTTCGGGCCTAAAATTATGGTAATTGTTCGTTAGGGCACAGTTACGGCCGGGCCTTAAAGGTAGGGTAAGTGATATTTTTTGTTAAAAGGTTAAAGCACTATATTCTGATCGTAATAATTGCTATACAGTAGAAGTGCACGGATGGTTGCAGCGGATAACCGCAGTTTGGGTGGATTTGGGTGAAATGTAATGTAATTATTAATTAATATTGGATAAACCGCGGGTGAAATAATGCGGGAATTAAATTAATGATATCTATCTATAGTCTATTGTAGCTTTTAAAAAGCATGAAATCTCACCGTGCGTGCGTTTGTAGTATTTTAATATTACCTCATTTTACATCAGGCACAAATTAGCCGCCTAAACAAGAAAACAAGCGCCAAACAAGCCCAAAGGTCGTTTATAAAAAGCAGACATGGCAACAAAAAGTGATAGTGATTGAATGAACGCAATGAAGACTGAGGGCTTGCTGTTACCATGGATATGGATCGTGCAGTGGAGGTACAAGATTCAAACCTTTTTATAGAGTCTCATTGTATCTTTATCCTAGATTTCCTGCACGTCCCTGTGTGTAAAGAGGAGCTTTCACCAGAAGAGGAGTGGAGCTTCAGTCTGGTCCAGGAGGAACCACAACCTCCACAGATTAAAGGGGAACAGGAGGAGCTACTCTCAAGACCAGAAGAGGCTGGTGGGTCAACGTTGACATTACTAGCAGTACGAAGTGATGATGATGAAAACAGAGAGACAGAGCCGTCACCAGACGTCCCGGGTTTGGCCGGGATTGTGCCGCTTTCACGTTGCATGTCCCTACTAATATCTCTAAAACATAATATGTCCCGGAAACCCGGTTTCAACATTCACTACAAATTTGTCCCGGTTTTTGCCAGAATTACAATAATGATAGTTTTTTCAGTGGTTACATAGGTGTTTATCATGTTCTTTTAATGTAAACATGCTCATCTAACCCAATCAGAAAACGAACAGGAGATGTTGCATTCAGAACTCAGCGCTGAATTCAGACATGCAATGCACATTTCATTCATATCGCATCAAAGTCCTTATTATTAAAGTCCATATTCTTGTCACAAAATCCTTATTATTAAAGTGCATGTTGTATTCCTTCATTCCAGATCAGTGTGTGGAGTCCAGTCTGCAGGTGAAGATCAGTTCTCCAGCCAGGACTGTTTCTATTAAGCAGGAAACTAAAGACTCACAAGAACACCTGGATCTCAGTAAGTTTCAAGCACTCTGTCTTTATTTCTTTTATTGGTGAAAGTGGGCCGGTACTGAGAGTGTGAAGATGAACCGAAATGAATCGGTTATCGATTTAAGCATTAACAATGTGACATGCATGGACCCCTGCATCGATCTAAATGTACCATGAATCGGACGATGGTTCGGTTGCTTTGCAGTTTATTCTACTTCAGTATTAACTAACCTGCTGCAGAAGACTCACTGATCTAACATTTACAAGTCAATACTTTAAAAATAATAATAAAGACCGCCTCTCATTCAGCTCCCTTTGCTTCTTCCAATGTATCAAACAACGGCCACACTATTTACAGCGCAGAGCACGGTCAGCGCACCGATTTTGGAAGATGTGGGCGAAGACGAATCGGTTAATAATTCTTCCAGTCACATCCATACGAGGTCTAATATCTGATTTTATACTTGTGTGTTGGTGTTGTGCACCGAGCTGCTACAGCAGAGGTACAATATATCAAGTAGACACTGGGCAGCGTTTAAAAAATAATAATTCCAATGAAGTCAATGGGAATATAACTTGGCTTTTGGTTATTGTTACTGGAAAGCCTTTTTATAAAGACTTTGTGAAAATGTATGCTTAAGTCTCAAAATCGGTCAGATTGGCCGCTTAGTCACGCAAGTGTTAAGGACCTTATTAAATACCCTGGTAACCTTGTCCTTGACCATGCCCTGCAGTGACCTCATCAAAGTGCAAAATAACAACAGCAATCGTATGGCTCTTACAGTCTTCTTCAGGCTGCCTAGAATTGTTGCTGCCATTAACAAGTGTCTTTGATCGGCGCCGGTTCTGACCCAATTGCCGCTCTAGGCAGGCTTTCTTGGATGCGTCCCCTCCCTTTTCTTTTTTTTGCGTTCATAAAATATCAACAGCTACATATAACAGAAGATAGCAAGCATTTCTCACCTTCTTTCCTCTAAACTGCAGCACTGATGGTGGTTTATTTGATAGCATTTTGTAGCGTGTGACTGATTGGTTTTACTTGCATTAACTGTTCAACAATATGGGAGAGCGGAGAGGTGAGCTGCAAGCGTCGTCAGTTTAACAGCCGCCCCTCCCCCCGCCGCAGCTCTACCAGTTCCAAGCAGCAGACAGACAGACATGCAGTATCACAAGGTTAATTCACTCATGCAAACAGTGATGTGACTTGCAAACGACAAACAAGTGATAGAATACCGATCGCGCAAGTGTAAGCATTCATTTCAGAATACTACGACACATTGCCGCCTCTACTAACTGCCTCCTTAGGCAATGGCCTACGTTGCCGGCAATGGCCTAAAACGCTGGCCCAGTCTTTGATAAATGGTTTGGAAATGGAGAATGTATGCACAGCTGAAGTTCTTCCGAATACCAAATACCAAAGCTTTACTCTGGGAGCGCCATGGAGAAAGGCTGCTTCCGTACAAGCTCCGGAGCGTCGCAACGTTTTTTCGTCCTTTTAGTATTTTTTAGCTTTCTCTTTTTTCCCTACACCGTCGGGTGTCTAAGGAGTTATGACAGACAAGCACTTATGGACATCAGCACAGCGATTACACGCAGAATTCCGGACTTTTTTGCCGAAAACCTTCCACTCGGCTGGGTGGGGGGAGGGCTTCCCTTTGTTCCGGCTGGAACGAACCCGAGGCGGCGAAAGAGATGACCAGGACGACGAGGGACAAGAGCGGGTCTCCTCGTAAGAACAACAAAACGTGGATATAAACCTGCACTGCCTTCAATCCTGCTAGCGAACGTTAGATCTCTGTGTGAATCAAGAACAGTGACCACTATGGACGACTTACTGGCACGCGTTAAATACAACACCGAGACGAGGAGCACGTCTATTGTTGTGCTAACAGAGACGTGGCTAACGGAGTTAGCATCTGATTCTTCCATCACTCCCCCTGGTTTCACCGTGTATAGGAAAGACAGAGACACTGTACTAAGCGGTAAGCAACGTGGGGGGGGAGTTTGTGCCTTGATCAACAACAACTGGTGCAAAGATGTTAAAATCCTAGATAGTCACTGCTCACCAGACCTTGAACTTTTAATCATAGCCTGCCGTCCTTTCTACCTACCACGCGACTTCAGCATTGTGACTGTAGCCGTTGTTTACATTCATCCTGGAGCTAATAAGGACACAGCTATGAGGGAATTACACCAGGCGATCAGTGCACAAGAAAATCGCCACCCGGACTGCGCAGTCATCTGCCTAGGCGACTTCAACCGGACAGACTTAAAAAAGGTCTTTCCCAAATTCCACCAGCATGTCACCTGCAGCACCCGTGGTGACAATATTCTTGACCACTGTAAAAGTCATAAATCATAATCATAAAGTACGCGGACGACACGACAGTGATAGGCCGAATCGTCAACAACGACGAGTCTGACTATAGAGAGGAGATCAACTCACTGGCACTCTGGTGCCGGGAGAACAACCTCTCCCTTAACGTCGACAAGACCAAAGAACTGATCGTGGACTTCAGGAGGCCGCGGAGAGACCATGCGCCCATCCTCATCGACGGTGCTGCAGTGGAAAGGGTCAGCGAGTTCAAGTTCCTCGGAGTACACATCGAGGAGGACCTCAAATGGGAGACGCACACCACACACGTGAGGAAAAAGGCTCAGCAGCGACTGTACTGGCTCCGCCGCCTGAAGAAGCTCGGAGTAGGACATCGCATCCTCAGGCTGTATTACAACAGTTCTGTTGAAGGCATCCCAATCTGGGAACCCATCGCCAACTGAAAATGAAAAACAGCGCCCTCTGCTGTTTGTTCTATGTCTGTTGGCTCTGGGCGGAAGAAAACGTAACGCCAGAGCGCAAGGAAACCGGTGTTTGTTGTATACCTTCAGCGCATCACTTCCGGTTGGTGCGACTATGTTTTCATTCCCACTAACAATATTTCTACACGGAACACTAACACCACTTCTCCCAGAGAACATGGATCGTATTGGTTATAAGCCCACTTGTTTCTATGATGAAAGAGTAAGTTAAAATGTGAATATATTTCCGTGGTTTTGTCTGCTCCGCGGACGCTATTGTTAAATTAGTTTCGGTTTGTTTCGAGGGGGGAAGGATCGACGGACACGTGAATCCCGCCCACTACATTTGATTGGGTAAAGCGCGGCCCGCTTCCTGATCTGAAGGCACGCCCATGCGCACATGTTATGACGAACCTCCCCGACAGATTCCAACGCAGTGCCGAATCTGTTGAGAGATTAAAGGCATCCTAACAGGCTGTGTCACGGCCTGGTACGGGAACGGCACTGCCCGAGAAAAGATCAGCCTACAGCGAGTAGTGTGATCGGCAGAGCGGATAATGGGAATCGAGCTCCCAGCGCTCCAGGAACTGTACAAAAAGCGGTGCGTGGTCAAAGCCAAGCGCATCATCAAGGACAAGCACCACCCAAGTCACAGACTGTTCAAACCCCTACAACGACCGCGACCGGGCAAGGGGCTCTACCGCAGTATCAAGAGTTCCACCACCAGGTACTGGTGCAGTTTTAATCCGGCTGCTGTCAGAATGCTGAATGGGGCATAAGCCTGAATGAGGCATAGGCCTTGTTCAGCAGCCTGACAACAAGCGGTGCAGACTTTTCTGGCTCTTCCTGAACACACCTGTGGATTATACCAGGGACAATGACTTGGACTTAGCTCCCCCTCGGACACACCTGTGGACTACACCAGGTACAAATGACTTTTTGTTGCACTCCCTCATGGAGCTACTTGCGGATTATACTAGGGTCAGTCCACCCTAGGTGGACACGCACTGACCTTTTGCACCTTAATCCCATGTATAACGCACTGACTTTTTTTGTCTTTTTTATTGTGCTCTTTTCCTCTAAGCACCTTAACGTCCATATGTATATCATGCACAGTATAAGTATAACATGCACAGTATACATACATTGCTGCTATGCTCAGGCACCTTAGTTTTTTTTTAGTTTTTTATTATCTCAGGTACTTTGTAAATATGTAGATAACTTGTCTGGCCTTCTGTTGCTCTCTTGTTTTGATCTCCTTCCCACTTGCCCCCCACCCCCTCTTCTTCTCCCCCCCCCTCTTCTTTCTATGGAAACTAACGTTGCGATGGGAACGATGTACAAAAACGAATTTCACCCACTTTTTTACCTTGTAAACCTGTGATGTGACAATAAAACTGATTCTGATTCAAAGACACACAACAGGAAACAAGGAAAATAAAACAATTACAATGCAATTAAATCAAGTGAGCCTTTTTATCGAATGTGCAGACTTTATTTTCTTTTGTTGAACTTTTGTTTGTCTTGCACCTGGGCACCGAAGTGGATGAAGCTTTTCATTTAACAGAGGGAACACTGCATGACATAATGTGAAGTTCAAACCTTTTAGTCTCATTATATCTTTTTCCTAGACTTCTTGCACCACCCTGTGTGTAAAGAGGAGGTTTCCCCTGAAGAGGAGTGGCACTCCAGTCTGGTCAAGGAGGAATCAAAATCTCCAAAACATGAGAGGAGCTCCAGTGTGGTCCTGGAGGAACCACAACCTCCACGGATTAAAGAGGAACAGGAGGAGCTACTTCAAAGACCAGAAGAGGCTGGTGGGTCAACGTTGACATTACTAGCAGTGACAAGTGAAGATGATGATGAAAACATTGAGACAGAGCCTGTAGCCGGCACCCCAACTGAACACATGAAAACACAAGCTGATGTAGAGGACTGTGGAACATCACAACCAACTAGTGATGACCAGCTCCTCTCTTCACACTGTTCTGAATCAGACACTGAAGACAGTGATGACTGGGAGGAGACTAGGGGAGATCAGTCAGCTATAAACACACTGATATCACACAAGACACAAAATGTGGGAGAACAGCGCAAGCTGTCCCAGGACCTGAAATCATCGAAACAAACTCATTCCATGAGGAGACACACAGGGAAGAAAAGTTTTAGTTGTACAGAGTGTGGCAAAATGTTTAATCAAAAGGGAAAGCTGAAGAGTCACACAATGATTCACACAGGGGAAAAGCCCTTTGTGTGTACAGTTTGTGGTAAAGGCTGTGCTCACAAGGGTGATCTAAAGAAACACATGAGGACTCATACAGGCGAAAAGCCCTTTTCTTGTACTGTTTGTGGTCAAAGCTTTGCTGAGAAAGGTACTCTAAAAACACATGTGATGACTCATACAGGTGAAAAGCCCTTTTCTTGTACTGTTTGTGGTAGAGGCTGCCTTAACACAAGTAATCTGAAAATACACATGAGGACTCATACAGGTGAAAAGCCCTTTTCTTGTACAGTATGTGGTAAAGGCTTTGTTAGCAAAAGTAATCATAAAAAACACATGAGGACTCATACAGGCGAAAAGCCTTTTTCTTGTACAGTTTGTGGTAAAGGCTGTGCTGACAAAAGTACTCTAAAAAGACACACGAGGACTCATACAGGTAAAAAAGCCTATTGGCTGCTTAGTCACACACAGACACATATATGATCATTCAGTCTAATCCAGGATGACAATGACAAAGGATACTAAAACTGAGGAATCATATAATCTGACCATATCAACATGACTGAATAAAATAAACTATTTGTTTCTTGTGTATAGATTTTAGTTTTATCTTGTGTATGAATCTTATTTTCGATTCAACATGATGGAATTTCAAACGTTTTTTCTATTATCTTGTATTATTCCCTCCTTAAAAGTCATGTTCATTCATATGAATGCAATACTTTTTATGTTCATTGATATGCATACAATTAAAGTGCAGTAAAGTGCTGACAAGCTGCTCGGCTTGTGTAGCTGTTCACTGTGTGTTGACGTGTGTTGTTTGGATTGTTAAATAATCATCGTACATATTTGGTAGATGTCAGAGGTAGTTGACTAAGTTAGTTTGATTACTTATTTACATTCTACAGAGTTTTTTCGTCATCATTGCTGTGTTTTTCTGAACTCAAATAAACCCTTTGTCTGGCACCTAGTTGATCGAGTTGAGAGAGCAACTGCACGTAGCCAGTAACAGAACGATCATTGTGGCGAGAGGCAAGCATGCAGCCAATACACAACAACAACTGTGCAACACAGTGAGAAATGGTGGGGTGCTAGACCAGCGCCGTCGGGAAAAATTAAATAGACCAGTCGATTGCTAAATAGTGGGGGGACATTCGCTCTAGGGGCCCCACTCCGTGGCAGTTTTCCCAGCCTAAACCCTAACCTAAACCTGTTAAATACTGATAATGGAGCTGCCCTACCCCAATATGTTATTCTAGCACCTGCTCTACCCGTCACCCATTATGCCGACACCGTTATTTGCGCGTGGAGGCGTGCCCGTGGGCGTGTTGTTGCTATATCCCCCACATTGCCATTCTGAACCCACACATGGGTACGGCTTTGGGAGGGGGGATAGTGGGTTCTAAAAGCACCCGCCAAGTGCACACAGACACTGCAATGGCTTTGTGCGTTGGACCATGAGCCGTGTTGCCAGCCTTGGCGAGAAATAAGCAACCGCAGGTCTATGAAAACAAAAAGAAGCAACTATAAGGCCACATGAGCACTTCAAACTACTAACTAGAGCTTTCATATCCCCTATATATTTCAGCCCGGCTCGACTAATAATTGACAAATTAGGCCCAGCCCAGCCTGTCAGTAATTTTTCTAAAGAAGCCTTATTTCTCATTAAATCTTGGTAATTCGTTAAGAACAGGAGTCATTCTACCCTATTCCAACAGTCTATATTTTATTCAAAAAACAACCAACAACAACAAACAATCAATAGTTTGTCTGAAGATCCATTCTGTATGTCATGTTATGGTTTAAACTTTAAAGGGGGCTCTGCTGCTGCCGTCGTGACAACTGACAGTCAAGACAGTTGATTGATTTGACCTACTTTTGCGCTGCGCTGGTCTGATTGATTATTTGGCATCAGCTGTGTAAGAATAGTATAACTATTTTAAATGGCTTTCATATACTCTTGGGGATCTGACTAATATGACAAGTTGCTTATTGTGAACACAATACGCTACAAATTAATTAATATATGAATTTATTTGGATTAAAAAAAACGTTGACCCGGCCCAGCCGGTGCCGACGGGCCGGGTCGGGTCCCGTTGGGTTTGGGCTAAAATCTTAAGCACTTACATTTTTTATAAGATGATCTCATCGGATCATCTGTGATTTTCATTTTGGCTGCTGTCTTGTTAAACCCAGCTGCGGGTGAATATTATATTATATATTATATATATTATATTATTATATTCCCCACGTAAACGCTACGTTCATGTTTACTGCATCAATCTTTTCAGGCCATCGACCCCCCAAAATAACCATATTTGAACTGGGGACCCCCCATTTTGTTTGACTCGGTTCCACAGATAAATATTGTGAAAATAGCAGATCTACAAGCTCGCCAGGCGTTGGGAGCTCCATTGTGGTCTCGACCCACAGGTTGAGAACCACTGCATTAAAAGCTCCAAGGAAGTTACATGTCTAGTATGTTGTTGACCACGTAATGTAATGTTTTTGGTTTAGTGTTAGGCTACTCCGTGGCGCGCGCACGCCTCATTGTTTATGCTGTCCAAAATAACAGATCTGTAAGCTGTCGACACGACATGACGCAGCGCGTTGATAGCTTGTCTGTTATTTTAGGTAGGTAGGCGACGCACATACGCATCGCAGCAATGTGTCTGGGTTTGAGAGGCTATGATTGATGTAAACTTAAAGTATAGACTGTTCGGGATTATTGAACAAAGGTGGTTGATGAAAGATAACGGGGACAATATGGATGTAAGTTAACTTCAGAGGAAACTATGGAGCTACTTCAGAGATGTTTACACACCCCTGTAATCCATTAGAATGGTGGAAATAGAACAATAACAGCCAACGTGAGTACATATAGACCTTTCCTAAAACTGTCCAATTTATTATACCCATGTGCTACTGTATGTCTGTGTACCACCGCCCAGCCCTGTGGTCGACCAGGTCCATGCTGCCTGTAGGAGCGTTGTCGCAACATGATGTAATTAATTATTTGGGAGCAGCCGGTGTGTACCAATAGTATAAATATTTTAAATGGCTTTCATATACTATTCCGGATCTGACTAATATGACAAGTTGCTTATTGTGAACACAATAGGCTACAAATTAATATAAAAATGTATTTGGATAAAAATTAAAAAAAAGAAGGAAAACAAGCCCAATGTGGCTTATAATAATCAGACCAAGCAACAGTGCAGACAGGGAGATAGGCTAGAGCATATATTGGATCGGGGATGACGGCTAGCGCAGTCTTCTCTTAAAGGCAATGGCTTCTGGCACGGTGATTGGTTTTATCATTGTAACGCCCAAACCACACCTATGCATAATGTAAGGGTTAGCTCAGGTGTTTGGCGGGTGAGGGGGGTGCCACAGAATAACCAAAGTTTGCTGGGAAACGCCTCTTGCCTAGTCCTAAATCAGTAATTAGTGGCTTGTTGAAATTGAACCTGGAATAGGGCCGATAGGTCTACGTTTACATGTCCAGACATTATTATCTTCCCAATAACTAAGTCATGCAACCTTTTGTCATTAGAATAATTGGCATAAATGATGTAATAACAAAGGTGAAATCAGGAAATAGCTTGATTTTTGCTCTAAACTGAGAAAGGTGATTTCACAGGGTAAGTATGTTTGGATTTCAATAACAGAATTGTAAATAATCCCCCCTTAGTCTCGGTACCCCTGAGACGTCAAACGTGGCAGAAATACCTGGTGTGTCCGGCGACCATTCCGAGGTCGCCGAATTTGTGGATCGTACCGCTCCGAGGTTGCCGGATTTGTGGGTCCGACTGCTCGGAGGTCGCTGGATTTGTGGGTCTGACCGTTCCGAGATCACCAGATTTGCCTGGGGCGAGTGGACTTTGGTGGCCAGAGATACGTGGGTCCGAGTACAAAGCCTTTGTTATACTGAGATGATACTGCTTAGTATATTTTTAAAACCTCCTCTGCTCTCCTCTCAATTCATTTAATTTCAATTAGACTTTATTGGCATTGGAAAAACCGCGCTTACATTGCCAAAGCAAGTGTCAAAAACAACGTACGTACAAATACATGCAGTGCAGGCAAAGGTAGCTTGGTGTGAAACGTTTTGAAACTAATAGCAATTGTCAAGCCTTTGCAGTCACGTTGTATAAAACCTGTTGGGACAAATAGCAAACAATTTAAAATACTATACAAAAAGCATCAGTTATTCGAATGTGTTTAAAGGTTAATGATAGTTGCTCCGTTCACATGTGCAGTGCAGTATTTCTATGTTCGAGATCAACTCTGTACAGAGTGCAGGGAAACGCATAATAATTAGTAGTCCTTAAGGTTATTGTTGATTGGATATCCTTTTGTCACAACAGTTCACAAATCGTTCAGCTGTGTTTGCACATTGTTGTACTTCTCACAGCAGGTATGGTCTTTTTGTCATTGCTCATGTTTTTCAAGCTCTCTCTGGGTGTTTGTAATGTGTGGAAGTATGTGTTTCTGATGTCTTTGAGAAAGTTTCCACCACATTGTGTGTAGTGGGTACATAGTTTTTGATTGATTGAATACTTTATTAACAGTTTGCAAAACTGGGGGGTGGGGGGGGTGGCGGGGGTCATTTTATTTCCTGTAATCTGTAGTCTGTCTTCTCTTGGGAGCCAGGTCTGCCTGTGGTGGATTTTCTCTACTGCGAGGATGTGTTCAGGTATTCTGTCACTGTGTCTCTACAAATTCCAAACATTGATCTCTCAGTCCCAACCCTATATATACACTCTCTCTCTCTCTCTCTCTCTCTCTCTCTCTCTCTCTCTCTCTCTCTCTCTCTCTCTATCTACAGTATCTATGTATATATATATATATCTTTATTGGTTCTCTGGGTTTTATCTGCACTGCACACAGAGTGGAGGAGTGTTTACTAATGAATGACAATATTTCAGTCATGTTAAATGTTGATGAGTTTTTTGAACCACCAAACACACTGGTGTTTCTGTTAGTTCTTCCTTTGCCATACTATTATGTGATCAAACATCACATAATACTATTATGTGATCAATGGATCTCACTGTAGGGCCTGGGGACCCCCAGGGATCTTTGACAGGGTTCCAGGGGGTCCCCAGCTAAGTGATTGCTACTTCATCTTCATAACACATGTAAATGCAACAAGATAACTATTTTGATCAGGATTTCATTGTTATCTCTAGTAAGACAATAAAGGCATTCTGGACAGACAATACTTAATCATGTCTAATGATAAAACATGTTCTTATGTTTGGGTTCCAGAGATAGAAATCTTGTCAAAAGGAGTTACATATAATGCAAATCAAATTGGATTTGAAATGTGAGAATATGAGAATCACTAGATACCAGAATGAGTAAATTGGGGGATACTTGGGAGACAATGACACCTAAAGTGTACAGATTATCTGTGCTGTGCTGAGTGGGCCGACCAGACACATTTAAAATGCAAATAAGAAATGGTCAATGTGTCTGTCACTCTGACTCTTGAGAATAACTTAAAAACAAAGAAACAAACAGCAATATTTAAAAGATAAGTGTGTACCTTAAATAGTGCAGGAGGATATTTTTGAAATATTTGACTCAATAAGGTGTAATGGCGTTAAACATGTAATGTTTCACCTCCACAATGTTTTATTTTGACTATTTTATTGTATATAAACTTGGGGGGAAAATGCATTTTATTCACAAAGTTATTGTGCAAAGTTTCATAATCAAAGTGATGCCCTTAAATTTGCCAACATATCATCCTATAATTTAGGGTTATATTATCATACAGGTATGTTTGGTTCATCTCGGTGTTACAGACATAGGGTCTGTCACGGGGCAGCCCGTGCCCTATACATAGACACACTAAGAGTGAAGGGACTATTTGTAGCATATGATTTTTACCTGTATTCAATGTAGAAATGACACAGACTTCAGGGGTTCAAACTTTGTTTATTTAAACACTGTGTATTGGAACTGATCTGAAATGTTTGTTGGTCATCTGGTCTTTCCTCTGCAGTACTGGCACCCTCTGAATCTGACTGGTAACTGCCGAAACAGAGCAGGCTAGTCAATTGGGTTTAAGAAGGGGTGGAACGTGCCATGTACTGTAGAGTTTGACTATGTTAATGAGCAAAGTATTTATGTCTTTTTGAAGTAAATGCAAACCCAAAATGGTGTTTAGTTTAAAGTACAACATCTATTTATGTGGTAGGTTATTTATTCATCAGATAGTTGTAAGCTTGTAGATAAGCTAATGTTGAGGTTAATTGTTTCTGTGCTTGTGGTAGGATCCACTCCCTATTTAAGGGAGGCTGCAAGTGACAGTCAGTTAGTTGAACTTGGCAAGCAAAGCGTTAACAGCCGTGAGACAGAGCTGCCAGGGCCCTTAGTTAAGGGATAGCCTGTTTATGCAGTCACTGTATGGTTTGTTGTCTTTAGTTATGCTTTAAGTAATTCTATAATTTGTGTAAGTCTCTTTTTCCACGTCTTATTTATTTTTCATTATCTACCTGCTGCATATTGGACTGTTTCCCGGAGAATAAAACTCAACGATCTGCAAATTCTGAACTTGTTCGTTTTTGGAGCCTTGGCCGCTTGGTCAACCTTTACAGGGTCCATTTGGTACCTATCAATCCTTTGGCTGGGGACCCCCTGGAACTCCCTCAAGGACCCCTGGGGGTCCCAGGACCCCACTTTGAAAACCACTGTTCTATGTGATCAAAATAAATCTGATATGATTTGATATAAACTAAAGTATAAAGTTGTGTGGATTAGAGGGAATATGAAGGACTTGTTGCAGGCCTGTGAAGCCCAGAGCCGAAAACAGTAGATCTACAAGCTCAGTTGTGTGCCTTTATTTTGTGTGAAATCTTGCCTGTTGTGTTTTCCTTAGCGTAATTTGGATTTTCTTTGCCGATTGAGCAAATTTAAATCTATGATTGATTTCAGTTTAAACCAGAGAACCAAATTAATTGTTTTGTTTTGATTTGATATTCATTTCCAGAACACAATGGATTGATTGATCATTAAAATAAACATGCACGGCCCACCCATCTGACCACTTAACACGGCAATCGTTTGGCCGCGTTAAGTGGTCAGATGGGTGGGCCGTGAACGCTTTGGAGATTGTCAAGTGGGCCCTGATCCAGAAAAAGGTGGAAGTCCTGAGGCTGCATCTAGCTTTAATCTCTGTTCACCTGCAGCAAGAGCACTGTTTCTTTAAAGGGATTCTAGGTAACTCTAAGCCTACATTTTAAAATATTTATATATATATAAGAAAGAAAAACTGGTGCGCTTCCTCTGGATCCCTTCTTAGTTTAGGCAGTGGGTGCTCATGTATGTATGTATATGTATACAAATCAAATCAAAAACCACCTAAGTGGAAAATCATTTTATTTTCATTTTATTGCGAGAACGCTCGCAATAAAATGAGAAACTGAGCCACTGTCTTGCAGTATTTATTTTGGAGTGCCGCTTTTTCCACTTTATTTTTATTTGATTTAAATATATATATTTTGCATTTCTTCCCCTCTATCAGCCACTATATAATGATGCTGGTGTGTTTTACTGCATTGAAACTTTCTGAAATCCGTATTTTCCCACCGGCTTTGAATGCTATCAATGCATTGAATGGGAGATTATCACGTTTTATCAGACCATTGAATGGGCGAGTAGGCGACGAGTAGGCGATATACGGACCTACCCGCGATTTGTCAGACCATTCATTGGGCGTAATCAGGAGCTACTGACCTACTTGGAGGCGGAGCAGTCCCCACAACAATATTTACGATTCTGTGCCTATCGGTACATAACTCCAACGGCGCTGAGTAGGCTCAGGCGAACGTCACACCGCTCAGGACAGTAACTCGGTCGCTTTAGCTCCCTCGGTGGTCCTTCACAGGGTGACAGTTCGCCTGAGACTGCGCGCCTCCGTCATGGTCCGAAACCAAAACCAAAACCGAAACTGAACTATTTAAGTCATCTCCGTTGGTAGGTCAGTATGTCTTGATAACACCCAATGAATGGTCTGATAAATCGCGGGTAGGTCAGTATGTCGCCTATTTCGCCCATTCAATGGTCTAATAAAAGGTGATAATGTCCCATTCAATGCATTGATAGCATCCGAATCAGGTGATTTCCCTACTATTTATGTTTTGACATCCGGGTATCCGGCTCTGTCCGGGACGTAAATGAAACGTACGCATGTGCGCTTCCGTGTCCATGTGGCGAGTTCGAGTGAAACCGAATGGAACCGAGTGCAACCGACAAAAATGGAACGGCAGCCATTGTTTTCTCTGCAGTGTTTTTACTTTCGGTTTTAAAACTTTAAAATGCTCTCAAACTTATTTTTTGAGGCACAGAATTTACTTTTAAGATAGCGTTTGGATAGAATTTAGTTGTTTAACTTCATATATGTGGTCAATTAATCATGACAGAGCCTATTTAAAAATAAAAATTCTGAGAACCGGCAGGGGCAGGCAGTGACACGCATTGTATCCGAATAAAGCAACCTATTTTCGGCATGGCCCGTTCAGAAGTCCCCCCTGCGTCACCCCCTGGTGGTCGGGGAAACGAACTACTGATGAGGAGGGGGGGGGGGGAGGGGCGGTGTTTGACAACAGTTTTTTCTTTTTTTTTAATCTCTGAAGTTGCCTAGAATCCCTTTAACCCCCAACATGTGCTATAGATGTTGTGTTTTTTTGCTACGAAGAACAGATATTTAATGCTGTCGGGGACCTTTTTTGGCGCTCGCCGACAAAACCTCCCGTTCTGACGCAGATCGGCCTTTGATCGGCGAGATAATGCTCGCTGTGTGTGAAAGGCTCTGCGAGAGGACTTGGCCGCGATCATCGTGCTCTGCGATGGCTTCCCGACCGTTTCAAATATCTAGCAGGTTTGATATTCGTCTCTGTCGCCGACTGGAAATCATGCAATGTGAAAGGGGCTCCGATCAGCACTGCGAGCAGTGAGTTGTTTCAACCAATGAGAGAACAGTACCAGGTAGCTGGGGGAGTGTCACTACACATATGCTGGGGTCAGAGTCGAAGGCCAAGTTAATTTGCATCCAAAGCAAAACAAACCGGAGACAATGGCACCTAAAAAAGCGACGCAGAAAAAGAACCATCCACAAAACACATGGACACCAGAAAAGGACGGTCGAATGGTGGAGCTCTTGCAGGAGCAGCCCTTGCTGTATGATATTTCCCATGAGTATCAAGACAGAGTTGTGAAGGAGCGCATATTGCAGGAAATGGCCAGTGATTTGGACATTTCAGGTGAGACATGTATATGTATTTACTGTAGGCCTACCTAGTTTCTTCTGTTGTAATAATAAACGATGCATTTAGGCTATAGCAGTTCCAAACAGACACAACATAATTTCACCATTCATTTGCTTTTCTTCTTTCAAGTGAAATAACTTGAAACGAGGCAATCATCACTGTCTGAGAACACAATATTCAAAACATTTGAAGCCAGTCAAAAGTGTTAGTGCCCCCAAGCCACAGACAAGCCGGACCAAATGGCTTTTGAGGGTGCTGGCTTTTTTAAAGCCCAACATTGCCCAACGACAATCTGTGACAACGGTATGTATTAAAAAGTATTGGCCTACAAATGTACTTAAAGTAAATGTAAAAGTAGGCTGCTCATTCTGCAGAATGTATAAAAAACGTTTTGAAATGAGCAGATCTATCTATCTATCAATTTTTTTTAAACTGTGTACATAGGCCCAAAGTGATTAATGTATGTTTTGTAATAATAATGAAACTCCAGAAGTAACTAGTAACTATATTTTTAAAATAATTGTAATGCGTAGTACTTAATTACAGTACTTGAGCACATTTGTACTTTACTTTCCACCACTGACAACGTTTTCTTGACTTTTTGTTTAACCTCTGTTCCAGCTTGATTTGCCAGCTAGCGAAGTAGAAGAAGAGGATCAGAACGAAGATGCTGATGATCCGTCACAGTCACAAACACCAACACCTGGCACACCATCATCAGAATACTTCCCCATGCAACTCAGCCTCTCCCATGCAACTCCCGAAGCATGTGAAATGCCCTCATCACCTGCACTCTCAGTCTCATCAGCACCAGCATCCTCACCTGCAACATCAACTGCACGCACCAGTAGCCTGGGACCAGACAAATCTGCCAGTGCGAATAAATAAATAAAATTGCCCTCTGCGATTTGGGTCCATTGTGAATCCATTTCCTGCTCCTGAAGTCTGGGGTGACCAATCAGGGCCCAGTATTCTAATATGGGAGACTGTAATTCTTTTGATCCCGCCCCTTGGAAAAACAACGTCCTCATAGAAGCACCAGACTCATATCCACGCAGTGATATAGTCAATGTATAGGTCATGACATACAATGTATGTCATACATTGATTATAATTTTTGGTAAAGGGGTAGCTAACGAAATGAGGCAGACTCCAGAGAGGGAGCCGAATCCCAAAATTAAAAGCCAAGGTCATGGCATTAATTTATGAGACACAGTGTGATGACGACTCACCACGTTCCTCACCGGCGCCGTTGCCATATACATTCCCTCCACCTCCCCATACATGCCCCAATTGCCCCATCCCAGTTATTACCAACCACAAAAGGGTTCTGAGCCTCGAGGGGCTCCCATGCCCAGCACCACCAGCAGCAGCAGTAGTACGTGGCTCAGGCTTCTAAGCCCCAACCTACACAGGGCCAGCACAACCAGGGTCCCCAAGAGCAGGGTTTTTTGCACTCCAACTGTAGTGAACCCGAGTAAACGGAGAATGTTTTTTGTTGATTAAAATATTCCACTGTGCCTCCCTCTCTCTCTCTCTCTCTCTCTCTCTCTCTCTCTATATATATATATATATATATATATATATATATATATATATATATATATATATATATATAAATAATAATAGGCACAGTGGAATATTTTAGCTCTCTATACTAGATGTGGTGATTTCATTTTTATTTATCCATTTTATTAATGATGGCTTTGTTGCTATTGTTCCCTAATGGGAACACGCTTTATGTTTGCATTATTTTCCTTTCAACCACTTTTACCCTGTAATTCCTATAATGCCACACAGCTTTCTGTTCATTATATGCAATTTTAATTATTATTGTTACTGTTATTTCAATTATATTATTTTAAAATACTATTGGAAAAAAAGAAGTATCATCACTGCTGAGCAGAAACTTTGGATTTACTTTTCAGGAAATATAAATGTTCCAATAGATCTAATGCAATTACTACTTCACAAGCTCATGTTATTAGTACTTTTCATGGGGTATATAAACTAGTGCAGTATCAGTCAAATGGGGTTACATGTACCCCTTGGGGTACACAGAGGTAACACTGGGAGAGATAGTGGAAAATGGGAATAACTACTGAAATGTTATGGCCACAGTTTTTAAACAAAAGGCAATGCAGGAATAATGTACACAATATGTAAACACAGACATACCTGTTTTCCAATAGATCAAATGTAGTTACTGTATTCCAAAGTTATTAGAAAAACAAATTCTGTGGTAAATTATTTATCAAACCTACTAACAGACTTACAACCTAGTATGGGTAGTCCCCATAATGGCCATTTTAACGAAGATAATCAAACTTAAAAAGTCCAAAAAGAACCGCTCAATAAATAAATACGGTCAAAAACTATTATGCTCAGCAAACTTTCCATTGTTCCCAAAATCCAAGTCAAGTCACCTCAAACAAGCTACACCCATTTCCTGTCTAAGTGAACCTTTCAAAATAAAATGCAAAAATAAAACAAACTGTTCATAATTAGCTTAGAAGGGAAGCTTTTACTCTGAAAGGAATAAGAAATGTTGTTGGGCTAACTAAATCAACATGACACATTCCAAAATTAAATTAGTGTTATTCTAAAAGGTGTAATTAGAGGTGGAGGCTTTTTATTTTGGCCTGAACTCATCTCTATCATCCTCCTATCATATATTGAGGGGGGAGATATAGGCTACTTTCTTTCATAATGTATAGTATACACACAAGATTTAAAAAAGACAAAACAACAACCACACATCATTGTCGAACGGCAATAAAAGCAGGCAGCAACATAAACGGTCGTTTATATCATAATAATAATAAAGCTTTATTTATATAGGACCTTTCGAAACAAAGTGACAAATAATGCATTGGTATACACACACAAACGTTTCAGATTTTGTAAATAACGATGACCACCAACAATTATGTCTACAAAAGTAGGCCTCCAACTCTCAGCAAAAGACCCAATCCTCGCTGGGCACGTCTCCCAATCCATTTTTGAATGCAAATTATTTTCTTTTTCTTCTTCCTTGATCTTTCACTGCAGATCATCGCACAAACAAGTTGCACAGATCGTTTCTTGCGTTCATCCATCAATGAAAAAGAACAACAACAACACCACCTCTCCCTTGCAAAAGTTGCCGTGTGATTTCCAGTGTGTCTCTTGTGGGTTGACACCAGACAGAGCTCCATATATAGCTTCATCGATTAAGATATTTCACCATGATGTGATCCCGACCCAATACATGCATTTGTTTTTATTACAAACGTCTCACGAAAACGTGAAAGGCTCCCTTATACTGTATATGCACGAGACCGAGACAGGACGCTAATGATTGACATTAAATAATTCTCAATTTCTCTGTATTTCTCTCTCTCTCCCTCTCTGAAACAAACGTTTCAAAAGGGTGCAATTCAGATCAGAAGCAGTGTTGCCGTGTCCGCTTATTATAAGCGAGTTGCTTGTAAAAAATATTGGTGGTTGCGTTTCTTTTTTATCTTATTTCCAAAGTGTAGTTGCTTATTTGGCTTTATTTCTTAATGTTGTCTTTTTTCTTTGAAAATAGCTGCGACGCGTTGTGAGCTTGTCGGCCATTTTATTTGTATATAGGTTTAAAGTGCTCATGCAGCCTAATATATAGTCGCTTTTGTTGGGCTTGTTTTCATAGACCTGGTTGCTTATTTCTCTCGCAAAACCTGGCAATACTGTTCAGAGATACATGCGTCACACACACACACACACACACACACACACACACACACACACACACACACACACACACACACACACAGCTCTCTCTCTTTCTGCAAGCCCTATTCCTCTCTAATATTAAACAGCCCCATCGTCGAGCAGGCTCGCTCACTCTATCAATCTGTTTTTTCATGTTTAACTTAATACAAGACCGGACTGTCTGGACGGTAATATTGCGGTTCTATGCGGGAGGACTAGCCACGGTGCGTGGCTGTAATGTGCTCTCATTGGATGTAGCGTGCACTAGATCGGGGACGATAGCCCCAAATATCCAACAAGTTTGAATTCTAAAAGTTGTCGGGAACACCTCGTCGACCGTACTTTATCAGGGTGTTTCTTCTCGGAGTACCTTACACACTGCGCGATCAACACCTCGCCGAGGAACGCCCGATCTTGACTCATATCGGTGGTTTTGTCGGCGATCACCAAAAAAGCTCCCCGACAGACAAATTGGGTCAAATATCGTACAGTGTGTAGGGGTCTTCAGCCAGACAACTGTTCCACAATCTCCGAATGCTGTAGAGTCTGGAACTACACCTCCCGAAAGCCGAGAACGAAAGCTGTCATCTTTTCTTTAAAAATGTATTTTGGCGGGCCGTGACGGCGTCGTAATGCATGACTTAGTACTTAGCTGTGTGCCGAAAATAGCCGATCTACAAGATTGCAACGTGTCTGTTCGTCCGTCTATCTCTCTCTCTCTCTCTCTCTCTCTCTCTCTCTGTCTATCTGTCTTAGGAGTTAGAAATTAATTCCCATTGAAATGAGGGATCTGTATTTGTTGATGACATGTATTAATGTGTTCATATTCAATGCTCTGTTGATTAATTGAATACATAGGACCACAATGGAAACAAGTCCCCGTTTTTAGTTTTGTGTCCTTTTAACCTAAATGTTTTACTGTCTGTCAATCAATCAATGAATCAAGTCTGTATAGACTTGATTCATTGATTGATGACAGACAGTAAAATATATGTCTGTCTTTCTTTTTTTCAGTGACAGTTACACACCCCCTCCACCAGGTGGCGAAAGGCATTATGGCAACACCCTGGAACGTGTAATGCGCATGTTTGAAAGACGTTGCCCCAGAAGTACTAACTGCGTGTCACAACGGGTGCGTTCGAAAATACAGCACTGAGCGCACTGGCCAATACAAACTAATAGGCGAGTGTGCTCCGGTGCGTAATTTTCGAACGCACCCAACATCATTTTTTCAACTCCATGACGCGTCATAACCATAGGTCATGCGCAGCACGATAGCATAACTCTATAATTATGACTTATAACTCTGTGATCTTGGTGAAAAACGTGTCATAAAGGAGGTAAAAACGTGTCAAATGGAGTCTGTACGGCTGAAGATAAATGAACACATGACGTCGGTGGGAGAGGAGATATTGTGTGTTTTGGACAAACAACAGCGTGGTGCTGTAGCCCTAGAATGTCTGCGATCTTACATACATTTCATGTATTCCAAATACACAGTCATAGATCACCCTCACCGACGCGCTGTGTAGTGACCATCTGCGCGGCCGTAAAAGTGCTCTAAACTCCGTCTGTACTCACCCAATAATTAATTCCTAAGACTTGGAGTCATAAATTGTCCTCTAGTTTCATATCCATTTGAAAGTTCTGCCAGAAAACGTGTGTTTAGTCAAATATCTCCACTTTTCCACGAGCTGCACACGGACGACTTTCTGTACGGGGCGAGGGGCCTGGAATGATTGCAGGACTGAATATATGTAAACTTCCTTTAGGACGCACAAATGTTTGGGACACACAATTGGCAGGTGATGTGATTCATTACCCCGCACCAATCACAAGCACCTGTCAATTGTGTTCCCCATTCGTTTGTGCTTCCCTGTGTCAATTTGTTATGACGTTTGTGATGACAAGAGGATGTTTGGGTAAATTCGGTCCTGCAATCATTCCAGGCCCCTCGCCCCGTACAGAAAGTCGTCCGTGTGCAGTGTTGAAAGTGGGGAGTAAAATTATGTTAATGATGAATACGCTTATTTCACATAATATCTGTGACTTGGTAAACAAGACAAAAACCGGATTTGTATTGCATAGAAGGTAAGCCTCTCTGCCCAAGAGCATACAGAGAGAGACACACAGAGAGGAGAGAGGCTAGCGTGGGTGGGGGCTAATTAGCTATAGCTTCCCCCGCTTATACAAAGTGCAGCTCTCTCTACCATTACTTCTCTCTCTCTCTGTGAGCCTCTACTAAGGGTAATAAATTATGAGGCTTGTCATCTACTAGCAGATATCAGGGTCTGCAAAGGTGGGGGTCTCATTAGCGATAGATCCCCCCGGCAATTTAAAGTGATGCTAACTCTCCCATTTTTACTCTCTCTCTAAGCTCCAACCTAAATCGTAAATCTAGTTAGGTTGGGGTAGGTTGTCATTCCAGGTTTGCGGAATTATACCACAGTTTATAGAAAATAGCCTGCCTGGAGAAGGGATAGAAAATGGTTAAATCAATATGGGTTTTAAACACTGGTGTTCACATACACACATATAACAAATATTTAATCACCTGTATATGGGATTATATTATTGTTTACCAAAAATATGTATTAACTTGTAAGTAGAGAAGAATGATTATTTAGCTATAATCTGTGAAAGAACTGACAATGATGTCATATACCAAAGGTCACTGAGTTGTGTTGACCGATAGACGAACCCACTGTCACCTGTGGCAACATGTGCATGGGGGGAAAGTCCCTTTTTAAGGACAACGAGTTCACACGTGCGTAGACTGACTAAGACACCTGTGTACATGTGACTTACCGGCGACAAACACGTGAATCATAAAAGTACATGGTGCCCGAACCCAGTTGACCCTGGTTGTCACTCATTCTGAGATGAACCCAGCGAACTTTTAGCCCAGATTTCTGTATAAATAGAGGGTCAATTTTGAAGTGGACAGGCGTGGAGAACGAGGTCACTGGATTTACGGCCGGTGAGCCCCGCTTCGGCGGGGCTCATGACACTTAGATTTTTTTTGGACTTTTGATCTTTCGGACCTATGGAAGGATTCTTGATCCCAATACTTTTATTGACACTTTGGGACTCTGAAAATTTTCAGAGGTTTTTTATTTTACAATACATTTTTAATTCTTTTTTGACTTTTACTGACTGATTGACAAACGACTGACTTTATCTGGAACGTTGGGGCTTTTAAACCAATATGCTAGTTTTTGGAGAAAATTTATATTTTTCCATTATTTATATTCCTTAAATATACTTTTGAGGTCTTTTTGGTGTACTTTTTATTTTATTTTTTATATCTACCTGTCCGACTCGTTAGTATTTTCTAAAGTCGGGCTAATTCATAGCTGTTGAATTTTAATGACGCTATAATTCAAAAACCGGAGTAAGGGAGAAAAAGAGGAACTCAGTTGGTTAGTAACCACCTGCGTTCTGACCGGCTCTGATAGATGATTAGAGTAGGGAGGTACTGCGCAATACCTGCCCGTTCTATAGCTAAGCGGATATCGGAGCTCGTAAATAATTCTAAGTCGTAATCAGATGGCTATAATTGTTTGACGATACTGTGTTCGAGGTGGTAACACTCTGACCCTGTCATTCATTTTCAGAAAGGCAAATCGAGATGAGTTTTGAATGGAGACCTCAGTGTGTGTTCGCCCACTGACAGTGACACTATACTGAATTGTGTATTACTGTTGGGGGACACATTACTGACCGTCGCTATTTATAGGCTTGTGGATATAAAATAGGGAGCCCGGCCTTTCGGCTCTCCCCCTTCCTCAGTAATTAGGAGGTACTAAATAAGCCCTGGCTATCTGCTTCAAGGACAAAACAGTGGCTTTGTCGGTACATTATTTATTGAAAGGGGTCCACGTACTGACCAGACGAATCTGACTTTTGCACTTGTGCCAAAACTTAACTTATTTCCTTGAAAGCTATCGGCCGAGTCGCAAACGTTCAGTGGATCCGTGATCTTTAGATTTGACAGATAAACTGAACTGTCAAAACGCCAGCGAGTGAAGGACAGTTTGACATATGTCTGTCTCTCAATCGTACCTTAGATAAAACCCTTTTGAGCGGCGGGTCTCGTCTCAGAAATTAGCCGAGTGCGTGTGGGATTTAGACCGGATGGTTTATATGGGTGTCTGCCCACAATGACCTACAATTGGTCTTTCGGCTGACATGCCGGGTGACATCTGGTTTTAATTCTCATAACCGCCACTCGCTTCAGCAGCTTGTGGAAAAGTGGAGATATTTGACTAAACACACGTTTTCTGGCAGAACTTTCAAATGGATATGAAACTAGAGGACAATTTATGACTCCAAGTCTTAGGAATTAATTATTGGGTGAGTACAGACAGAGTTTAGAGCACTTTTACGGCCGCGCAGATGGTCACTACACAGCGCGTCGGCGAGGGTGATCTATGACTGTGTATTTGGAATACATGAAAAGTATGTAAGATCACAGACATTCTAGGGCTACGTGGTGCTGATGTTTGTTGTGTGAAGCTTGTCAGAGTGTTTGTGTTGGAGCGCCTCAGTGCGGCTGCAGAGTTCATGTGCAACCTCTTCCAGAGAGAGATAGAGACACTAGAAACTCTGCTGGAGAAACAAAACAAACTGCTGGACATTGATTTGGATATGGACATCGATCTACACACTGCAGGTATGTCTGTTACACACAACATCAAACTACACACTGCAGGTATGTCTGTTACACACAACATCAAACTACACACTGCAGGTATGTCTGTTACACACAACATCAAACTACACACTGCAGGTATGTCTGTTACACACACAACATCAAACTACACCCTGCAGGTATGTCTGTTACACACACAACCAGGGGCGCCGATTTATGTCCGCACTTTTGGTGCTAGTGTGAAAATTTGCGGTTATTTTCCGGGCTTGTTACCTTTTGTTTTTTTTGTTGCTTTAATACGGTTAATTTGGTACAAAAAGTTGTGATGTGTGCTCGTCATTCCCCTGGGTGCTTTAGCCCCGAGGCACCCACAGTATAGGCGCCCTTGCACACAACATCAAACCACACACTGTACGTATGATGTAGCGTTGGCATGGTGATATGTTGTTAGGTCGTGGATCTGTTTTTGGGGATCATTGCTTGTAGATCAATAGACCAGCCAGTAGGCTCTGTTTTGTTGGCTGAGTTTACACACACACACGCACACACGCACACACACACACACACACACACACACACACACACACACACACACACACACACACACACACACACACACACACACACACACACACACACACCATCCTATTTATTAAAGTCATTATATAATATATCACATCTAGTCTTATTATTACAGTTCTTATTCATGTCACAAAGTCCTTATTATTAAAGTATTTATTGTATTCCTTCATTCCAGACCAGTGTGTGGAGTCCAGTCTACAGGTGAAGATCAGTTCTCCAGCCAGGACTGTTTCTATTAAACAGGAACCTGAAGACCACCTTAAACAGGAACCTGAAGACCACCTGTATCCCAGTAAGTTTCAAGCACTCATTAACAATGTGACAAGTATTAATGGGTTCACTGAAGCGTTGCAGTTAATTCTACTTCAGTATTAACTAACCTGCTGCAGAAGACTCACCGATTTACAAGTCATTACTTTGAAAATAATAATAAGGACCGCCTCTCATTCAGCTCGTCTCACATCTTCCATTGTATCAGACAACGGCCACACTATTTACAGAACAGAGCACAGTCCGCACACTGTCAATTCAAAAATGTGGTCTAATATCTGATTTTATACTTGTGTGTTGGTGTTGTGCACCGAGCTGCTACAGCAGAGATACAAGATATCAAGTAGACACTGGCAGCGTTTCACCGTCAGTGTTGTATACAGACACTAAGGTTTCGTTGATCTGAATGAAGCCAATGTGGAAGTAATGTGAAAACGCTGCAGTTCTCTTAATGGCAGGTGGTGCTAATTCCACTCCAGCGGTTTCAGGAAATATAACTCTACTCTTGGTTTTGCTAATTTCAAGTCTTCTTTCAAACAACATGATATGCATTTTTGTAAATTATGCTCCCATTCATTTTAAAATGTATTATAAAGAAGGGTCACTCCCCAAGTAATACCATTAGATTTCTGGAACCAGAAATCTAAGATGGTGGATATGAATTTGCTGAACTACAGGCTTCAAAATGGGTCTGTAGAAACCAATAGGTGACGCCATGCTCCCTTTGTCCATATTGTTTTTTAAAGTTTAGTTTGTGGTTGTATGTCAAAGAATTCAAAGACAATAATAACACACGTCCTCCGTCTTTAATGCTGAGCCAAAATGCACAAAGCAGGATCATAAAGAAAAGAAGGATACTCACAACTCACTTATAATGCTTCAACTTTATTCACTGCAACAAACAAAAGAACAACGTTTTGACCATGTTTTCTCCTTCAGGCTGCATAGAATGGTTGCGGCCAATAACAAGTGTCTTTGATAAATGAGGATTGACTCATGGTTTGTAAATGGAGAATTTATTTACAGGTGAAGTTCCTCCAACTACCAAAGACGTAAAACAGGAAACAAAGGAAAATAAAGCAATTAAAACAACTGAGCTTTTCTTTTTTAAACAAGTGTGCACAGTTGGTGTGTGTGCACCAGCGTTTCATAAAACAGAGGGAACACTGCATGAAAGGTTCAAACCTTTATTGAGTCTCACTGTATCTTTTTCCTAGACTTCCTGCACGTCCTTGTGTGTAAAGAGGAGGTTTCCCCTGAAGAAGAGTGGAGCTCCAGTCTGGCTCAGAAAGAATCACAATCTCCAAAACATCAGAGGAGCTCCAGTCTGGTCCAGGAGGAACCACAACCTCCACAGATTAAAGAGGAACAGGAGGAGCTACTTCAAAGACCAGAAGAGGCTGGTGGGTCAACGTTGACATTACTAGCAGTGAAAAGTGAAGATGATGATGAAAACAGAGAGACAGAGCCTGTAGCCAGCACCTCAACTGAACACATGAAAACACAAGCTGATGTAGAGGACTGTGGAACATCACAACCAACTAGTGATGCCCAGCTCCTCTCTTCACACTGTTCTGAATCAGACACTGAAGACAGTGATGACTGGGACGAGTCCATGGAAGATCAGTCAGCTTTAAACACACTGAAATCACAAAACACACAAAATGTCGGAGGACAAAGACTGTCTTTGAGCCGTAAGCTTACCCAGGACCTGAAATCATCGAAACAAACTCACTCCAAGAGAGGTCACACAGTAATGAAAAGTTTTAGTTGTACAGAGTGTGGAAATGTTTAATCGAAAGGAGCATCTGAAGAGACACACAATGATTCACAGAGGGGAAAAACCCTTTGCTTGTACAGTTTGTGGTAAAGGTTTTACTTGGAAAGGTACTATTAAAATACACATGATGGCTCATAAAGGAGAAAAACCTTTTTCTTGTACTGTTTGTTGTAGGGGCTTTGCTGAGAAAGGTACTCTAAAAACACACATGGTGACTCATACAGCAGAAAAGCCCCTTTCTTGTACAGTTTGTGGTAAAGGCTTTGTTCGCACAAGTGTTTTAAAAACACACATGAGGACTCATACAGGCGAAAAGCCCTTTTCTTGTGCAGTTTGTAGTAAAGGCTTAGCTGAAATGGCTAAACTAAAAAGACATGAGGACTCATACAGAGGAAAGCCTTTTAGTTTAGGTTAGTCACACACAGACACATATATCATCATTCAGTCTAATCCTGGATGACAATGAGAAGGATACTAAAGCAGAGGAATCACACACACACTTTTTAAAAATGTAATATTTGTATTAGGGAAAATTATAAGTACTTAGTAGTAGTGCAGGTGTACATTTGTATTCCCTTTTTTTGTTGCTTTTTTCCCCTTCATCTCTGTATACATGGAGAAATGGTAATATAATACAACATTTGGTTAATCATTTTAAAAGAAGAAAGAAACGACAGCAGACTGAGCAACAATAGCAAAGTAATTAGCAGTATCCGTGTGTCGTTCTTTGGGTGTATTAGACGTAACAGTTATTGCATAGTATGAGGATTTAAACTTACAATGTGTAAGGGTAACAACAACAAAAAAGAGGAAAAAAGAGGAAATAAGAGAAAATAAAAGGAAATAAATGGAAAGAAGAGAGATACAATTATAATAAAGAAGATATGGTATGGGGAGGGGGGATGACGGGGAAGAGGAGAGGGGGGGATTCAGTCAGGAGGTGAAGTTTGTGAGGAACTGAAATAGTTAATAAAAGGGTTCCACTTATGGAGAAATTTAACGGGGGTGCCCTTAACAGAAAAAGGCCACCAGATCATTTGTAAACATGAATCACATCATTTGTAAACATGACTAAATAAAATAAATATGAAGAGTATCTTATGTTTGGTATTGTGTAGTCTCGCTAGGGGACCGCCTGACAGGTATGCACCTCACCATGGAGAGACAGTTGGAGAGAGACAGAGAGAGGCTCAGCAGACAGCGCAGCAGCCTAGGCTGCGTCATCGAGGGGCAGTACCTACCAATCTTCATCATGAATCAGCCCCAACGCAGCGCACCTGCGAGGACCGGCTAGGTGTGGCACACAATCTACAAAAAGCAGCCACTCTGTCTCAGTCTCCACTGGCTCTCCTGGTGAACGGGTGCTCAGGCGGTAAGCGAAACACTCCACTATTTCCCCTACAATTGTAATTGCTGGTGAAACGTAGAACTAAAAGAAAGACTGTCTCTTTTTTACTTTATAGGCAACCTATGGAACGATGTAACAAACCTGAAATGTGATGCATGGAAATCCCCCAAACCCGGGAAGAACCTGTGTTGAGGGAAATACTTACCCTTATGATTTAACCGTATGAACAATGCTCTGTGCACCAGTTTCTGAGTGTTGGCCTTGATCAGTACACCACAGTATGTTCTACATGGTACATGAGTAAGTATTCATGTTACAGTCTGCATACATTATTATTATTATTATTATTATTATTATTATTAGTTGTGTCTGTTTTAAACTAGCACATCACCTACAGAAAGTAATGGTCCAGTCAGTGTCGAGAGTCCCGGCCCTTCGGTAAATCTCAACCAGCTTGAAAATTGTCTGAGCTGTTCTCATAGACTGCAATGTTAAGGGAACACCCCCCCCCCCCCTCTATCTAGATAAAAAGACAGATTGTGTGTGTGTATATGATTTATTATATTTCTTTGGGTCACCTTGGCCGTCAACTCAAAATTCGCCACATCGCCTGTATTCAACATTTGAAGTATTGTCATCAGATATACTTGCAGCACTAAAGTACTAACATTTGTGTAAGGTAAAATGTCTTCACAATTGTACTTGAGGACAGTGATTGAGTAAATGTACTTAGTTACTTTCCCCCACTGCATAAAAGCAGCCGATTCCTGGGAAACGGCAGGGGGTCATTAGCCTTTTAATGTTTCACCTGTCATCACATTGTATAACTATAATGGATCCATCATTGATAGTTAATCTTCATCATTCCAATATATTCAACTAAATTCCAAAAAATAACTACTTTTAATTTGATCAGAATTTCACTGTGATCTCCATACATACAGTACATAGACAGTAAAGATATTATGGACCGACAATATTGGACTGAATCATTCCTAATAACAAAAAAATCATTAGATTTGAGTTCCAGAGATAAACATCTTGTCAAATGGAGTTATATGTGGTCTAATGCAAATCTAATGTGGGGTCCTTGAAATTAGAGAGTTTGAGAATCACATGTAGATCAACGACAACCAAGTGTAGATACTAGGATGTGTAAATTGGGGGATACTTGGAGACAATGACACACCTAAAGTGTGTGTAGATTATCTGTGCTGTGCCAAGTGGGCCGGCACATTCCACGCCAGAGTTTAATATCATAATGTACTCACCAGTGCCAGCGATTTATTGTTGTTTTTTTGTTTTTTTCACGTCGCCACAGACCTCGCTAAATTCCTTAAGATCACGCGTTCAACTGTTTGTAAACACACAGGGTAGCTGTATGAGACGCCCAGCGAAGACTGTTTCGATCGGCGATCCGCCATTTTGAAGCTACAGCGGTTTATGTTAAACAGCGATCAGCGATGAGAAAAACAACAACCAAGAAAATGGAGATTTAGTTTCTGCTTTAGAGTGGAGGCGGATGGGAACGAAAATCTCCGGATACGGATAATTCCGTTTCCGGTGGTGCTACAATGAAATGTGTCGTGGCGAACGAGGCCTACAATGAAATGTGAACCTGCGAGAAAAAAAAGACCACTTTGCGTAGATCTACGCGACTGGCACGCTGCGCAATTATTTAGGTTCGCGTAGATCTACGCGATTGACAGTCAATGTGTTAAAATGCAAATAAAACAATAAGGTGTGTGTGTGTGTGTGTGTGTGTGTGTGTGTGTGTGTGTGTGTGTGTGTGTGTGTGTGTGTGTGTGTGTGTGTGTGTGTGTGTGTGTGTGTGTGTGTGTGTGTGTGTTCTGTGGTCAGTCTGAGCAGGACACTGGCAGTGTGTTTATGTGGGAGTATAAACAGTAACACCTACCTTTTGTCTTGGAGTGGAGAAAAACCTCATCCCACCTCCTCCAGTTAATTGCAGTCAGGGACGCTTTCAATGTAAAAGGATCATAACAAAAGACACCTAGATGATGATGATGGGCCATCATCAGTGATATCTACATAGAGACATGTTTCAATGTCTTCATCAACATGCTGACTGTTTTTTCTTTGACAAAAAAAGCAAACCTCAAGATGTTAACGGTTTATTTCCAAAGTGATCAAATTATTTTCGTCAATAAAATGGTCAGTTTAGATGAAAAAGGTTAGTCTACTGGTATGTGAATACAATAAAGTGATGATCTGTGTTGTTAATGTAGCAGGATGGGCGTTGGTTCCCATGCTACCCACGGCCCATCCTCCGCCCACTCTATATTCCGGTAGTAATCATTGCTATAGGCCGGGTGCACACCGCTACTTCGACGCCCCGCGGCTCCGACGCCCCGCGATTCCGACAGCCGGAGGGTCCCTGGCTCCAGAGGCTCGACCCTGGCCACTCGGCCGGTAGGCTCAGGCCTCCCTGGCCAGGGACCCCCAGGGACCCCCGGGGAGGCCTCGACCCGGCCCAGGGAGCCTCGAAGCTGGGTACTCGCTCCAGTCCGGGGGACCCACACCTCCGGGGGACTCCTGGCTCTCCAGGCGGTCCCGTGGACCCACTCTTAAGCACCCCTCGGCGGGCGTTAAGTTGAGTGACAGGCCGCGGCCAAAGCACCGCAGGGACCTGGTGGTACAAACGGAGAGGCGCGCCCATGGGACTATTATGGACTTAGCGCCTCTGACCCGGCCCACCGGCCGGTCCCGCGGACCCACTCTTAAGCACCCCTCGACGGGCGATAAGTCGGCCTACGGACCGCAGGTACCTGGTGGTACAAGCGCTGCCGCAAAAGTTTTCATGCCCATTAGCAGGGTCTTATTTCCTCGCTGAACATTGTCTTCTTCCCCCTATGGCCTGAGCCGATGTCATTTCTCTTGGCTATGGTTTCGCTGGGTGGGGGACAGTGGGAATCTCGTTCGATTAACTCGGGCGCCCCCACGGCATACAGATCTCCTCGCCGAGCCCCGTGATGGGGCTCGAGACGAGGCCGACTGCGGGGGCCCTCGGGCGGTCCGTTGCAAGACAATGGGAATCTCGTTCGATTAACTCGGGCGCCCCCACGGCATACGGATCTCAGACTGCGGGGGCCCTCGGGTGTCTCGCTCGATTAACCCGGGCGCAGCCACTGCTGAGTTGCGGGACAACCGGGCCGCAGGGCACGACCAGCATAGATACGTAGCTGCTCGCAGGTTCATGTCAAGTTCCCCCACCCCCGACCCCATCAAGGTAACTTGCCTTGCGGGTCTACTATCGGGGACTCTGGTTTACTCAACTCCTGCGTGCCCCACCTATGTGGTCTGCACCCATATAAGGTACTGTCCCGGCGTGGGCACTTGGCAGTGCCTGCACGCCCAACTCACACAAGTCTGCTGTGCCCTTTAAGACAAGCATATGCTACTGGCAGGATCAACCAGGTAGGCCTCCTGTTCCGCCGCGGACGTCGCGCCCAGCTGAGGCGCGCGCCGTGGGGTTGCCGGTCCGCGGAGGCCGCCGAGGCCCCCCGTGAGGAGGGCGGTGGTGTCTCCCGGAGGCGTGCACTGCGTCGGTCACCACTTCTTCCTTTGCCCCTTAGCCGGACGAAAGCATGTTACAGGGGATCGGTGCCCGTGGCCCGTTACGCAGCTGTTTGGTCGGTCGCCGGAGTATGCGACGCAAGCAGGGTTTGAGAAACCCGGAGCGCGCCTTTGCGCCCCCGCGGCGTACGGATCTCGAGGCGAGGCCGGCCGCGGGGGCCCTCGGGCGGTCCGTGGAAAGGCAACTAGGGTAGACGGTGCGTCTCGGTCTCGCTAGGCCGGGGTCGGCCGCGGAGGAGTGCGGAGGACAGGCCACCGAGGCCTCTCCGCACGTGGTCCCTCCGTGCCTGGTCGGGCCCGCAGGCTGCAAGCAGCGTCCGCCGAAGCACACAAGGTGCCGGCGGGGCCCTTGCAAGAGGCAGGCTACGAGTGCCTATCGGTCAGGAAAAAGTAGCGGGTTCCACGGCCCTTGCGGGCGGTGTGGTTCCCGTGGATCACAGTGCAAGACTAGAGTGGCCACCGTGGCCGACGGCGGGCCCTGCATTCGGGCAGGCCTGCCGTCCGTGGCCTTGAGTTTATTGGTTCCGACCGGAGACGCCCGCCCCGGGGCCAGAGCCCGAGGGGGGAAACCCGAGAGACATTGAACGCCGTACGCCCGCCGGGCCCAGGATAACACGTAAAGTTTACAAGGCCCACAGGCCCGCCGCCCCCCAAAGGGAACGACGGGGCAGGACCTGAGTGACGATTGCGGGATTTTGCGATGGCCGCGAACGGCCACCACAACCATGCCTGGGCTTCGGCTAGGCGCACGGACGCCCGTACGATTTGACGGCCTTTGGGCCCCGAAGCCGGAGGGGAAGGCGGCTCACGACACGGGCGATACCTAGCCCCCCGCGAGGAGGAGCCAGGCGCACCGCGCCACCGCCGACACCCGCCCGGCCGCGGACCGTGGCGAGGGTTTTCGTGCCTCCAGACCCCCGCGCGAGGGTGCCAGACAGAACGGTAATGATCCTTCCGGTTCCACGGCCCTTGCGGGCGGCGTGGTTCCCGTGGAAAACAGTGGAAGACTAGAGTGGCCACCGTGGCCGACGGCGGGCCCTGCATTTGGGCAGGCCTGCCGTCCGTGTACCCAGCGTCCGCACGCTGGTCCTTATATCCGGGCTGGGAAAAGTTGCCGAGACTCCCGGGAGAGAATTTCAAAGGAGGGGGCCAGGGCAGAGCCCAGATCCTCGTGGGCTCCATGAGGACCTCCAGGGCGCCCGTCCGCCCGGCCGTGCCCGACCGGAGGCCTCTCTCTTCCCATAAGCCCGCTGGGAAGAGGCCTCCGATTTCATGGTCCTCTCCCCCCTCGCGGGGAGGGGGGAGAGGGACCCACGGCCACCACCACCGGGCGCCCCGCTCGGGCCACCACTGAGACGGAGCCTCGCCCCGGGCTTCGCGACGGCCAAGCTCCATAGGTACGTTCTGGAGCGAGTCGGCGCCTCGCCCGGGAGACTTTTTCACAGGAGGGAGGCAGGGACGAGCCAGGCACCTCCTGGGCCGCGGGGAGGGGACAGGGAGGTACGACGCGGAGATCCAGGAGGAGGGGGCCCGCGCCGCCACCCGAGACGGAGCCTCGCGCTGGGCATCGCGACGGCCAAGCTCCATAGGTACGTTCTGGAGTGAGTCGGCGTCTCGCCCGGGAGACTTTTTCAAAGGAGGGAGGCAGGCACGAGCCAGACGCCTCCTGGGCTACGGGCAGGTGACAGGGAGGTACGACGCGGAGATCCAGGACAAGGGACCCCTCGCGGCGCCGACACTGCCCCAGGACCATGCCCCGGTTCCGGGCATGGTCCATAGCTACCCGCTGGCACCAGTGGCCACTTTCCCCCCACGCGAAATTTCACGCAGGGGAGAGGCCGTGAGCCCAGAGCTTCCTGGGAGCTCTGGACTCTGAAGAAATCCTGGCTTTTTTCTGAATCCTCCAGGATTTGGGGCCTCTCGCGGCGCCGACACATCCCCCGTGGCGAGCATATTGGCAAGGGCAGGAGGCCCCGGCCCCCCCAGTTTGCACGGGTATGTGTCAAAAGACACAGAGTCAATCAGCCGACAGTCTGTGAGCACACAAAAAATCGCACGCGTCGGTGCCCCCCCCGGGTCCCATGGATGCCGCCCGGGGCAACTGCGGCCGAAAAACCCGAAAAACGCTCCGGAGAGCCCAGGAGCCCATGGGCTCCCCCCCTCTCCCATGCGACAAATTTCGCATGGGGGGAAAGTGGCCACTTGTGCCATAGGGTATACAGGGACCATATCCGGACATGGTCCACCATATTCGGGGGCGTCCCCATGCCTGACAGGACCAAAAACCCTGGAGCTTTCGGAAAAAGTTGAAAATATTTCTAAGTCCAGAGCTCCCAAGAAGCTCTGGGCTCGAAGCCTCTCCCCTGCTTGAAATTTCGCATGGGGGGAGAGTGGCCACTTGTACCATCGGGTAGGTAGGGACCATGCCCAGGAAGAGGCACCTTCCTGGGGTAGCGATGGGGCGGCGGAGACCCCCAAAATCATGGTTCTCAAAAAAAAATCAAAAATCGCGCTGAGTGTTTGTATGGCCTCCAGAGGTCCGCGGGGACCCCCTGGCGGGCCCCCGGCCGAAAATCTCAACTTTTTTTGGCTTGTCGATCTGCTCTTTTTCGGGCCAAAACGGGAATAACATTACCTCGCATGACCGGCACCCAGTTCCACATTATTCAGGATTTTTCTGTCTACCTGGCGGGGGCCACCATCTTTTCTAAGATAGATTTGGTGCGTGGCTACCACCAGGTTCCGGTCCATCCGTTGGACGTGCCCAAAACGGCTGTTATCACCCCGTTTGGACTGTTTGAATTCCTGAGGATGCCATTCGGCCTTAAAGGGGCAGCGCAGACATTCCAGCGATTGATGGACTCTGCGCTGCGAGGGATGTCATTTTTGTTTGTCTACTGGGATGACATCCTCGTAGCCAGTGCATCTAAAGAGGAGCATCGGATACATCTCCAGCAGCTATTCGAGCGGCTCAACGAGCATGGACTGGTTGTGAACCCGGCTAAATGTCACTTTGGCCTGCCCGCCATCGATTTCCTGGGCCACCACGTCTCTCCCCAGGGGGCTGTTCCGCTACCCACCAAGGTGGAGGCCATCGCTGTTTTCCCCCGCCCCCTCACTGTCAAGCCCCTGCAAGAATACCTAGGCATGATTCATTTCTATAATCGGTTTATAGCACACGCTGCTCACCCCATGCACCCCTTTGTACAGTGGCGTAACGCAGAATCGCGGGGCCTCCCCCTTCACGTGAGGCCCACGTACGCGCACGTGCATGTGTGTGTACAACCCCGCGCGCCCTAATTCGGGTCTAATTCGGGTCTAATTCGGTTCTATTTGACCAATATAAATCAACTTTCTTTTTTTTGCTGTAAAAATATTTGTATCAGCGCAGGCGGGGCCCCCCCTGCTGGTGGCCCCCCCGCACCGCATCACTTGCGACCCCTCCGTTACGCCACTGCCCTTGTACGAGGCATTAAAGGGGAAGAGGGACAACGAGGACGTGGACTGGTCCCCGGAGCGGGTCCAGGCATTCGAGGATGCTAAGGCTGCTCTCGCCAAAGCTGCCATGCTGGCACACCCGATTACACAGTGGGGGCGGTGTGTGAACAGTGGGTGGCTGGCGCCTGGGAACCCCTTGCCTTTTTCAGTAAAAAGCTGAAGGACTATGAGAGAAAATACAGCACGTTTGACAGCTGCTGGCCCTTTTCCTTGCTGTACGGCACTTCAGGTTCCGGCTCACCGGTCTGCCTTCCAGGACGCGGCGAGAGCTTTTGCCCCTGTTCCCACACACCACTGCTTACCCCAGTCCTACATTCCGAAGGACCTGATGGCTGCCGGCTAGGTGTTCATCCGTCACGATGCCCACCGTTCTCCACTGCAGGCTCCCTATGACGGGCCCTTCCGCGTCCTAGAGGCGGGCCCCAAGAACTTTGTGGTGTACATAGGGGGGGATTACAATGTAATGTAATGGAATGGAATAAAGAGCGGATTTCAGTTGATCGCCTTAAGCCTGCTCATGTGGTCCCGGTCGAGCCGGTGGAGCTGGCTCAGCCCCCACGCCTTGGCCGGCCGCCCAAGGCTGCCCCTGTCCCATGCCCTCCGGTCCATGGTTACCCCTGTTTGTCCACCGGCGAGGCCTCGTCGGCGGCATGGACGTCCCCCTGCCCCTACCTCTACCCCTTCCACGTTCCCTATGACTGTGAAATACAGTCGCTATGGCCGCATGGTCAGACCTCCTAAAAAAGACTAAAGACACTGGTGTACTGTTTTGGGGGGTTTATACGGGGTTAATTGTTGCACTGAATGTCAATTCTGAGTGTTCGGGGGGGGGGGGGGGGGGGGCTGTGTGGTGGACACCATAGAGAGAATAATAGGTGGACAGTAGATGGAGGTATCTCACCTCAGAATGGTTTGGTTGGGTGGTAATGGGAGGAGATTGGGAAGTGATATGAGGAAGTGACTTGACCTGTATGTGTTGATGCATTTGTTTGGAAGTAAAGATCAGAGACTCCATACTCCGTCTGTTCGTCTCATTCTCACTAACTTCCACAATCGGCTCATTTGAAAATAAATTAACAAATAGAACTAAGCAAAACAAATACAGAGAGGCTAAAGCATGCACCGCTTCTTTAATGTAGCCTGCCCTAGGTCTACATAAATCAAAACTTTTAAGCAAATTAAGCAACCAACTGCCTATAGTAGCTACACAATTCACATATTGCTGTTAAGGAACAGTATGGCATTCACACTTGAAGTGCTGAGACAGGTCCGACGATTCTCAAGGGTGCGACCAACTGTACTAAAAGCAGATTTACAACTCACACTTGATGCCGTCACGGAAAGGATTTTTCGTGCCAGTCATGCCATAGATGGAAACAGATTTTCTTTATGTTTACAAAATTCAAGAATGTGTCCATCATTCGGCATTGTGGCGTTGTGCTTTATATAGCGGTCGACCTCGTCTTGCGACGTTTCGATGCTGCCATCCTGAATGTCAGCCCACTGGTTGAAGAGGCCCTGGTGCTGCTGCTGCTGCTTCTGGTGCTGGCCCAGCGTCCGTGATCTCCTCCACCTCGTCCTCTTCTTGCGGAATGAATGAATGATTGAATGAATGAATGAAGGCTTTATTTCGAAACGTGTTAAACAATAAACACGTGCTGGGTCATCACCATGGCTCATTGAGGCGGGGGTAAGGTAGCCATAATGGTCACCTCTTGGCATTCTTTTTGATAGATGTCTTCCCTCTCTGCCAAGTCGAACATCCAAAGCTGCTTGAATTTGGGCCATAGGAACACCTAGCTTTACGTGTTGTCCCACAACTATCCGTTGGGCCAGAAGTGGCTCACACCTACAGAATAGAATAGAATTAACATAATCAAATAACACTAAATAGGCCTAGGCACCTAAGTCCCCCAGTCCTACACCTATAGAATAGATAGAATTAACCAAATAACACAAATAAATACATAAGGATTGGGTTAGAAATGAAAAGGCTACATCTCACCTGCGCTTCAGTATCTCAAGGGGTACTGGATCGGCTGGGGTGACTTGACAGTGGTTGATCAGCGTGGTTTTCCAGAGGGCCACGAAGTTGATAGTAGGATAGTTTGAGTCACTTAACTCTTCGGTAGCCTGCTTGAAAGGTTGCAGAAAATGTACAAGCATCTGAAGTGTGTCTTTGGATATACAATTCATGCATCTCTGCCCGTTCAACCAACATTTTCTGGATGTCATCAAATCCACGGAGCACAGAATTGATCATCTCCAGTTTGGTATTCCACCTCGTTTCGCATTCTTGATTTAAAGACTGCTTTAGTCGTAGTTGTAATCCTGAGTGTTTAAAGAATGTTGTCAGAGACTTGCATTGCTCAATACAGGCTCTTACTTGCTGCAAATCTTCAATCCTCATCACCATCACCTTTCGTAGTAGACTTCTTGAATGTGTGCTTCAGCACAGTATTCAACACGTGTGCCACACAGCTGCAGTGCATCCACTGGGTGAGGGCTGACTGTATATTTGCTGCTTGATCACTGACAAACACCATTCTCTCGATCTCTTCTGTGGTAAGACCAAAGTCGTCCAGTTGCTTTAGCAATTCCCCCTTTAGGCTTACGGCCGTCTTCTTTGCACCGAGTGGGAATGCGCATGTACATATGATCTTACTATTAAACTCCCAATTGTCATCTATGTAATGCAGCGTGATACAGGTATAGCTGACCTTCCTTTTTTTTTTTTTTATGTTATCCCTCGATTTTGTAACCCCTTTTTTTCACCCGGTGCCAATTTGCTAAGTGATCCTGGGCACTGCACTCCCCCCACCAGCCTAGGGAGGCCAGGGCTGAGCTCATGCCTCCTTCAATGCATGAGAGCCAACTGACCTTCTTGTCACCTGACAGGGAGGAGTTTCCCTGCTTGGACGTAGCGCGTGAAAGGAACACGTTATTCCAACCAGTTTCCTTCCTCTCCATCAGGCGCCCCGGCTGACCAGGGGGAGGCAGTATAGTGACCAGGATTACTGCATGTTTTTGTGAGGGTATTAACTACCCTAGGAGACACGGGGAGAACATGCAAACTCCACACAGAGTAGGCCCTTTCGCCAACCCCACCTAGGGTATGGGTGCTGATGACGCGGAGGAGAAGACACGCCCCCAGCGCCCACAGCGTCCCCGGCGGGAATCGAACCCAGGACCTTCTAGCTGACCTTCCTAAAGTCGTCTGTCCACATGTCTGTGGATGCTCCACATGCCAGTCCATCGCCTAAGGCTTTCTTAATCACTGGCAGCTCTGCTCTGACACTGTCGTATTTCTTCTGTGTGAAACGAGACACTGTCCCACCAGAGGGAAGAAGGTCTTTCACATCACACAGACCTTGTTGTGCTACTGTGTCCAGTATTGTCTGCGCCAACTCCTTGAATGCAGGTGACTCAAACATTCTAAAAGCCCTTAAAGCCTACACACAGACTTGTGTGCATTTTTCTGAGACAAGGTCCTTTGTTCTTTTCGGAACTGAACCCGTTTTGACAAATGATGTCATTGACATTTGGCTTGGTTGAGGAGCTTTGTTGCATAGCCTGACATGTTTTAACAGATGCGATGTGCCTGTCTTGACCGAGTTGAACTTTAACAGCGCGCCACACGTAATGCATTTAACAGCTCCTACTTTCCTCTCGTCTTTATCCACGATTTGCATGAAGTGAGCCCACGCAGAAGAGTTACCAGTAACTTTAACCTCCTTGTATTCATTTGTTTTGAGCTTTGATTTCACCTCAGTGAGGATAATATCCGACGGATCCATGATTGCAAAATTGCACGCTGGTGTTTTCAAATCAGCCTGGCTTGGCTTGCCTTCCATTGTACGCATGTGCATTGCGTAGCATTGCAGTAATCTGATCCTGAACCAGTACACACACAGCCATTCATGTCGCTGGCTCGCTGCTCCACTAACCTGATCCTAGGTCAGCCTAAAGCATCACACAAGTTAACCAGCAGCCAGCATTGCGTTTCGTGCACTGCACTCACTAAGTGAGCGCACGCCACACACCCACACACACGCACACGCACACACACACACACACACACACACACACACACACACACACACACACACACACACACATTGATTGTTTGATTGAATACTTTATTAACAGTTTGCAAAAAAAGCACAGAAAGTACACACATACACAGTCACGCACGTGGCACGCACACTTCGGGTCTTCTTGGATCCACTCGGGTATTACACATAATGATAGACAGACCCGAGTTCCAAGGTAATGCTGCCCGATTCCGCCCCGCACCCGAGTGATCATGATAAAACACGACTCAGACCCGTACAGGTCTCGGGTCCTCTCGACCTTTTCCTTTTTCCAAATGCCATTAAATTCTGATTTGGCTTCATTCAGGATGGAAGTTTTCTTTAAAATCAGGTAAATTATGTTATAATAATAATAATATTAATAATTATTATTATTATTACCTTTATTATTATTATTATTATTATTATTACTTCAGCTGATAACCCCTAGACCTGTGCTTGGGGAGGTGCCACTCGACACTTTACACACAATTCATTATAGTTGACTAGCAGGGAGGAAAATTGGCTGTTTTGCCTCTCATGACTGACTTGAACATGTAAATACTCAAGTAAAGTAAAAGTTCCTCATAATTGTACTTCAGTACAGTGTTTGAGTAAATGTACTTCTAGTAAATGTTTAGTAAACTTCCAAATCCACCACTGGTTCCAGGCACTTCCCTGTGTCACATTCACTAGCTGTGATCTGCAGGACAGAGAACTCTGCATCCACATTAAAGCAGAAGAATGAATAATCATGGACCATGAACACATGGGTCTTCAACAGGGGGTATCAGGGGTCCTAACTGTGAGGACCAGAGTTACTACAGTGGGGGGGGGGGAAGGGGGGGGGGGCGCCAAATCTTTGCGTGATAGGAGTTTTGATAGGACTTTTTTTTACATTAACAACTTGAACCCAGAATCCCTATTCTGGGGGTAACACTCACAGAAAAAGAGGTTTGGTGTTCCCACTCGGCAAAGAGGTTTGGTGTAGAGGGAAAAAAGAGCAAACCAAGAACAGAGCCAAAGGTAACGTTTACTAATAATTGAGGCTTTAAGTGGTTAAATGTCTGAAAATACACATTAACATGAATAAATACAAATTGTAATAATTCACACAACACTGATGATAGTGCTGTCAAACAAGAAAAACGTTGAAGACCCCTGCCATAACATTTAAATGTCTGAATGGTTTAATACTACTCATTATCTACATTCACGATCTAAATTCCAACATCCATGACACTATGTTAACACATAACATAATATTGATTTTTGTAAATCATGATCAAAGAGAATAGCTGGTTTACAAGCTAACCTAGAATCAGCCCTTATAGGCATATATTACAGACTTTCGTTATGACTGTTGCGCAATAGTGATCATAATCAGTTGTGGAAGATGTATTCACATTTTTTACTCAAGTAAAAGTAGAAATGCCAAGTAAAGGCCTATATAACAGGCTCATAACGCAATGCAACACGTTATGAGCTGCAAAGTAACTGCAAAGAAATCTGCAAAGTAACTAAAGATATCAAGTAACTGTAGTGGAGGGAAAAAGTGCAATATTTGCTTCTGAGATGTAGTGGAGTAGAAGTATAAAAAAGTATCAAAACAATTGAAATGCTCAAGTAAAGTAAAAGTAGGTACAGTAAGGGATATTTTTGGTTAACCTAAGTGCTAAATAGCTCTATATTCTGATAGTACTTATTAGTATAGAGTGTTTGTTCAGTAACAGGAGTCACCCTGTCTCTCCAGCTCTTTAGTAAACAGAAAATGTATTTTTAGGTCGGGATAAACCAATTTGATCCAATCAGGGCAGAGAACTCACACAGGATACAGATTAAATATGTGAAATTGTAAGTGATGACACAAAGAAATGACCAAACAAAATTGGAACTGGAACACTATCAAATTTAAGTTGATAAAGATGATCACAATTGTTCATAACAGTTAGCGAGATACTACTCAACCTTTGGATAATGACATATTACTTGAGTCACTTTCATTTGAGTGCAATTTTACTGTACTGTAACAAAGGGCTGAGAAGTGCAAGATGTCTTCAGTTACGGATACAGGGTTGGAGAAGTGGTTAATTAATAGAACCATTATGTGTTGATAGCACATAAAGTTGACACATAATACCGAACTTACCTATCTTTGAGACCACATACCATGAACAGAGTTAATTGTCGGGTATGGCAGCTAGTCATACACAGTAAATGTTAATTATATGCTACCTAGAGTAGCAAAGTCAGGTAAGACTTTATGAAGAGGTTTCAGGGTCAAAAGCTGAACCACGATCAAACAGAAGGTGTCTGGTTCGGGAGGAGTGAAGCTCGGCCTACAGTTGATATAAAGGATACAGCCACAATGACAGTTCTGGGCATACCATTTGGTAATAACAACTGTTATGGGAAAAAATAAAGATAAAGAAAAAATAAATAAAGGAAGAATTGGAGAAATGGGAAAACAAATCATGCTGTTATCGAACACAGATTCTAATTATAAAATCATGTATTGTGGCAAAACTTTTATTCTTAGCAACCATTTTTCCTCCTAAGGACCAGACACTGAAAAAAATAATAAAATGTTAGTTAACTTTATATGGGGAACTACTAGGGAGGTTATACAAAAAGAAGCTTGTTGTATAAAAACAAAAAAGATGGAGGGCTTGGGAACGTGGACTTTGGACTCAAATTAAGAATCTCATTTAGCAAAATGTAGCATCTGGTATGAAAAGAAGAGCCTTGTGGATAGGTGAGGCCTTGAGTTGGAACAAAAAGAAGGGTCGTGCAAGGAGCTCTGTGCCTTATTTTAAAATTATGTATGGAGACAGCAGTAGTCAGCAAAGTTGCACATTTAAATATTGACTGGCCTGAAATGTCCAGTAAAAAGCATTTATGGTAAGCTGTGTGATGATCTTTATGGTGGCATTTTCCCCTACAAACGTCTAGACGACTCTCAAAAGCAGGTGTGTATAAAAAGTATTTGGAGTAAAAACATTACTGAAAAAAAGAGGGATGTCATGTGGCTGGTCTCAGTGAGGAGACTGGCTGTAAGAGCAGTAGTCAAATGGAGCTGCTTTGTGACGACCGTTAAATGCCCTATTGAGAACTGTAATGAGGACAAATCTATTGAACACCTGCTTGTAGATTGTCAGAGGTCACAATATGTTTGGGGGAAAATGGCACATATTCGGTTTAGTGTTAATGTCACGTATAATGCTGCAATGTATGGGTTTTTTGAGGAAAAAATGTCTGCCATGGATCAGGAGTTCCATTGGTTTGTTATGTGCACTGTGGTCAACCAAATATGGAAAACTCGATGTACCATGGTCATACATCAGGAGTCAATCTCTGGAGAGGTGGTCTTCAAACAAATTAAAACTGAACTAAAAAGGCTAAGAACACTTGACTCCTCACAAAAAAAGCTGAAGCCATGGCACATATTGACATTGTATTAAAATGCTTATTAACATGTATTGAAATGCTTATTAACATGTTTTAAAATGCTTATTAACGTGTATTGAAATGCTTATTAACATGTCATGTAAATGTGTTTATATATTTTGTAAACCCTGACTAATTCCAATAAAGTATATTTAAAAAGGTAAGACTTAATTGAGTTTTGTTAACTGGTGCAGCAACTTGTTTGTGGATCTGTAGCATTCCATCTCATAAATGCCCTGACAGCTCAGTGGCTCTGAGACTCTTGACACACTCAAAGATTCATCAATACAGGAGACAGAGACAGAGACACAGGTTATCAGAAACAGGTGACTGCTCTATTCATTATCTATTAACTTGAGAAAAGCTAATTAATTGATGCATTTTAGTTTGTATTGTTGGTGGTGGTGGTGGTGTTATTATTATGTCATATTATGCAACATTTGAGGCCTGATGAAGGTCCGAGTGACCGAAACGTTGTATCCCTATTAATATACAGTATAATCTTTGTGAGGGCAGTGTACTGTAGCCTGGTAAACCCTCCCTCCGGAAATCTCAATTCCATTTCATTTCAGGAGTGAGTCTGGCCTGATCCGCCTGTCTGCAATATTGGCTGTGCTGGAGTTGGGCGGGAGTAATACCGTTGACTGACAACCCCTTCAGCCAATGATAATTTTTCCCCTTCAGCCAATCAGCAGTTCACCAGTCTTAATGTGACGCGACGGGACTTTTGAGACAGCCATACCCAAAATGGGTTGCCTTTTTCGGGTACAATGGTGTCACTGCCCGCCCCTACCGGTTCTCTAATTTTTGTTTTTAAATAGGCTTTGTCATGATTAATTGACCACATATATGAAGTTAAACAACTCAATTCTATCCAAACGATATCTTATAAGTAAATTCCGTGCCTCAAAATAGAAGTTAGAGAGCTTTTTGAAGTAAAAAAATAGCGGAGAAAACTGCCCACAGAAAAAGATGGCTGCCGTTCGTGTTTTGGGCTCACTCGAACTCGCCACCTGATTGGCCAACTGTCGCTGTCAATCACAGAACGATGTGCGACGACGCTGATAGGCGCGTCCGTTTGGCATACACAGCCAATATTGCAGAGAGGCGGTTCATGCCAGACTCACTCCAGGAATCAAATAGAAATTAGATTTCCGGAGGGAGGGTTTACCAGGCTAAGTGTACTGGACTCCCATACTATTATAAGCTGACAAAAATATATTCACACATTTGAATTTAAACGGTTTCTTAACCCATTAAGACCTGAGGCCGATTCTACAAATGCCTTCTAAATCTGTGGTTCTAATACTTTCAAGATTTTTCCAGAATGTTCAAAAAAAGCAGATGTAGATCTGCTATTTTTAAACAGCCAACACAAAAATCTAAAATTACACAGATGCTTTACCGGTTTTAATGGGTTCGGATAAAGATTGTTGATAGTTGATTGTTTTTTTCTTATTCCAAAAATCCAGTGTTCCACTATGTCTCAAAATGTAAAACAGGGTGGTGTCATCTGAACTATTTAGGTTTGATGAGCAGTTGTATTTCACTTCTTCACTGAAGTAATTAAAGCGGATCATGATTGCATGTTTGGAATTGGAACAGCTGAAATCAATATATCAGTATTCCGATATTAACCTGTGGGCCGCATTAAGTGAAGGTGGGGGCCGCATGTGGCCCCCGGGCCGCCAGTTGCCCATGTATGCTGTACATAATGCTATTGTTTTTTTTACTTTGAAATTAAGGCTTGTTTCAGCTTTCAAGCAGAAAAAGCGGCTACGTTTTTGCCTATTGGATTGTGGTGACATTCTATGAATGCCTATGATATAGTGTTCCTACTTTAGAAACACCATGTCATAGGCCTACTGCCTTATGATTGTGTATTGTATGAATTGTCAGTTAACTTTGACCATAAGAGTCTAAGACACATTTGTCTTTGTTTGTATAAAGCTATCCCGGGGCAGCTATCAATTTACATAAACACATTACTCATTGATAAGAGTAATGGATTGGATTGGATATTACAAAAGTATATCTCATCTGATGTTTCCACTTTGAGAATTGAATTTGTGAAACATGCTTTGAGCTATGGCGGCCCATTCTCTTGGAGTCTACTACAAAACAATTTGAATCTAGACTTGCTTGTTGGAAATTATTATTTTAACAAAACAAAATTGGACACCTGCTTGCCATGGAATGCTCCTGTTTTTATTTAAATTCTCTACTTTATTATCTATCATTATTTTGATTTTGTTTGTGTTTGTTTTAATGTTCTTTTTATATGTAAAACTATACATGCTTGCCTTCTTGAACAGGGCCCATGTGAAAAAAAGAGATGACAATCTCAATGTGCGTTTAGCCTATTTTACAGGATAAACTAGAAAAGTGTGCTCCTCAGAGCAAAGGTCTGTCAGAGAAAAATGTCAGTCATAATTGGAGTGGAATCTGAATGATCTGACACATAACCACTTGACCCCAGAGATAATGTGTATCGATTTGTGTGAATTTTTTGACAAAATCTGAGTGGTAGCAAAAAGTGTGTTTTGAACAAAACATAAAATGCTGGAAAATGAATTATGGCACAAATGGCTGTGGCCTACAGTATATGGAGAGTTGCGTCATGACTCATTATCCAAGAAATACAGGGAAACTGTCTTTCTGATTTTGATTGTACGCCCTATGGTTGAAGAGTTATAGGCCAAAACTTGAAGTGGGCTGTTGTAGCGTCACCATGAGGCCAATTTGAAATATTTGGGGTGGAGGTTCTTCCTTGGCCTACTGTTAGTGTGTATGCAAAGTTTCACGGCCATTGGGCTCCGTTCATGATTAGTGGCATTTTGTGTAAAACGGGCCACTCCTGTAAACTTTGGAAAACAGTCGAGGCCAATCAGATATGAAACAGATACGTCTTGATCACTTTACCATAGAGATAATACCGATTTGCGTGAGGTTTGGACAAAATCTGTAGGAGTAATATAAATGTTTTGCATATTGGCCTCCTGGTGGCGCTATAACAGGCCGATATAAAAAAAGCTTCCTTGGCTTCCCAGAAGTGTGCGGGCAAAGTTTCACGTCGATTGGTCCAACGCTGTCGGAAATTAGCTGCTCACAGACAAACCCACGGATGGACGGACACACGGACAGACAGACAAGAGCAAAAACATAGTCTCTAGACAATTGAATAACAATTCTGTTCTCAGCAGGCTGGTGAGGAGACTAGAATCCTGCCAACATGTTGCCCGTATTGCTTTTAGCGATAATAAGTAAGTAGATTATTGTCCTTTGTGTGTTGATATATCTGAACATTTAACCTACAGTAACTACATTCTGTGGTTATTGCGGTGTTTTGTTTTCAATCTGTGTTTGTATGCATGTATTCATTTTTTTATTTACTTTGCAGGTATGGTGGCCTCTGGTAAGTTGAACTCTATACCAGCAAAACATTTCACGTAATTCGTCATACAATACAATTTCAAAAAGTTGAATTATGGACGGGCCTTTTAATAAAAGTGCATTTTAAGAAGTGAATTAAAAGAAGAATGATAGTGGCGGTCGGCTGGTGCAGTGGTAAAGTTCCTGCCCACCACCACGGAGGTTGTGGGTTCGAATCCTCCGTGGTGCAGCCGGCTTTGTCGGGCGTCTATGCGAACCCAATTGGCCCGTGTTTGCAGGAGGGTAATAAAAAGGTCATTGCACGTATTCCTACAGGCTGGGGTGGCACCTGTCAGCAGGGAGTGTTGGTCGGGAGGAGTAGGATGAAGGCCCATGATAAAAGGCTCATGATAAAATGGTACCATTTCATCATGAGCATTAGTGAGGACCAATTATATGAAGATAGGTGGAAAATGGGTGAAGTCGTCCTTTAATATGTTGGATTCATGTTAATGTGTATTTTCAAACATTTAACCCCTTAAAACCTCAACACATTGGCTCTGTACTTAGTCTGCTCTTTTTTCTTCTACACCAAACCTTTATTTATCTCCAGTACGATCGATCCCCTGATGGTTGCTAATCACGGAGGGTTTCACTGTGTTTCCACGAAAAAAAGAAGAAAAAAAATCCCGAACCTCCCGTTTGCTTGTTATACGCCGTTGAAAATAGCTTGTCTCGCCAAAAATACACACAGGAGCCGAGATACAGAATATTTCCCAAATACTTTAACCAGGAAGTGAATGGAGCAGTAAATCTTCGGATCATGTTATCTCCTGGTTCTGTGTAAAAAAAGAAAAGAAAAAAGAAAAAAAGACAGCAGGCTGCGCCTTAGTTAACCTTATATTAATTATGGTCATGATGACTTTGTGGCTCCAGGTGGCTCCAGCATTCTTTCTTAATTAATTCCTGTCTTCTCTCCATGTGTGTCTTCTCTCCCTACAGTGAGTATTGTCCCTGAGCTTGAGGGGGTGACAAACTACCAGTTGGTTCGTCCAATCAGACTGCACACAGTGCAAAGGAGAGATGCAGAGGTAAAATAAAAGATGTCACACAGTAAAGCATACATGCTTTGCCTCAATAATACCACTGTCCACCTTTCTGGTTCAGGTTGGTTGATATAAGAACAACAGAGATGTGGTCAACAATGGCATAATGGTCAGACACTTCATCACAAACAAGATTTCTGTCTAGCTTTTTAGACCAAACTTCCTGACCAAAAATGTTCATGTTGAATCAGCATGTAGAGCGGATGTAGACTATCTATTTATTGTTCCTTGTTATGATTCCCCCTCAGTCCGCCAGGCCAGAAGCCATGAAATATGCCATGAAGGTGGATGGCAAAGACATTGAGATGCATCTGGAGAAAAACAGGTGAATCACACCTGATTAGGATTGTAAAATCAAATTTGTGTTGTATCCTTTCTACTGTGTCTGTCTGTCTGTCTGTCTGTCTGTCTGTCTGTCTGTCTAGTATTGACTAGCCTGTCTGTCAGGCTATATCACTTAATACACTCGAATGGAACAAATGATTTGCACATCAAAATCTACAGCTCCTCTTATAACCAGCCACACAAAAAAACACATCCTACACATCATGTGAGGCTGGTTCTCACACATAGACAAAAATGTCAACTTCTTAAGAATAGATTACATACTGGCATGACGTGACCATTCTGTCCATTTCTGTCTTTGTAATTCTCAGAGAATTACTTGGTGCAGACTACAGTGAAACCTATTACCGGAAAGACAACACACCAGTCACCACAACTCCTACTGACATTGTAAGTGGCCTACCTCCAGGGAACATTAAAAAGCCAATATAGCCAAAACAAATCTACAAGTTTACTCTCTATATAGATGGAACGGAACCTAACATTTCCATGATGGTACAAGTATGGATGGTTCCAAGTGAGAGACCTGTCCAGTCAAATGAATCAATTCATCACTAATCATGTTCTCTTTTAGGATCACTGCTACTATCATGGCAAGATTATGAACGAGAGTGAATCAACGGTCAGCATCAGCTTGGTAGATTCATTTGTCTCATGTGCCAGTAGTGCTGGCAACATGTCCCTGTTCCGCTGCCAGCTGTTTGAAGCTGGCTTCCACCCCGAGGTCCTCCACCTCGAGGACTCATCCTGCAAAGGGACTCTCCAGGACGGAATGCTGGTGTTCCACTTCAATAACAATGCCGAGCAGTGTGGGACAGTTCTCACGGTAAAAATGTCCAAAGTCTAGAATGATTTTGTGTTACATAACTGCTACAAATATCAACACAGTAGATACCTGTATAGGATTCCAGCTGTATAAATAATATTGTTTCTTTTTAACAGTTAGTACATGGGCTTTATTTCAAGTCTGTATGGAATTTTGTTTTTGCAGCAAAACACAATGGATGTAGCCAAAATTGAACACGTTAAATTAACCTAAAAATAAAGAACTCCAGCTCACAACTTCACTCTTTTTGCTAATTCATGCTTTGTCGGATGACCCTTTTGACAAGTATAGCCAGATAGGTGTTGGCCGGACACTTTTAAGTATGAATTAGCATTTACATTCCCTAATACTATTGTGTCATCCCCCCTGACAGAGCAATGGGACCTACGTCAAGTACGAGAATGTCATCCAAAATGAGGTGGACCGCCATGATGATTCCCCCATCAGTCGCAAGAGGAGCATCCGCCTGCATTTCAGCTGCGAGTACCCTCTGACCCAGTCTGTGTCTATGGAGGTCGGCATTAACCTCATACAAAGGTGAGAGCCTCACCATGCCATTGCCCCTTCCCAAAACTCATTCCACCACAACCCCCTTATTTCCCATAAAGCCTCCCATTAGAAGGTGGCAAGGTATAGTAGTGGTTATCCTGTCCCGTATCGACAAGGTCACGCAATTACTTCTTTCCCTTTTTGTATGTCGTTTGAGTCTTGAATATGAATGGTGATAGCAAATAATGAAATCTTATGTTGCATCAAATTATTTCACTATGGCTTAAAATATCTTGTCTCTTCTAATTCTGATCACGTTATATCACTTCTTGTTTGGGTTTTTCTGTAGCATTGTGTCCAGGAGACTTCCATCAGGGATCGGCAGTTATCAGGTGAGTATGATCCCATTCTTGGATGCCGGCTACCGTTTCCCCTACACCGGAAAAGAGGGAGTGGAAATAGGCCAGAGGATGTACATCGAGGTGGGATCGAAGGGCATTGACAAACCACAGATCGCCACTGTTCTGGACTCCTGCTGGGCCACGCCTGTCAACCGCGCCGACTATCCTGTCCGCTGGGAACTCCTTGTTAGGGAGTAAGAGAGATATTGTGTGATTTAAAGTGATGAGTATTAACACTGGAAACTGATCCCTGCATCTACACAGTAATAGACACACATGGGAACTACAAATTCCACGCCCACTTTTGAGACAGCGCCGCTACTCGAGGTCCGTGAGAACTATGAACTGCAGCTGCCAATGTATTCCCTAGGAGAGGATATGAGAGTTAGCCTGCTTTTAAAATATTCCTACATTAACTGGAGACGATATTGATTTAAATAAAAATATGTTTCCAAATGTATGGAGTGTCTTTGTCAACATATCTTCTTGTTTTCTTAATAGTTGATGTGTTTCACATTTAAGTTGCATATTTAATGGGTTACCCATAAGGTTAACACAGCAGAGGGTAGACGGCAGACAGACAAGTAGTCGCATTTCAGTGACATCACTG